>NW_026099317.1:0-1379999 GCF_024542735.1 Bombus huntii | reverse complement strand
CGTTATATGGTATAACGTTATGACGTATTACGTTATATGGCATAACGTTATAACGTATTACGTTATATGGTATAACGTTATAACGTATTACGTTATATGGTATAACGTTATAACGTATTACGTTATACGGTATAACGTCATATGATATAAAGTTATAACGTATTACGTTATATGGTATAACGTTATAACGTATTACGTTATATGGTATAACGTTATAACGTATTACGTTATATGGTATACCGTAATATGGTATAACGTTATAACGTATTACGTTATATGGTATAACGTTATAACTTATTACGTTATATGGTATAACGTTATAACGTATTACGTTATATGGTGTAACGTTATAACGTATTACGGTATATGGTATAACGTTATAACGTATTACGTTATATGGTATAACGTTATAACGTATTACGTTATATGGTATAACGTCATATGGCATAACGTTATAACGTATTACGTTATATGGTATAAAGTTATAACGTATTACGTTATATGGTATAACGTCATATGGTATGAAGTTATAACGTATTACGTTGTATGGTGTAACGTTATAACGTATTACGTTATATGGTATACCGTAATATGGTATAACGTTATAACGTATTACGTCATATGGTATAACGTTATAACGTATTACGTTATATGGTATAACGTCATATGGTATGAAGTTATAACGTATTACGTTGTATGGTGTAACGTTATAACGTATTACGTTATATGGTATAACGTTATATTGTATAACGTTATATGGTATAACGTTATATGGCATAAAGTTATAACGTATTACGATATATGGTATAACGATATAACGTATTACGTTATATGGTATAACGTTATAATATGTTACGTTATATGGCATACCGTAATATGGTATAACGTTATAATATGTTATGTTATATGGTATACCGTAATATGGTATAACGTTATAACGTATTACGTTATATGGTATAACGTTATAACATATTACGTTATATGGTACAACGTTATAACGTATTACGTTATATGCTATAACGATATAACGTATTACGTTATATGGTATAACGTCATATGGTATAAACTTATAACGTATTACGATATATGGTGTAACGTTATAACGAATTACGTTATATGGTATAACGTTATAACGTATTACGTTATATGGTATAACGTCATATGGTATAACGTTATAAGGTATTACGATATATGGTATAACGTCATATGGTATAACGTTATAACGTATTACGTTATATGGTATAACGATATAACGTATTACGTTATATGGTATAACGTCATATGGTATAAAGTTATAACGTATTACGTTATATGGTATAACGTTAGAACGAATTACGTTATATGGAATAACGTTATAACGTATTACGTTATATGGTATAACGTCATATGGTATAAAGTTATAACGTATTACGTTATATGGTATACCGTAATATGGTATGACGTTATAACGTATTACGTTATATGATACAACGTTATAACGTATTACGTTATATGGTATAACGTTATAACGTATTACGTTATATGGTATAACGTTATAACGTATTACGTTATATGCTATAACGTTATAACGTATTACGTTATATGGTATAACGTCATATGGTATAAGGTTATAACGTATTACGTTATATGGTATAACGTTATAACGTATTACGTTATATAGTATAACGTTATAACGTATTACGTTATATGATACAACGTTATAACGTATTACGTTATATGGTATAACGTTATAACGTATTACGTTATATGGTATAACGTTATAACGTATTACGTTATATGCTATAACGTTATAACTTATTACCATATATGGTATAACGTCATATGGTATGAAGTTATAACGTATTACGTTGTATGGTGTAACGTTATAACGTATTACCTTATATGGTATACCGTAATATGGTATAACGTTATAACGTATTACGTTATATGGTATAACGTCATATGGTATAAAGTTATAACGTATTACGTTATATGGTATACCGTAATATGGTATAACTTTATAACGTATTACGTTATATGATATAACGTTATAACGTATTACGTTATATGGTATAACGTTATAACGTATTACGTTATATGGTATATCGTTATAACGTATTACGGTATATGGCATAACGTTATAACGTATTACGTTATATGGTATAACGTTATGACGTATTATGTTATATGGCATAACCACATATGATATAAAGTTATAACGTATTACGTTATATGGTATAACGTTATAACGTATTACGTTATATGGTATAACGTTAGAACGTATTACGTTATATGGTATAACGTTATAATATGTTACGTTATATGGCATACCGTAATATGGTATAACGTTATAGTATGTTACGTTATATGGTATACCGTAATATGGTATAACGTTATAACGTATTACGTTATATGGTATAACGTTAGAACGTATTACGTTATATGGTATAACGTTATAGCGTATTACGTTATATGGTATACCGTAATATGGTATAACGTTATAACGTATTACGTTATATGATATACCGTAATATGGTATAACGTTATAACGTATTACGTTATATGGTATAACGTTATAACGTATTACGTTATATGGTATAACGTTATAACTTATTACCTTATATGGTATAACGTCATATGGTATGAAGTTATAACGTATTACGTTGTATGGTGTAACGTTATAACGTATTACGTTATATGGTATACCGTAATATGGTATAACGTTATAACGTATTACGTTATATGGTATAACGTCATATGGTATAAAGTTATAACGTATTACGTTATATGGTATACCGTAATATGGTATAACTTTATAACGTATTACGTTATATGATATAACGTTATAACGTATTACGTTATATGGTATAACGTTATAACGTATTACGTTATATGGTATATCGTTATAACGTATTACGGTATATGGCATAACGTTATAACGTATTACGTTATATGGTATAACGTTATAACGTATTACGTTATATGGTATACCGTAATATGGTATAACGTTATAACGTATTACGTTATATGATATACCGTAATATGGTATAACGTTATAACGTATTACGTTATATGGTATAACGTTATAACGTATTACGTTATATGGTATAACGTTATAACTTATTACCTTATATGGTATAACGTCATATGGTATAAAGTTATAACGTATTATGTTATATGGTATAACGTAATATGGTATAACGTTATAACGTATAACGATATATGGTATAACGTTATAACGTATTACGTTATATGGTATATCGTTATAACGTATTACGGTATATGGCATAACGTTATAACGTATTACGTTATATGGTATAACGTTATAACATATTACGTTATATGGTACAACGTTATAACGTATTACGTTATATGCTATAACGATATAACGTATTACGTTATATGGTATAACGTCATATGGTATAAACTTATAACGTATTACGATATATGGTGTAACGTTATAACGAATTACGTTATATGGTATAACGTTATAACGTATTACGTTATATGGTATAACGTCATATGGTATAACGTTATAAGGTATTACGATATATGGTATAACGTCATATGGTATAACGTTATAACGTATTACGTTATATGGTATAACGATATAACGTATTACGTTATATGGTATAACGTCATATGGTATAAAGTTATAACGTATTACGTTATATGGTATAACGTTAGAACGAATTACGTTATATGGAATAACGTTATAACGTATTACGTTATATGGTATAACGTCATATGGTATAAAGTTATAACGTATTACGTTATATGGTATAACGTTAGAACGAATTACGTTATATGGAATAACGTTATAACGTATCACGTTATATGGTATAACGTTATATTGTATAACGTTATATGGTATAACGTTAAATGGCATAAAGTTATAACGTATTACGATATATGGTATAACGATATAACGTATTACGTTATATGGTATAACGTTATAATATGTTACGTTATATGGCATACCGTAATATGGTATAACGTTATAATATGTTACGTTATATGGTATACCGTTATATGGTATAACGTTATAACGTATTACGTTATATGGTATAACGTTAGAACGTATTACGTTATATGGTATAACGTTATAATATGTTACGTTATATGGCATACCGTAATATGGTATAACGTTATAATATGTTACGTTATATGGTATACCGTAATATGGTATAACGTTATAACGTATTACGTTATATGGTATAACGTTAGAACGTATTACGTTATATGGTATAACGTTATAGCGTATTACGTTATATGGTATACCGTAATATGGTATAACGTTATAACGTATTACGTTATATGATATACCGTAATATGGTATAACGTTATAACGTATTACGTTATATGGTATAACGTTATAACGTATTACGTTATATGGTATAACGTTATAACTTATTACCTTATATGGTATAACGTCATATGGTATGAAGTTATAACGTATTACGTTGTATGGTGTAACGTTATAACGTATTACGTTATATGGTATACCGTAATATGGTATAACGTTATAACGTATTACGTTATATGGTATAACGTCATATGGTATAAAGTTATAACGTATTACGTTATATGGTATACCGTAATATGGTATAACTTTATAACGTATTACGTTATATGATATAACGTTATAACGTATTACGTTATATGGTATAACGTTATAACGTATTACGTTATATGGTATATCGTTATAACGTATTACGGTATATGGCATAACGTTATAACGTATTACGTTATATGGTATAACGTTATAACGTATTACGTTATATGGTATACCGTAATATGGTATAACGTTATAACGTATTACGTTATATGATATACCGTAATATGGTATAACGTTATAACGTATTACGTTATATGGTATAACGTTATAACGTATTACGTTATATGGTATAACGTTATAACTTATTACCTTATATGGTATAACGTCATATGGTATAAAGTTATAACGTATTATGTTATATGGTATAACGTAATATGGTATAACGTTATAACGTATAACGATATATGGTATAACGTCATATGGTATAACGTTATAACGTATCACGTTATATGGTATAACGTTATATTGTATAACGTTATATGGTATAACGTTATATGGCATAAAGTTATAACGTATTACGATATATGGTATAACGATATAACGTATTACGTTATATGGTATAACGTTATAATATGTTACGTTATATGGCATACCGTAATATGGTATAACGTTATAATATGTTACGTTATATGGTATACCGTAATATGGTATAACGTTATAACGTATTACGTTATATGGTATAACGTTATAACATATTACGTTATATGGTACAACGTTATAACGTATTACGTTATATGCTATAACGATATAACGTATTACGTTATATGGTATAACGTCATATGGTATAAACTTATAACGTATTACGATATATGGTGTAACGTTATAACGTATTACGTTATATGGTATAACGTTATAACGTATTACGTTATATGGTATAACGTTATTTTGTATAACGTTATAACGTATTACACTATGTGGTATAACGTTATAACGTATTACGTTATATGGTATACCGTAATATGGTATAACTTCATAACGTATTACGTTATATGGTATAACGTTATTTGGTATAACGTTATAACGTATTACACTATATGGTATAACGTTATAACGTATCACGTTATATGGTATAACGTTATATGGTATAACGTTATATGGCAAAAAGTTATAACGTATTACGATATATGGTATAACGATATAACGTATTACGTTATATGGTATAACGTTATAATATGATACGTTATATGGTATACCGTAATATGGTATAACGTTATAATATGTTACGTTATATGGTATACCGTAATATGGTATAACGTTATAACGTATTACGTTATATGGTATAACGTTATAACATATTACGTTATATGGTACAACGTTATAACGTATTACGTTATATGCTATAACGATATAACGTATTACGTTATATGCTATAACGTCATATGGTATAAACTTATAACGTATTACGATATATGGTGTAACGTTATAACGTATTACGTTATATGGTATAACGTTATAACGTATTACGTTATATGGTATAACGTCATATGGTATAAAGTTATAACGTATTACGATATATGGTGTAACGTTATAACGTATTACGTTATATGGTATAACGTCATATGGTATAACGTCATATGGTATAACGTTATAACGTATTACGTTATACGGTATAACGATATAACGTATTACGTTATATGGTATAACGTCTTATGGTGTAAAGTTATAACGTATTACGATATATGGTATAACGATATAACGTATTACGTTATATGGTATAACGTTATAACGTATTACGTTATATGGTATACCGTAATATGGTATAACTTTATAACGTATTACGTTATGTGGTATAACGTTATAACGTATTACGTTATATGGTATAACGTTATAACATATTACGTTATATGGTATAACGTTATAACGTATTACGTTATATGGTATAACGTTATAACGTAATACGTTATATGGTATAACGTTCGAACGTATTACGTTATATGGTATAACGTTATAACGTATTACGTTATATGGTATAGCGTAATATGCTATAACGTTATAACGTATTACGTTATATGGTATAACGTTATGACGTATTACGTTATATGGTATAACGTTAGAACGTATTACGTTATATGGTGTAACGTCATATAATATAAAGTTATAACGTATTACGTTATATGGTATAACGTTATAACGTATTACGTTATATGGTATAACGTTATAACGTATTGCGTTATATGGTATAACGTTATAACGTATAACGTTATATGGTATAACGTTATAACGTATTACGTTATATGGTGTAACGTCATATAGTATAAAGTTATAACGTATTACGTTATATGGTATATCGTTATAACGTATTACGGTATATGGTATAACGTTATAACGTATTACGTTATATGGTATACCGTAATATGGTATAACGTTATAACGTATTACGTTATATGGTATACCGTAATATGGTATAACGTTATAACGTATTACGTTATATGGTATAACGTTATAACGTATTACGTTATATGGTATAACGTTATAACTTATTACCTTATATGGTATAACGTCATATGGTATAAAGTTATAGCGTATTATGTTATATGGTATAACGTAATATGGTATAACGTTATAACGTATAACGATATATGGTATAACGTCATATGGTATAACGTTATAACGTATCACGTTATATGGTATAACTTTATATGGTATAACGTTATATGGCATAAAGTTATAACGTATTACGATATATGGTATAACGATATAACGTATTACATTATATGGTATAACGTTATAACATATTAAGTTATATGGTACAACGTTATAACGTATTACGTTATATGCTATAACGATATAACGTATTACGTTATATGGTATAACATCATATGGTATAAACTTATAACGTATTACGATATATGGTGTAACGTTATCACGTATTACGTTATATGGTATAACGTTATAACGTATTACGTTATATGGTATAACGTCATATGGTATAAAGTTATAACGTATTACGATATATGGTGTAACGTTATAACGTATTACGTTATATGGAATAACGATATAACGTATTACGTTATATGGTATAACGTCATATGGTATAAAGTTATAACGTATTACGATATATGGAATAACGATATAACGTATTACGTTATATGGTATAACGTCATATGGTATAAAGTTATAACGTATTACGATATATGGTGTAACGTTATAACGTATTACGTTATATGGTATACCGTTATAACGTATTATGTTATATGGTATAACGTCATATGGTATAACGTTATAACGTATTACGTTATATGGTATAAAGTTATTTGGTATAACGTTATAACGTATTACACTATATGGTATAACGTTATAACGTATTACGTTATATGGTATACCGTAATATGGTATAACGATATAACGTATTACGTTATATGGTAAAACGTCATATGGTATAACGTTATAACGTATTACGTTATATGGTATAACGTTATTTGGTATAACGTTATAACGTATTACACTATATGGCATAACGTTATAACGTATTACGTTATATGGTATAACGTCATATGGTATAAACTTATAACGTATTACGATATATGGTGTAACGTTATAACGTATTACGTTATATGGTATAACGTTATAACGTATTACGTTATATGGTATAACGTCATATGGTATAACGTTATAAGGTATACGATATATGGTATAACGTCATATGGTATAACGTTATAACGTATTACGATATATGGTATAACGATATAACGTATTACGTTATATGGTATAACGATATAACGTATTACGTTATATGGTATAACGTCATATGGTATAACGTTATAACGTATTACGTTATATGGTATAACGTTATTTGGTATAACGTTATAAGGTATTACACTATATGGTATAACGTTATAACGTATTACGTTATGTGGTATAACGTTATAACGTATTACGTTATATGGTATATCGTTATAACGTATTACGGTATATGGTATAACGTTATAACGTATTACGTTATATGGTATAACGTTATGACGTATTACGTTATATGGTATAACTTCATATGATATAAAGTTATAACGTATTACGTTATATGGTATAACGTTATAACGTATTATGTTATATGGTATAACGTTAGAACGTATTACGTTATATGGTATAACGTTATAACGTATTACGTTATATGGTATACCGTAATATGGTATAACGTTATAACGTATTACAGTATATGGTATACCGTAATATGGTATAACGTTATAAAGTATTACGTTATATGGTAAACCGTAATAAGGTATAACGTTATAACGTATTACGTTATATGGTATACCGTAATATGGTATAACGTTATAACGTATAACGATATATGGTATAACGTCATATGGTATAACGTTATAACGTATCACGTTATATGGTATAACGTTATATGGTATAACGTTATATGGCATAAAGTTATAACGTATTACGGTATATGGTATAACCATATAACGTATTACGTTATATGGTATAACGTTATAACATATTACGTTATATGGTACAACGTTATAACGTATTACGTTATATGCTAAAACGATATAACGTATTACGTTATATGGTATAACGTCATATGGTATAAACTTATAACGTATTACGATATATGGTGTAACGTTATAACGTATTACGTTATATGGTATAACGTTATAACGTATTACGTTATATGGTATAACGTCATATGGTATAACGTTATAAGGTATTACGATATATGGTATAACGTCATATGGTATAACGTTATAACGTATTACGTTATATGGTATAACGATATAACGTATTACGTTATATGGTATAACGTCATATGGTATAACGTTATAACGTATTACGTTATATGGTATAACGTTATTTTGTATAACGTTATAACGTATTACACTATGTGGTATAACGTTATAACGTATTACGTTATATGGTATACCGTAATATGGTATAACTTCATACCGTATTACGTTATATGGTATAACGTTATAACGTATTACGTTATATGGTATAACGTCATATGGTATAACGTTATAAGGTATTACGATATATGGTATAACGTCATATGGTATAACGTTATAACGTATTACGTTATATGGTATAACGATATAACGTATCACGTTATATGGTATAACGTTATATGGTATAACGTTATATGGCATAAAGTTATAACGTATTACGGTATATGGTATAACCATATAACGTATTACGTTATATGGTATAACGTTATAACATATTACGTTATATGGTACAACGTTATAACGTATTACGTTATATGCTAAAACGATATAACGTATTACGTTATATGGTATAACGTCATATGGTATAAACTTATAACGTATTACGATATATGGTGTAACGTTATAACGTATTACGTTATATGGTATAACGTTATAACGTATTACGTTATATGGTATAACGTCATATGGTATAACGTTATAAGGTATTACGATATATGGTATAACGTCATATGGTATAACGTTATAACGTATTACGTTATATGGTATAACGATATAACGTATTACGTTATATGGTATAACGTCATATGGTATAACGTTATAACGTATTACGTTATATGGTATAACGTTATTTTGTATAACGTTATAACGTATTACACTATATGGTATAACGTTATAACGTATCACGTTATATGGTATAACGTTATATGGTATAACGTTATATGGCATAAAGTTATAACGTATTACGATATATGGTATAACGATATAACGTATTACGTTATATGGTATAACGTTATAATATGATACGTTATATGGTATACCGTAATATGGTATAACGTTATAATATGTTACGTTATATGGTATACCGTAATATGGTATAACGTTATAACGTATTACGTTATATGGTATAACGTTATAACATATTACGTTATATGGTACAACGTTATAACGTATTACGTTATATGCTATAACGATATAACGTATTACGTTATATGCTATAACGTCATATGGTATAAACTTATAACGTATTACGATATATGGTGTAACGTTATAACGTATTACGTTATATGGTATAACGTTATAACGTATTACGTTATATGGTATAACGTCATATGGTATAAAGTTATAACGTATTACGATATATGGTGTAACGTTATAACGTATTACGTTATATGGTATAACGTCATATGGTATAACGTTATAACGTATTACGTTATACGGTATAACGATATAACGTATTACGTTATATGGTATAACGTCTTATGGTGTAAAGTTATAACGTATTACGATATATGGTGTAACGTTATAACGTATTACGTTATATGGTATAACGTTATAACGTATTACGTTATATGGTATACCGTAATATGGTATAACTTTATAACGTATTACGTTATGTGGTATAACGTTATAACGTATTACGTTATATGGTATAACGTTATAACATATTACGTTATATGGTATAACGTTATAACGTATTACGTTATATGGTATAACGTTATAACGTATTACGTTATATGGTATAACGTTCGAACGTATTACGTTATATGGTATAACGTTATAACGTATTACGTTATATGGTATAGCGTAATATGCTATAACGTTATAACGTATTACGTTATATGGTATAACGTTATGACGTATTACGTTATATGGTATAACGTTAGAACGTATTACGTTATATGGTGTAACGTCATATAATATAAAGTTATAACGTATTACGTTATATGGTATAACGTTATAACGTATTACGTTATATGGTATAACGTTATAACGTATTGCGTTATATGGTATAACGTTATAACGTATAACGTTATATGGTATAACGTTATAACGTATTACGTTATATGGTATACCGTAATATGGTATAACGTTATAACGTATTACGTTATATGGTATAACGTTATAACGTATTACGTTATATGGTATAACGTCATATGGTATAACGTTATAAGGTATTACGATATATGGTATAACGTCATATGGTATAACGTTATAACGTATTACGTTATATGGTATAACGATATAACGTATTACGTTATATGGTATAACGTCATATGGTATAACGTTATAACGTATTACGTTATATGGTATAACGTTATTTTGTATAACGTTATAACGTATTACACTATGTGGTATAACGTTATAACGTATTACGTTATATGGTATACCGTAATATGGTATAACTTCATAACGTATTACGTTATATGGTATAACGTTATTTGGTATAACGTTATAACGTATTACACTATATGGTATAACGTTATAACGTATCACGTTATATGGTATAACGTTATATGGTATAACGTTATATGGCATAAAGTTATAACGTATTACGATATATGGTATAACGATATAACGTATTACGTTATATGGTATAACGTTATAATATGATACGTTATATGGTATACCGTAATATGGTATAACGTTATAATATGTTACGTTATATGGTATACCGTAATATGTTATAACGTTATAACGTATTACGTTATATGGTATAACGTTATAACATATTACGTTATATGGTACAACGTTATAACGTATTACGTTATATGCTATAACGATATAACGTATTACGTTATATGCTATAACGTCATATGGTATAAACTTATAACGTATTACGATATATGGTGTAACGTTATAACGTATTACGTTATATGGTATAACGTTATAACGTATTACGTTATATGGTATAACGTCATATGGTATAAAGTTATAACGTATTACGATATATGGTGTAACGTTATAACGTATTACGTTATATGGTATAACGTCATATGGTATAACGTTATAACGTATTACGTTATATGGTATAACGTTATTTGGTATAACGTTATAAGGTATTACACTATATGGTATAACGTTATAACGTATTACGTTATGTGGTATAACGTTATAACGTATTACGTTATATGGTATATCGTTATAACGTATTACGGTATATGGTATAACGTTATAACGTATTACGTTATATGGTATAACGTTATGACGTATTACGTTATATGGTATAACTTCATATGATATAAAGTTATAACGTATTACGTTATATGGTATAACGTTATAACGTATTATGTTATATGGTATAACGTTAGAACGTATTACGTTATATGGTATAACGTTATAACGTATTACGTTATATGGTATACCGTAATATGGTATAACGTTATAACGTATTACAGTATATGGTATACCGTAATATGGTATAACGTTATAAAGTATTACGTTATATGGTAAACCGTAATAAGGTATAACGTTATAACGTATTACGTTATATGGTATACCGTAATATGGTATAACGTTATAACGTATAACGATATATGGTATAACGTCATATGGTATAACGTTATAACGTATCACGTTATATGGTATAACGTTATATGGTATAACGTTATATGGCATAAAGTTATAACGTATTACGGTATATGGTATAACCATATAACGTATTACGTTATATGGTATAACGTTATAACATATTACGTTATATGGTACAACGTTATAACGTATTACGTTATATGCTAAAACGATATAACGTATTACGTTATATGGTATAACGTCATATGGTATAAACTTATAACGTATTACGATATATGGTGTAACGTTATAACGTATTACGTTATATGGTATAACGTTATAACGTATTACGTTATATGGTATAACGTCATATGGTATAACGTTATAAGGTATTACGATATATGGTATAACGTCATATGGTATAACGTTATAACGTATTACGTTATATGGTATAACGATATAACGTATTACGTTATATGGTATAACGTCATATGGTATAACGTTATAACGTATTACGTTATATGGTATAACGTTATTTTGTATAACGTTATAACGTATTACACTATGTGGTATAACGTTATAACGTATTACGTTATATGGTATACCGTAATATGGTATAACTTCATACCGTATTACGTTATATGGTATAACGTTATAACGTATTACGTTATATGGTATAACGTCATATGGTATAACGTTATAAGGTATTACGATATATGGTATAACGTCATATGGTATAACGTTATAACGTATTACGTTATATGGTATAACGTTATAACATATTACGTTATATGGTACAACGTTATAACGTATTACGTTATATGCTATAACGTCATATGGTATAAACTTATAACGTATTACGATATATGGTGTAACGTTATAACGTATTACGTTATATGGTATAACGTTATAACGTATTACGTTATATGGTATAACGTCATATGGTATAAAGTTATAACGTATTACGATATATGGTGTAACGTTATAACGTATTACGTTATATGGTATAACGTCATATGGTATAACGTTATAACGTATTACGTTATATGGTATAACGTTATTTGGTATAACGTTATAAGGTATTACACTATATGGTATAACGTTATAACGTATTACGTTATGTGGTATAACGTTATAACGTATTACGTTATATGGTATATCGTTATAACGTATTACGGTATATGGTATAACGTTATAACGTATTACGTTATATGGTATAACGTTATGACGTATTACGTTATATGGTATAACTTCATATGATATAAAGTTATAACGTATTACGTTATATGGTATAACGTTATAACGTATTATGTTATATGGTATAACGTTAGAACGTATTACGTTATATGGTATAACGTTATAACGTATTACGTTATATGGTATACCGTAATATGGTATAACGTTATAACGTATTACAGTATATGGTATACCGTAATATGGTATAACGTTATAAAGTATTACGTTATATGGTAAACCGTAATAAGGTATAACGTTATAACGTATTACGTTATATGGTATACCGTAATATGGTATAACGTTATAACGTATAACGATATATGGTATAACGTCATATGGTATAACGTTATAACGTATCACGTTATATGGTATAACGTTATATGGTATAACGTTATATGGCATAAAGTTATAACGTATTACGGTATATGGTATAACCATATAACGTATTACGTTATATGGTATAACGTTATAACATATTACGTTATATGGTACAACGTTATAACGTATTACGTTATATGCTAAAACGATATAACGTATTACGTTATATGGTACAACGTCATATGGTATAAACTTATAACGTATTACGATATATGGTGTAACGTTATAACGTATTACGTTATATGGTATAACGTTATAACGTATTACGTTATATGGTATAACGTCATATGGTATAACGTTATAAGGTATTACGATATATGGTATAACGTCATATGGTATAACGTTATAACGTATTACGTTATATGGTATAACGATATAACGTATTACGTTATATGGTATAACGTCATATGGTATAACGTTATAACGTATTACGTTATATGGTATAACGTTATTTTGTATAACGTTATAACGTATTACACTATGTGGTATAACGTTATAACGTATTACGTTATATGGTATACCGTAATATGGTATAACTTCATACCGTATTACGTTATATGGTATAACGTTATAACGTATTACGTTATATGGTATAACGTCATATGGTATAACGTTATAAGGTATTACGATATATGGTATAACGTCATATGGTATAACGTTATAACGTATTACGTTATATGGTATAACGATATAACGTATCACGTTATATGGTATAACGTTATATGGTATAACGTTATATGGCATAAAGTTATAACGTATTACGGTATATGGTATAACCATATAACGTATTACGTTATATGGTATAACGTTATAACATATTACGTTATATGGTACAACGTTATAACGTATTACGTTATATGCTAAAACGATATAACGTATTACGTTATATGGTATAACGTCATATGGTATAAACTTATAACGTATTACGATATATGGTGTAACGATATAACGTATTACGTTATATGGTATAACGTTATAACGTATTACGTTATATGGTATAACGTCATATGGTATAACGTTATAAGGTATTACGATATATGGTATAACGTCATATGGTATAACGTTATAACGTATTACGTTATATGGTATAACGATATAACGTATTACGTTATATGGTATAACGTCATATGGTATAACGTTATAACGTATTACGTTATATGGTATAACGTTATTTTGTATAACGTTATAACGTATTACACTATATGGTATAACGTTATAACGTATCACGTTATATGGTATAACGTTATATGGTATAACGTTATATGGCATAAAGTTATAACGTATTACGATATATGGTATAACGATATAACGTATTACGTTATATGGTATAACGATATAACGTATTACGTTATATGCTATAACGTCATATGGTATAAACTTATAACGTATTACGATATATGGTGTAACGTTATAACGTATTACGTTATATGGTATAACGTTATAACGTATTACGTTATATGGTATAACGTCATATGGTATAAAGTTATAACGTATTACGATATATGGTGTAACGTTATAACGTATTACGTTATATGGTATAACGTCATATGGTATAACGTTATAACGTATTACGTTATACGGTATAACGATATAACGTATTACGTTATATGGTATAACGTCTTATGGTGTAAAGTTATAACGTATTACGATATATGGTGTAACGTTATAACGTATTACGTTATATGGTATAACGTTATAACGTATTACGTTATATGGTATACCGTAATATGGTATAACTTTATAACGTATTACGTTATGTGGTATAACGTTATAACGTATTACGTTATATGGTATAACGTTATAACATATTACGTTATATGGTATAACGTTATAACGTATTACGTTATATGGTATAACGTTATAACGTATTACGTTATATGGTATAACGTTCGAACGTATTACGTTATATGGTATAACGTTATAACGTATTACGTTATATGGTATAGCGTAATATGCTATAACGTTATAACGTATTACGTTATATGGTATAACGTTATGACGTATTACGTTATATGGTATAACGTTAGAACGTATTACGTTATATGGTGTAACGTCATATAATATAAAGTTATAACGTATTACGTTATATGGTATAACGTTATAACGTATTACGTTATATGGTATAACGTTATAACGTATTGCGTTATATGGTATAACGTTATAACGTATAACGTTATATGGTATAACGTTATAACGTATTACGTTATATGGTATACCGTAATATGGTATAACGTTATAACGTATTACGTTATATGGTATAACGTTATAACGTATTACGTTATATGGTATAACGTCATATGGTATAACGTTATAAGGTATTACGATATATGGTATAACGTCATATGGTATAACGTTATAACGTATTACGTTATATGGTATAACGATATAACGTATTACGTTATATGGTATAACGTCATATGGTATAACGTTATAACGTATTACGTTATATGGTATAACGTTATTTTGTATAACGTTATAACGTATTACACTATGTGGTATAACGTTATAACGTATTACGTTATATGGTATACCGTAATATGGTATAACTTCATAACGTATTACGTTATATGGTATAACGTTATTTGGTATAACGTTATAACGTATTACACTATATGGTATAACGTTATAACGTATCACGTTATATGGTATAACGTTATATGGTATAACGTTATATGGCATAAAGTTATAACGTATTACGATATATGGTATAACGATATAACGTATTACGTTATATGGTATAACGTTATAATATGATACGTTATATGGTATACCGTAATATGGTATAACGTTATAATATGTTACGTTATATGGTATACCGTAATATGTTATAACGTTATAACGTATTACGTTATATGGTATAACGTTATAACATATTACGTTATATGGTACAACGTTATAACGTATTACGTTATATGCTATAACGATATAACGTATTACGTTATATGCTATAACGTCATATGGTATAAACTTATAACGTATTACGATATATGGTGTAACGTTATAACGTATTACGTTATATGGTATAACGTTATAACGTATTACGTTATATGGTATAACGTCATATGGTATAAAGTTATAACGTATTACGATATATGGTGTAACGTTATAACGTATTACGTTATATGGTATAACGTCATATGGTATAACGTTATAACGTATTACGTTATACGGTATAACGATATAACGTATTACGTTATATGGTATAACGTCTTATGGTGTAAAGTTATAACGTATTACGATATATGGTGTAACGTTATAACGTATTACGTTATATGGTATAACGTTATAACGTATTACGTTATATGGTATACCGTAATATGGTATAACTTTATAACGTATTACGTTATGTGGTATAACGTTATAACGTATTACGTTATATGGTATAACGTTATAACATATTACGTTATATGGTATAACGTTATAACGTATTACGTTATATGGTATAACGTTATAACGTATTACGTTATATGGTATAACGTTCGAACGTATTACGTTATATGGTATAACGTTATAACGTATTACGTTATATGGTATAGCGTAATATGCTATAACGTTATAACGTATTACGTTATATGGTATAACGTTATGACGTATTACGTTATATGGTATAACGTTAGAACGTATTACGTTATATGGTGTAACGTCATATAATATAAAGTTATAACGTATTACGTTATATGGTATAACGTTATAACGTATTACGTTATATGGTATAACGTTATAACGTATTGCGTTATATGGTATAACGTTATAACGTATAACGTTATATGGTATAACGTTATAACGTATTACGTTATATGGTATACCGTAATATGGTATAACGTTATAACGTATTACGTTATATGGTATAACGTTATAACGTATTACGTTATATGGTATAACGTTATAACTTATTACCTTATATGGTATAACGTCATATGGTATAAAGTTATAACGTATTATGTTATATGGTATAACGTAATATGGTATAACGTTATAACGTATAACGATATATGGTATAACGTCATATGGTATAACGTTATAACGTATCACGTTATATGGTATAACTTTATATGGTATAACGTTATATGGCATAAAGTTATAACGTATTACGATATATGGTATAACGATATAACGTATTACATTATATGGTATAACGTTATAACATATTACGTTATATGGTACAACGTTATAACGTATTACGTTATATGCTATAACGATATAACGTATTACGTTATATGGTATAACGTCATATGGTATAAACTTATAACGTATTACGTTATGTGGTATAACGTTATAACGTATTACGTTATATGGTATAACGTTATAACATATTACGTTATATGGTATAACGTTATAACGTATTACGATATATGGTGTAACGTTATAACGTATTACGTTATATGGAATAACGATATAACGTATTACGTTATATGGTATAACGTCATATGGTATAAAGTTATAACGTATTACGATATATGGAATAACGATATCACGTATTACGTTATATGGTATAACGTCATATGGTATAAAGTTATAACGTATTACGATATATGGTGTAACGTTATAACGTATTACGTTATATGGTATACCGTTATAACGTATTATGTTATATGGTATAACGTCATATGGTATAACGTTATAACGTATTACGTTATATGGTATAAAGTTATTTGGTATAACGTTATAACTTATTACACTATATGGTATAACGTTATAACGTATTACGTTATATGGTATACCGTAATATGGTATAACGATATAACGTATTACGTTATATGGTAAAACGTCATATGGTATAACGTTATAACGTATTACGTTATATGGTATAACGTTATTTGGTATAACGTTATAACGTATTACACTATATGGCATAACGTTATAACGTATTACGTTATATGGTATAACGTCATATGGTATAAACTTATAACGTATTACGATATATGGTGTAACGTTATAACGTATTACGTTATATGGTATAACGTTATAACGTATTACGTTATATGGTATAACGTCATATGGTATAACGTTATAAGGTATACGATATATGGTATAACGTCATATGGTATAACGTTATAACGTATTACGATATATGGTATAACGATATAACGTATTACGTTATATGGTATAACGATATAACGTATTACGTTATATGGTATAACGTCATATGGTATAACGTTATAACGTATTACGTTATATGGTATAACGTTATTTGGTATAACGTTATAAGGTATTACACTATATGGTATAACGTTATAACGTATTACGTTATATGGTATACCGTAATATGGTATAACGTTATAACGTATTACGTTATGTGGTATAACGTTATAACGTATTACGTTATATGGTATATCGTTATAACGTATTACGGTATATGGTACAACGTTATAACGTATTACGTTATATGGTATAACGTTATGACGTATTACGTTATATGGTATAACTTCATATGATATAAAGTTATAACGTATTACGTTATATGGTATAACGTTATAACGTATTATGTTATATGGTATAACGTTAGAACGTATTACGTTATATGGTATAACGTTATAACGTATTACGTTATATGGTATACCGTAATATGGTATAACGTTATAACGTATTACAGTATATGGTATACCGTAATATGGTATAACGTTATAAAGTATTACGTTATATGGTAAACCGTAATATGGTATAACGTTATAACGTATTACGTTATATGGTATACCGTAATATGGTATAACGTTATAACGTATAACGATATATGGTATAACGTCATATGGTATAACGTTATAACGTATCACGTTATATGGTATAACGTTATATGGTATAACGTTATATGGCATAAAGTTATAACGTATTACGGTATATGGTATAACCATATAACGTATTACGTTATATGGTATAACGTTATAACATATTACGTTATATGGTACAACGTTATAACGTATTACGTTATATGCTATAACGATATAACGTATTACGTTATATGGTATAACGTCATATGGTATAAACTTATAACGTATTACGATATATGGTGTAACGTTATAACGTATTACGTTATATGGTATAAAGTTATAACGTATTACGTTATATGGTATACCGTAATATGGTATAACGTTATAACGTATTACGTTATATGGTATAATGTTATAACGTATTACGTTCTATGGTATAACGTTATAACGTATTACGTTATATGGTATAACGTTATAACGTATTACGTTATATGGTATAACGTTATAACGTATTACGTTATATGGTATAACGTTATAACGTATTACGTTATATGGTATAACGTTATAACGTATTACGTTATATGGTATAACGTCATGTGGTATAAAGTTATAACGAATTACGTTATATGGTATACCGTAATATGGTATAACGTTATAACGTATTACGTTATATGATATAACGTTATAACGTATTACGTTATATGGTATAACGTTATAACGTGTTACGTTATATGGTATAACGTTATAACGTGTTACGTTATATGGTATAACGTTATAACGTATTACGTTATATGGTATAACGTCATATGGTATAAAGTAATAACGTATTACGTTATATGGTATACCGTAATATGGTATATCGTTATAACGTATTACGTTATATGGTATTCCGTAATATGGTATAACGTTATAACGTATTACGTTATATGGTATAACGTTATAACGTATTACGTTATATGGTATAACGTCATGTGGTATAAAGTTATAACGAATTACGTTATATGGTATACCGTAATATGGTATAACGTTATAACGTATTACGTTATATGATATAACGTTATAACGTGTTACGTTATATGGTATAACGTTAGAACGTGTTACGTTATATGGTATAACGTTAGAACGTATTACGTTATATGGTATAACGTTATAACGTATTACGTTATATGGTATACCGTAATATGGTATAACGTTATAACGTATAACGTTATAACGTATTACGTTATGTGGTATAACGTTATAACGTATTACGTTATATGGTATAACGTTATAACGTATTACGTTATATGGTATAACGTTATAACGTATTACGTTATATGGTATAACGATATAACGTATTACGTTATATGGTATAACGTTATAATATGTTACGTTATATGGTATACCGTAATATGGTATAACGTTATAACGTATTACGTTATATGGTATAACGTCATATGTTATAAAGTTATAACGTATTACGATATATGGTGTAACGTTATAACGTATTACGTTATATGGTATAACGTCATATGGTATAACGTCATATGGTATAACGTTATAAGGTATTACGATATATGGTATAACGTCATATGGTATAACGTTATAACGTATTACGTTATATGGTATAACGATATAACGTATTACGTTATATGGTATAACGTTATAATATGTTGCGTTATATGGTATACCGTAATATGGTATAACGTTATAAGGTATTACGATATGTGGTATAACGTCATATGGTATAACGTTATAACGTATTACGTTATATGGTATAACGTTATAACGTATTACGTTATATGGTATAACGTTATAACGTATTACGTTATATGGTGTAACGTCATATAGTATAAAGTTATAACGTATTACGTTATATGTTATATCGTTATAACGTATTACGTTATATGCTATAACGTTATAACGTATTACGTTATATGGTATAACGTCATATGGTATAACGTTATAACGTATTACGTTATATGGTATAACGTTATAACGTATTACGTTATATGGTATAACGTTATAACGTATTACGTTATATGGTATACCGTAATATGGTATAACGTTATAAGGTATTACGATATGTGGTATAACGTCATATGGTATAACGTTATAACGTATTACGTTATATGGTATAACGTTATAACGTATTACGTTATATGGTATAACGTTATAACGTATTACGTTATATGGTGTAACGTCATATAGTATAACGTTAGAACGTGTTACGTTATATGGTATAACGTTAGAACGTATTACGTTATATGGTATAACGTTATAACGTATTACGTTATATGGTATACCGTAATATGGTATAACGTTATCACGTATTACGTTATGTGGTATAACGTTATAACGTATTACGTTATGTGGTATAACGTTATAACGTATTACGTTATATGGTATAACGTTATAACGTATTACGTTATATGGTATAACGTTATAACGTATTACGTTATATGGTATAACGATATAACGTATTACGTTATATGGTATAACGTTATAATATGTTACGTTATATGGTATACCGTAATATGGTATAACGTTATAACGTATTACGTTATATGGTATAACGTTATAACGTATTACGATATATGGTGTAACGTTATAACGTATTACGTTATATGGTATAACGTTATAACGTATTACGTTATATGGTATAACGTCATATGGTATAACGTCATATGGTATAACGTTATAAGGTATTACGATATATGGTATAACGCCATATGGTATAACGTTATAACGTATTACGTTATATGGTATAACGATATAACGTATTACGTTATATGGTATAACGTTATAATATGTTGCGTTATATGGTATACCGTAATATGGTATAACGTTATAAGGTATTACGATATGTGGTATAACGTCATATGGTATAACGTTATAACGTATTACGTTATATGGTATAACGTTATAACGTATTACGTTATATGGTATAACGTTATAACGTATTACGTTATATGGTGTAACGTCATATAGTATAAAGTTATAACGTATTACGTTATATGTTATATCGTTATAACGTATTACGTTATATGCTATAACGTTATAACGTATTACGTTATATGGTATAACGTCATATGGTATAACGTTATAACGTATTACGTTATATGGTATAACGTTATAACGTATTACGTTATATGGTATAACGTTATAACGTATTACGTTATATGGTATACCGTAATATGGTATAACGTTATAAGGTATTACGATATGTGGTATAACGTCATATGGTATAACGTTATAACGTATTACGTTATATGGTATAACGTTATAACGTATTACGTTATATGGTATAACGTTATAACGTATTACGTTATATGGTGTAACGTCATATAGTATAACGTTAGAACGTGTTACGTTATATGGTATAACGTTAGAACGTATTACGTTATATGGTATAACGTTATAACGTATTACGTTATATGGTATACCGTAATATGGTATAACGTTATCACGTATTACGTTATGTGGTATAACGTTATAACGTATTACGTTATGTGGTATAACGTTATAACGTATTACGTTATATGGTATAACGTTATAACGTATTACGTTATATGGTATAACGTTATAACGTATTACGTTATATGGTATAACGATATAACGTATTACGTTATATGGTATAACGTTATAATATGTTACGTTATATGGTATACCGTAATATGGTATAACGTTATAACGTATTACGTTATATGGTATAACGTTATAACGTATTACGATATATGGTGTAACGTTATAACGTATTACGTTATATGGTATAACGTTATAACGTATTACGTTATATGGTATAACGTCATATGGTATAACGTCATATGGTATAACGTTATAAGGTATTACGATATATGGTATAACGTCATATGGTATAACGTTATAACGTATTACGTTATATGGTATAACGATATAACGTATTACGTTATATGGTATAACGTTATAATATGTTGCGTTATATGGTATACCGTAATATGGTATAACGTTATAAGGTATTACGATATGTGGTATAACGTCATATGGTATAACGTTATAACGTATTACGTTATATGGTATAACGTTATAACGTATTACGTTATATGGTATAACGTTATAACGTATTACGTTATATGGTGTAACGTCATATAGTATAAAGTTATAACGTATTACGTTATATGGTATATCGTTATAACGTATTACGTTATATGCTATAACGTTATAACGTATTACGTTATATGGTATAACGTCATATGGTATAACGTTATAACGTATTACGTTATATGGTATAACGTTATAACGTATTACGTTATATGGTATAACGTTATAACGTATTACGTTATATGGTATACCGTAATATGGTATAACGTTATAAGGTATTACGATATGTGGTATAACGTCATATGGTATAACGTTATAACGTATTACGTTATATGGTATAACGTTATAACGTATTACGTTATATGGTATAACGTTATAACGTATTACGTTATATGGTGTAACGTCATATAGTATAAAGTTATAACGTATTACGTTATATGGTATATCGTTATAACGTATTACGTTATATGGTATAACGTCATATGGTATAAAGTTATAACGTATTACGATATATGGAATAACGATATAACGTATTACGTTATATGGTATAACGTCATATGGTATAAAGTTATAACGTATTACGATATATGGTGTAACGTTATAACGTATTACGTTATATGGTATACCGTTATAACGTATTATGTTATATGGTATAACGTCATATGGTATAACGTTATAACGTATTACGTTATATGGTATAAAGTTATTTGGTATAAGGTTATAACGTATTACACTATATGGTATAACGTTATAAAGTATTACGTTATATGGTATAGCGTAATATGGTATAACGATATAACGTATTACGTTATATGGTAAAACGTCATATGGTATAACGTTATAACGTATTACGTTATATGGTATAACGTTATTTGGTATAACGTTATAACGTATTACACTATATGGCATAACGTTATAACGTATTACGTTATATGGTATAACGTCATATGGTATAAACTTATAACGTATTACGATATATGGTGTAACGTTATAACGTATTACGTTATATGGTATAACGTTATAACGTATTACGTTATATGGTATAACGTCATATGGTATAACGTTATAAGGTATACGATATATGGTATAACGTCATATGGTATAACGTTATAACGTATTACGATATATGGTATAACGATATAACGTATTACGTTATATGGTATAACGATATAACGTATTACGTTATATGGTATAACGTCATATGGTATAACGTTATAACGTATTACGTTATATGGTATAACGTTATTTGGTATAACGTTATAAGGTATTACACTATATGGTATAACGTTATAACGTATTACGTTATATGGTATACCGTAATATGGTATAACGTTATAACGTATTACGTTATGTGGTATAACGTTATAACGTATTACGTTATATGGTATATCGTTATAACGTATTACGGTATATGGTATAACGTTATAACGTATTACGTTATATGGTATAACGTTATGACGTATTACGTTATATGGTATAACTTCATATGATATAAAGTTATAACGTATTACGTTATATGGTATAACGTTATAACGTATTATGTTATATGGTATAACGTTAGAACGTATTACGTTATATGGTATAACGTTATAACGTATTACGTTATATGGTATAACGTTATAACGTATTACGTTATATGGTGTAACGTCATATAGTATAACGTTAGAACGTGTTACGTTATATGGTATAACGTTAGAACGTATTACGTTATATGGTATAACGTTATAACGTATTACGTTATATGGTATACCGTAATATGGTATAACGTTATCACGTATTACGTTATGTGGTATAACGTTATAACGTATTACGTTATGTGGTATAACGTTATAACGTATTACGTTATATGGTATAACGTTATAACGTATTACGTTATATGGTATAACGTTATAACGTATTACGTTATATGGTATAACGATATAACGTATTACGTTATATGGTATAACGTTATAATATGTTACGTTATATGGTATACCGTAATATGGTATAACGTTATAACGTATTACGTTATATGGTATAACGTTATAACGTATTACGATATATGGTGTAACGTTATAACGTATTACGTTATATGGTATAACGTTATAACGTATTACGTTATATGGTATAACGTCATATGGTATAACGTCATATGGTATAACGTTATAAGGTATTACGATATATGGTATAACGTCATATGGTATAACGTTATAACGTATTACGTTATATGGTATAACGATATAACGTATTACGTTATATGGTATAACGTTATAATATGTTGCGTTATATGGTATACCGTAATATGGTATAACGTTATAAGGTATTACGATATGTGGTATAACGTCATATGGTATAACGTTATAACGTATTACGTTATATGGTATAACGTTATAACGTATTACGTTATATGGTATAACGTTATAACGTATTACGTTATATGGTGTAACGTCATATAGTATAAAGTTATAACGTATTACGTTATATGGTATATCGTTATAACGTATTACGTTATATGCTATAACGTTATAACGTATTACGTTATATGGTATAACGTCATATGGTATAACGTTATAACGTATTACGTTATATGGTATAACGTTATAACGTATTACGTTATATGGTATAACGTTATAACGTATTACGTTATATGGTATACCGTAATATGGTATAACGTTATAAGGTATTACGATATGTGGTATAACGTCATATGGTATAACGTTATAACGTATTACGTTATATGGTATAACGTTATAACGTATTACGTTATATGGTATAACGTTATAACGTATTACGTTATATGGTGTAACGTCATATAGTATAAAGTTATAACGTATTACGTTATATGGTATATCGTTATAACGTATTACGTTATATGGTATAACGTCATATGGTATAAAGTTATAACGTATTACGATATATGGAATAACGATATAACGTATTACGTTATATGGTATAACGTCATATGGTATAAAGTTATAACGTATTAC
Organism: Bombus huntii; assembly: GCF_024542735.1. Lineage (NCBI taxonomy): Eukaryota > Metazoa > Arthropoda > Insecta > Hymenoptera > Apidae > Bombus > Bombus huntii. The sequence continues at coordinate 1,352,881 of NW_026099317.1, read as the reverse complement.
GATATATGGTGTAACGTTATAACGTATTACGTTATATGGTATACCGTTATAACGTATTATGTTATATGGTATAACGTCATATGGTATAACGTTATAACGTATTACGTTATATGGTATAAAGTTATTTGGTATAAGGTTATAACGTATTACACTATATGGTATAACGTTATAACGTATTACGTTATATGGTATAGCGTAATATGGTATAACGATATAACGTATTACGTTATATGGTAAAACGTCATATGGTATAACGTTATAACGTATTACGTTATATGGTATAACGTTATTTGGTATAACGTTATAACGTATTACACTATATGGCATAACGTTATAACGTATTACGTTATATGGTATAACGTCATATGGTATAAACTTATAACGTATTATGATATATGGTGTAACGTTATAACGTATTACGTTATATGGTATAACGTTATAACGTATTACGTTATATGGTATAACGTCATATGGTATAACGTTATAAGGTATACGATATATGGTATAACGTCATATGGTATAACGTTATAACGTATTACGATATATGGTATAACGATATAACGTATTACGTTATATGGTATAACGATATAACGTATTACGTTATATGGTATAACGTCATATGGTATAACGTTATAACGTATTACGTTATATGGTATAACGTTATTTGGTATAACGTTATAAGGTATTACACTATATGGTATAACGTTATAACGTATTACGTTATATGGTATACCGTAATATGGTATAACGTTATAACGTATTACGTTATGTGGTATAACGTTATAACGTATTACGTTATATGGTATATCGTTATAACGTATTACGGTATATGGTATAACGTTATAACGTATTACGTTATATGGTATAACGTTATGACGTATTACGTTATATGGTATAACTTCATATGATATAAAGTTATAACGTATTACGTTATATGGTATAACGTTATAACGTATTATGTTATATGGTATAACGTTAGAACGTATTACGTTATATGGTATAACGTTATAACGTATTACGTTATATGGTATACCGTAATATGGTATAACGTTATAACGTATAACGTTATATGGTATACCGTAATATGGTATAACGTTATAACGTATAACGATATATGGTATAACGTCATATGGTATAACGTTATAACGTATCACGTTATATGGTATAACGTTATATGGTATAACGTTATATGGCATAAAGTTATAACGTATTACGGTATATGGTATAACCATATAACGTATTACGTTATATGGTATAACGTTATAACATATTACGTTATATGGTACAACGTTATAACGTATTACGTTATATGCTATAACGATATAACGTATTACGTTATATGGTATAACGTCATATGGTATAAACTTATAACGTATTACGATATATGGTGTAACGTTATAACGTATTACGTTATATGGTATAAAGTTATAACGTATTACGTTATATGGTATACCGTAATATGGTATAACGTTATAACGTATTACGTTATATGGTATAATGTTATAACGTATTACGTTATATGGTATAACGTTATAACGTATTACGTTATATGGTATAACGTTATAACGTATTACGTTATATGGTATAACGTTATAACGTATTACGTTATATGGTATAACGTTATAACGTATTACGTTATATGGTATAACGTTATAACGTATTACGTTATATGGTATAACGTCATGTGGTATAAAGTTATAACGAATTACGTTATATGGTATACCGTAATATGGTATAACGTTATAACGTATTACGTTATATGATATAACGTTATAACGTATTACGTTATATGGTATAACGTTATAACGTGTTACGTTATATGGTATAACGTTATAACGTATTACGTTATATGGTATAACGTTATAACGTATTACGTTATATGGTATAACGTCATATGGTATAAAGTAATAACGTATTACGTTATATGGTATACCGTAATATGGTATATCGTTATAACGTATTACGTTATATGATATAACGTTATAACGTATTACGTTATATGGTGTAACGTCATATAGTATAAAGTTATAACGTATTACGTTATATGGTATATCGTTATAACGTATTACGGTATATGGTATAACGTTATAACGTATTACGTTATATGGTATAACGTTATAACGTATTACGTTATATGGTATAACGTTATAACGTATTACGTTATATGGTATAACGTTATAACGTATTACGTTATATGGTATAACGTTATAACGTATTACGTTATATGGTATAACGTTATAACGTATTACGTTATATGGTATAACGTCATGTGGTATAAAGTTATAACGAATTACGTTATATGGTATACCGTAATATGGTATAACGTTATAACGTATTACGTTATATGATATAACGTTATAACGTATTACGTTATATGGTATAACGTTATAACGTGTTACGTTATATGGTATAACGTTATAACGTATTACGTTATATGGTATAACGTTATAACGTATTACGTTATATGGTATAACGATATAACGTATTACGTTATATGGTATAACGTTATAATATGCTCCGTTATATGGTATACCGTAATATGGTATAACGTTATAACGTATTACGTTATATGGTATAACGTCATATGTTATAAAGTTATAACGTATTACGATATATGGTGTAACGTTATAACGTATTACGTTATATGGTATAACGTTATAACGTATTACGTTATATGGTATAACGTCATATGGTATAACGTCATATGGTATAACGTTATAAGGTATTACGATATATGGTATAACGTCATATGGTATAACGTTATAACGTATTACGTTATATGGTATAACGATATAACGTATTACGTTATATGGTATAACGTTATAATATGTTGCGTTATATGGTATACCGTAATATGGTATAACGTTATAAGGTATTACGATATGTGGTATAACGTCATATGGTATAACGTTATAACGTATTACGTTATATGGTATAACGTTATAACGTATTACGTTATATGGTATAACGTTATAACGTATTACGTTATATGGTGTAACGTCATATAGTATAAAGTTATAACGTATTACGTTATATGGTATATCGTTATAACGTATTACGTTATATGCTATAACGTTATAACGTATTACGTTATATGGTATAACGTCATATGGTATAACGTTATAACGTATTACGTTATATGGTATAACGTTATAACGTTTTACGTTATATGGTATACCGTAATATGGTATAACGTTATAAGGTATTACGATATGTGGTATAACGTCATATGGTATAACGTTATAACGTATTACGTTATATGGTATAACGTTATAACGTATTACGTTATATGGTATAACGTTATAACGTATTACGTTATATGGTGTAACGTCATATAGTATAAAGTTATAACGTATTACGTTATATGGTATATCGTTATAACGTATTACGTTATATGCTATAACGTTATAACGTATTACGTTATATGGTATAACGTCATATGGTATAACGTTATACGTATTACGTTATATGGTATAACGTTATAACGTATTACGTTATATCGTATAACGATATAACGTATTACGTTATATGGTATAACGTCATATGGTATAAAGTTCTAACGTATTACGATATATGGTGCAACGTTATTACGTATTACGTTATATGGTATAACGTTATAACGTATTACGTTATATGGTATAACGTCATATGGTATAACGTTATAACGTATTACGTTATATGGTATAACGTTATTTGGTATAACGTTATAACGTATTACACTATATGGTATAACGTTATAACGTATTACGTTATATGGTATACCGTAATATGGTATAACGTTATAACGTATTACGTTATGTGGTATAACGTTATAACGTATTACGTTATATGGTATAACGTTATAACATATTACGTTATATGGTATAACGTTATAACGTATTACGTTATATGGTATAACGTTATAACGTATTACGTTATATGGTATAACGTCATATGATATAAAGTTATAACGTATTACGTTATATGGTATAACGTTATAACGTATTACGTTATATGGTATAACGTTATAACGTATTACGTTATATGGTATACCGTAATATGGTATAACGTTATAACGTATTACGTTATATGGTATAACGTTATAACGTATTACGTTATATGGTATAACGTTATAACGTATTACGTTATATGGTATAACGTTATAACGTATTACGTTATATGATATAACGTTATAACGTATTACGTTATACGGTATAACGTCATATGGCATAACGTTATAACGTATTACGTTATATGGTATAACGTTATATGGCATAATGTTATAACGTATTACGTTATATGGTATACCGTAATATGGTATAACGTTATAACGTATTACGTTATATGGTATATCGTTATGACGTATTACGTTATATGGTATAACGTTAGAACGTATTACGTTATATGGTATGACGTTATAACGTATTACGTTATATGGTATACCGTAATATGGTATAACGTTATAACGTATTACGTTATATGGTATAACGTTATAACGTATTACGTTATATGGTATAACGTTAGAACGTATTACGTTATATGGTATAACGTTATAACGTATTACGTTATATGGTATAACGACATATGGTATAAAGTTATAACGTATTACGTTATATGGTATACCGTAATATGGTATAACGTTATAACGTATTACGTTATATGATATAACGTTATAACGTATTACGTTATATGGTATAACGTTATAACGTATTACGTTATATGGTATAACGTTATAACGTATTACGTTATATGCTATAACGTTATAACGTATTACGTTATATGGTATAACGTCATATGGTATTAAGTTATAACGTATTACGTTATATGGTATAACGTTATAACGTGTTACGTTATATGGTATAACGTTATAACGTGTTACGTTATATGGTATAACGTTATAACGTGTTACGTTATATGGTATAACGTTATAACGTGTTACGTTATATGGTATAACGTTATAACGTATTACGTTATATGGTGTAACGTTATAACGTATTACGTTATATGGTATAACGTTAGAACGTATTACGTTATATGGTATAACGTTATAACGTATTACGTTATATGGTATACCGTAATATGGTATAAAGTTATAACGTATTATGTTATATGGTATAACGTTATAACGTATTACGTTATATGGTACAACGTTATAACGTATTACGTTATATGGTATAACGATATAACGTATTACGTTATATGGTATAACGTTATAATATGTTACGTTATATGGTATACCGTAATATGGTATAACGTTATAACGTATTACGTTATATGGTATAACGTTATAACGTATTACGTTATATGGTGCAACGTTATAACGTATTACGTTATATGGTATAACGATATAACGTATTACGTTATATGGTGTAACGTCATATGTTATAAAGTTATAACGTATTACGATATATGGTGTAACGTTATAACGTATTACGTTATATGGTATAACGTTATAACGTATTACGTTATATGGTATAAAGTCATATGGTATAACGTTATAAGGTATTACGATATATGGTATAACGTCATATGGTATAACGTTATAACGTATTACGTTATATGGTATAACGATATAACGTATTACGTTATATGGTATAACGTTATAATATGTTGCGTTATATGGTATACCGTAATATGGTATAACGTTACAACGTATTACGTTATATGGTATAACGTTATAACGTATTACGTTATATGGTATAACGTTATAACGTATTACGTTATGTGGTATACCGTAATATGGTATAACGTTATAACGTATTACGTTATATGGTATAACGTTATAACGTATTACGTTATATGGTATACCGTAATATGGTATAACGTTATAACGTATTACGTTATATGGTATAACGTTATGACGTATTACGTTATATGGTATGACGTTAGAACGTATTACGTTATATGGTATAACGTTATGACGTATTACGTTATATGGTATAACGTTATAACGTATTACGTTATGTGGTATAACGTTATAACGTATTACGTTATGTGGTATAACGTCATATGATATAAAGTTATAACGTATTACGTTATATGGTATAACGTTATAACGTATTACGTTATATGGTATAACGTTAGAACGTATTACGTTATATGGTATAACGTTATAACGTATTACGTTATATGGTATACCGTAATATGGTATAACGTTATAACGTATTACGTTATGAGGTATAACGTTATAACGTAATACGTTATGTGGTATAACGTTATAACGTATTACGTTATATGGTATAACGTTATAACGTATTACGTTATATGCTATAACGTTATAACGTATTACGTTATATGTTATAACGTCATATGGTATAAAGTTATAACGTATTACGTTATATGGTATAACGTTATAACGTATTACGTTGTATGGTATAACGTTATAACTTATTACGTTATATGGTATAACGTTATATGGCATAACGTTATAACGTATTACGTTATATGATATAACGTTATAACGTATTACGTTATATGGTGTAACGTCATATAGTATAAAGTTATAACGTATTACGTTATATGGTATATCGTTATAACGTATTACGGTATATGGTATAACGTTATAACGTATTACGTTATATGGTATAACGTTATAACGTGTTACGTTATATGGTATAACGTTAGAACGTGTTACGTTATATGGTATAACGTTATAACGTATTACGTTATATGGTATACCGTAATATGGTATAACGTTATCACGTATTACGTTATGTGGTATAACGTTATAACGTATTACGTTATGTGGTATAACGTTATAACGTATTACGTTATATGGTATAACGTTATAACGTATTACGTTATATGGTATAACGTTATAACGTATTACGTTATATGGTATAACGATATAACGTATTACGTTATATGGTATAACGTTATAATATGTTACGTTATATGGTATACCGTAATATGGTATAACGTTATAACGTATTACGTTATATGGTATAACGTCATATGTTATAAAGTTATAACGTATTACGATATATGGTGTAACGTTATAACGTATTACGTTATATGGTATAACGTTATAACGTATTACGTTATATGGTATAACGTTATAACGTATTACGTTATATGGTATAACGATATAACGTATTACGTTATATGGTATAACGTTATAATATGTTACGTTATATGGTATACCGTAATATGGTATAACGTTATAACGTATTACGTTATATGGTATAACGTCATATGGTATAACGTTATAACGTATTACGTTATATGGTATAACGATATAACGTATTACGTTATATGGTATAACGTTATAATATGTTGCGTTATATGGTATACCGTAATATGGTATAACGTTATAAGGTATTACGATATGTGGTATAACGTCATATGGTATAACGTTATAACGTATTACGTTATATGGTATAACGTTATAACGTATTACGTTATATGGTATAACGTTATAACGTATTACGTTATATGGTGTAACGTCATATAGTATAAAGTTATAACGTATTACGTTATATGGTATATCGTTATAACGTATTACGTTATATGCTATAACGTTATAACGTATTACGTTATATGGTATAACGTCATATGGTATAACGTTATAACGTATTACGTTATATGGTATAACGTTATAACGTATTACGTTATATGGTATACCGTAATATGGTATAACGTTATAAGGTATTACGATATGTGGTATAACGTCATATGGTATAACGATATAACGTATTACGTTATATGGTATAACGTTATAACGTATTACGTTATATGGTATAACGTTATAACGTATTACGTTATATCGTATAACGATATAACGTATTACGTTATATGGTATAACGTCATATGGTATAAAGTTATAACGTATTACGATATATGGTGCAACGTTATTACGTATTACGTTATATGGTATAACGTTATAACGTATTACGTTATATGGTATAACGTCATATGGTATAACGTTATAACGTATTACGTTATATGGTATAACGTTATTTGGTATAACGTTATAACGTATTACACTATATGGTATAACGTTATAACGTATTACGTTATAAGGTATACCGTAATATGGTATAACGTTATAACGTATTACGTTATGTGGTATAACGTTATAACGTATTACGTTATATGGTATAACGTTATAACATATTACGTTATATGGTATAACGTTATAACGTATTACGTTATATGGTATAACGTTATAACGTATTACGTTATATGGTATAACGTCATATGATATAAAGTTATAACGTATTACGTTATATGGTATAACGTTATAACGTATTACGTTATATGGTATAACGTTATAACGTATTACGTTATATGGTATACCGTAATATGGTATAACGTTATAACGTATTACGTTATATGGTATAACGTTATAACGTATTACGTTATATGGTATAACGTTATAACGTATTACGTTATATGGTATAACGTTATAACGTATTACGTTATATGATATAACGTTATAACGTATTACGTTATACGGTATAACGTCATATGGCATAACGTTATAACGTATTACGTTATATGGTATAACGTTATATGGCATAATGTTATAACGTATTACGTTATATGGTATACCGTAATATGGTATAACGTTATAACGTATTACGTTATATGGTATATCGTTATGACGTATTACGTTATATGGTATAACGTTAGAACGTATTACGTTATATGGTATGACGTTATAACGTATTACGTTATATGGTATACCGCAATATGGTATAACGTTATAACGTATTACGTTATATGGTATAACGTTATAACGTATTACGTTATATGGTATAACGTTAGAACGTATTACGTTATATGGTATAACGTTATAACGTATTACGTTATATGGTATAACGACATATGGTATAAAGTTATAACGTATTACGTTATATGGTATACCGTAATATGGTATAACGTTATAACGTATTACGTTATATGATATAACGTTATAACGTATTACGTTATATGGTATAACGTTATAACGTATTACGTTATATGGTATAACGTTATAACGTATTACGTTATATGCTATAACGTTATAACGTATTACGTTATATGGTATAACGTCATATGGTATTAAGTTATAACGTATTACGTTATATGGTATAACGTTATAACGTATTACGTTATATGGTATAACGTTATAACGTATTACGTTATATGGTATAACGTTATAACGTGTTACGTTATATGGTATAACGTTATAACGTATTACGTTATATGGTATAACGTTATAACGTATTACGTTATATGGTGTAACGTTATAACGTATTACGTTATATGGTATAACGTTAGAACGTATTACGTTATATGGTATAACGTTATAACGTATTACGTTATATGGTATACCGTAATATGGTATAAAGTTATAACGTATTATGTTATATGGTATAACGTTATAACGTATTACGTTATATGGTACAACGTTATAACGTATTACGTTATATGGTATAACGATATAACGTATTACGTTATATGGTATAACGTTATAATATGTTACGTTATATGGTATACCGTAATATGGTATAACGTTATAACGTATTACGTTATATGGTATAACGTTATAACGTATTACGTTATATGGTGCAACGTTATAACGTATTACGTTATATGGTATAACGATATAACGTATTACGTTATATGGTGTAACGTCATATGTTATAAAGTTATAACGTATTACGATATATGGTGTAACGTTATAACGTATTACGTTATATGGTATAACGTTATAACGTATTACGTTATATGGTATAAAGTCATATGGTATAACGTTATAAGGTATTACGATATATGGTATAACGTCATATGGTATAACGTTATAACGTATTACGTTATATGGTATATCGATATAACGTATTACTTTATATGGTATAACGTTATAATATGTTGCGTTATATGGTATACCGTAATATGGTATAACGTTACAACGTATTACGTTATATGGTATAACGTTATAACGTATTACGTTATATGGTATAACGTTATAACGTATTACGTTATGTGGTATACCGTAATATGGTATAACGTTATAACGTATTACGTTATATGGTATAACGTTATAACGTATTACGTTATATGGTATACCGTAATATGGTATAACGTTATAACGTATTACGTTATATGGTATAACGTTATGACGTATTACGTTATATGGTATGACGTTAGAACGTATTACGTTATATGGTATAACGTTATGACGTATTACGTTATATGGTATAACGTTATAACGTATTACGTTATGTGGTATAACGTTATAACGTATTACGTTATGTGGTATAACGTCATATGATATAAAGTTATAACGTATTACGTTATATGGTATAACGTTATAACGTATTACGTTATATGGTATAACGTTAGAACGTATTACGTTATATGGTATAACGTTATAACGTATTACGTTATATGGTATACCGTAATATGGTATAACGTTATAACGTATTACGTTATGTGGTATAACGTTATAACGTAATACGTTATGTGGTATAACGTTATAACGTATTACGTTATATGGTATAACGTTATAACGTATTACGTTATATGCTATAACGTTATAACGTATTACGTTATATGTTATAACGTCATATGGTATAAAGTTATAACGTATTACGTTATATGGTATAACGTTATAACGTATTACGTTGTATGGTATAACGTTATAACTTATTACGTTATATGGTATAACGTTATATGGCATAACGTTATAACGTATTACGTTATATGGTATAACGTTCCAACGTATTACGTTATATGGTATAACGTTATAACGTATTACGTTATATGGTATACCGTAATATGGTATAACGTTATAACGTATTACGTTATATGGTATAACGTTATGACGTATTACGTTATATGGTATACCGTAATATGGTATAACGTTATAACGTATTACGTTATGTGGTATAACGTTATAACGTATTACGTTATATCGTATAACGTTATAACGTGTTACGTTATATGGTATAACGTTAGAACGTGTTACGTTATATGGTATAACGTTATAACGTATTACGTTATATGGTATAACGTTATAACGTATTACGTTATATGGTATACCGTAATATGGTATAACGATATAACGTATTACGTTATATGGTATAACGTTATGACGTATTACGTTATATGGTATGACGTTAGAACGTATTACGTTATATGGTATAACGTTATGACGTATTACGTTATATGGTATAACGTTATAACGTATTACGTTATATGCTATAACGTTATAACGTATTACGTTATATGGTATAACGTTATAATATGTTACGTTATATGGTATACCGTAATATGGTATAACGTTATAACGTATTACGTTATATGGTATAACGTCATATGTTATAAAGTTATAACGTATTACGATATATGGTGTAACGTTATAACGTATTACGTTATATGGTATAACGTTATAACGTATTACGTTATATGGTATAACGTCATATGGTATAACGTCATATGGTATAACGTTATAAGGTATTACGATATATGGTATATCGTCATATGGTATAACGTTATAACGTATTACGTTATATGGTATAACGATATAACGTATTACGTTATATGGTATAACGTTATAATATGTTGCGTTATATGGTATACCGTAATATGGTATAACGTTATAAGGTATTACGATATGTGGTATAACGTCATATGGTATAACGTTATAACGTATTACGTTATATGGTATAACGTTATAACGTATTACGTTATATGGTATAACGTTATAACGTATTACGTTATATGGTATAACGTTATAACGTATTACGTTATATGGTGTAACGTCATATAGTATAAAGTTATAACGTATTACGTTATATGGTATATCGTTATAACGTATTACGTTATATGCTATAACGTTATAACGTATTACGTTATATGGTATAACGTCATATGGTATAACGTTATACGTATTACGTTATATGGTATAACGTTATAACGTATTACGTTATATGGTATAACGATATAACGTATTACGTTATATGGTATAACGTCATATGGTATAAAGTTATAACGTATTACGATATATGGTGCAACGTTATTACGTATTACGTTATATGGTATAACGTTATAACGTATTACGTTATATGGTATAACGTCATATGGTATAACGTTATAACGTATTACGTTATATGGTATAACGTTATTTGGTATAACGTTATAACGTATTACACTATATGGTATAACGTTATAACGTATTACGTTATATGGTATACCGTAATATGGTATAACGTTATAACGTATTACGTTATGTGGTATAACGTTATAACGTATTACGTTATATGGTATAACGTTATAACATATTACGTTATATGGTATAACGTTATAACGTATTACGTTATATGGTATAACGTTATAACGTATTACGTTATATGGTATAACGTTATAACGTATTACGTTATATGGTATAACGTTATAACGTATTACGTTATATGGTATAACGTTAGAACGTATTACGTTATATGGTATAACGTTATAACGTATTACGTTATATGGTATAACGACATATGGTATAAAGTTATAACGTATTACGTTATATGGTATACCGTAATATGGTATAACGTTATAACGTATTACGTTATATGATATAACGTTATAACGTATTACGTTATATGGTATAACGTTATAACGTATTACGTTATATGGTATAACGTTATAACGTATTACGTTATACGGTATAACGTCATATGGCATAACGTTATAACGTATTACGTTATATGGTATAACGTCATATGGTATTAAGTTATAACGTATTACGTTATATGGTATAACGTTATAACGTATTACGTTATATGGTATTACGTTATAACGTATTACGTTATATGGTATAACGTTATAACGTGTTACGTTATATGGTATAACGTTATAACGTATTACGTTATATGGTATAACGTTATAACGTATTACGTTATATGGTGTAACGTCATATAGTATAAAGTTATAACGTATTACGTTATATGGTATATCGTTATAACGTATTACGGTATATGGTATAACGTTATAACGTATTACGTTATATGGTATAACGTTATAACGTATTACGTTATATGGTATACCGTAATATGGTATAAAGTTATAACGTATTATGTTATATGGTATAACGTTATAACGTATTACGTTATATGGTACAACGTTATAACGTATTACGTTATATGGTATAACGATATAACGTATTACGTTATATGGTATAACGTTATAATATGTTACGTTATATGGTATACCGTAATATGGTATAACGTTATAACGTATTACGTTATATGGTATAACGTTATAACGTATTACGTTATATGGTGCAACGTTATAACGTATTACGTTATATGGTATAACGATATAACGTATTACGTTATATGGTGTAACGTCATATGTTATAAAGTTATAACGTATTACGATATATGGTGTAACGTTATAACGTATTACGTTATATGGTATAAAGTTATAACGTATTACGTTATATGGTATAACGTCATATGGTATAACGTTATAAGGTATTACGATATATGGTATAACGTCATATGGTATAACGTTATAACGTATTACGTTATATGGTATAACGATATAACGTATTACGTTATATGGTATAACGTTATAATATGTTGCGTTATATGGTATACCGTAATATGGTATAACGTTACAACGTATTACGTTATATGGTATAACGTTATAACGTATTACGTTATATGGTATAACGTTATAACGTATTACGTTATATGCTATAACGTTATAACGTATTACGTTATGTGGTATACCGTAATATGGTATAACGTTATAACGTATTACGTTATATGGTATAACGTTATAACGTATTACGTTATATGGTATACCGTAATATGGTATAACGATATAACGTATTACGTTATATGGTATAACGTTATGACGTATTACGTTATATGGTATGACGTTAGAACGTATTACGTTATATGGTATAACGTTATGACGTATTACGTTATATGGTATAACGTTATAACGTATTACGTTATATGCTATAACGTTATAACGTATTACGTTATATGGTATAACGTCATATGGTATAAAGTTATAACGTATTACGTTATATGGTATAACGTTATAACGTATTACGTTATATGGTATAACGTAATAACGTATTACGTTACATGGTATAAAGTTATAACGTATTACGTTATATGGTATATCGTTATAACGTATTACGTTATATGGTATAACGTTATAACGTATTACGTTATATGGTATAACGTTATAACGTATTACGTTATATGGTGTAACGTCATATAGTATAAAGTTATAACGTATTACGTTATATGGTATATCGTTATGACGTATTACGTTATATGCTATAACGTTATAACGTATTACGTTATATGGTATAACGTCATATGGTATAAAGTTATAACGTATTACGTTATATGGTATAACGTTATAACGTATTACGTTATATGGTATAACGTTATGACGTATTACGTTATATGGTATACCGTAATATGGTATAACGTTATAACGTATTACGTTATGTGGTATAACGTTATAACGTATTACGTTATGTGGTATAACGTTATAACGTATTACGTTATGTGGTATAACGTTATAACGTATTACGTTATGTGGTATAACGTCATATGATATAAAGTTATAACGTATTACGTTATATGGTATAACGTTATAACGTATTACGTTATATGGTATAACGTTAGAACGTATTACGTTATATGGTATAACGTTATAACGTATTACGTTATATGGTATACCGTAATATGGTATAAAGTTATAACGTATTACGTTATATGGTATAACGTTATAACGTATTACGTTGTATGGTATAACGTTATGACTTATTACGTTATATGGTATAACGTTATATGGCATAACGTTATAACGTATTACGTTATATGGTATAACGTTCCAACGTATTACGTTATATGGTATAACGTTATAACGTATTACGTTATATGGTATACCGTAATATGGTATAACGTTATAACGTATTACGTTATAGCATATAACGTAATACGTTATAACGATATACCATATAACGTAATACGTTATAACTTTATACTATATGACGTTGCACCATATAACGTATTACGTTATATGGCATACCGTAATAAGGTATAACGTTATAACGTATTACGTTATATGGTGCAACGTCATATAGTATAAAGTTATAACGTATTACGTTATATGGTATATCGTTATAACGTATTACGTTATATGCTATAACGTTATAACGTATTACGTTATATGGTATAACGTCATATGGTATAAAGTTATAACGTATTACGTTATATGGTATAACGTTATAACGTATTACGTTATATGGTATAACGTTATGACGTATTACGTTATATGGTATACCGTAATATGGTATAACGTTATAACGTATAACGTTATGTGGTATAACGTTATAACGTATTACGTTATATGGTATAGCGTCATATGGTATAAAGTTATAACGAATTACGTTATATGGTATACCGTAATATGGTATGACGTTATAACGTATTACGTTATATGGTATAACGTTATAACGTATTACGTTATATGGTGTAACGTCATATAGTATAAAGTTATAACGTATTACGTTATATGGTATAACGTTATAACGTATTACGTTATATGGTATACCGTAATATGGTATAACGTTATAACGTATTACGTTATATGGTATAACGTCATGTGGTATAAAGTTATAACGTATTACGTTATATGGTATACCGTAATATGGTATAACGTTATAACGTATTACGTTATATGGTGTAACGTCATATAGTATAAAGTTATAACGTATTACGTTATATGGTATATCGTTATAACGTACTACGTTATATGCTATAACGTTATAACGTATTACGTTATATGGTATAACGTCATATGGTATAAAGTTATAACGTATTACGTTATATGGCATAAAGTTATAACGTATTACGATATATGGTATAACGATATAACGTATTACGTTATTTGGTATAACGTTATAATATGTTACGTTATATGGTATACCGTAATATGGTATAACGTTATTACGTATTACGTTATATGGTATAACGTTATAACGTATTACGTTATATGGTATAACGTTATAACGTATTACGTTATATGGTATACCGTAATATGGTATAACGTTATAACGTATTACGTTATATGGTATAACGTTATAACGTATTACGTTATATGGTATAACGTTATAACGTATTACGTTATATGGTATAACGTTATAACGTATTACGTTATATGGTATAACGTTATAACGTATTACGTTATATGGTATAACGTCATGTGGTATAAAGTTATAACGTATTACGTTATATGGTATACCGTAATATGGTATAACGTTATAACGTATTACGTTATATGATATATCGTTATAACGTATTACGTTAAATGGTATAACGTTATAACGTATTACGTTATATGGTATAACGTTATAACGTATTACGTTATATGGTATAACGTTATAACGTATTACGTTATATGGTATAACGTTATAACGTATTACGTTATATGGTATAACGTTATAACGTATTACGTTATATGGTATAACGTTATGACGTATTACGTTATATGGTATAACGTTATAACGTATTACGTTATATGGTATAACGTCATATGGTATAACGTTACAACGTATTACGTTATATGGTATAACGTTATAACGTATTACGTTATATGGTATAACGTTATAACGTATTACGTTATGTGGTATACCGTAATATGGTATAACGTTATAACGTATTACGTTATATGGTATAACGTTATAACGTATTACGTTATATGGTATACCGTAATATGGTATAACGTTATAACGTATTACGTTATATGGTATAACGTTATGACGTATTACGTTATATGGTATGACGTTAGAACGTATTACGTTATATGGTATAACGTTATGACGTATTACGTTATATGGTATAACGTTATAACGTATTACGTTATGTGGTATAACGTTATAACGTATTACGTTATGTGGTATAACGTCATATGATATAAAGTTATAACGTATTACGTTATATGGTATAACGTTATAACGTATTACGTTATATGGTATAACGTTAGAACGTATTACGTTATATGGTATAACGTTATAACGTATTACGTTATATGGTATACCGTAATATGGTATAACGTTATAACGTATTACGTTATGTGGTATAACGTTATAACGTAATACGTTATGTGGTATAACGTTATAACGTATTACGTTATATGGTATAACGTTATAACGTATTACGTTATATGCTATAACGTTATAACGTATTACGTTATATGTTATAACGTCATATGGTATAAAGTTATAACGTATTACGTTATATGGTATAACGTTATAACGTATTACGTTGTATGGTATAACGTTATAACTTATTACGTTATATGGTATAACGTTATATGGCATAACGTTATAACGTATTACGTTATATGGTATAACGTTCCAACGTATTACGTTATATGGTATAACGTTATAACGTATTACGTTATATGGTATACCGTAATATGGTATAACGTTATAACGTATTACGTTATATGGTATAACGTTATGACGTATTACGTTATATGGTATACCGTAATATGGTATAACGTTATAACGTATTACGTTATGTGGTATAACGTTATAACGTATTACGTTATATCGTATAACGTTATAACGTGTTACGTTATATGGTATAACGTTAGAACGTGTTACGTTATATGGTATAACGTTATAACGTATTACGTTATATGGTATAACGTTATAACGTATTACGTTATATGGTATACCGTAATATGGTATAACGATATAACGTATTACGTTATATGGTATAACGTTATGACGTATTACGTTATATGGTATGACGTTAGAACGTATTACGTTATATGGTATAACGTTATGACGTATTACGTTATATGGTATAACGTTATAACGTATTACGTTATATGCTATAACGTTATAACGTATTACGTTATATGGTATAACGTTATAATATGTTACGTTATATGGTATACCGTAATATGGTATAACGTTATAACGTATTACGTTATATGGTATAACGTCATATGTTATAAAGTTATAACGTATTACGATATATGGTGTAACGTTATAACGTATTACGTTATATGGTATAACGTTATAACGTATTACGTTATATGGTATAACGTCATATGGTATAACGTCATATGGTATAACGATATAAGGTATTACGATATATGGTATATCGTCATATGGTATAACGTTATAACGTATTACGTTATATGGTATAACGATATAACGTATTACGTTATATGGTATAACGTTATAATATGTTGCGTTATATGGTATACCGTAATATGGTATAACGTTATAAGGTATTACGATATGTGGTATAACGTCATATGGTATAACGTTATAACGTATTACGTTATATGGTATAACGTTATAACGTATTACGTTATATGGTATAACGTTATAACGTATTACGTTATATGGTATAACGTTATAACGTATTACGTTATATGGTGTAACGTCATATAGTATAAAGTTATAACGTATTACGTTATATGGTATATCGTTATAACGTATTACGTTATATGCTATAACGTTATAACGTATTACGTTATATGGTATAACGTCATATGGTATAACGTTATACGTATTACGTTATATGGTATAACGTTATAACGTATTACGTTATATGGTATAACGATATAACGTATTACGTTATATGGTATAACGTCATATGGTATAAAGTTATAACGTATTACGATATATGGTGCAACGTTATTACGTATTACGTTATATGGTATAACGTTATAACGTATTACGTTATATGGTATAACGTCATATGGTATAACGTTATAACGTATTACGTTATATGGTATAACGTTATTTGGTATAACGTTATAACGTATTACACTATATGGTATAACGTTATAACGTATTACGTTATATGGTATACCGTAATATGGTATAACGTTATAACGTATTACGTTATGTGGTATAACGTTATAACGTATTACGTTATATGGTATAACGTTATAACATATTACGTTATATGGTATAACGTTATAACGTATTACGTTATATGGTATAACGTTATAACGTATTACGTTATATGGTATAACGTTATAACGTATTACGTTATATGGTATAACGTTATAACGTATTACGTTATATGGTATAACGTTAGAACGTATTACGTTATATGGTATAACGTTATAACGTATTACGTTATATGGTATAACGACATATGGTATAAAGTTATAACGTATTACGTTATATGGTATACCGTAATATGGTATAACGTTATAACGTATTACGTTATATGATATAACGTTATAACTTATTACGTTATATGGTATAACGTTATAACGTATTACGTTATATGGTATAACGTTATAACGTATTACGTTATACGGTATAACGTCATATGGCATAACGTTATAACGTATTACGTTATATGGTATAACGTCATATGGTATTAAGTTATAACGTATTACGTTATATGGTATAACGTTATAACGTATTACGTTATATGGTATTACGTTATAACGTATTACGTTATATGGTATAACGTTATAACGTGTTACGTTATATGGTATAACGTTATAACGTATTACGTTATATGGTATAACGTTATAACGTATTACGTTATATGGTGTAACGTCATATAGTATAAAGTTATAACGTATTACGTTATATGGTATATCGTTATAACGTATTACGGTATATGGTATAACGTTATAACGTATTACGTTATATGGTATAACGTTATAACGTATTACGTTATATGGTATACCGTAATATGGTATAAAGTTATAACGTATTATGTTATATGGTATAACGTTATAACGTATTACGTTATATGGTACAACGTTATAACGTATTACGTTATATGGTATAACGATATAACGTATTACGTTATATGGTATAACGTTATAATATGTTACGTTATATGGTATACCGTAATAAGGTATAACGTTATAACGTATTACGTTATATGGTATAACGTTATAACGTATTACGTTATATGGTGCAACGTTATAACGTATTACGTTATATGGTATAACGATATAACGTATTACGTTATATGGTGTAACGTCATATGTTATAAAGTTATAACCTATTACGATATATGGTGTAACGTTATAACGTATTACGTTATATGGTATAACGTTATAACGTATTACGTTATATGGTATAACGTCATATGGTATAACGTTATAACGTATTACGTTATATGGTATAACGATATAACGTATTACGTTATATGGTATAACGTTATAATATGTTGCGTTATATGGTATACCGTAATATGGTATAACGTTACAACGTATTACGTTATATGGTATAACGTTATAACGTATTACGTTATATGGTATAACGTTATAACGTATTACGTTATATGCTATAACGTTATAACGTATTACGTTATGTGGTATACCGTAATATGGTATAACGTTATAACGTATTACGTTATATGGTATAACGTTATAACGTATTACGTTATATGGTATACCGTAATATGGTATAACGATATAACGTATTACGTTATATGGTATAACGTTATGACGTATTACGTTATATGGTATGACGTTAGAACGTATTACGTTATATGGTATAACGTTATGACGTATTACGTTATATGGTATAACGTTATAACGTATCACGTTATATGCTATAACGTTATAACGTATTACGTTATATGGTATAACGTCATATGGTATAAAGTTATAACGTATTACGTTATATGGTATAACGTTATAACGTATTACGTTATATGGTATAACGTAATAACGTATTACGTTACATGGTATAAAGTTATAACGTATTACGTTATATGGTATATCGTTATAACGTATTACGTTATATGGTATAACGTTATAACGTATTACGTTATATGGTATAACGTTATAACGTATTACGTTATATGGTGTAACGTCATATAGTATGAAGTTATAACGTATTACGTTATATGGTATATCGTTATGACGTATTACGTTATATGCTATAACGTTATAACGTATTACGTTATATGGTATAACGTCATATGGTATAAAGTTATAACGTATTACGTTATATGGTATAACGTTATAACGTATTACGTTATATGGTATAACGTTATGACGTATTACGTTATATGGTATACCGTAATATGGTATAACGTTATAACGTATTACGTTATGTGGTATAACGTTATAACGTATTACGTTATGTGGTATAACGTTATAACGTATTACGTTATGTGGTATAACGTTATAACGTATTACGTTATGTGGTATAACGTCATATGATATAAAGTTATAACGTATTACGTTATATGGTATAACGTTATAACGTATTACGTTATATGGTATAACGTTAGAACGTATTACGTTATATGGTATAACGTTATAACGTATTACGTTATATGGTATACCGTAATATGGTATAAAGTTATAACGTATTACGTTATATGGTATAACGTTATAACGTATTACGTTGTATGGTATAACGTTATGACTTATTACGTTATATGGTATAACGTTATATGGCATAACGTTATAACGTATTACGTTATATGGTATAACGTTCCAACGTATTACGTTATATGGTATAACGTTATAACGTATTACGTTATATGGTATACCGTAATATGGTATAACGTTATAACGTATTACGTTATAGCATATAACGTAATACGTTATAACGATATACCATATAACGTAATACGTTATAACTTTATACTATATGACGTTGCACCATATAACGTATTACGTTATATGGCATACCGTAATAAGGTATAACGTTATAACGTATTACGTTATATGGTGCAACGTCATATAGTATAAAGTTATAACGTATTACGTTATATGGTATATCGTTATAACGTATTACGTTATATGCTATAACGTTATAACGTATTACGTTATATGGTATAACGTCATATGGTATAAAGTTATAACGTATTACGTTATATGGTATAACGTTATAACGTATTACGTTATATGGTATAACGTTATGACGTATTACGTTATATGGTATACCGTAATATGGTATAACGTTATAACGTATAACGTTATGTGGTATAACGTTATAACGTATTACGTTATATGGTATAGCGTCATATGGTATAAAGTTATAACGAATTACGTTATATGGTATACCGTAATATGGTATGACGTTATAACGTATTACGTTATATGGTATAACGTTATAACGTATTACGTTATATGGTGTAACGTCATATAGTATAAAGTTATAACGTATTACGTTATATGGTATAACGTTATAACGTATTACGTTATATGGTATACCGTAATATGGTATAACGTTATAACGTATTACGTTATATGGTATAACGTCATGTGGTATAAAGTTATAACGTATTACGTTATATGGTATACCGTAATATGGTATAACGTTATAACGTATTACGTTATATGGTGTAACGTCATATAGTATAAAGTTATAACGTATTACGTTATATGGTATATCGTTATAACGTACTACGTTATATGCTATAACGTTATAACGTATTACGTTATATGGTATAACGTCATATGGTATAAAGTTATAACGTATTACGTTATATGGCATAAAGTTATAACGTATTACGATATATGGTATAACGATATAACGTATTACGTTATTTGGTATAACGTTATAATATGTTACGTTATATGGTATACCGTAATATGGTATAACGTTATTACGTATTACGTTATATGGTATAACGTTATAACGTATTACGTTATATGGTATAACGTTATAACGTATTACGTTATATGGTATACCGTAATATGGTATAACGTTATAACGTATTACGTTATATGGTATAACGTTATAACGTATTACGTTATATGGTATAACGTTATAACGTATTACGTTATATGGTATAACGTTATAACGTATTACGTTATATGGTATAACGTTATAACGTATTACGTTATATGGTATAACGTTATAACGTATTACGTTATATGGTATAACGTCATGTGGTATAAAGTTATAACGTATTACGTTATATGGTATACCGTAATATGGTATAACGTTATAACGTATTACGTTATATGATATATCGTTATAACGTATTACGTTAAATGGTATAACGTTATAACGTATTACGTTATATGGTATAACGTTATAACGTATTACGTTATATGGTATAACGTTATAACGTATTACGTTATATGGTATAACGTTATAACGTATTACGTTATATGGTATAACGTTATAACGTATTACGTTATATGGTATAACGTTATGACGTATTACGTTATATGGTATAACGTTATAACGTATTACGTTATATGGTATAACGTCATATGGTATAAAGTTATAACGTATTACGTTATATGGTATAACGTTATAACGTATTACGTTATATGGTGTAACGTCATATAGTATAAAGTTATAACGTATTACGTTATATGGTATATCGTTATAACGTATTACGGTATATGGTATAACGTTATAACGTATTACATTATATGGTATAACGTTATAACGTATTACGTTATATGGTATAACGTTAGAACGTATTACATTATATGGTATAACGTTATAACGTATTACGTTATATGGTATAACGTTAGAACGTATTACGTTATATGGTATAACGTTATAACGTATTACGTTATATGGTATACCGTAATATGGTATAACGTTATCACGTATTACGTTATGTGGTATAACGTTATAACGTATTACGTTATATGGTGTTACGTCATATAGTATAAAGTTATAACGTATTACGTTATATGGTATATCGTTATAACGTATTACGGTATATGGTATAACGTTATAACGTATTACATTATATGGTATAACGTTATAACGTATTACGTTATATGGTATAACGTTAGAACGTATTACGTTATATGGTATAACGCTATAACGTATTACGTTATATGGTATACCGTAATATGGTATAACGTTATCACGTGTTACGTTATGTGGTATAACGTTATAACGTATTACGTTATGTGGTATAACGTTATAACGTATTACGTTATATGGTATAACGTTATAACGTATTACGTTATATGGTATAACGTTATAACGTATTACGTTATATGGTATAACGTTATGACGTATTACGTTATATGGTATACCGTAATATGGTATAACGTTATAACGTATAACGTTATGTGGTATAACGTTATAACGTATTACGTTATATGGTATAGCGTCATATGGTATAAAGTTATAACGAATTACGTTATATGGTATACCGTAATATGGTATGACGTTATAACGTATTACGTTATATGGTATAACGTTATAACGTATTACGTTATATGGTGTAAGGTCATATAGTATAAAGTTATAACGTATTACGTTATATGGTATAACGTTATAACGTATTACGTTATATGGTATACCGTAATATGGTATAACGTTATAACGTATTACGTTATATGGTATAACGTCATATGGTATAAAGTTATAACGTATTACGTTATATGGTATACCGTAATAAGGTATAACGTTATAACGTATTACGTTATATGGTGTAACGTCATATAGTATAAAGTTATAACGTATTACGTTATATGGTATATCGTTATAACGTACTACGTTATATGCTATAACGTTATAACGTATTACGTTATATGGTATAACGTCATATGGTATAAAGTTATAACGTATTACGTTATATGGCATAAAGTTATAACGTATTACGATATATGGTATAACGATATAACGTATTACGTTATTTGGTATAACGTTATAATATGTTACGTTATATGGTATACCGTAATATGGTATAACGTTATTACGTATTACGTTATATGGTATAACGTTATAACGTATTACGTTATATGGTATAACGTTATAACGTATTACGTTATATGGTATACCGTAATATGGTATAACGTTATAACGTATTACGTTATATGGTATAACGTTATAACGTATTACGTTATATGGTATAACGTTATAACGTATTACGTTATATGGTATAACGTTATAACGTATTACGTTATATGGTATAACGTTATAACGTATTACGTTATATGGTATAACGTTATAACGTATTACGTTATATGGTATAACGTTATAACGTATTACGTTATATGGTATAACGTCATGTGGTATAAAGTTATAACGTATTACGTTATATGGTATACCGTAATATGGTATAACGTTATAACGTATTACGTTATATGGTGTAACGTCATATAGTATAAAGTTATAACGTATTACGTTATATGGTATATCGTTATAACGTACTACGTTATATGCTATAACGTTATAACGTATTACGTTATATGGTATAACGTCATATGGTATAAAGTTATAACGTATTACGTTATATGGCATAAAGTTATAACGTATTACGATATATGGTATAACGATATAACGTATTACGTTATTTGGTATAACGTTATAATATGTTACGTTATATGGTATACCGTAATATGGTATAACGTTATTACGTATTACGTTATATGGTATAACGTTATAACGTATTACGTTATATGGTATAACGTTATAACGTATTACGTTATATGGTATACCGTAATATGGTATAACGTTATAACGTATTACGTTATATGGTATAACGTTATAACGTATTACGTTATATGGTATAACGTTATAACGTATTACGTTATATGGTATAACGTTATAACGTATTACGTTATATGGTATAACGTTATAACGTATTACGTTATATGGTATAACGTCATGTGGTATAAAGTTATAACGTATTACGTTATATGGTATACCGTAATATGGTATAACGTTATAACGTATTACGTTATATGATATATCGTTATAACGTATTACGTTAAATGGTATAACGTTATAACGTATTACGTTATATGGTATAACGTCATATGGTATAAAGTTATAACGTATTACGTTATATGGTATAACGTTATAACGTATTACGTTATATGGTGTAACGTCATATAGTATAAAGTTATAACGTATTACGTTATATGGTATATCGTTATAACGTATTACGGTATATGGTATAACGTTATAACGTATTACATTATATGGTGTAACGTTATAACGTATTACGTTATATGGTATAACGTTAGAACGTATTACATTATATGGTATAACGTTATAACGTATTACGTTATATGGTATAACGTTAGAACGTATTACGTTATATGGTATAACGTTATAACGTATTACGTTATATGGTATACCGTAATATGGTATAACGTTATCACGTATTACGTTATGTGGTATAACGTTATAACGTATTACGTTATATGGTGTAACGTCATATAGTATAAAGTTATAACGTATTACGTTATATGGTATATCGTTATAACGTATTACGGTATATGGTATAACGTTATAACGTATTACATTATATGGTATAACGTTATAACGTATTACGTTATATGGTATAACGTTAGAACGTATTACGTTATATGGTACAACGTTATAACGTATTACGTTATATGGTATAACGATATAACGTATTACGTTATATGGTATAACGATATAACGTATTACGTTATATGGTATAACGTTATAATATGTTACGTTATATGGTATACCGTAATATGGTATAACGTTATAACGTATTGCGTTATATGGTATAACGTCATATGGTATAACGTCATATGGTATAACGTTATAAGGTATTACGATATATGGTATAACGTCATATGGTATAACGTTATAACGTATTACGTTATATGGTATAACGATATAACGTATTACGTTATATGGTATAACGTTATAATATGTTGCGTTATATGGTATACCGTTATATGGTATAACGTTATAAGGTATTACGATATATGGTATAACGTCATATGGTATAACGTTATAACGTATTACGTTATATGGTATAACGTTATAACGTATTACGTTATATGGTATAACGTTATAACGTATTACGTTATATGGTGTAACGTCATATAGTATAAAGTTATAACGTATTACGTTATATGGTATATCGTTATAACGTATTACGTTATATGCTATAACGTTATAACGTATTACGTTATATGGTATAACGTCATATGGTATAACGTTATAACGTATTACGTTATATGGTATAACGTCATATGGTATAAAGTTATAACGTATTACGTTATATGGTATAACGTAATATGGTATAACGTTATAACGTATAACGATATATGGTATAACGTCATATGGTATAACGTTATAACGTATCACGTTATATGGTATAACGTTATATGGTATAACGTTATATGGTATAACGTTATATGGCATAAAGTTATAACGTATTACGATATATGGTATAACGATATAACGTATTACGTTATATGGTATAACGTCATATGGTCTAAACGTTATAAGGTATTACGATATATGGTATAACGTCATATGGTATAACGTTATAACGTATTACGTTATATGGTATAACGATATAACGTATTACGTTATTTGGTATAACGTTATAATATGTTACGTTATATGGTATACCGTAATATGGTATAACGTTATTACGTATTACGTTATATGGTATAACGTTATAACGTATTACGTTATATGGTATAACGTTATAACGTATTACGTTATATGGTATACCGTAATATGGTATAACGTTATAACGTATTACGTTATGTGGTATAACGTTATAACGTATTACGTTATATGGTATAACGTTATAACGTATTACGTTATATGGTATAACGTTATAACGTATTACGTTATATGGTATAACGTTATAACGTATTACGTTATATGGTATACCGTAATATGGTATAACGTTATAACGTATTACGTTATATGGTATAACGTTATGACGTATTACGTTATATGGTATAACGTTATAACGTATTACGTTATATGGTATAACGTTATAACGTATTACGTTATATGGTATAACGTTATGACGTATTACGTTATATGGTATAACGTTAGAACGTATTACGTTATATGGTATAACGTTATAACGTATTACGTTATATGGTGTAACGTCATATAGTATAAAGTTATAACGTATTACGTTATATGGTATATCGTTATAACGTATTACGTTATATGCTATAACGTTATAACGTATTACGTTATATGGTATACCGTAATATGGTATAACGTTATATCGTATTACGTTATATGATATAACGTTATAACGTATTACGTTATATGGTATGACGTTATAACGTATTACGTTATATGGTATAACGTTATAACGTATTACGTTATATGCTATAACGTTATAACGTATTACGTTGTATGGTATAACGTCATATGGAATAAAGTTATAACGTATTACGTTATATGGTATAACGTTATAACGTATTACGTTATATGGTATAACGTTATAACGTATTACGTTATATGGTATAACGTTATAACGTATTATGTTATATGGTATAACGTCATATGATATAAAGTTATAACGTATTACGTTATATGGAATAACGTTATAACGTATTACGTTATATGGTATAACGTTATAACGAATTACGTTATATGGTATAACGTTATATGGCATAACGTTATAACATATTACGTTATATGGTATAACGTTATAAGGTATTACGTTATATGGTATACCGCAATATGGTATAACGTTATAACGTATAACGTTATATGGTATAACGTTATGACGTATTACGTTATATGGTATAACGTTATATGGTATAACGTTATAACATATTACGTTATATGGTATAACGTTATAACGTATTACGTTATATGGTATACCGCAATATGGTATAACGTTATAACGTATAACGTTATATGGTATAACGTTATGACGTATTACGTTATATGGTATAACGTCATATGATATAAAGTTATAACGTATTACGTCATATGATATAAAGTTATAACGTATTACGTCATATGATATAAAGTTATAACGTATTACGTTATATGGTATAACGTTATAACGTATTACGATATATGGTATAACGTTATAACGTATTACGTTATATGGTATAACGTTATAACGAATTACGTTATATGGTATAACGTCATATGGCATAACGTTATAACGTATTACGTTATATGGTATAACGTTATAACGTATTACGTTATATGGTATAATGTCATATGGTATAAAGTTATAACGTATTACGTTGTATGGTGTAACGTTATAACGTATTACGTTATATGGTATAACGTTATAACGTATTACGTTATATGGTATAACGTTATATGGTATAATGTTATAACGTATTACGTTATATGGTATAACGTTAGAACGTATTACGTTATATGGTATAATGTCATATGGTATAAAGTTATAACGTATTACGTTGTATGGTGTAACGTTATAACGTATTACGTTATATGGTATAACGTTATAACGTATTACGTTATATGGTATAACGTTATATGGTATAATGTTATAACGTATTACGTTATATGGTATAACGTTAGAACTTATTACGTTATATGGCATAACGTAATATGGTATAACGTTATAACGTATTACGTTATATGGTATAACGTTATGACGTATTACGTTATATGGTATAACGTCATATGGTATAAAGTTATAACGTATTACGTTATATGGTATAACGTAATATGGTATAACGTTATAACGTATAACGATATATGGTATAACGTCATATGGTATAACGTTATAACGTATCACGTTATATGGTATAACGTTATATGGTATAACGTTATATGGTATAACGTTATATGGCATAAAGTTATAACGTATTACGATATATGGTATAACGATATAACGTATTACGTTATATGGTATAACGTCATATGGTCTAAACGTTATAAGGTATTACGATATATGGTATAACGTCATATGGTATAACGTTATAACGTATTACGTTATATGGTATAACGATATAACGTATTACGTTATTTGGTATAACGTTATAATATGTTACGTTATATGGTATACCGTAATATGGTATAACGTTATTACGTATTACGTTATATGGTATAACGTTATAACGTATTACGTTATATGGTATAACGTTATAACGTATTACGTTATATGGTATACCGTAATATGGTATAACGTTATAACGTATTACGTTATGTGGTATAACGTTATAACGTATTACGTTATATGGTATAACGTTATAACGTATTACGTTATATGGTATAACGTTATAACGTATTACGTTATATGGTATAACGTTATAACGTATTACGTTATATGGTATACCGTAATATGGTATAACGTTATAACGTATTACGTTATATGGTATAACGTTATGACGTATTACGTTATATGGTATAACGTTATAACGTATTACGTTATATGGTATAACGTTATAACGTATTACGTTATATGGTATAACGTTATGACGTATTACGTTATATGGTATAACGTTAGAACGTATTACGTTATATGGTATAACGTTATAACGTATTACGTTATATGGTATAATGTCATATGGTATAAAGTTATAACGTATTACGTTATATGGTATACCGTAATATGGTATAACGTTATATCGTATTACGTTATATGATATAACGTTATAACGTATTACGTTATATGGTATGACGTTATAACGTATTACGTTATATGGTATAACGTTATAACGTATTACGTTATATGCTATAACGTTATAACGTATTACGTTGTATGGTATAACGTCATATGGAATAAAGTTATAACGTATTACGTTATATGGTATAACGTTATAACGTATTACGTTATATGGTATAACGTTATAACGTGTTACGTTATATGGTATAACGTTATAACGTATTACGTTATATGGTATAACGTCATATGATATAAAGTTATAACGTATTACGTTATATGGAATAACGTTATAACGTATTACGTTATATGGTATAACGTTATAACGAATTACGTTATATGGTATAACGTTATATGGCATAACGTTATAACATATTACGTTATATGGTATAACGTTATAAGGTATTACGTTATATGGTATACCGCAATATGGTATAACGTTATAACGTATAACGTTATATGGTATAACGTTATGACGTATTACGTTATATGGTATAACGTTATATGGTATAACGTTATAACATATTACGTTATATGGTATAACGTTATAACGTATTACGTTATATGGTATACCGCAATATGGTATAACGTTATAACGTATAACGTTATATGGTATAACGTTATGACGTATTACGTTATATGGTATAACGTCATATGATATAAGGTTATAACGTATTACGTCATATGATATAAAGTTATAACGTATTACGTCATATGATATAAAGTTATAACGTATTACGTTATATGGTATAACGTTATAACGTATTACGTTATATGGTATAACGTTATAACGTATTACGTTATATGGTATAACGTTATAACGTATTACGTTATATGGTATAACGTTATAACGAATTACGTTATATGGTATAACGTCATATGGCATAACGTTATAACGTATTACGTTATATGGTATAACGTTATAACGTATTACGTTATATGGTATAATGTCATATGGTATAAAGTTATAACGTATTACGTTGTATGGTGTAACGTTATAACGTATTACGTTATATGGTATAACGTTATAACGTATTACGTTATATGGTATAACGTTATATGGTATAATGTTATAACGTATTACGTTATATGGTATAACGTTAGAACGTATTACGTTATATGGCATAACGTAATATGGTATAACGTTATAACGTATTACGTTATATGGTATAACGTTATGACGTATTACGTTATATGGTATAACGTCATATGATATAAAGTTATAACGCATTACGTTATATGGTATAACGTTATAACGTATTACGTTATATGGTATAACGTTATAACTTATTACGTTATATGGTATAACGTTATAACGTATTAGGTTATATGGTATAACGTTATATGGCATAACGTTATAACGTATTACGTTATATGGTATAACGTTATAACGTATTACGTTATATGGTATACCGTAAAATGGTATAACGTTATAACGTATTACGTTATGTGGTATAACGTTATAACGTATTACGTTATATGGTATAACGTTATATGGCATAACGTTATAACGTATTACGTTATATGGTATAACGTCATATGGTATAAAGTTATAACGTATTACGATATGTGGTGTAACGTTATAACGTACTACGTTATATGGTATAACGTTATAACGTATTACGTTATATGGTATAACGTCATATGGTATAACGTTATGACTTATTACGTTATATGGTATAACGTTATAACGTATTACGTTATATGGTATAATGTTATATGGCATAACGTTATAACGTATTACGTTATATGGTATAACGTTATAAGGTATTACGTTATATGGTATACCGCAATATGGTATAACGTTATAACGTATAACGTTATATGGTATAACGTTATGACGTATTACGTTATATGGTATAACGTTATATGGTATAACGTTATAACATATTACGTTATATGGTATAACGTTATAACGTATTACGTTATATGGTATACCGCAATATGGTATAACGTTATAACGTATTACGTTATATGGTATAACGTTATGACGTATTACGTTATATGGTATAACGTCATATGATATAAAGTTATAACGTATTACGTCATATGATATAAAGTTATAACGTATTACGTTATATGGTATAACGTTATAACGTATTACGTTATATGGTATAACGTTATAACGAATTACGTTATATGGTATAACGTCATATGGCATAACGTTATAACGTATTACGTTATATGGTATAACGTTATAACGTATTACGTTATATGGTATAACGTCATATGGTATAAAGTTATAACGTATTACGTTGTAGGGTGTAACGTTATAACGTATTACGTTATATGGTATAACGTTATAACGTATTACGTTATATGGTATAACGTTATATGGTATAATGTTATAACGTATTACGTTATATGGTATAACGTTATAACGTATTACGTTATATGGTATAACGTCATATGGTATAAAGTTATAACGTATTACGTTATATGGTATAACGTAATATGGTATAACGTTATGACGTATAACGATATATGGTATAACGTCATATGGTATAACGTTATAACGTATTACGTTATATGGTATAACGTTATAACGTATTACGTTATATGGTGTAACGTCATATAGTATAAAGTTATAACGTATTACGTTATATGGTATATCGTTATAACGTATTACGTTATATGCTATAACGTTATAACGTATTACGTTATATGGTATAACGTCATATGGTATAACGTTATAACGTATTACGTTATATGGTATAACGTTATAACGTATTACGTTATATGGTATAACGTCATATGGTATAAAGTTATAACGTATTACGTTATATGGTATAACGTAATATGGTATAACGTTATAACGTATAACGATATATGGTATAACGTTATATGGTATAACGTTATATGGCATAAAGTTATAACGTATTACGATATATGGTATAACGATATAACGTATTACGTTATATGGTATAACGTCATATGGTATAACGTTATAAGGTATTACGATATATGGTATAACGTCATATGGTATAACGTTATAACGTATTACGTTATATGGTATAACGATATAACGTATTACGTTATTTGGTATAACGTTATAATATGTTACGTTATATGGTATACCGTAATATGGTATAACGTTATTACGTATTACGTTATATGGTATAACGTTATAACGTATTACGTTATATGGTATAACGTTATAACGTATTACGTTATATGGTATACCGTAATATGGTATAACGTTATAACGTATTACGTTATGTGGTATAACGTTATAACGTATTACGTTATATGGTATAACGTTATAACGTATTACGTTATATGGTATAACGTTATAACGTATTACGTTATATGGTATAACGTTATAACGTATTACGTTATATGGTATACCGTAATATGGTATAACGTTATAACGTATTACGTTATATGGTATAACGTTATGACGTATTACGTTATATGGTATAACGTTATAACGTATTACGTTATATGGTATAACGTTATAACG
Organism: Bombus huntii; assembly: GCF_024542735.1. Taxonomy (NCBI): domain Eukaryota; kingdom Metazoa; phylum Arthropoda; class Insecta; order Hymenoptera; family Apidae; genus Bombus; species Bombus huntii. The sequence continues at coordinate 1,319,140 of NW_026099317.1, read as the reverse complement.
TATTACGTTATATGGTATAACGTTATGACGTATTACGTTATATGGTATAACGTTAGAACGTATTACGTTATATGGTATAACGTTATAACGTATTACGTTATATGGTATAATGTCATATGGTATAAAGTTATAACGTATTACGTTATATGGTATACCGTAATATGGTATAACGTTATATCGTATTACGTTATATGATATAACGTTATAACGTATTACGTTATATGGTATGACGTTATAACGTATTACGTTATATGGTATAACGTTATAACGTATTACGTTATATGCTATAACGTTATAACGTATTACGTTGTATGGTATAACGTCATATGGAATAAAGTTATAACGTATTACGTTATATGGTATAACGTTATAACGTATTACGTTATATGGTATAACGTTATAACGTATTACGTTATATGGTATAACGTTATAACGTATTACGTTATATGGTATAACGTCATATGATATAAAGTTATAACGTATTACGTTATATGGAATAACGTTATAACGTATTACGTTATATGGTATAACGTTATAACGAATTACGTTATATGGTATAACGTTATATGGCATAACGTTATAACATATTACGTTATATGGTATAACGTTATAAGGTATTACGTTATATGGTATACCGCAATATGGTATAACGTTATAACGTATAACGTTATATGGTATAACGTTATGACGTATTACGTTATATGGTATAACGTTATAACATATTACGTTATATGGTATAACGTTATAACGTATTACGTTATATGGTATACCGCAATATGGTATAACGTTATAACGTATAACGTTATATGGTATAACGTTATGACGTATTACGTTATATGGTATAACGTCATATGATATAAAGTTATAACGTATTACGTCATATGATATAAAGTTATAACGTATTACGTCATATGATATAAAGTTATAACGTATTACGTTATATGGTATAACGTTATAACGTATTACGTTATATGGTATAACGTTATAACGTATTACGTTATATGGTATAACGTTATAACGAATTACGTTATATGGTATAACGTCATATGGCATAACGTTATAACGTATTACGTTATATGGTATAACGTTATAACGTATTACGTTATATGGTATAATGTCATATGGTATAAAGTTATAACGTATTACGTTGTATGGTGTAACGTTATAACGTATTACGTTATATGGTATAACGTTATAACGTATTACGTTATATGGTATAACGTTATATGGTATAATGTTATAACGTATTACGTTATATGGTATAACGTTAGAACGTATTACGTTATATGGCATAACGTAATATGGTATAACGTTATAACGTATTACGTTATATGGTATAACGTTATGACGTATTACGTTATATGGTATAACGTCATATGATATAAAGTTATAACGCATTACGATATATGGTATAACGTTATAACGTATTACGTTATATGGTATAACGTTATAACTTATTACGTTATATGGTATAACGTTATAACGTATTACGTTATATGGTATAACGTTATATGGCATAACGTTATAACGTATTACGTTATATGGTATAACGTTATAACGTATTACGTTATATGGTATACCGTAAAATGGTATAACGTTATAACGTATTACGTTATGTGGTATAACGTTATAACGTATTACGTTATATGGTATAACGTTATATGGCATAACGTTATAACGTATTACGTTATATGGTATAACGTCATATGGTATAAAGTTATAACGTATTACGATATGTGGTGTAACGTTATAACGTACTACGTTATATGGTATAACGTTATAACGTATTACGTTATATGGTATAACGTCATATGGTATAACGTTATGACTTATTACGTTATATGGTATAACGTTATAACGTATTACGTTATATGGTATAATGTTATATGGCATAACGTTATAACGTATTACGTTATATGGTATAACGTTATAAGGTATTACGTTATATGGTATACCGCAATATGGTATAACGTTATAACGTATAACGTTATATGGTATAACGTTATGACGTATTACGTTATATGGTATAACGTTATATGGTATAACGTTATAACATATTACGTTATATGGTATAACGTTATAACGTATTACGTTATATGGTATACCGCAATATGGTATAACGTTATAACGTATTACGTTATATGGTATAACGTTATGACGTATTACGTTATATGGTATAACGTCATATGATATAAAGTTATAACGTATTACGTCATATGATATAAAGTTATAACGTATTACGTTATATGGTATAACGTTATAACGTATTACGTTATATGGTATAACGTTATAACGAATTACGTTATATGGTATAACGTCATATGGCATAACGTTATAACGTATTACGTTATATGGTATAAGGTTATAACGTATTACGTTATATGGTATAACGTCATATGGTATAAAGTTATAACGTATTACGTTGTAGGGTGTAACGTTATAACGTATTACGTTATATGGTATAACGTTATAACGTATTACGTTATATGGTATAACGTTATATGGTATAATGTTATAACGTATTACGTTATATGGTATAACGTTATAACGTATTACGTTATATGGTATAACGTCATATGGTATAAAGTTATAACGTATTACGTTATATGGTATAACGTAATATGGTATAACGTTATGACGTATAACGATATATGGTATAACGTCATATGGTATAACGTTATAACGTATTACGTTATATGGTATAACGTTATAACGTATTACGTTATATGGTGTAACGTCATATAGTATAAAGTTATAACGTATTACGTTATATGGTATATCGTTATAACGTATTACGTTATATGCTATAACGTTATATCGTATTACGTTATATGGTATAACGTCATATGGTATAACGTTATAACGTATTACGTTATATGGTATAACGTTATAACGTATTACGTTATATGGTATAACGTCATATGGTATAAAGTTATAACGTATTACGTTATATGGTATAACGTAATATGGTATAACGTTATAACGTATAACGATATATGGTATAACGTTATATGGTATAACGTTATATGGCATAAAGTTATAACGTATTACGATATATGGTATAACGATATAACGTATTACGTTATATGGTATAACGTCATATGGTATAACGTTATAAGGTATTACGATATATGGTATAACGTCATATGGTATAACGTTATAACGTATTACGTTATATGGTATAACGATATAACGTATTACGTTATTTGGTATAACGTTATAATATGTTACGTTATATGGTATACCGTAATATGGTATAACGTTATTACGTATTACGTTATATGGTATAACGTTATAACGTATTACGTTATATGGTATAACGTTATAACGTATTACGTTATATGGTATACCGTAATATGCTATAACGTTATAACGTATTACGTTATGTGGTATAACGTTATAACGTATTACGTTATATGGTATAACGTTATAACGTATTACGTTATATGGTATAACGTTATAACGTATTACGTTATATGGTATAACGTTATAACGTATTACGTTATATGGTATACCGTAATATGGTATAACGTTATAACGTATTACGTTATATGGTATAACGTTATGACGTATTACGTTATATGGTATAACGTTAGAACGTATTACGTTATATGGTATAACGTTATAACGTATTACGTTATATGGTATAACGTCACGTGGTATAAAGTTATAACGTATTACGTTATATGGTATACCGTAATATAGTATAACGTTATAACGTATTACGTTATGTGGTATAACGTTATAACGTATCACGTTATATGGTATAACGTTATAACGTATTACGTTATATGGTATAACGTTATAACGTATTACGTTATATGGTATAACGTTATAACGTATTACGTTATATGGTATACCGTAATATGGTATAACGTTATAACGTATTACGTTATATGGTATAACGTTATAACGTATTACGTTATATGGTATAGCGTTATAACGTATTACGTTATATGCCATAACGTTATAACGTATTACGTTATATGGTATAACGTCATATGGTATAAAGTTATAACGTATTACGTTATATGGTATAACGTTATAACGTATTACGTTATATGGTATAACGTTATAGCGTATTACGTTATATGGTATAACGTTATAGCGTATTACGTTATATGATATAACGTTATAACGTATTACGTTATATGGTATAACGTTATAACGTATTACGTTATATGGTATAACGTTATGACGTATTACGTTATATGGTATAACGTTATATCGTATTACGTTATATGATATAACGTTATAACGTATTACGTTATATGGTATGACGTTATAACGTATTACGTTATATGGTATAACGTTATAACGTATTACGTTATATGCTATAACGTTATAACGTATTACGTTGTACGGTATAACGTCATATGGTATAAAGTTATAACGTATTACGTTATATGGTATAACGTTATAACGTATTACGTTATATGGTATAACGTTATAACGTATTACGTTATATGGTATAACGTTATAACGTATTACGTTATATGGTATAACGTCATATGATATAAACTTATAACGTATTACGTTATATGGTATAATGTCATATGGTATAAAGTTATAACGTATTACGTTATATGGTATACCGTAATATGGTATATCGTTATATCGTATTACGTTATATGATATAACGTTATAACGTATTACGTTATATGGTATGACGTTATAACGTATTACGTTATATGGTATAACGTTATAATATGTTGCGTTATATGGTATACCGTAATATGGTATAACGTTATAAGGTATTACGATATATGGTATAACGTCATATGGTATAACGTTATAACGTATTACGTTATATGGTATAACGTTATAACGTATTACGTTATATGGTATAACGTTATAACGTATTACGTTATATGGTATAACGTTATAACGAATTACGTTGTATGGTATAACGTCATATGGCATAACGTTATAACGTATTACGTTATATGGTATAACGTTATAACGTATTACGTTATATGGTATAACGTCATATGGTATAAAGTTATAACGTATTACGTTGTATGGTGTAAAGTTATAACGTATTACGTTATATGGTGTAACGTTATAACGTATTACGTTATATGGTATAACGTTATATGGTATAATGTTATAACGTATTACGTTATATGGTATAACGTTAGAACGTATTACGTTATATGGCATAACGTAATATGGTATAACGTTATAACGTATTACGTTATATGGTATAACGTTATGACGTATTACGTTATATGGTATAACGTCATATGATATAAAGTTATAACGCATTACGTTATATGGTATAACGTTATAACGTATTACGTTATATGGTATAACGTTATAACTTATTACGTTATATGGTATAACGTTATAACGTATTACGTTATATGGTATAACGTTATATGGCATAACGTTATAACGTATTACGTTATATGGTATAACGTTATAACGTATTACGTTATATGGTATACCGTAAAATGGTATAACGTTATAACGTATTACGTTATGTGGTATAACGTTATAACGTATTACGTTATATGGTATAACGTTATATGGCATAGCGTTATAACGTATTACGTTATATGGTATAACGTCATATGGTATAAAGTTATAACGTATTACGATATGTGGTGTAACGTTATAACGTACTACGTTATATGGTATAACGTTATAACGTATTACGTTATATGGTATAACGTCATATGGTATAACGTTATGACTTATTACGTTATATGGTATAACGTTATAACGTATTACGTTATATGGTATAATGTTATATGGCATAACGTTATAACGTATTACGTTATATGGTATAACGTTATAAGGTATTACGTTATATGGTATACCGCAATATGGTATAACGTTATAACGTATAACGTTATATGGTATAACGTTATGACGTATTACGTTATATGGTATAACGTTATATGGTATAACGTTATAACATATTACGTTATATGGTATAACGTTATAACGTATTACGTTATATGGTATACCGCAATATGGTATAACGTTATAACGTATAACGTTATATGGTATAACGTTATGACGTATTACGTTATATGGTATAACGTCATATGATATAAAGTTATAACGTATTACGTCATATGATATAAAGTTATAACGTATTACGTTATATGGTATAACGTTATAACGTATTACGTTATATGGTATAACGTTATAACGAATTACGTTATATGGTATAACGTCATATGGCATAACGTTATAACGTATTACGTTATATGGTATAACGTTATAACGTATTACGTTATATGGTATACCGTCATATGGTATAAAGTTATAACGTATTACGTTGTAGGGTGTAACGTTATAACGTATTACGTTATATGGTATAACGTTATAACGTATTACGTTATATGGTATAACGTTATAACGTATTACGTTATATGGTATAACGTTATAACGTATTACGTTATATGGTATAACGTCATATGGTATAAAGTTATAACGTATTACGTTATATGGTATAACGTAATATGGTATAACTTTATGACGTATAACGATATATGGTATAACGTCATATGGTATAACGTTATAACGTATTACGTTATATGGTATAACGTTATAACGTATTACGTTATATGGTGTAACGTCATATAGTATAAAGTTGTAACGTATTACGTTATATGGTATATCGTTATAACGTATTACGTTATATGCTATAACGTTATAACGTATTACGTTATATGGTATAACGTCATATGGTATAACGTTATAACGTATTACGTTATATGGTATAACGTTATAACGTATTACGTTATATGGTATAACGTCATATGGTATAAAGTTATAACGTATTACGTTATATGGTATAACGTAATATGGTATAACGTTATAACGTATAACGATATATGGTATAACGTTATATGGTATAACGATATAACGTATTACGTTATTTGGTATAACGTTATAATATGTTACGTTATATGGTATACCGTAATATGGTATAACGTTATTACGTATTACGTTATATGGTATAACGTTATAACGTATTACGTTATATGGTATAACGTTATAACGTATTACGTTATATGGTATAACGTTATATGGCATAACGTTATAACGTATTACGTTATATGGTATAACGTTATAACGTATTACGTTATATGGTATACCGTAAAATGGTATAACGTTATAACGTATTACGTTATGTGGTATAACGTTATAACGTATTACGTTATATGGTATAACGTTATATGGCATAGCGTTATAACGTATTACGTTATATGGTATAACGTCATATGGTATAAAGTTATAACGTATTACGATATGTGGTGTAACGTTATAACGTACTACGTTATATGGTATAACGTTATAACGTATTACGTTATATGGTATAACGTCATATGGTATAACGTTATGACTTATTACGTTATATGGTATAACGTTATAACGTATTACGTTATATGGTATAATGTTATATGGCATAACGTTATAACGTATTACGTTATATGGTATAACGTTATAAGGTATTACGTTATATGGTATACCGCAATATGGTATAACGTTATAACGTATAACGTTATATGGTATAACGTTATGACGTATTACGTTATATGGTATAACGTTATATGGTATAACGTTATAACATATTACGTTATATGGTATAACGTTATAACGTATTACGTTATATGGTATACCGCAATATGGTATAACGTTATAACGTATAACGTTATATGGTATAACGTTATGACGTATTACGTTATATGGTATAACGTCATATGATATAAAGTTATAACGTATTACGTCATATGATATAAAGTTATAACGTATTACGTTATATGGTATAACGTTATAACGTATTACGTTATATGGTATAACGTTATAACGAATTACGTTATATGGTATAACGTCATATGGCATAACGTTATAACGTATTACGTTATATGGTATAACGTTATAACGTATTACGTTATATGGTATAACGTCATATGGTATAAAGTTATAACGTATTACGTTGTAGGGTGTAACGTTATAACGTATTACGTTATATGGTATAACGTTATAACGTATTACGTTATATGGTATAACGTTATATGGTATAATGTTATAACGTATTACGTTATATGGTATAACGTTATAACGTATTACGTTATATGGTATAACGTCATATGGTATAAAGTTATAACGTATTACGTTATATGGTATAACGTAATATGGTATAACGTTATGACGTATAACGATATATGGTATAACGTCATATGGTATAACGTTATAACGTATTACGTTATATGGTATAACGTTATAACGTATTACGTTATATGGTGTAACGTCATATAGTATAAAGTTATAACGTATTACGTTATATGGTATATCGTTATAACGTATTACGTTATATGCTATAACGTTATAACGTATTACGTTATATGGTATAACGTCATATGGTATAACGTTATAACGTATTACGTTATATGGTATAACGTTATAACGTATTACGTTATATGGTATAACGTCATATGGTATAAAGTTATAACGTATTACGTTATATGGTATAACGTAATATGGTATAACGTTATAACGTATAACGATATATGGTATAACGTTATATGGTACAACGTTATATGGCATAAAATTATAACGTATTACGATATATGGTATAACGATATAACGTATTACGTTATATGGTATAACGTCATATGGTATAACGTTATAAGGTATTACGATATATGGTATAACGTCATATGGTATAACGTTATAACGTATTACGTTATATGGTATAACGATATAACGTATTACGTTATTTGGTATAACGTTATAATATGTTACGTTATATGGTATACCGTAATATGGTATAACGTTATTACGTATTACGTTATATGGTATAACGTTATAACGTATTACGTTATATGGTATAACGTTATAACGTATTACGTTATATGGTATACCGTAATATGCTATAACGTTATAACGTATTACGTTATGTGGTATAACGTTATAACGTATTACGTTATATGGTATAACGTTATAACGTATTACGTTATATGGTATAACGTTATAACGTATTACGTTATATGGTATAACGTTATAACGTATTACGTTATATGGTATACCGTAATATGGTATAACGTTATAACGTATTACGTTATATGGTATAACGTTACGACGTATTACGTTATATGGTATAACGTTAGAACGTATTACGTTATATGGTATAACGTTATAACGTATTACGTTATATGGTATAACGTCATGTGGTATAAAGTTATAACGTATTACGTTATATGGTATACCGTAATATAGTATAACGTTATAACGTATTACGTTATGTGGTATAACGTTATAACGTATTACGTTATATGGTATAACGTTATAACGTATTACGTTATATGGTATAACGTTATGACGTATTACGTTATATGGTATAACGTTATAACGTATTACGTTATATGGTATACCGTAATATGGTATAACGTTATAACGTATTACGTTATATGGTATAACGTTATAACGTATTACGTTATATGGTATAACGTTATAACGTATTACGTTATATGGTATAGCGTTATAACGTATTACGTTATATGCCATAACGTTATAACGTATTACGTTATATGGTATAACGTCATATGGTATAAAGTTATAACGTATTACGTTATATGGTATAACGTTATAACGTATTACGTTATATGGTATAACGTTATAGCGTATTACGTTATATGGTATAACGTTATAGCGTATTGCGTTATATGGTATAACGTTATAACGTATTACGTTATATGGTATAACGTTATAACGTATTACGTTATATGGTATAACGTTATGACGTATTACGTTATATGGTATAACGTTAGAACGTATTACGTTATATGGTATAACGTTATAACGTATTACGTTATATGGTATAATGTCATATGGTATAAAGTTATAACGTATTACGTTATATGGTATACCGTAATATGGTATAACGTTATATCGTATTACGTTATATGATATAACGTTATAACGTATTACGTTATATGGTATGACGTTATAACGTATTACGTTATATGGTATAACGTTATAACGTATTACGTTATATGCTATAACGTTATAACGTATTACGTTGTATGGTATAACGTCATATGGTATAAAGTTATAACGTATTACGTTATATGGTATAACGTTATAACGTATTACGTTATATGGTATAACGTTATAACGTATTACGTTATATGGTATAACGTTATAACGTACTACGTTATATGGTATAACGTCATATGATATAAAGTTATAACGTATTACGTTATATGGTATAATGTCATATGGTATAAAGTTATAACGTATTACGTTATATGGTATACCGTAATATGGTATAACGTTATATCGTATTACGTTATATGATATAACGTTATAACGTATTACGTTATATGGTATGACGTTATAACGTATTACGTTATATGGTATAACGTTATAATATGTTGCGTTATATGGTATACCGTAATATGGTATAACGTTATAAGGTATTACGATATATGGTATAACGTCATATGGTATAACGTTATAACGTATTACGTTATATGGTATAACGTTATAACGTATTACGTTATATGGTATAACGTTATAACGTATTACGTTATATGGTGTAACGTCATATAGTATAAAGTTATAACGTATTACGTTATATGGTATATCGTTATAACGTATTACGTTATATGCTATAACGTTATAACGTATTACGTTATATGGTATAACGTCATATGGTATAACGTTATAACGTATTACGTTATATGGTATAACGTTATAACGTATTACGTTATATGGTATAACGTCATATGGTATAAAGTTATAACGTATTACGTTATATGGTATAACGTCATATGGTATAAAGTTATAACGTATTACGATATGTGGTGTAACGTTATAACGTACTACGTTATATGGTATAACGTTATAACGTATTACGTTATATGGTATAACGTCATATGGTATAACGTTATGACTTATTACGTTATATGGTATAACGTTATAACGTATTACGTTATATGGTATAATGTTATATGGCATAACGTTATAACGTATTACGTTATATGGTATAACGTTATAAGGTATTACGTTATACGGTATACCGCAATATGGTATAACGTTATAACGTATAACGTTATATGGTATAACGTTATGACGTATTACGTTATATGGTATAACGTTATATGGTATAACGTTATAACATATTACGTTATATGGTATAACGTTATAACGTATTACGTTATATGGTATACCGCAATATGGTATAACGTTATAACGTATAACGTTATATGGTATAACGTTATGACGTATTACGTTATATGGTATAACGTCATATGATATAAAGTTATAACGTATTACGTCATATGATATAAAGTTATAACGTATTACGTTATATGGTATAACGTTATAACGTATTACGTTATATGGTATAACGTTATAACGAATTACGTTATATGGTATAACGTCATATGGCATAACGTTATAACGTATTACGTTATATGGTATAACGTTATAACGTATTACGTTATATGGTATAACGTCATATGGTATAAAGTTATAACGTATTACGTTGTAGGGTGTAACGTTATAACGTATTACGTTATATGGTATAACGTTATAACGTATTACGTTATATGGTATAACGTTATATGGTATAATGTTATAACGTATTACGTTATATGGTATAACGTTATAACGTATTACGTTATATGGTATAACGTCATATGGTATAAAGTTATAACGTATTACGTTATATGGTATAACGTAATATGGTATAACGTTATGACGTATAACGATATATGGTATAACGTCATATGGTATAACGTTATAACGTATTACGTTATATGGTATAACGTTATAACGTATTACGTTATATGGTGTAACGTCATATAGTATAAAGTTATAACGTATTACGTTATATGGTATATCGTTATAACGTATTACGTTATATGCTATAACGTTATAACGTATTACGTTATATGGTATAACGTCATATGGTATAACGTTATAACGTATTACGTTATATGGTATAACGTTATAACGTATTACGTTATATGGTATAACGTCATATGGTATAAAGTTATAACGTATTACGTTATATGGTATAACGTAATATGGTATAACGTTATAACGTATAACGATATATGGTATAACGTTATATGGTACAACGTTATATGGCATAAAATTATAACGTATTACGATATATGGTATAACGATATAACGTATTACGTTATATGGTATAACGTCATATGGTATAACGTTATAAGGTATTACGTTATGTGGTATAACGTTATAACGTATTACGTTATATGGTATAACGTTATAACGTATTACGTTATATGGTATAACGTTATAACGTATTACGTTATATGGTATAACGTTATAACGTATTACGTTATATGGTATACCGTAATATGGTATAACGTTATAACGTATTACGTTATATGGTATAACGTTACGACGTATTACGTTATATGGTATAACGTTAGAACGTATTACGTTATATGGTATAACGTTATAACGTATTACGTTATATGGTATAACGTCATGTGGTATAAAGTTATAACGTATTACGTTATATGGTATACCGTAATATAGTATAACGTTATAACGTATTACGTTATGTGGTATAACGTTATAACGTATTACGTTATATGGTATAACGTTATAACGTATTACGTTATATGGTATAACGTTATGACGTATTACGTTATATGGTATAACGTTATAACGTATTACGTTATATGGTATACCGTAATATGGTATAACGTTATAACGTATTACGTTATATGGTATAACGTTATAACGTATTACGTTATATGGTATAACGTTATAACGTATTACGTTATATGGTATAGCGTTATAACGTATTACGTTATATGCCATAACGTTATAACGTATTACGTTATATGGTATAACGTCATATGGTATAAAGTTATAACGTATTACGTTATATGGTATAACGTTATAACGTATTACGTTATATGGTATAACGTTATAGCGTATTACGTTATATGGTATAACGTTATAGCGTATTGCGTTATATGGTATAACGTTATAACGTATTACGTTATATGGTATAACGTTATAACGTATTACGTTATATGGTATAACGTTATGACGTATTACGTTATATGGTATAACGTTAGAACGTATTACGTTATATGGTATAACGTTATAACGTATTACGTTATATGGTATAATGTCATATGGTATAAAGTTATAACGTATTACGTTATATGGTATACCGTAATATGGTATAACGTTATATCGTATTACGTTATATGATATAACGTTATAACGTATTACGTTATATGGTATGACGTTATAACGTATTACGTTATATGGTATAACGTTATAACGTATTACGTTATATGCTATAACGTTATAACGTATTACGTTGTATGGTATAACGTCATATGGTATAAAGTTATAACGTATTACGTTATATGGTATAACGTTATAACGTATTACGTTATATGGTATAACGTTATAACGTATTACGTTATATGGTATAACGTTATAACGTACTACGTTATATGGTATAACGTCATATGATATAAAGTTATAACGTATTACGTTATATGGTATAATGTCATATGGTATAAAGTTATAACGTATTACGTTATATGGTATACCGTAATATGGTATAACGTTATATCGTATTACGTTATATGATATAACGTTATAACGTATTACGTTATATGGTATGACGTTATAACGTATTACGTTATATGGTATAACGTTATAATATGTTGCGTTATATGGTATACCGTAATATGGTATAACGTTATAAGGTATTACGATATATGGTATAACGTCATATGGTATAACGTTATAACGTATTACGTTATATGGTATAACGTTATAACGTATTACGTTATATGGTATAACGTTATAACGTATTACGTTATATGGTGTAACGTCATATAGTATAAAGTTATAACGTATTACGTTATATGGTATATCGTTATAACGTATTACGTTATATGCTATAACGTTATAACGTATTACGTTATATGGTATAACGTCATATGGTATAACGTTATAACGTATTACGTTATATGGTATAACGTTATAACGTATTACGTTATATGGTATAACGTCATATGGTATAAAGTTATAACGTATTACGTTATATGGTATAACGTAATATGGTATAACGTTATAACGTATAACGATATATGGTATAACGTTATATGGTATAACGTTATATGGCATAAAGTTATAACGTATTACGATATATGGTATAACGATATAACGTATTACGTTATATGGTATAACGTCATATGGTATAACGTTATAAGGTATTACGATATATGGTATAACGTCATATGGTATAACGTTATAACGTATTACGTTATATGGTATAACGATATAACGTATTACGTTATTTGGTATAACGTTATAATATGTTACGTTATATGGTATACCGTAATATGGTATAACGTTATTACGTATTACGTTATATGGTATAACGTTATAACGTATTACGTTATATGGTATAACGTTATAACGTATTACGTTATATGGTATACCGTAATATGGTATAACGTTATAACGTATTACGTTATGTGGTATAACGTTATAACGTATTACGTTATATGGTATAACGTTATAACGTATTACGTTATATGGTATAACGTTATAACGTATTACGTTATATGGTATAACGTTATAACGTATTACGTTATATGGTATACCGTAATATGGTATAACGTTATAACGTATTACGTTATATGGTATACCGTAATATGGTATAACGTTATAACGTATTACGTTATATGGTATAACGTTATGACGTATTACGTTATATGGTATAACGTTAGAACGTATTACGTTATATGGTATAACGTTATAACGTATTACGTTATATGGTATAACGTCATGTGGTATAAAGTTATAACGTATTACGTTATATGGTATACCGTAATATAGTATAACGTTATAACGTATTACGTTATATGGTATAACGTTATAACGTATTACGTTATATGGTATAACGTTATAACGTATTACGTTATATGGTATAACGTTATAACGTATTACGTTATATGGTATAACGTCATATGGTATAAAGTTATAACGTATTACGTTATATGGTATAACGTAATATGGTATAACGTTATAACGTATAACGATATATGGTATAACGTTATATGGTATAACGTTATATGGCATAAAGTTATAACGTATTACGATATATGGTATAACGATATAACGTATTACGTTATATGGTATAACGTCATATGGTATAACGTTATAAGGTATTACGATATATGGTATAACGTCATATGGTATAACGTTATAACGTATTACGTTATATGGTATAACGATATAACGTATTACGTTATTTGGTATAACGTTATAATATGTTACGTTATATGGTATACCGTAATATGGTATAACGTTATTACGTATTACGTTATATGTTATAACGTTATAACGTATTACGTTATCTGGTATAACGTTATAACGTATTACGTTATATGGTATACCGTAATATGGTATAACGTTATAACGTATTACGTTATGTGGTATAACGTTATAACGTATTACGTTATATGGTATAACGTTATAACGTATTACGTTATATGGTATAACGTTATAACGTATTACGTTATATGGTATAACGTTATAACGTATTACGTTATATGGTATACCGTAATATGGTATAACGTTATAACGTATTACGTTATATGGTATAACGTTATGACGTATTACGTTATATGGTATAACGTTAGAACGTATTACGTTATATGGTATAACGTTATAACGTATTACGTTATATGGTATAACGTCATGTGGTATAAAGTTATAACGTATTACGTTATATGGTATACCGTAATATAGTATAACGTTATAACGTATTACGTTATGTGGTATAACGTTATAACGTATTACGTTATATGGTATAACGTTATAACGTATTACGTTATATGGTATAACGTTATAACATATTACGTTATATGGTATAACGTTATAACGTATTACGTTATATGGTATACCGTAATATGGTATAACGTTATAACGTATTACGTTATATGGTATACCGTAATATGGTATAACGTTATAACGTATTACGTTATATGGTATAACGTTATAACGTATTACGTTATATGGTATAGCGTTATAACGTATTACGTTATATGCTATAACGTTATAACGTATTACGTTATATGGTATAACGTCATATGGTATAAAGTTATAACGTATTACGTTATATGGTATAACGTTATAACGTATTACGTTATATGGTATAACGTTATAGCGTATTACGTTATATGGTATAACGTTATAACGTATTACGTTATATGGTATAACGTTATAACGTATTACGTTATATGGTATAACGTTATGACGTATTACGTTATATGGTATAACGTTAGAACGTATTACGTTATATGGTATAACGTTATAACGTATTACGTTATATGGTATAATGTCATATGGTATAAAGTTATAACGTATTACGTTATATGGTATACCGTAATATGGTATAACGTTATATCGTATTACGTTATATGATATAACGTTATAACGTATTACGTTATATGGTATGACGTTATAACGTATTACGTTATATGGTATAACGTTATAACGTATTACGTTATATGGTATAACGTCATATGGTATAAAGTTATAAAGTATTACGATATGTGGTGTAACGTTATAACGTACTACGTTATATGGTATAACGTTATAACGTATTACGTTATATGGTATACCGTAAAATGGTATAACGTTATAACGTATTACGTTATGTGGTATAACGTTATAACGTATTACGTTATATGGTATAACGTTATATGGCATAACGTTATAACGTATTACGTTATATGGTATAACGTCATATGGTATAAAGTTATAAAGTATTACGATATGTGGTGTAACGTTATAACGTACTACGTTATATGGTATAACGTTATAACGTATTACGTTATATGGTATAACGTCATATGGTATAACGTTATGACTTATTACGTTATATGGTATAACGTTATAACGTATTACGTTATATGGTATAACGTTATATGGCATAACGTTATA
Organism: Bombus huntii; assembly: GCF_024542735.1. Lineage (NCBI taxonomy): Eukaryota > Metazoa > Arthropoda > Insecta > Hymenoptera > Apidae > Bombus > Bombus huntii. The sequence goes on along the minus strand of NW_026099317.1, from coordinate 1,302,148 downwards.
ACGTATTACGTTATATGGTATAACGTTATAAGGTATTACGTTATATGGTATACCGCAATATGGTATAACGTTATAACGTATAACGTTATATGGTATAACGTTATGACGTATTACGTTTTATGGTATAACGTTATATGGTATAACGTTATAACATATTACGTTATATGGTATAACGTTATAACGTATTACGTTATATGGTATACCGCAATATGGTATAACGTTATAACGTATAACGTTATATGGTATAACGTTATGACGTATTACGTTATATGGTATAACGTCATATGATATAAAGTTATAACGTATTACGTCATATGATATAAAGTTATAACGTATAACGTTATATGGTATAACGTTATAACGTATTACGTTATATGGTATAACGTTATAACGTATTACGTTATATGGTATAACGTCATATGGTATAAAGTTATAAAGTATTACGATATGTGGTGTAACGTTATAACGTACTACGTTATATGGTATAACGTTATAACGTATTACGTTATATGGTATACCGTAAAATGGTATAACGTTATAACGTATTACGTTATGTGGTATAACGTTATAACGTATTACGTTATATGGTATAACGTTATATGGCATAACGTTATAACGTATTACGTTATATGGTATAACGTCATATGGTATAAAGTTATAAAGTATTACGATATGTGGTGTAACGTTATAACGTACTACGTTATATGGTATAACGTTATAACGTATTACGTTATATGGTATAACGTCATATGGTATAACGTTATGACTTATTACGTTATATGGTATAACGTTATAACGTATTACGTTATATGGTATAACGTTATATGGCATAACGTTATAACGTATTACGTTATATGGTATAACGTTATAAGGTATTACGTTATATGGTATACCGCAATATGGTATAACGTTATAACGTATAACGTTATATGGTATAACGTTATGACGTATTACGTTATATGGTATAACGTTATATGGTATAACGTTATAACATATTACGTTATATGGTATAACGTTATAACGTATTACGTTATATGGTATACCGCAATATGGTATAACGTTATAACGTATAACGTTATATGGTATAACGTTATGACGTATTACGTTATATGGTATAACGTCATATGATATAAAGTTATAACGTATTACGTCATATGATATAAAGTTATAACGTATTACGTTATATGGTATAACGTTATAACGTATTACGTTATATGGTATAACGTTATAGCGAATTACGTTATATGGTATAACGTCATATGGCATAACGTTATAACGTATTACGTTATATGGTATAACGTTATAACGTATTACGTTATATGGTATAACGTCATATGGTATAAGGTTATAACGTATTACGTTGTATGGTGTAACGTTATAACGTATTACGTTATATGGTATAACGTTATAACGTATTACGTTATATGGTATAACGTTATATGGTATAATGTTATAACGTATTACGTTATATGGTATAACGTTAGAACGTATTACGTTATATGGCATAACGTAATATGGTATAACGTTATAACGTATTACGTTATATGGTATAACGTTATGACGTATTACGTTATATGGTATAACGTCATATGATATAAAGTTATAACGCATTACGTTATATGGTATAACGGTATAACGTATTACGTTATATGGTATAACGTTATAACTTATTACGTTATATGGTATAACGTTATAACGTATTACGTTATATGGTATAACGTTATATGGCATAACGTTATAACGTATTACGTTATATGGTATAACGTTATAACGTATTACGTTATATGGTATACCGTAAAATGGTATAACGTTATAACGTATTACGTTATGTGGTATAACGTTATAACGTATTACGTTATATGGTATAACGTTATATGGCATAACGTTATAACGTATTACGTTATATGGTATAACGTCATATGGTATAAAGTTATAACGTATTACGATATGTGGTGTAACGTTATAACGTACTACGTTATATGGTATAACGTTATAACGTATTACGTTATATGGTATAACGTCATATGGTATAACGTTATGACTTATTACGTTATATGGTATAACGTTATAACGTATTACGTTATATGGTATAACGTTATATGGCATAACGTTATAACGTATTACGTTATATGGTATAACGTTATAAGGTATTACGTTATATGGTATAACGTTATGACGTATTACGTTATATGGTATAACGTTATATGGTATAACGTTATAACATATTACGTTATATGGTATAACGTTATAACGTATTACGTTATATGGTATACCGCAATATGGTATAACGTTATAACGTATAACGTTATATGATATAACGTTATGACGTATTACGTTATATGGTATAACGTCATATGATATAAAGTTATAACGTATTACGTCATATGATATAAAGTTATAACGTATTACGTTATATGGTATAACGTTATAACGTATTACGTTATATGGTATAACGTTATATGGTATAATGTTATAACGTATTGCGTTATATGGTATAACGTTAGAACGTATTACGTTATATGGCATAACGTAATATGATATAACGTTATAACGTATTACGTTATATGGTATAACGTTATGACGTATTACGTTATATGGTATAACGTCATATGATATAAAGTTATAACGCATTACGTTATATGGTATAACGGTATAACGTATTACGTTATATGGTATAACGTTATAACTTATTACGTTATATGGTATAACGTTATAACGTATTACGTTATATGGTATAACGTTATATGGCATAACGTTATAACGTATTACGTTATATGGTATAACGTTATAACGTATTACGTTATATGGTATACCGTAAAATGGTATAACGTTATAACGTATTACGTTATGTGGTATAACGTTATAACGTATTACGTTATATGGTATAACGTTATATGGCATAACGTTATAACGTATTACGTTATATGGTATAACGTCATATGGTATAAAGTTATAACGTATTACGATATGTGGTGTAACGCTATAACGTACTACGTTATATGGTATAACGTTATAACGTATTACGTTATATGGTATAACGTCATATGGTATAACGTTATGACTTATTACGTTATATGGTATAACGTTATAACGTATTACGTTATATGGTATAACGTTATATGGCATAACGTTATAACGTATTACGTTATATGGTATAACGTTATAAGGTATTACGTTATATGGTATAACGTTATGACGTATTACGTTATATGGTATAACGTTATATGGTATAACGTTATAACATATTACGTTATATGGTATAACGTTATAACGTATTACGTTATATGGTATACCGCAATATGATATAACGTTATAACGTATAACGTTATATGGTATAACGTTATGACGTATTACGTTATATGGTATAACGTCATATGATATAAAGTTATAACGTATTACGTCATATGATATAAAGTTATAACGTATTACGTTATATGGTATAACGTTATAACGTATTACGTTATATGGTATAACGTTATAACGTATTACGTTATATGGTATAACGTTATAACGAATTACGTTATATGGTATAACGTCACATGGCATAACGTTATAACGTATTACGTTATATGGTATAACGTCATGTGGTATAAAGTTATAACGTATTACGTTATATGGTATACCGTAATATAGTATAACGTTATAACGTATTACGTTATGTGGTATAACGTTATAACGTATTACGTTATATGGTATAACGTTATAACGTATTACGTTATATGGTATAACATTATAACGTATTACGTTATATGGTATAACGTTATAACGTATTACGTTATATGGTATACCGTAATATGGTATAACGTTATAACGTATTACGTTATATGGTATAACGTTATAACGTATTACGTTATATGGTATAACGTTATAACGTATTACGTTATATGCTATAACGTTATAACGTATTACGTTATATGGTATAACGTCATATGGTATAAAGTTATAACGTATTACGATATATGGTATAACGTTATAACGTATTACGTTATATGGTGTAACGTTATAACGTATTACGTTATATGGTATAACGTTATAACGTATTACGTTATATGGTATAACGTTATAACGTATTACGTTATATGGTATAACGTTATGACGTATTACGTTATATGGTATAACGTTAGAACGTATTACGTTATATGGTATAACGTTATAACGTATTACGTTATATGGTATAATGTCATATGGTATAAAGTTATAACGTATTACGTTATATGGTATACCGTAATATGGTATAACGTTATATCGTATTACGTTATATGATATAACGTTATAACGTATTACGTTATATGGTATGACGTTATAACGTATTACGTTATATGGTATAACGTTATAACGTATTACGTTATATGCTATAACGTTATAACGTATTACGTTGTATGGTATAACGTCATATGGTATAAAGTTATAACGTATTACGTTATATGGTATAACGTTATAACGTATTACGTTATATGGTATAACGTTATAACGTATTACGTTATATGGTATAACGTTATAACGTATTACGTTATATGGTATAACGTCATATGATATAAAGTTATAACGTATTACGTTATATGGAATAACGTTATAACGTATTACGTTATATGGTATAACGTTATAACGAATTACGTTATATGGTATAACGTTATATGGCATAACGTTATAACATATTACGTTATATGGTATAACGTTATAAGGTATTACGTTATATGGTATACCGCAATATGGTATAACGTTATAACGTATAACGTTATATGGTATAACGTTATGACGTATTACGTTATATGGTATAACGTTATATGGTATAACGTTATAACATATTACGTTATATGGTATAACGTTATAACGTATTACGTTATATGGTATAACGTCATATGATATAAAGTTATAACGTATTACGTTATATGATATAAAGTTATAACGTATTACGTTATATGGTATAACGTTATAACGTATTACGTTATATGGTATAACGTTATAACGTATTACGTTATATGGTATAACGTTATAACGAATTACGTTATATGGTATAACGTCATATGGCATAACGTTATAACGTATTACGTTATATGGTCTAACGTTATGACGTATTACGTTATATGGTATAACGTCATATGATATAAAGTTATAACGTATTACGTCATATGATATAAAGTTCTAACGTATTACGTTATATGGTATAACGTTATGACGTATTACGTTATATGGTATAACGTCATATGATATAAAGTTATAACGCATTACGTTATATGATATAACGTTATAACGTATTACGTTATATGGTATAACGTTATAACTTATTACGTTATATGGTATAACGTTATAACGTATTACGTTATATGGTATAACGTTATATGGCATATCGTTATAACGTATTACGTTATATGGTATAACGTTATAACGTATTACGTTATATGGTATACCGTAAAATGGTATAACGTTATAACGTATTACGTTATGTGGTATAACGTTATAACGTATTACGTTATATGGTATAACGTTATATGGCATAACGTTATAACGTATTACGTTATATGGTATAACGTCATATGGTATAAAGTTATAACGTATTACGATATGTGGTGTAACGTTATAACGTACTACGTTATATGGTATAACGTTATAACGTATTACGTTATATGGTATAACGTCATATGGTATAACGTTATGACTTATTACGTTATATGGTATAACGTTATAACGTATTACGTTATATGGTATAACGTTATATGGCATAACGTTATAACGTATTACGTTATATGGTATAACGTTATAAGGTATTACGTTATATGGTATACCGCAATATGGTATAACGTTATAACGTATAACGTTATACGGTATAACGTTATGACGTATTACGTTATATGGTATAACGTTATATGGTATAACGTTATAACATATTACGTTATATGGTATAACGTTATAACGTATTACGTTACATGGTATACCGCAATATGGTATAAGGTTATAACGTATAACGTTATATGGTATAACGTTATGACGTATTACGTTATATGGTATAACGTCATATGATATAAAGTTATAACGTATTACGTTATATGGAATAACGTTATAACGTATTACGTTATATGGTATAACGTTATAACGAATTACGTTATATGGTATAACGTTATATGGCATAACGTTATAACATATTACGTTATATGGTATAACGTTATAAGGTATTACGTTATATGGTATACCGCAATATGGTATAACGTTATAACGTATAACGTTATATGGTATAACGTTATGACGTATTACGTTATATGGTATAACGTTATATGGTATAACGTTATAACATATTACGTTATATGGTATAACGTTATAACGTATTACGTTATATGGTATACCGCAATATGGTATAACGTTATAACGTATAACGTTATATGGTATAACGTTATGACGTATTACGTTATATGGTATAACGTCATATGATATAAAGTTATAACGTATTACGTCATATGATATAAAGTTATAACGTATTACGTTATATGGTATAACGTTATAACGTATTACGTTATATGGTATAACGTTATAACGTATTACGTTATATGGTATAACGTTATAACGAATTACGTTATATGGTATAACGTCATATGGCATAACGCTATAACGTATTACGTTATATGGTATAACGTTATAACGTATTACGTTATATGGTATAACGTCATATGGTATAAAGTTATAACGTATTACGTTGTATGGTGTAACGTTATAACGTATTACGTTATATGGTATAACGTTATAACGTATTACGTTATATGGTATAACGTTATATGGTATAATGTTATAACGTATTACGTTATATGGTATAACGTTAGAACGTATTACGTTATATGGCATAACGTAATATGGTATAACGTTATAACGTATTACGTTATATGGTATAACGTTATGACGTATTACGTTATATGGTATAACGTCATATGGTATAAAGTTATAACGTATTACGTTGTATGGTGTAACGTTATAACGTATTACGTTATATGGTATAACGTTATAACGTATTACGTTATATGGTATACCGTAAAATGGTATAACGTTATAACGTATTACGTTATGTGGTATAACGTTATAACGTATTACGTTATATGGTATAACGTTATATGGCATAACGTTATAACGTATTACGTTATATGGTATAACGTCATATGGTATAAAGTTATAACGTATTACGATATGTGGTGTAACGTTATAACGTACTACGTTATATGGTATAACGTTATAACGTAATACGTTATATGGTATAACGTCATATGGTATAACGTTATGACTTATTACGTTATATGGTATAACGTTATAACGTATTACTTTATATGGTATACCGTAAAATGGTATAACGTTGTAACGTATTACGTTATGTGGTATAACGTTATAACGGATTACGTTATATGGTATAACGATATAACGTATTACGTTATATGTTATAACGTTATAACGTATTACGTTATATGCTATAACGTTATAACGTATTACGTTATATGGTATAACGTCATATGGTATAACGTTATAACGTATTACGTTATATAGTATAACGGCATATGGTATAACGTTATAACGTATTACGCTATATGGTATAACGTTATAACGTATTACGTTATATGGTATACCGTAATATGGTATAACGTTATAACGTATTACGTTATGTGGTATAACGTTATAACGTATTACGTTATATGCTATAACGTTATAACGGATTACGTTATATGCTATAACGTTATAACGGATTACGTTATATGGTATAACGTTATAACGTATTACGTTATATGGTATAACGTTCGAACGTATTACGTTATATGGTATAACGTTATAACGTTTTACGTTATATGGTGTACCATAATATGGTATAACGTTATAACGTATTACGTTATATGGTATACCGTAATATGGTATATCGTTATAACGTATTACAGTATATGGTATAACGGTATAACGTATTACGTTATATGGTATAACGTTATGACGTATAACGTTATATGGTATAACGTCATATGATATAAAGTTATAACGTATTACGTTATATGGTATAACGTTATAACGTATTACGTTATATGGTATAACGTTATAACGTATTACGTTATATGGTATAACGTCATATGGTATAAAGTTATAACGTATTACGTTATATGGTATAACGTTATAACGTATTACGTTATATGGTATAGCGTTATAACGTATTACGTTATATGGTATAACGTTATATCGCATTACGTTATATGGTATAACGTTATAACGTATTACGTTATATGGTATAACGTTATAACGTATTACGTTATATGGTATAACGTTATAACGAATTACGTTATATGGTATAACGTTATATGGCATAACGTTATAACGTATTACGTTATATGGTATAACGTTATAACGTATTACGTTATATGGTATACCGTAAAATGGTATAACGTTATAACGTATTACGTTATGTGGTATAACGTTATAACGTATTACGTTATATGGTATAACGTTATATGGCATAACGCTATAACGTATTACGTTATATGGTATAACGTCATATGGTATAAAGTTATAACGTATTACGATATATGGTGTAACGTTATAACGTATTACGTTATATGGTATAACGTTATAACGTATTACGTTATATGGTATAACGTCATATGGTGTAACGTTATAACGTATTACGTTATATGGTATAACGTCATATGGTATAACGTTATAACCTATTACGCTATATGGTATAACGTTATAACGTATTGCGTTATATGGTATAACGTTATATGGCATAACGTTATAACGTATTACGTTATATGGTATAACGTTATAACGTATTACGTTATATGGTATACCGTAAAATGGTATAACGTTATAACGTATTACGTTATGTGGTATAACGTTATAACGTATTACGTTATATGGTATAACGTTATATGGCATAACGCTATAACGTATTACGTTATATGGTATAACGTCATATGGTATAAAGTTATAACGTATTACGTTATATGGTATAACGTTATAACGAATTACGTTATATGGTATAACGTCATATGGCATAACGTTATAACGTATTACGTTATATGGTATAACGTTATAACGTATTACGTTATATAGTATAACGGCATATGGTATAACGTTATAACGTATTACGCTATATGGTATAACGTTATAACGTATTACGTTATATGGTATACCGTAATATGGTATAACGTTATAACGTATTACGTTATGTGGTATAACGTTATAACGTATTACGTTATATGGTATAACGTTATAACGTATTACGTTATATGCTATAACGTTATAACGTATTACGTTATATGGTATAACGTTATAACGTATTACGTTATATGGTATAACGTTATAACGTATTACGTTATATGGTGTAACGTTCGAACGTATTAATTTATATGGTATAACGTTATAACGTATTACGTTATATGGTATACCATAATATGGTATAACGTTATAACGTATTACGTTATATGGTATACCGTAATATGGTATATCGTTATAACGTATTACAGTATATGGTATACCGTTATAACGTATTACGTTATATGGTATAACGTTATGACGTATAACGTTATATGGTATAACGTCATATGATATAAAGTTATAACGTATTATGTTATACGGTATAACGTTATAACGTATTACGTTATATGGTATAAGGTTATAACGAATTACGTTATATGGTATAACGTTATATGGCATAACGTTATAACGTATTACGTTATATGGTATAACGTTATAACGTATTACGTTATATGGTATACCGTAAAATGGTATAACGTTATAACGTATTACGTTATGTAGTATAACGTTATAACGTATTACGTTATATGGTATAACGTTATATGGCATAACGCTATAACGAATTACGTTATATGGTATCACGTCATATGGTATAAAGTTATAACGTATTACGATATATGGTGTAACGTTATTACGTATTACGTTATATGGTATAACGTTATAACGTATTACGTTATATGGTATAACGTCATAAGGTGTTACGTTATAACGTATTACGTTATATGGTATAACGTCATATGGTATAGCGTTATAACCTATTACGCTATATGGTATAACGTTATAACGTATTGCGTTATATGGTATAACGTCATATGGTATAACGTTATAACGTATTACGTTATATGGTAATACGTCATATGGTATAACGTTATAACGTATTACGCCATATGGTATAACGTTATAACGTATTACGTTATATGGTATACCGTAATATGGTATAACGTTATAACGTATTACGTTATATGGTATAACGTCATATGGTATAACGTTATAACGTATTACGCTATATGGTATAACATTATAACGTATTACGCTATATGGTATAACGTTATAACGTATTACGTTATATGGTATACCGTAATATGGTATAACGTTGTAACGTATTACGTTATGTGGTATAAAGTTATAACGTATTACGTTATATGGTATAACGTTATAACGTATTACGTTATATGTTATAACGTTATAACGTATTACGTTATATGCTATAACGTTATAACGTATTACGTTATATGGTATAACGTTATGACCTATTACGTTATATGGTATGACGTTATAACGTATTACGATATATGGTATAACGTTATAACGTATTACGTTATATGGTATAACGTTATAACGAATTACGTTATATGGTATAACGTCATATGGCATAACGTTATAACGTATTACGTTATATGGTATAACGTTATAACGTATTACGTTATATGGTATAACGTTATAACGTATTACGTTATATGGTATAACGTTATAACGTATTACGTTATATGGTATAACGTTATAACTTATTATGTTATATGGTATAACGTTATAACGTATTACGTTATATGGTATAATGTTATATGGCATAACGTTATAACGTATTACGTTATATGGTATAACGTTATAACGTATTACGTTATATGGTATACCGTAAAATGGTATAACGTTATAACGTATTACGTTATGTGGTATAACGTTATAACGTATTACGTTATATGGTCTAACGTTATATGGCATAACGTTATAACGTATTACGTTATATGGTATAACGTCATATGGTATAAAGTTATAACGTATTACGATATGTGGTGTAACGTTATAACGTACTACGTTATATGGAATAACGTTATAACGTATTACGTTATATGGTATAACGTCATATGGTATAACGTTATAACGTATTACGTTATATGGTATAACGTCATATGGTATAACGTTATAACGTATTACGCTATATGGTATAACGTTATAACGTATTGCGTTTTATGGTATAACGTCATATGGTATAACGTTATAACGTATTACGTTATATGGTATAACGTCATATGGTATAGCGTTATAACGTATTACGCTATATGGTATAACGTTATAACGTATTACGTTATATGGTATACCGTAATATGGTATAACGTTATAACGTATTACGTTATGTGGTATAACATTATAACGTATTACGTTATGTGGTATAACGTTATAACGTATTACGTTATATGGTATAACGTTATAACGTATTACGTTATATGGTATAACGTTATAACGTATTACGTTATATGGTATACAGTAATATGGTATAACGTTATAACGTATTACGTTATATGGTATAACGTTATGACGTATTACGTTATATGGTATAACGTTATAACGTATTACGTTATATGGTATAACGTTAGAACGTATTACGTTATATGGTATAACGTTAGAACGTATTACGTTATATGGTATAACGTTATAACGTATTACGTTATATGGTATAACGTTATAACGTATTACGTTACACGGTATAACGTTATATGGCATAACGTTATAACGTATTACGTTATATGGTATAACGTTATATGGTATAACGTTATATGGTATAACGTTATAACGTATTACGTTATATGGCATACCGTAAAATGGTATAACGTTATAACGTATTACGTTATATGGTATAACGTTATAACGTATTACGTTATATGGTATAACGTCATATGGTATAACGTTATAAAGTATTACGCCATATGGTATAACGTTATAACGTATTACGATATATGGTGTAACGTTATAACGTATTACGTTATATGGTATAACGTTATATGGCATAACGTTATAACGTATTACGTTATATGGTATAACGTTATAACGTATTACGTTATATGGCATACCGTAAAATGGTATAACGTTATAACGTATTACGTTATGTGGTATAACGTTATAACGTATTACGTTATATGGTATAACGTTATATGGCATAACGTTATAACGTATTACGTTATATGGTATAACGTAATATGGTATAACGTTATAACGTATTACGTTATATGGTATAACGTTATAACGTATTACGTTATATGGTATACAGTAATATGGTATAACGTTATAACGTATTACGTTATATGGTATACCGCAATATGGTATATCGTTATAACGTATTACGGTATATGGTATAATGTTTTAACGTATTACGTTATATGGTATAACGTTATGACGTATAACGTTATATGGTATAACGTCATATGATATAAAGTTATAACGTATTACGTTATATGGTATAACGTTATAACGTATTACGTTATATGGTATAACGTTAGAACGTATTACGTTATATGGTATAACGTTATAGCATATTACGTTATATGGTATAACGTTATAACGTATTACGTTACACGGTATAACGTTATATGGCATAACGTTATAACGTATTACGTTATATGGTATAACGTAATATGGTATAACGTTATAACGTATTACGTTATATGGTATAACGTTATGACGTATTACGTTATATGGTATAACGTCATATGATATAAAGTTATAACACATTACGATATATGGTATAACGTTATATGGTATAACGTTATATGGTATAACGTTATAACGTATTACGTTATATGGCATACCGTAAAATGGTATAACGTTATAACGTATTACGTTATGTGGTATAACGTTATAACGTATTACGTTATATGGTATAACGTTATATGGCATAACGCTATAACGTATTACGTTATATGGTATAATGTCATATGGTATAAAGTTATAACGTATTACGCTATGTGGTATAACGTTATAACGTATTGCGTTATATGGTATAACGTCATATGGTATAACGTTATAACGTATTACGTTATATGGTATAACGTCATATGGTATAACGTTATAAAGTATTACGCCATATGGTATAACGTTATAACGTATTACGTTATATGGTATAACGTTATAACGTATTACGTTATATGTTATAACGTTATAACGTATTACGTTATATGCTATAACGTTATAACGTATTACGTTATATGGTATAACGTCATATGGTATAAAGTTATAACGTATTACGATATATGGTGTAACGTTATAACGTATTACGTTATATGGTATAACGTTATAACGTATTACGTTATATGGTATAACGTCATATGTTATAAAGTTATAACGTATTACGTTATATGGTATAGCGTTATAACGTATTACGTTATATGCTATAACGTTATAACGTATTACGTTATATGCTATAACGTTATAACGTATTACGTTATATGGTATAACGTCATATGGTATAAAGTTATAACGTATTACGTTATATGCTATAACGTTATAACGTATTACGTTATATGGTATAACGTCATAAGTTATAAAGTTATAACGTATTACGTTATATGGTATAACGTTATAACGTATTACGTTATATGGTATAACGTTATAACGTATTACGTTATATGGTATACCGTAATATGGAATAACGTTAAAACGTATTACGTTATATGGTATAACGTTATAACGTATTACGTTATATGGTATAACGTCATATGGTATAACGTTATAACGTATTACGTTATATGGTATAACGTTATAACGTATTACGTTATATGGTATAACGTTATAACGTATTACGTTATATGGTATAACGTTCGAACGTATTACGTTATATGGTATAACGTCATATGATATAAAGTTATAACGTATTACGTTACTTGGCATAACGTTATAACGTATTACGTTATATGGTATAACGTTATAACGTATTACGTTATATGGTATACCGTAATATAGTATAACGTTATAACGTATTACGTTATATGATATAACCTCATATGGTATAACGCTATAACGTATTACGCCATATGGTATAACGTTATAACGTATTACGTTATATGGTATAACGTTATATGGCATAACGTTATAACGTATTACGTTATATGGTATAACGTCATATGGTATAAAGTTATAACGTATTACGATATGTGGTGTAACGTTATAACGTACTACGTTATATGGTATAACGTTATAACGTATTACGTTATATGGTATAACGTCATATGGTATAACGTTATAACGTATTACGCCATATGGTATAACGTTACAACGTATTACGTTATATGGTATACCGTAATATGGTACAACGTTATAACGTATTACGCTATATGGTATAACGTTATAACGTATTACGCTATATGGTATAACGTTATAACGTATTACGCTATATGGTATAACGTTATAACGTATTACGTTATATGGTATAACGTTATAACGTATTACGTTATTTGGCATAACGTTATAACGTATTACGTTATATGGTATAACGTTATAACGTATTACGTTATATGGTATACCGTAATATAGTATAACGTTATAACGTATTACGTTATATGCTATAACGTTATAACGTATTACGTTATATGGTATAAAGTTATATGGCATAACGTTATAACATATTACGTTATATGGTATAACGTTATAACGTATTACGTTATATGGTATGCCGCAATATGGTATAACGTTATAACGTATTACGTTATATGGTATAACGTTATGCCGTATTACGTTATATGGTATAACGTCATATGATATAAAGTTATAACGTATTACGTTATATGGTATACCGTAATATGGTATAACGTTATAACGTATTACGTTATATGGTATAACGTTATAACGTATTACGTTATATGGTATAACGTTATAACGTATTACGTTATATGGTATAACGTCATATGATATAAAGTTATAACGTATTACGTTATATGGTATGACGTTATAACGTATTACGTTATATGGTATAACGTTAGAACGTATTACGTTATATGGTATAACGTTAGAACGTATTACGTTATATGGTATAACGTTATAACGTATTACGTTATATGGTATAACGTTATAACGTATTACGTTATATGGTATAACGTTATAACATATTACGTTATATGGTATAACGTTATAACGTATTACGTTACACGGTATAACGTTATATGGCATAACGTTATAACGTATTACGTTATATGGTATAACGTAATATGGTATAACGTTATAACGTATTACGTTATATGGTATAACGTTATGACGTATTACGTTATATGGTATAACGTCATATGATATAAAGTTATAACACATTACGTTATATGGTATAACGTTATATGGTATAACGTTATATGGTATAACGTTATATGGCATAACGTTATAACGTATTACGTTATATGGTATAACGTTATAACGTATTACGTTATATGGCATACCGTAAAATGATATAACGTTATAACGTATTACGTTATGTGGTATAACGTTATAACGTATTACGTTATATGGTATAACGTTATATGGCATAACGCTATAACGTATTACGTTACATGGTATAATGTCATATGGTATAAAGTTATAACGTATTACGCTATGTGGTATAACGTTATAACGTATTGCGTTATATGGTATAACGTCATATGGTATAACGTTATAACGTATTACGTTATATGGTATAACGTCATATGGTATAACGTTATAAAGTATTACGCCATATGGTATAACGTTATAACGTATTACGTTATATGGTATAACGTTATAACGTATTACGTTATATGTTATAACGTTATAACGTATTACGTTATATGCTATAACGTTATAACGTATTACGTTATATGGTATAACGTCATATGGTATAAAGTTATAACGTATTACGATATATGGTGTAACGTTATAACGTATTACGTTATATGGTATAACGTTATAACGTATTACGTTATATGGTATAACGTCATATGTTATAAAGTTATAACGTATTACGTTATATGGTATAGCGTTATAACGTATTACGTTATATGCTATAACGTTATAACGTATTACGTTATATGGTATAACGTTATAACGTATTACGTTATATGGTATAACGTTATAACGTATTACGTTATATGTTATAACGTTATAACGTATTACGTTATATGCTATAACGTTATAACGTATTACGTTATATGGTATAACGTTATAACGTATTACGTTATATGCTATAACGTTATAACGTATTACGTTATATGGTATAACGTCATATGGTATAAAGTTATAACGTATTACGTTATGTGGTATAACGTTATAACGTACTACGTTATATGGTATAACGTTATAACGTATTACGTTATATGTTATAACGTTATAACGTATTACGTTATATGCTATAACGTTATAACGTATTACGTTATATGGTATAACGTCATATGGTATAAAGTTATAACGTATTACGATATATGGTGTAACGTTATAACGTATTACGTTATATGGTATAACGTCATAAGTTATAAAGTTATAACGTATTACGTTATATGGTATAACGTTATAACGTATTACGTTATATGCTATAACGTTATAATGTATTACGTTATATGGTATAACGTCATATGGTATAACGTTATAACGTATTACGTTATATGTTATAACGTTATAACGTATTACGTTATATGCTATAACGTTATAACGTATTACGTTATATGGTATAACGTTATAACGTATTACGTTATATGGTATAACGTTATAACGTATTACGTTATATGTTATAACGTTATAACGTATTACGTTATATGCTATAACGTTATAACGTATTACGTTATATGGTATAACGTTATAACGTATTGCGTTATATGGTATAACGTTATAACGTATTACGTTATATGGTATAACGTCATATGGTATAACGTTATAAAGTATTACGCCATATGGTATAACGTTATAACGTATTACGTTATATGGTATAACGTTATAACGTATTACGTTATATGTTATAACGTTATAACGTATTACGTTATATGCTATAACGTTATAACGTATTACGTTATATGGTATAACGTCATATGGTATAAAGTTATAACGTATTACGATATATGGTGTAACGTTATAACGTATTACGTTATATGGTATAACGTTATAACGTATTACGTTATATGGTATAACGTCATATGTTATAAAGTTATAACGTATTACGTTATATGGTATAGCGTTATAACGTATTACGTTATATGCTATAACGTTATAACGTATTACGTTATATGCTATAACGTTATAACGTATTACGTTATATGGTATAACGTCATATGGTATAAAGATATAACGTATTACGTTATGTGGTATAACGTTATAACGTATTACGTTATATGGTATAACGTCATATGGTATAACGTTATAACGTATTACGTTATATGGTATAACGTCATATGGTATATCGTTATAACGTATTACGCTATATGGTATAACGTTATAACGTATTACGTTATATGGTATACCGTAATATGGTATAACGTTATAACGTATTACGTTATGTGGTATAACGTTATAACGTATTACGTTATATGGTATAACGTTATAACGTATTACGTTATATGGTATAACGTTATAACGTATTACGTTATATGGTATAACGACATATGGTATAAAGTTATAACGTATTACGTTATATGGTATAATGTTATAACGTATTACGTTATATGGTATACAGTAATATGGTATAACGTTATAACGTATTACGTTATATGGTATACCGTAATATGGTATATCGTTATAACGTATTACGGTATATGGTATAACGTTATAACGTATTACGTTATATGGTATAACGTTATGACGTATAACGTTATATGGTATAACGTCATATGATATAAAGTTATAACGTATTACGTTATATGGTATAACGTTATAACGTATTACGTTATATGGTATAACGTTAGAACGTATTACGTTATATGGTATAACGTTATAACATATTAAGTTATATGGTATAACGTTATAACGTATTACGTTACACGGTATAACGTTATATGGCATAACGTTATAACGTATTACGTTATATGGTATAACGTAATATGGTATAACGTTATAACGTATTACGTTATATGGTATAACGTTATGACGTATTACGTTATATGGTATAACGTCATATGATATAAAGTTATAACACACTACGTTATATGGTATAACGTTATATGGTATAACGTTATATGGTATAACGTTATATGGCATAACGTTATAACGTATTACGTTATATGGTATAACGTTATAACGTATTACGTTATATGGCATACCGTAAAATGGTATAACGTTATAACGTATTACGTTATGTGGTATAACGTTATAACGTATTACGTTATATGGTATAACGTCATATGGTATAACGTTATAACGTATTACGCTATATGGTATAACGTTATAACGTATTACGTTATATGGTATACCGTAATATGGTATAACGTTATAACGTATTACGTTATGTGGTATAACGTTATAACGTATTACGTTATATGGTATAACGTTATAACGTATTACGTTATATGGTATAACGTTATAACGTATTACGTTATATGGTATAACGTCATATGGTATAAAGTTATAACGTATTACGTTATATGGTATAACGTCATATGGTATAACGTTATAACGTATTACGTTATATGGTATAACGTTATAACGTATTACGTTATATGGTATAACGTTATAACGTATTGCGTTATATGGTATAACGTCATATGGTATAACGTTATAACGTATTACGTTATATGGTATAACGTCATATGGTATAACGTTATAAAGTATTACGCCATATGGTATAACGTTATAACGTATTACGTTATATGGTATAACGTTATAACGTATTACGTTATATGTTATAACGTTATAACGTATTACGTTATATGCTATAACGTTATAACGTATTACGTTATATGGTATAACGTCATATGGTATAAAGTTATAACGTATTACGATATATGGTATAACGTTATAACGTATTACGTTATATGGCATACCGTAAAATGATATAACGTTATAACGTATTACGTTAAGTGGTATAACGTTATAACGTATTACGTTATATGGTATAACGTTATATGGCATAACGCTATAACGTATTACGTTACATGGTATAATGTCATATGGTATAAAGTTATAACGTATTACGCTATGTGGTATAACGTTATAACGTATTGCGTTATATGGTATAACGTCATATGGTATAACGTTATAACGTATTACGTTATATGGTATAACGTCATATGGTACAACGTTATAAAGTATTACGCCATATGGTATAACGTTATAACGTATTACGTTATATGGTATAACGTTATAACGTATTACGTTATATGTTATAACGTTATAACGTATTACGTTATATGCTATAACGTTATAACGTATTACGTTATATGGTATAACGTCATATGGTATAAAGTTATAACGTATTACGATATATGGTGTAACGTTATAACGTATTACGTTATATGGTATAACGTTATAACGTATTACGTTATATGGTATAACGTCATATGTTATAAAGTTATAACGTATTACGTTATATGGTATAGCGTTATAACGTATTACGTTATATGCTATAACGTTATAACGTATTACGTTATATGCTATAACGTTATAACGTATTACGTTATATGGTATAACGTCATATGGTATAAAGTTATAACGTATTACGTTATGTGGTATAACGTTATAACGTACTACGTTATATGGTATAACGTTATAACGTATTACGTTATATGTTATAACGTTATAACGTATTACGTTATATGCTATAACGTTATAACGTATTACGTTATATGGTATAACGTCATATGGTATAAAGTTATAACGTATTACGATATATGGTGTAACGTTATAACGTATTACGTTATATGGTATAACGTCATAAGTTATAAAGTTATAACGTATTACGTTATATGGTATAACGTTATAACGTATTACGTTATATGCTATAACGTTATAATGTATTACGTTATATGGTATAACGTCATATGGTATAACGTTATAACGTATTACGTTATATGTTATAACGTTATAACGTATTACGTTATATGCTATAACGTTATAACGTATTACGTTATATGGTATAACGTTATAACGTATTACGTTATATGGTATAACGTTATAACGTATTACGTTATATGTTATAACGTTATACCGTATTACGTTATATGCTATAACGTTATAACGTATTACGTTATATGGTATAACGTTATAACGTATTGCGTTATATGGTATAACGTCATATGGTATAACGTTATAACGTATTACGTTATATGGTATAACGTCATATGGTATAACGTTATAAAGTATTACGCCATATGGTATAACGTTATAACGTATTACGTTATATGGTATAACGTTATAACGTATTACGTTATATGTTATAACGTTATAACGTATTACGTTATATGCTATAACGTTATAACGTATTACGTTATATGGTATAACGTCATATGGTATAAAGTTATAACGTATTACGATATATGGTGTAACGTTATAACGTATTACGTTATATGGTATAACGTTATAACGTATTACGTTATATGGTATAACGTCATATGTTATAAAGTTATAACGTATTACGTTATATGGTATAGCGTTATAACGTATTACGTTATATGCTATAACGTTATAACGTATTACGTTATATGCTATAACGTTATAACGTATTACGTTATATGGTATAACGTCATATGGTATAAAGTTATAACGTATTACGTCATATGGTATAACGTTATAACGTATTACGTTATATGGTATAACGTCATATGGTATAACGTTATAAAGTATTACGCCATATGGTATAACGTTATAACGTATTACGTTATATGGTATAACGTTATAACGTATTACGTTATATGTTATAACGTTATAACGTATTACGTTATATGCTATAACGTTATAACGTATTACGTTATATGGTATAACGTCATATGGTATAAAGTTATAACGTATTACGATATATGGTGTAACGTTATAACGTATTACGTTATGTGGTATAACGTTATAACGTATTACGTTATGTGGTATAACGTTATAACGTATTACGTTATATGGTATAACGTTATAACGTATTACGTTATATGGTATAACGTTATAACGTATTACGTTATATGGTATAACGTCATATGGTATAAAGTTATAACGTATTACGTTATATGGTATAACGTTATAACGTATTACGTTATATGGTATACAGTAATATGGTATAACGTTATAACGTATTACGTTATATGGTATACCGTAATATGGTATATCGTTATAACGTATTACGGTATATGGTATAACGTTATAACGTATTACGTTATATGGTATAACGTTATGACGTATAACGTTATATGGTATAACGTCATATGATATAAAGTTATAACGTATTACGTTATATGGTATAACGTTATAACGTATTACGTTATATGGTATAACGTTAGAACGTATTACGTTATATGGTATAACGTTATAACATATTACGTTATATGTTATAACGTTATAACGTATTACGTTACACGGTATAACGTTATATGGCATAACGTTATAACGTATTACGTTATATGGTATAACGTAATATGGTATAACGTTATAACGTATTACGTTATATGGTATAACGTTATGACGTATTACGTTATATGGTATAACGTCATATGATATAAAGTTATAACACATTACGTTATATGGTATAACGTTATATGGTATAACGTTATATGGCATAACGTTATAACGTATTACGTTATATGGTATAACGTTATAACGTATTACGTTATATGGCATACCGTAAAATGGTATAACGTTATAACGTATTACGTTATGTGGTATAACGTTATAACGTATTACGTTATATGGTATAACGTCATATGGTATAACGTTATAACGTATTACGCTATATGGTATAACGTTATAACGTATTACGTTATATGGTATACCGTAATATGGTATAACGTTATAACGTATTACGTTATGTGGTATAACGTTATAACGTATTACGTTATATGGTATAACGTTATAACGTATTACGTTATATGGTATAACGTTATAACGTATTACGTTATATGGTATAACGTCATATGGTATAAAGTTATAACGTATTACGTTATATGGTATAACGTCATATGGTATAACGTTATAACGTATTACGTTATATGGTATAACGTTATAACGTATTACGTTATATGGTATAACGTTATAACGTATTGCGTTATATGGTATAACGTCATATGGTATAACGTTATAACGTATTACGTTATATGGTATAACGTCATATGGTATAACGTTATAAAGTATTACGCCATATGGTATAACGTTATAACGTATTACGTTATATGGTATAACGTTATAACGTATTACGTTATATGTTATAACGTTATAACGTATTACGTTATATGCTATAACGTTATAACGTATTACGTTATATGGTATAACGTCATATGGTATAAAGTTATAACGTATTACGATATATGGTGTAACGTTATAACGTATTACGTTATATGGCATACCGTAAAATGATATAACGTTATAACGTATTACGTTATGTGGTATAACGTTATAACGTATTACGTTATATGGTATAACGTTATATGGCATAACGCTATAACGTATTACGTTACATGGTATAATGTCATATGGTATAAAGTTATAACGTATTACGCTATGTGGTATAACGTTATAACGTATTGCGTTATATGGTATAACGTCATATGGTATAACGTTATAACGTATTACGTTATATGGTATAACGTCATATGGTATAACGTTATAAAGTATTACGCCATATGGTATAACGTTATAACGTATTACGTTATATGGTATAACGTTCTAACGTATTACGTTATATGTTATAACGATATAACGTATTACGTTATATGCTATAACGTTATAACGTATTACGTTATATGGTATAACGTCATATGGTATAAAGTTATAACGTATTACGATATATGGTGTAACGTTATAACGTATTACGTTATATGGTATAACGTTATAACGTATTACGTTATATGGTATAACGTCATATGTTATAAAGTTATAACGTATTACGTTATATGGTATAGCGTTATAACGTATTACGTTATATGCTATAACGTTATAACGTATTACGTTATATGCTATAACGTTATAACGTATTGCGTTATATGGTATAACGTCATATGGTATAAAGTTATAACGTATTACGTTATGTGGTATAACGTTATAACGTACTACGTTATATGGTATAACGTTATAACGTATTACGTTATATGTTATAACGTTATAACGTATTACGTTATATGCTATAACGTTATAACGTATTACGTTATATGGTATAACGTCATATGGTATAAAGTTATAACGTATTACGATATATGGTGTAACGTTATAACGTATTACGTTATATGGTATAACGTCATAAGTTATAAAGTTATAACGTATTACGTTATATGGTATAACGTTATAACGTATTACGTTATATGCTATAACGTTATAATGTATTACGTTATATGGTATAACGTCATATGGTATAACGTTATAACGTATTACGTTATATGTTATAACGTTATAACGTATTACGTTATATGCTATAACGTTATAACGTATTACGTTATATGGTATAACGTTATAACGTATTACGTTATATGGTATAACGTTATAACGTATTACGTTATATGTTATAACGTTATAACGTATTACGTTATATGCTATAACGTTATAACGTATTACGTTATATGGTATAACGTTATAACGTATTGCGTTATATGGTATAACGTCATATGGTATAACGTTATAACGTATTACGTTATATGGTATAACGTCATATGGTATAACGTTATAAAGTATTACGCCATATGGTATAACGTTATAACGTATTACGTTATATGGTATAACGTTATAACGTATTACGATATGTGATGTAACGTTATAACGTACTACGTTATATGGTATAACGTTATAACGTATTACGTTATATGGTATAACGTCATATGGTATAACGTTATAACGTATTACGCCATATGGTATAACGTTACAACGTATTACGATATATGGTATACCGTAATATGGTACAACGTTATAACGTATTACGCTATATGGTATAACGTTATAACGTATTACGCTATATGGTATAACGTTATAACGTATTACGCTATATGGTATAACGTTATAACGTATTACGTTATATGGTATAACGTTATAACGTATTACGTTATTTGGCATAACGTTATAACGTATTACGTTATATGGTATAACGTTATAACGTATTACGTTATATGGTATACCGTAATATAGTATAACGTTATAACGTATTACGTTATATGCTATAACGTTATAACGTATTACGTTATATGGTATAAAGTTATATGGCATAACGTTATAACATATTACGTTATATGGTATAACGTTAGAACGTATTACGTTATATGGTATAACGTTATAACGTATTACGTTATATGGTATAACGTTATAACGTATTACGTTATATGGTATAACGTTATAACATATTACGTTATATGGTATAACGTCATATGATATAAAGTTATAACGTATTACGTTATATGGTATACCGTAATATGGTATAACGTTATAACGTATTACGTTATATGGTATAACGTTATAACGTATTACGTTATATGGTATAACGTTATAACGTATTACGTTATATGGTATAACGTCATATGATATAAAGTTATAACGTATTACGTTATATGGTATACCGTAATATGGTATAACGTTATAACGTATTACGTTATATGGTATAACGTTATAACATATTACGTTATATGGTATAACGTCATATGATATAAAGTTATAACGTATTACGTTATATGGTATACCGTAATATGGTATAACGTTATAACGTATTACGTTATATGGTATAACGTTATAACGTATTACGTTATATGGTATAACGTTATAACGTATTACGTTATATGGTATAACGTCATATGATATAAAGTTATAACATATTACGTTATATGGTATAACGTTAGAACGTATTACGTTATATGGTATAACGTTATAACGTATTACGTTATATGGTATAACGTTATAACGTATTACGTTATATGGTATAACGTTATAACATATTACGTTATATGGTATAACGTCATATGATATAAAGTTATAACGTATTACGTTATATGGTATACCGTAATATGGTATAACGTTATAACGTATTACGTTATATGGTATAACGTTAGAACGTATTACGTTATATGGTATAACGTTATAACGTATTACGTTATATGGTATAACGTTATAACGTATTACGTTATATGGTATAACGTTATAACATAATACGTTATATGGTATAACGTTATAACACATTACGTTATATGGTATAACGTTATATGGTATAACGTTATATGGTTTAACGTTATATGGCATAACGTTATAACGTATTACGTTATATGGTATAACGTTATAACGTATTACGTTATATGGCATACCGTAAAATGATATAACGTTATAACGTATTACGTTATGTGGTATAACGTTATAACGTATTACGTTATATGGTATAACGTTATATGGCATAACGCTATAACGTATTACGTTACATGGTATAATGTCATATGGTATAAGGTTATAACGTATTACGCTATGTGGTATAACGTTATAACGTATTGCGTTATATGGTATAACGTCATATGGTATAACGTTATAACGTATTACGTTATATGGTATAACGTCATATGGTATAACGTTATAAAGTATTACGCCATATGGTATAACGTTATAACGTATTACGTTATATGGTATAACGTTATAACGTATTACGTTATATGTTATAACGTTATAACGTATTACGTTATATGCTATAACGTTATAACGTATTACGTTATATGGTATAACGTCATATGGTATAAAGTTATAACGTATTACGATATATGGTGTAACGTTATAACGTGTTACGTTATATGGTATAACGTTATAACGTATTACGTTATATGGTATAACGTCATATGTTATAAAGTTATAACGTATTACGTTATATGGTATAGCGTTATAACGTATTACGTTATATGCTATAACGTTATAACGTATTACGTTATATGCTATAACGTTATAACGTATTACGTTATATGGTATAACGTCATATGGTATAAAGTTATAACGTATTACGTTATGTGGTATAACGTTATAACGTACTACGTTATATGGTATAACGTTATAACGTATTACGTTATATGTTATAACGTTATAACGTATTACGTTATATGCTATAACGTTATAACGTATTACGTTATATGGTATAACGTCATATGGTATAAAGTTATAACGTATTACGATATATGGTGTAACGTTATAACGTATTACGTTATATGGTATAACGTCATAAGTTATAAAGTTATAACGTATTACGTTATATGGTATAACGTTATAACGTATTACGTTATATGCTATAGCGTTATAATGTATTACGTTATATGGTATAACGTCATATGGTATAACGTTATAACGTATTACGTTATATGTTATAACGTTATAACGTATTACGTTATATGCTATAACGTTATAACGTATTACGTTATATTGTATAACGTTATAACGTATTACGTTATATGGTATAACGTTATAACGTATTACGTTATATGTTATAACGTTATAACGTATTACGTTATATGCTATAACGTTATAACGTATTACGTTATATGGTATAACGTTATAACGTATTGCGTTATATGGTATAACGTCATATGGTATAACGTTATAACGTATTACGTTATATGGTATAACGTCATATGGTATAACGTTATAAAGTATTACGCCATATGGTATAACGTTATAACGTATTACGTTATATGGTATAACGTTATAACGTATTACGTTATATGTTATAACGTTATAACGTATTACGTTATATGGTATAACGTTATAACGTATTACGTTATATGGTATAACGTCATATGGTATAAAGTTATAACGTATTACGATATATGGTGTAACGTTATAACGTATTACGTTATATGGTATAACGTTATAACGTATTACGTTATATGGTATAACGTCATATGTTATAAAGTTATAACGTATTACGTTATATGGTATAGCGTTATAACGTATTACGTTATATGCTATAACGTTATAACGTATTACGTTATATGCTATAACGTTATAACGTATTACGTTATATGGTATAACGTCATATGGTATAAAGATATAACGTATTACGTTATGTGGTATAACGTTATAACGTATTACGTTATATGGTATAACGTCATATGGTATAACGTTATAACGTATTACGTTATATGGTATAACGTCATATGGTATAACGTTATAACGTATTACGCTATATGGTATAACGTTATAACGTATTACGTTATATGGTATACCGTAATATGGTATAACGTTATAACGTATTACGTTATGTGGTATAACGTTATAACGTATTACGTTATATGGTATAACGTTATAACGTATTACGTTATATGGTATAACGTTATAACGTATTACGTTATATGGTATAACGTCATATGGTATAAAGTTATAACGTATTACGTTATATGGTATAACGTTATAACGTATTACGTTATATGGTATACAGTAATATGGTATAACGTTATAACGTATTACGTTATATGGTATACCTTAATATGGTATATCGTTATAACGTATTACGGTATATGGTATAACGTTATAACGTATTACGTTATATGGTATAACGTTATGACGTATAACGTTATATGGTATAACGTCATATGATATAAAGTTATAACGTATTACGTTATATGGTATAACGTTATAACGTATTACGTTATATGGTATAACGTTAGAACGTATTACGTTATATGGTATAACGTTATAACATATTACGTTATATGGTATAACGTTATAACGTATTACGTTACACGGTATAACGTTATATGGCATAACGTTATAACGTATTACGTTATATGGTATAACGTAATATGGTATAACGTTATAACGTATTACGTTATATGGTATAACGTTATGACGTATTACGTTATATGGTATAACGTCATATGATATAAAGTTATAACACATTACGTTATATGGTATAACGTTATATGGTATAACGTTATATGGTATAACGTTATATGGCATAACGTTATAACGTATTACGTTATATGGTATAACGTTATAATGTATTACGTTATATGGCATACCGTAAAATGGTATAACGTTATAACGTATTACGTTATGTGGTATAACGTTATAACGTATTACGTTATATGGTATAACGTCATATGGTACAACGTTATAACGTATTACGCTATATGGTATAACGTTATAACGTATTACGTTATGTGGTATAACGTTATAACGTATTACGTTATATGGTATAACGTTATAACGTATTACGTTATATGGTATAACGTTATAACGTATTACGTTATATGGCATAACGTCATATGGTATAAAGTTATAACGTATTACGTTATATGGTATAACGTCATATGGTATAACGTTATAACGTATTACGCTATATGGTATAACGTTATAACGTATTACGTTATATGGTATACCGTAATATGGTATAACGTTATAACGTATTACGTTATGTGGTATAACGTTATAACGTATTACGTTATATGGTATAACGTTATAACGTATTACGTTATATGGTATAACGTTATAACGTATTACGTTATATGGTATAACGTCATATGGTATAAAGTTATAACGTATTACGTTATATGGTATAACGTTATAACGTATTACGTTATATGGTATACAGTAATATGGTATAACGTTATAACGTATTACGTTATATGGTATACGTAATATGGTATATCGTTATAACGTATTACGGTATATGGTATAACGTTATAACGTATTACGTTATATGGTATAACGTTATGACGTATAACGTTATATGGTATAACGTCATATGATATAAAGTTATAACGTATTACGTTATATGGTATAACGTTATAACGTATTACGTTATATGGTATAACGTTAGGACGTATTACGTTATATGGTATAACGTTATAACATATTACGTTATATGGTATAACGTTATAACGTATTACGTTACACGGTATAACGTTATATGGCATAACGTTATAACGTATTACGTTATATGGTATAACGTAATATGGTATAACGTTATAACGTATTACGTTATATGGTATAACGTTATGACGTATTACGTTATATGGTATAACGTCATATGATATAAAGTTATAACACATTACGTTATATGGTATAACGTTATATGGTATAACGTTATATGGTATAACGTTATATGGCATAACGTTATAACGTATTACGTTATATGGTATAACGTTATAACGTATTACGTTATATGGCATACCGTAAAATGGTATAACGTTATAACGTAGTACGTTATGTGGTATAACGTTATAACGTATTACGTTATATGGTATAACGTTATATGGCATAACGCTATAACGTATTACGTTATATGGTATAATGTCATATGGTATAAAGTTATAACGTATTACGTTATATGGTATAACGTTATAACGTATTACGTTATATGGTATAACGTTATAACGTATTACGTTATATGTTATAACGTTATAACGTATTACGTTATATGCTATAACGTTATAACGTATTACGTTATATGGTATAACGTCATATGGTATAAAGTTATAACGTATTACGATATATGGTGTAACGTCATATGGTATAACGTTATAAAGTATTACGCCATATGGTATAACGTTATAACGTATTACGTTATATGGTATAACGTTATGACGTATAACGTTATATGGTATAACGTCATATGGTATAACGTTATAACGTATTACGTTATATGGTATAACGTCATATGGTATAACGTTATAAAGTATTACGCCATATGGTATAACGTTATAACGTATTACGTTATATGGTATAACGTTATAACGTATTACGTTATATGTTATAACGTTATAACGTATTACGTTATATGCTATAAAGTTATAACGTATTACGTTATATGGTATAACGTCATATGGTATAAAGTTATAACGTATTACGATATATGGTGTAACGTTATAACGTATTACGTTATATGGTATAACGTTATAACGTATTACGTTATATGGTATAACGTCATATGTTATAAAGTTGTAACGTATTACGTTATATGGTATAGCATTATAACGTATTACGTTATATGCTATAACGTTATAACGTATTACGTTATATGCTATAACGTTGTAACGTATTACGTTATATGGTATAACGTCATATGGTATAAAGTTATAACGTATTACGTTATGTGGTATAACGTTATAACGTATTACGTTATATGGTATAACGTTATAACGTATTACGTTATATGTTATAACGTTATAACGTATTACGTTATATGCTATAACGTTATAACGTATTACGTTATATGGTATAACGTCATATGGTATAAAGTTATAACGTATTACGATATATGGTGTAACGTTATAACGTATTACGTTATATGGTATAACGTCATAAGTTATAAAGTTATAACGTATTACGTTATATGGTATAACGTTATAACGTATTACGTTATATGCTATAACGTTATAACGTATTACGTTATATGGTATAACGTCATATGGTATAACGTTATAACGTATTACGTTATATGGCATACCGTAAAATGGTATAACGTTATAACGTATTACGTTATGTGGTATAACGTTATAACGTATTACGTTATATGGTATAACGTTATATGGCATAACGCTATAACGTATTACGTTATATGGTATAATGTCATATGGTATAAAGTTATAACGTATTACGTTATATGGTATAACGTTATAACGTATTACGTTATATGGTATAACGTTATAACGTATTACGTTATATGTTATAACGTTATAACGTATTACGTTATATGCTATAACGTTATAACGTATTACGTTATATGGTATAACGTCATATGGTATAAAGTTATAACGTATTACGATATATGGTGTAACGTCATATGGTATAACGTTATAAAGTATTACGCCATATGGTATAACGTTATAACGTATTACGTTATATGGTATAACGTTATGACGTATAACGTTATATGGTATAACGTCATATGGTATAACGTTATAACGTATTACGTTATATGGTATAACGTCATATGGTATAACGTTATAAAGTATTACGCCATATGGTATAACGTTATAACGTATTACGTTATATGGTATAACGTTATAACGTATTACGTTATATGTTATAACGTTATAACGTATTACGTTATATGCTATAAAGTTATAACGTATTACGTTATATGGTATAACGTCATATGGTATAAAGTTATAACGTATTACGATATATGGTGTAACGTTATAACGTATTACGTTATATGGTATAACGTTATAACGTATTACGTTATATGGTATAACGTCATATGTTATAAAGTTGTAACGTATTACGTTATATGGTATAGCATTATAACGTATTACGTTATATGCTATAACGTTATAACGTATTACGTTATATGCTATAACGTTATAACGTATTACGTTATATGGTATAACGTCATATGGTATAAAGTTATAACGTATTACGTTATGTGGTATAACGTTATAACGTATTACGTTATATGGTATAACGTTATAACGTATTACGTTATATGTTATAACGTTATAACGTATTACGTTATATGCTATAACGTTATAACGTATTACGTTATATGGTATAACGTCATATGGTATAAAGTTATAACGTATTACGATATATGGTGTAACGTTATAACGTATTACGTTATATGGTATAACGTCATAAGTTATAAAGTTATAACGTATTACGTTATATGGTATAACGTTATAACGTATTACGTTATATGCTATAACGTTATAACGTATTACGTTATATGGTATAACGTCATATGGTATAACGTTATAACGTATTACGTTATATGTTATAACGTTATAACGTATTACGTTATATGCTATAACGTTATAACGTATTACGTTATATGGTATAACGTTATAACGTATTACGTTATATGGTATAACGTTATAACGTATTACGTTATATGGTATACCGTAATATGGAATAACGTTAAAACGTATTACGTTCTATGGTATAACGTTATAACGTATTACGTTATATGGTATAACGTCATATGGTATAACGTTATAACGTATTACGTTATATGGTATAACGTTATAACGTATTACGTTATATGGTATACCGTAATATGGTATATCGTTATAACGTATTACGGTATATGGTATAACGTTATAACGTATTACGTTATATGGTATAACGTTATGACGTATAACGTTATATGGTATAACGTCATATGATATAAAGTTATAACGTATTACGTTATATGGTATAACGTTATAACGTATTACGTTATATGGTATAACGTTAGAACGTATTACGTTATATGGTATAACGTTATAACGTATTACGTTATATGGTATAACGTTATAACGTATTACGTTACACGGTATAACGTTATATGGCATAACGTTATAACGTATTACGTTATATGGTATAACGTAATATGGTATAACGTTATAACGTATTACGTTATATGGTATAACGTTATGACGTATTACGTTATATGGTATAACGTCATATGATATAAAGTTATAACACATTACGTTATATGGTATAACGTTATATGGTATAACGTTATATGGTATAACGTTATATGGCATAACGTTATAACGTATTACGTTATATGGTATAACGTTATAACGTATTACGTTATATGGCATACCGTAAAATGGTATAACGTTATAACGTATTACGTTATGTGGTATAACCTTATAACGTATTACGTTATATGGTATAACGTCATATGGTATAACGTTATAACGTATTACGCTATATGGTATAACGTTATAACGTATTACGTTATATGGTATACCGTAATATGGTATAACGTTATAACGTATTACGTTATGTGGTATAACGTTATAACGTATTACGTTATATGGTATAACGTTATAACGTATTACGTTATATGGTATAACGTTATAACGTATTACGTTATATGGTATAACGTCATATGGTATAAAGTTATAACGTATTACGTTATATGGTATAACGTCATATGGTATAACGTTATAACGTATTACGCTATATGGTATAACGTTATAACGTATTACGTTATATGGTATACCGTAATATGGTATAACGTTATAACGTATTACGTTATGTGGTATAACGTTATAACGTATTACGTTATATGGTATAACGTTATAACGTATTACGTTATATGGTATAACGTTATAACGTATTACGTTATATGGTATAACGTCATATGGTATAAAGTTATAACGTATTACGTTATATGGTATAACGTTATAACGTATTACGTTATATGGTATACAGTAATATGGTATAACGTTATAACGTATTACGTTATATGGTATACCGTAATATGGTATATCGTTATAACGTATTACGGTATATGGTATAACGTTATAACGTATTACGTTATATGGTATAACGTTATGACGTATAACGTTATATGGTATAACGTCATATGATATAAAGTTATAACGTATTACGTTATATGGTATAACGTTATAACGTATTACGTTATATGGTATAACGTTAGGACGTATTACGTTATATGGTATAACGTTATAACATATTACGTTATATGGTATAACGTTATAACGTATTACGTTACACGGTATAACGTTATATGGCATAACGTTATAACGTATTACGTTATATGGTATAACGTAATATGGTATAACGTTATAACGTATTACGTTATATGGTATAACGTTATGACGTATTACGTTATATGGTATAACGTCATATGATATAAAGTTATAACACATTACGTTATATGGTATAACGTTATATGGTATAACGTTATATGGTATAACGTTATATGGCATAACGTTATAACGTATTACGTTATATGGTATAACGTTATAACGTATTACGTTATATGGCATACCGTAAAATGGTATAACGTTATAACGTATTACGTTATGTGGTATAACGTTATAACGTATTACGTTATATGGTATAACGTTATATGGCATAACGCTATAACGTATTACGTTATATGGTATAATGTCATATGGTATAAAGTTATAACGTATTACGTTATATGGTATAACGTTATAACGTATTACGTTATATGGTATAACGTTATAACGTATTACGTTATATGTTATAACGTTATAACGTATTACGTTATATGCTATAACGTTATAACGTATTACGTTATATGGTATAACGTCATATGGTATAAAGTTATAACGTATTACGATATATGGTGTAACGTCATATGGTATAACGTTATAAAGTATTACGCCATATGGTATAACGTTATAACGTATTACGTTATATGGTATAACGTTATGACGTATAACGTTATATGGTATAACGTCATATGGTATAACGTTATAACGTATTACGTTATATGGTATAACGTCATATGGTATAACGTTATAAAGTATTACGCCATATGGTATAACGTTATAACGTATTACGTTATATGGTATAACGTTATAACGTATTACGTTATATGTTATAACGTTATAACGTATTACGTTATATGCTATAAAGTTATAACGTATTACGTTATATGGTATAACGTCATATGGTATAAAGTTATAACGTATTACGATATATGGTGCAACGTTATAACGTATTACGTTATATGGTATAACGTTATAACGTATTACGTTATATGGTATAACGTCATATGTTATAAAGTTGTAACGTATTACGTTATATGGTATAGCATTATAACGTATTACGTTATATGCTATAACGTTATAACGTATTACGTTATATGCTATAACGTTATAACGTATTACGTTATATGGTATAACGTCATATGGTATAAAGTTATAACGTATTACGTTATGTGGTATAACGTTATAACGTATTACGTTATATGGTATAACGTTATAACGTATTACGTTATATGTTATAACGTTATAACGTATTACGTTATATGCTATAACGTTATAACGTATTACGTTATATGGTATAACGTCATATGGTATAAAGTTATAACGTATTACGATATATGGTGTAACGTTATAACGTATTACGTTATATGGTATAACGTCATAAGTTATAAAGTTATAACGTATTACGTTATATGGTATAACGTTATAACGTATTACGTTATATGCTATAACGTTATAACGTATTACGTTATATGGTATAACGTCATATGGTATAACGTTATAACGTATTACGTTATATGTTATAACGTTATAACGTATTACGTTATATGCTATAACGTTATAACGTATTACGTTATATGGTATAACGTTATAACGTATTACGTTATATGGTATAACGTTATAACGTATTACGTTATATGGTATACCGTAATATGGAATAACGTTAAAACGTATTACGTTATATGGTATAACGTTATAACGTATTACGTTATATGGTATAACGTCATATGGTATAACGTTATAACGTATTACGTTATATGGTATAACGTTATAACGTATTACGTTATATGGTATAACGTTATAACGTATTACGTTATATGGTATAACGTTCGAACGTATTACGTTATATGGTATAACGTCATATGATATAAAGTTATAACGTATTACGTTACTTGGCATAACGTTATAACGTATTACGTTATATGGTATAACGTTATAACGTATTACGTTATATGGTATACCGTAATATAGTATAACGTTATAACGTATTACGTTATATGGTATAACCTCATATGGTATAACGCTATAACGTATTACGTTATATGCTACAACGTTATAACGTATTACGATATATGTTATAACGTCATATGGTATAACGTTATAACGTATTACGTTATATGGTATAACGGCATATGGTATAACGTTATAACGTATTACGCTATATGGTATAACGTTATAACGTATTACGTTATATGGTATACCGTAATGTGGTATAACGTTATAACGTATTACGTTATATGGTACAACGTTATAACGTATTACGTTATATGCTATAACGTTATAACGTATTACGTTATATGGTATAACGTCATATGGTATAAAGTTATAACGTATTACGTTATATGGTATAACGTTATAACGTATTACGTTATATGGTATAACGTTATAACGTATTACGTTATATGGTATAACATTATAACGTATGACGTTATATGGTATAACGTTCGAACGTATTACGTTATATGGTATAACGTTATAACGTATTACGTTATATGGTATACCGTAATATGGTATAACGTTATAACGTATTACGTTATATGGTATACCGTAATATGGTATATCGTTATAACGTATTACGGTATATGGTATAACGTTATAACGTATTACGTTATATGGTATAACGTTATGACGTATAACGTTATATGGTATAACGTCATATGGTATAAAGTTATAACGTATTACGTTATATGGTATAACGTTATAACGTATTACGTTATATGGTATAACGTTATATGGCATAACGTTATAACGTATTACCTTATATGGTATAACGTAATATGGTATAACGTTATAACGTATTACGTTATATGGTATAACGTTATGACGTATTACGTTATATGGTATAACGTTATAACGTATTACGTTATATGGTATAACGTTATAACGTATTACGTTATATGGTATATCGTTATATGGCATAACGTTAGAACGTATTACGTTATATGGTATAACGTTATAACGTATTACGTTATATGGTATACCGAAAAATGGTATAACGTTATAACGTATTACGCCATATGGTATGACGTTATAACGTATTACGTTATATGGTATACCGTAATATGGTATAACGTTATAACGTATTACGTTATATGGTATACCGTAATATGGTATAACGTTATAACGTATTACGTTATGTGGTATAACGTTATAACGTATTACATTATATGGTATAACGTTATAACGTATTACGTTATATGTTATAACGTTATAACGTATTACGTTATATGCTATAACGTTATAACGTATTACGTTATATGGTATAACGTCATATGGTATAATGTTATAACGTATTACGATATATGGTGTAACGTTATAACGTATTACGTTATATGGTATAACGTTATAACGTATTACGTTATATGGTATAACGTCATATGGTATAAAGTTATAACGTATTACGATATATGGTGTAACGTTATAACGTATTACGTTATATGCTATAACGTTATAACGTATTACGTTATATGGTATAACGTTATAACGTATTACGTTATATGGTATAACGTTATAACGTATTACGTTATATGGTATAACATTATAACGTATGACGTTATATGGTATAACGTTCGAACGTATTACGTTATATGGTATAACGTTATAACGTATTACGTTATATGGTATACCGTAATATGGTATAACGTTATAACGTATTACGTTATATGGTATACCGTAATATGGTATATCGTTATAACGTATTACGGTATATGGTATAACGTTATAACGTATTACGTTATATGGTATAACGTTATGACGTATAACGTTATATGGTATAACGTCATATGGTATAAAGTTATATTATAACGTTAGAACGTATTACGCTATATGGTATAACGTTATAACGTATTACGTTATATGGTATACCGTAATATGGTATAACGTTATAACGTATTACGTTA
Source organism: Bombus huntii (assembly GCF_024542735.1). Lineage (NCBI taxonomy): Eukaryota > Metazoa > Arthropoda > Insecta > Hymenoptera > Apidae > Bombus > Bombus huntii. The sequence continues at coordinate 1,264,683 of NW_026099317.1, read as the reverse complement.
TGTGGTATAACGTTATAACGTATTACATTATATGGTATAACGTTATAACGTATTACGTTATATGTTATATCGTTATAACGTATTACGGTATATGGTATAACGTTATAACGTATTACGTTATATGGTATAACGTTATGACGTATAACGTTATATGGTATAACGTCATATGGTATAAAGTTATAACGTATTACGTTATATGGTATAACGTTATAACGTATTACGTTATATGGTATAACGTTATATGGCATAACGTTATAACGTATTACCTTATATGGTATAACGTAATATGGTATAACGTTATAACGTATTACGTTATATGGTATAACGTTATGACGTATTACGTTATATGGTATAACGTCATATGATATAAAGTTATAACGCATTACGTTATATGGTATAACGTTATAACGTATTACGTTATATGGTATAACGTTATAACGTATTACGTTATATGGTATAACGTTATAACGTATTACGTTATATGGTATATCGTTATATGGCATAACGTTAGAACGTATTACGTTATATGGTATAACGTTATAACGTATTACGTTATATGGTATACCGTAAAATGGTATAACGTTATAACGTATTACGCCATATGGTATAACGTTATAACGTATTACGTTATATGGTATACCGTAATATGGTATAACGTTATAACGTATTACGTTATATGGTATAACGTCATATGGAATAACGTTATAACGTATTACGCTATATGGTATAACATTATAACGTATTACGCTATATGGTATAACGTTATAACGTATTACGTTATATGGTATACCGTAATATGGTATAACGTTATAACGTATTACGTTATGTGGTATAACGTTATAACGTATTACATTATATGGTATAACGTTATAACGTATTACGTTATATGTTATAACGTTATAACGTATTACGTTATATGCTATAACGTTATAACGTATTACGTTATATGGTATAACGTCATATGGTATAAAGTTATAACGTATTACGATATATGGTGTAACGTTATAACGTATTACGTTATATGGTATAACGTTATAACGTATTACGTTATATGGTATAACGTCATATGGTATAAAGTTATAACGTATTACGATATATGGTGTAACGTTATAACGTATTACGTTATATGGTATAACGTCATATGGAATAACGTTATAACGTATTACGCTATATGGTATAACATTATAACGTATTACGCTATATGGTATAACGTTATAACGTATTACGTTATATGGTATACCGTAATATGGTATAACGATATAACGTATTACGTTATGTGGTATAACGTTATAACGTATTACATTATATGGTATAACGTTATAACGTATTACGTTATATGTTATAACGTTATAACGTATTACGTTATATGCTATAACGTTATAACGTATTACGTTATATGGTATAACGTCATATGGTATTAAGTTATAACGTATTACGATATATGGTGTAACGTTATAACGTATTACGTTATATGGTATAACGTTATAACGTATTACGTTATATGGTATAACGTCATATGGTGTAAAGTTATAACGTATTACGATATATGGTGTAACGTTATAACGTATTACGTTATATGTTATAACGTTATAACGTATTACGTTGTATGCTATAACGTTATAACGTATTACGTTATATGGTATAACGTTCGAACGTATTACGTTATATGGTATGACGTTATAACGTATTACGTTATAAGGTATAACGTTATAACGTATTACGTTATATGGTATAACGTTATAACGTATTACGTTATATGGTATAACGTCATATGGTATAACGTTATAACGTATTACGCCATATGGTATAACGTTATAACGTATTACGTTATATGGTATACCGTAATATGGTATAACGTTATAACGTATAACGTTATAACGTATTAAGCCATATGGTATAACGTTATAACTTATTACGCTATATGGTATAACATTATAACGTATTACGCTATATGGTATAACGTTATAACGTATTACGTTATATCGTGTACCGTAATATGGTATAACGTTATAACGTATTACGTTATGTGGTATAACGTTATAACGTATTACGCCATATGGTATAACGTTATAACGTATTACGTTATATGGTATACCGTAATATGGTATAACGTTATAACGTATTACGTTATGTGGTATAACGTTATAACGGATTACGTTATATGGTATAACGTTATAACGTATTACGTTATATGTTATAACGTTATAACGTATTACGTTATATGCTATAACGTTATAACGTATTACGTTATATGTTATAACGTCATATGGTATAACGTTTTAACGTATTACGTTATATGGTATAACGGCATATGGTATAACGTTATAACGTATTACGCTATATGGTATAACGTTATAACGCATTACGTTATATGGTATACCGTAATGTGGTATAACGTTATAACGTATTACGTTATGTGGTATAACGTTATAACGTATTACGTTATATGTTATAACGTCATATGGTATAACGTTTTAACGTATTACGTTATATGGTATAACGGCATATGGTATAACGTTATAACGTATTACGCTATATGGTATAACGTTATAACGTATTACGTTATATGGTATAACGTTATATGGCATAACGTTATAACGTATTACCTTATATGGTATAACGTAATATGGTATAACGTTATATCGTATTACGTTATATGGTATAACGTTATGACGTATTACGTTATATGGTATAACGTCATATGATATAAAGTTATAACGCATTACGTTATATGGTATATCGTTATAACGTATTACGTTATATGGTATAACGTTATAACGTATTACGTTATATGGTATAACGTTATAACGTATTACGTTATATGGTATATCGTTATATGGCATAACGTTATAACGTATTACGTTATATGGTATAACGTTATAACGTATTACGTTATATGGTATACCGTAAAATGGGATAACGTTATAACGTATTACGCCATATGGTATAACGTTATAACGTATTACGTTATATGGTATACCGTAATATGGTATAACGTTATAACGTATTACGTTATATGGTATAACGTCAAATGGTATAACGTTATAACGTATTACGATATATGGTGTAACGTTATAACGTATTACGGTATATGCTATAACGTTATAACGTATTACGTTATATGTTATAACGTTATAACGTATTACGTTATATGCTATAACGTTATAACGTATTACGTTATATGGTATAACGTCATATGGTATAAAGTTATAACGTATTACGATATATGGTGTAACGTTATAACGTATTACGTTATATGGTATAACGTTATAACGTATTACGTTATATGGTATAACGTCATATGGTATAAAGTTATAACGTATTACGATATATGGTGTAACGTTATAACGTATTACGTTATATGTTATAACGTTATAACGTATTACGTTATATGCTATAACGTTATAACGTATTACGTTATATGGTATAACGTTATAACGTATTACGTTATATGGTATAACGTTCGAACGTATTACGTTATATGGTATAACGTTATAACGTATTACGTTATAAGGTATAACGTTATAACGTATTACGTTATATGGTATAACGTTATAACGTATTACGTTATATGGTATAACGTCATATGGTATAACGTTATAACGTATTACGCCATATGGTATAACGTTATAACGTATTACGTTATATGGTATACCGTAATATGGTATAACGTTATAACGTATAACGTTATAACGTATTACGCCATATGGTATAACGTTATAACTTATTACGCTATATGGTGTAACATTATAACGTATTACGCTATATGGTATTACGTTATAACGTATTACGTTATATGGTATACCGTAATATGGTATAACGTTATAACGTATTACGTTATGTGGTATAACGTTATAACGTATTACGTTATATGGTATAACGATATAACGTATTACGTTATATGTTATAACGTTATAACGTTATAACGTATTACGTTATATGCTATAACGTTATAACGTATTACGTTATATGGTATAACGTCATATGGTATAAAGTTATAACGTATTACGATATATGGTGTAACGTTATAACGTATTACGTTATGTGGTATAACGTTATAACGTATTACGTAATATGGTATAACGTCATATGTTATAAAGTTATAACGTATTACGTTATATGGTATAACGTTATAACTTATTACGTTATATGCTATAACGTTATAACGTATTACGTTATATGGTATAACGTCATATGGTATAACGTTATAACGTATTACGTTATATGGTATACCGTAATATGGTATAACGTTATAACGTATTACGTTATATGGTATGACGTTCGAACGTATTACGTTATATGGTATAACGTCATATGGTATAAAGTTATAACGTATTACGATATATGGTGTAACGTTATAACGTATTACGTTATATGTTATAACGTTGTAACGTATTACGTTATATGCTATAACGTTATAACGTATTACGTTATATGGTATAACGTTATAACGTATTACGTTATATGGTATAACGTTAAAACGTATTACGTTATATGGTATACCGTAATATGGTATAACGTTAAAACGTATTACGTTATATGGTATAACGTTATAACGTATTATGTTATATGGTATAACGTCATATGGTATAACGTTATAACGTATTACGTTATATGGTATAACGTTAGAACGTATTACGTTATATGGTATAACGTTATAACGTATTACGTTATATGGTATAACGTTCGAACGTATTACGTTATATGGTATAACGTCATATGATATAAAGTTATAACGTATTACGTTATTTGGCATATCGTTATAACGTATTACGTTATATGGTATAACGTTATAACGTATTACGTTATATGGTATACCGTAATATGGCATAACGTTATAACGTATTACGTTATATGGTATAACGTTATAACGTATTACGTTATATGGTATAAAGTTATATGGCATAACGTTATAACATATTACGTTATATGGTATACCGTAATATGGTATAACGTTATAACGTATTACGTTATGTGGTATAACGTTATAACGTATTACGTTATATGGTATAACGTCATATGGTATAACGTTATAACGTATTACGCTATATGGTATAACGTTATAACGTATTAAGTTATATGGTATACCGTAATATGGTATAACGTTATAACGTATTACGTTATGTGGTATAACGTTACAACGTATTACGTTATATGGTATAACGTTATAACGTATTACGTTATATGGTATAACGTTATAACGTATTACGTTATATGGTATAACGTCATATGGTATAAAGTTATAACGTATTACGTTATATGGTATAACGTTATAACGTATTACGTTATATGGTATACCGTAATATGGTATAACGTTATAACGTATTACGTTATATGGCATACCGTAATATGGTATATCGTTATAACGTATTACGGTATATGGTATAACGTTATAACGTATTACGTTATATGGTATAACGTTATGACGTATAACGTTATATGGTATAACGTCATATGATATAAAGTTATAATGTATTACGTTATATGGTATAACGTTATAACGTATTACGTTATATGGTATAACGTTAGAACGTATTACGTTATATGGCATACCGTAAAATGGTATAACGTTATAACGTATTACGTTACATGGTATAACGTTATATGGCATAACGTTATAACGTATTACGTTATATGGTATAACGTAATATGGTATAACGTTATAACGTATTACGTTATATGGTATAACGTTATGACGTATTATGTTATATGGTATAACGTCATATGATATAAAGTTATAACACATTACGTTATATGGTATAACGTTATATGGTATAACGTTATATGGTATAACGTTATATGGCATAACGTTATAACGTATTACGTTATATGGTATAACGTTATAACGTATTACGTTATATGGCATACCGTAAAATGGTATAACGTTATAACGTATTACGTTATGTGGTATAACGTTATAACGTATTACGTTATATGGTATACCGTAATATGGTATAACGTTAAAACGTATTACGTTATATGGTATAACGTTATAACGTATTACGTTATATGGTATAACGTCATATGGTATAACGTTATAACGTATTACGTTATATGGTATAACGTTATAACGTATTACGTTATATGGTATAACGTTATAACGTATTACGTTATATGGTATAACGTTCGAACGTATTACGTTATATGGTATAACGTCATATGATATAAAGTTATAACGTATTACGTTATTTGGCATAACGTTATAACGTATTACGTTATATGGTATAACGTTATAACGTATTACGTTATATGGTATAACGTTATAACGTATTACGTTATATGGTATAAAGTTATATGGCATAACGTTATAACATATTACGTTATATGGTATAACGTCATATGATATAAAGTTATAACGTATTACGTTATTTGGCATAACGTTATAACGTATTACGTTATATGGTATAACGTTATAACGTATTACGTTATATGGTATAACGTTATAACGTATTACCTTATATGGTATAACGTAATATGGTATAACGTTATAACGTATTACGTTATATGGTATAACGTTATGACGTATTACGTTATATGGTATAACGTCATATGATATAAAGTTATAACGCATTACGTTATATGGTATAACGTTATAACGTATTACGTTATATGGTATAACGTTATAACGTATTACGTTATATGGTATAACGTTATAACGTATTACGTTATATGGTATATCGTTATATGGCATAACGTTATAACGTATTACGTTATATGGTATAACGTTATAACGTATTACGTTATATGGTATACCGTAAAATGGTATAACGTTATAACGTATTACGCCATATGGTATAACGTTATAACGTATTACGTTATATGGTATACCGTAATATGGTATAACGTTATAACGTATTACGTTATATGGTATAACGTCATATGGAATAACGTTATAACGTATTACGCTATATGGTATAACATTATAACGTATTACGCTATACGGTATAACGTTATAACGTATTACGTTATATGGTATACCGTAATATGGTATAACGTTATAACGTATTACGTTATGTGGTATAACGTTATAACGTATTACGTTATATGGTATAACGTTCGAACGTATTACGTTATATGGTATAACGTCATATGATATAAAGTTATAACGTATTACGTTATTTGGCATAACGTTATAACGTATTACGTTATATGGTATAACGTTATAACGTATTACGTTATATGGTATAACGTTATAACGTATTACGTTATATGGTATACCGTAATATGGTACAACGTTATAACGTATTACGTTATATGGTATAACGTTATATGGCATAACGTTATAACGTATTACCTTATATGGTATAACGTAATATGGTATAACGTTATAACGTATTACGTTATATGGTATAACGTTATGACGTATTACGTTATATGGTATAACGTCATATGATATAAAGTTATAACGCATTACGTTATATGGTATAACGTTATAACGTATTACGTTATATGGTATAACGTTATAACGTATTACGTTATATGGTATAACGTTATAACGTATTACGTTATATGGTATATCGTTATATGGCATAACGTTATAACGTATTACGTTATATGGTATAACGTTATAACGTATTACGTTATATGGTATACCGTAAAATGGTATAACGTTATAACGTATTACCCCATATGGTATAACGTTATAACGTATTACGTTATATGGTATACCGTAATATGGTATAACGTTATAACGTATTACGTTATATGGTATAACGTCATATGGAATAACGTTATAACGTATTACGCTATATGGTATAACATTATAACGTATTACGCTATATGGTATAACGTTATAACGTATTACGTTATATGGTATATCGTTATATGGCATAACGTTATAACGTATTACCTTATATGGTATAACGTAATATGGTATAACGTTATAACGTATTACGTTATATGGTATAACGTTATGACGTATTACGTTATATGGTATAACGTCATATGATATAAAGTTATAACGCATTACGTTATATGGTATAACGTTATAACGTATTACGCTATATGGTATAACATTATAACGTATTACGCTATATGGTATAACGTTATAACGTATTACGTTATATGGTATATCGTTATATGGCATAACGTTATAACGTATTACCTTATATGGTATAACGTAATATGGTATAACGTTATAACGTATTACGCTATATGGTATAACGTTATGACGTATTACGTTATATGGTATAACGTCATATGATATAAAGTTATAACGCATTACGTTATATGGTATAACGTTATAACGTATTACGCTATATGGTATAACATTATAACGTATTACGATATATGGTGTAACGTTATAACGTATTACGTTATATGTTATAACGTTATAACGTATTACGTTATATGCTATAACGTTATAACGTATTACGTTATATGGTATAACGTTATAACGTATTACGTTATATGGTATAACGTTCGAACGTATTACGTTATATGGTATAACGTTATAACGTATTACGTTATAAGGTATAACGTTATAACGTATTACGTTATATGGTATAACGTTATAACGTATTACGTTATATGGTATAACGTCATATGGTATAACGTTATAACGTATTACGCCATATGGTATAACGTTATAACGTATTACGTTATATGGTATACCGTAATATGGTATAACGTTATAACGTATAACGTTATAACGTATTACGCCATATGGTATAACGTTATAACTTATTACGCTATATGGTGTAACATTATAACGTATTACGCTATATGGTATTACGTTATAACGTATTACGTTATATGGTATACCGTAATATGGTATAACGTTATAACGTATTACGTTATGTGGTATAACGTTATAACGTATTACGTTATATGGTATAACGTTATAACGTATTACGTTATATGTTATAACGTTATAACGTTATAACGTATTACGTTATATGCTATAACGTTATAACGTATTACGTTATATGGTATAACGTCATATGGTATAAAGTTATAACGTATTACGATATATGGTGTAACGTTATAACGTATTACGTTATGTGGTATAACGTTATAACGTATTACGTAATATGGTATAACGTCATATGTTATAAAGTTATAACGTATTACGTTATATGGTATAACGTTATAACTTATTACGTTATATGCTATAACGTTATAACGTATTACGTTATATGGTATAACGTCATATGGTATAACGTTATAACGTATTACGTTATATGGTATACCGTAATATGGTATAACGTTATAACGTATTACGTTATATGGTATGACGTTCGAACGTATTACGTTATATGGTATAACGTCATATGGTATAAAGTTATAACGTATTACGATATATGGTGTAACGTTATAACGTATTACGTTATATGTTATAACGTTGTAACGTATTACGTTATATGCTATAACGTTATAACGTATTACGTTATATGGTATAACGTTATAACGTATTACGTTATATGGTATAACGTTATAACGTATTACGTTATATGGTATACCGTAATATGGTATAACGTTAAAACGTATTACGTTATATGGTATAACGTTATAACGTATTACGTTATATGGTATAACGTCATATGGTATAACGTTATAACGTATTACGTTATATGGTATAACGTTAGAACGTATTACGTTATATGGTATAACGTTATAACGTATTACGTTATATGGTATAACGTTCGAACGTATTACGTTATATGGTATAACGTCATATGATATAAAGTTATAACGTATTACGTTATTTGGCATATCGTTATAACGTATTACGTTATATGGTATAACGTTATAACGTATTACGTTATATGGTATACCGTAATATGGTATAACGTTATAACGTATTACGTTATATGGTATAACGTTATAACGTATTACGTTATATGGTATAAAGTTATATGGCATAACGTTATAACATATTACGTTATATGGTATACCGTAATATGGTATAACGTTATAACGTATTACGTTATGTGGTATAACGTTATAACGTATTACGTTATATGGTATAACGTCATATGGTATAACGTTATAACGTATTACGCTATATGGTATAACGTTATAACGTATTAAGTTATATGGTATACCGTAATATGGTATAACGTTATAACGTATTACGTTATGTGGTATAACGTTACAACGTATTACGTTATATGGTATAACGTTATAACGTATTACGTTATATGGTATAACGTTATAACGTATTACGTTATATGGTATAACGTCATATGGTATAAAGTTATAACGTATTACGTTATATGGTATAACGTTATAACGTATTACGTTATATGGTATACCGTAATATGGTATAACGTTATAACGTATTACGTTATATGGCATACCGTAATATGGTATATCGTTATAACGTATTACGGTATATGGTATAACGTTATAACGTATTACGTTATATGGTATAACGTTATGACGTATAACGTTATATGGTATAACGTCATATGATATAAAGTTATAATGTATTACGTTATATGGTATAACGTTATAACGTATTACGTTATATGGTATAACGTTAGAACGTATTACGTTATATGGTATAACGTAATAACGTATTACGTTATATGGTATAACGTTATAACGTATTACGTTACATGGTATAACGTTATATGGCATAACGTTATAACGTATTACGTTATATGGTATAACGTAATATGGTATAACGTTATAACGTATTACGTTATATGGTATAACGTTATGACGTATTACGTTATATGGTATAACGTCATATGATATAAAGTTATAACACATTACGTTATATGGTATAACGTTATATGGTATAACGTTATATGGTATAACGTTATATGGCATAACGTTATAACGTATTACGTTATATGGTATAACGTTATAACGTATTACGTTATATGGCATACCGTAAAATGGTATAACGTTATAACGTATTACGTTATGTGGTATAACGTTATAACGTATTACGTTATATGGTATAACGTTATGACGTATTACGTTATATGGTATAACGTCATATGATATAAAGTTATAACACATTACGTTATATGGTATAACGTTATATGGTATAACGTTATATGGTATAACGTAATATGGTATAACGTTATAACGTATTACGTTATATGGTATAACGTTATGACGTATTACGTTATATGGTATAACGTCATATGATATAAAGTTATAACACATTACGTTATATGGTATAACGTTATATGGTATAACGTTATATGGTATAACGTTATATGGCATAACGTTATAACGTATTACGTTATATGGCATAACGTTATAACGTATTACGTTATATGGTATAACGTTATAACGTATTACGTTATATGGTATACCGTAATATGGTATAACGTTATAACGTATTACGTTATATGGCATACCGTAATATGGTATAACGTTAAAACGTATTACGTTATATGGTATAACGTTATAACGTATTACGTTATATGGTATAACGTCATATGGTATAACGTTATAACGTATTACGTTATATGGTATAACGTTATAACGTATTACGTTATATGGTATAACGTTATAACGTATTACGTTATATGGTATAACGTTCGAACGTATTACGTTATATGGTATAACGTCATATGATATAAAGTTATAACGTATTACGTTATTTGGCATAACGTTATAACGTATTACGTTATATGGTATAACGTTATAACGTATTACGTTATATGGTATAACGTTATAACGTATTACGTTATATGGTATACCGTAATATGGTATAACGTTATAACGTATTACGTTATATGGTATAACGTTATAACGTATTACGTTATATGGTATAAAGTTATATGGCATAACGTTATAACATATTACGTTATATGGTATAACGTCATATGATATAAAGTTATAACGTATTACGTTATTTGGCATAACGTTATAACGTATTACGTTATATGGTATAACGTTATAACGTATTACGTTATATGGTATAACGTTATAACGTATTACCTTATATGGTATAACGTAATATGGTATAACGTTATAACGTATTACGTTATATGGTATAACGTTATGACGTATTACGTTATATGGTATAACGTCATATGATATAAAGTTATAACGCATTACGTTATATGGTATAACGTTATAACGTATTACGTTATATGGTATAACGTTATAACGTATTACGTTATATGGTATAACGTTATAACGTATTACGTTATATGGTATATCGTTATATGGCATAACGTTATCACGTATTACGTTATATGGTATAACGTTATAACGTATTACGTTATATGGTATACCGTAAAATGGTATAACGTTATAACGAATTACGCCATATGGTATAACGTTATAACGTATTACGTTATATGGTATACCGTAATATGGTATAACGTTATAACGTATTACGTTATGTGGTATAACGTTATAACGTATTACGTTATATGGTATAACGTTCGAACGTATTACGTTATATGGTATAACGTCATATGATATAAAGTTATAACGTATTACGTTATTTGGCATAACGTTATAACGTATTACGTTATATGGTATAACGTTATAACGTATTACGTTATATGGTATAACGTTATAACGTATTACGTTATATGGTATAACGTCATATGGAATAACGTTATAACGTATTACGCTATATGGTATAACATTATAACGTATTACGCTATACGGTATAACGTTATAACGTATTACGTTATATGGTATACCGTAATATGGTATAACGTTATAACGTATTACGTTATGTGGTATAACGTTATAACGTATTACGTTATATGGTATAACGTTCGAACGTATTACGTTATATGGTATAACGTCATATGATATAAAGTTATAACGTATTACGTTATTTGGCATAACGTTATAACGTATTACGTTATATGGTATAACGTTATAACGTATTACGTTATATGGTATAACGTTATAACGTATTACGTTATATGGTATAACGTCATATGGTATAACGTTATAACGTATTACGCCATATGGTATAACGTTATAACGTATTACGTTATATGGTATACCGTAATATGGTATAACGTTATAACGTATTACGCTATATGGTATAACGTTATAACGTATTACGCTATATGGTATAACGTTATAACGTATTACGCTATATGGTATAACGTTATAACGTATTACGTTATATGGTACACCGTAATATGTTATAACATTATAACGTATTACGTTATGTGGTATAACGTTATAACGGATTACGTTATATGGTATAACGTTATAACGTATTACGTTATATGTTATAACGTTATAACGTATTACGTTATATGATATAACGTTATAACGTATTACGTTATATGTTATAACGTCATATGGTATAAAGTTATAACGTATTACGTTATATGGTATAACGTTATAACGTATTACGTTATATGGTATAACGTTATAACGTATTACGTTATATGTTATAACGTCATATGGTATAACGTTTTAACGTATTACGTTATATGGTATAACGGCATATGGTATAACGTTATAACGTATTACGCTATATGGTATAACGTTATAACGTATTACGTTATATGGTATACCGTAATGTGGTATAACGTTATAACGTATTACGTTATGTGGTATAACGTTATAACGTATTACGTTATATGGTATAACGTTCGAACGTATTACGTTATATGGTATAACGTTATAACGTATTACGTTATATGGTATACCGTAATATGGTATAACGTTATAACGTATTACGTTATATGATATACCGTAATATGGTATATCGTTATAACGTATTACGGTATATGGTATAACATTATAACGTATTACGTTATATGGTATAACGATATGACGTATAACGTTATATGGTATAACGTCATATGGTATAAAGTTATAACGTATTACGTTATATGGTATAACGTTATAACGTATTACGTTATATGGTATAGCGTTAGAACGTATTACGTTATATGGTATAACGTTATGACGTATTACGTTATATGGTATAACGTTATAACGTATTACGTTATATGGTATAACGTTATATGGCATAACGTTATAACGTATTACCTTATATGGTATAACGTAATATGGTATAACGTTATATCGTATTACGTTATATGGTATAACGTTATGACGTATTACGTTATATGGTATAACGTCATATGATATAAAGTTATAACGCATTACGTTATATGGTATAACGTTATAACGTATTACGTTATATGGTATAACGTTATAACGTATTACGTTATATGGTATAACGTTATAACGTATTACGTTATATGGTATATCGTTATATGGCATAACGTTATAACGTATTACGTTATATGGTATAATGTTATAACGTATTACGTTATATGGTATACCGTAAAATGGTATAACGTTATAACGTATTACGCCATATGGTATAACGTTATAACGTATTACGTTATATGGTATACCGTAATATGGTATAACGTTATAACGTATTACGTTATATGGTATAACGTCATATGGTATAACGTTATAACGTATTACGATATATGGTGTAACGTTATAACGTATTACGTTATATGCTATAACGTTATAACGTATTACGTTATATGTTATAACGTTATAACGTATTACGTTATATGCTATAACGTTATAACGTATTACGTTATATGGTATAACGTCATATGGTATAAAGTTATAACGTATTACGATATATGGTGTAACGTGATAACGTATTACGTTATATGGTATAACGTTATAACGTATTACGTTATATGGTATAACGTCATATGGTATAAAGTTATAACATATTACGATATATGGTGTAACGTTATAACGTATTACGTTATATGTTATAACGTTATAACGTATTACGATATATGGTGTAACGTGATAACGTATTACGTTATATGGTATAACGTTATAACGTATTACGTTATATGGTATACCGTAATATGGTATAACGTTATAACGTATTACGTTATATGGTATAACGTCATATGGAATAACGTTATAACGTATTACGCTATATGGTATAACATTATAACGTATTACGCTATATGGTATAACGTTATAACGTATTACGTTATATGGTATAACGGCATATGGTATAACGTTATAACGTATTACGCTATATGGTATAACGTTATAACGTATTACGTTATATGGTATACCGTAATGTGGTATAACGTTATAACGTATTACGTTATATGGTACAACGTTATAACGTATTACGTTATATGCTATAACGTTATAACGTATTACGTTATATGGTATAACGTCATATGGTATAAAGTTATAACGTATTACGTTATATGGTATAACGTTATAACGTATTACGTTATATGGTATAACGTTATAACGTAATACGTTATATGGTATAACGTTATAACGTATTACGTTATATGGTATATCGTTATATGGCATAACGTTATAACGTATTACGTTATATGGTATAACGTTATAACGTATTACGTTATATGGTATACCGTAAAATGGTATAACGTTATAACGTATTACGCCATATGGTATAACGTTATAACGTATTACGTTATATGGTATACCGTAATATGGTATAACGTTATAACGTATTACGTTATATGGTATACCGTAAAATGGTATAACGTTATAACGTATTACGCCATATGGTATAACGTTATAACGTATTACGTTATATGGTATACCGTAATATGGTATAACGTTATAACGTATTACGTTATATGGTATAACGTCATATGGAATAACGTTATAACGTATTACGCTATATGGTATAACATTATAACGTATTACGCTATATGGTATAACGTTATAACGTATTACGTTATATGGTATACCGTAATATGGTATAACGTTATAACGTATTACGTTATGTGGTATAACGTTATAACGTATTACGTTATATGGTATAACGTTCGAACGTATTACGTTATATGGTATAACGTCATATGATATAAAGTTATAACGTATTACGTTATTTGGCATAACGTTATAACGTATTACGTTATATGGTATAACGTTATAACGTATTACGTTATACGGTATAACGTTATAACGTATTACGTTATATGGTATACCGTAATATGGCACAACGTTATAACGTATTACGTTATATGGTATAACGTTATATGGCATAACGTTATAACGTATTACCTTATATGGTATAACGTAATATGGTATAACGTTATAACGTATTACGTTATATGGTATAACGTTATGACGTATTACGTTATATGGTATAACGTCATATGATATAAAGTTATAACGCATTACGTTATATGGTATAACGTTATAACGTATTACGTTATATGGTATAACGTTATATGGCATAACGTTATAACGTATTACGTTATATGGTATAACGTCATATGGTATAAAGTTATAACGTATTACGATATGTGGTGTAACGTTATAACGTACTACGTTATATGGTATAACGTTATAACGTATTACGTTATATGGTATAACGTCATATGGTATAACGTTATAACGTATTACGCCATATGGTATAACGTTATAACGTATTACGTTATATGGTATACCGTAATATGGTATAACGTTATAACGTATTACGCTATATGGTATAACGTTATAACGTATTACGCTATATGGTATAACGTTATAACGTATTACGCTATATGGTATAACGTTATAACGTATTACGTTATATGGTACACCGTAATATGTTATAACATTATAACGTATTACGTTATGTGGTATAACGTTATAACGGATTACGTTATATGGTATAACGTTATAACGTATTACGTTATATGTTATAACGTTATAACGTATTACGTTATATGATATAACGTTATAACGTATTACATTATATGTTATAACGTCATATGGTATAAAGTTATAACGTATTACGTTATATGGTATAACGTTATAACGTATTACGTTATATGGTATAACGTTATAACGTATTACGTTATATGTTATAACGTCATATGGTATAACGTTTTAACGTATTACGTTATATGGTATAACGGCATATGGTATAACGTTATAACGTATTACGCTATATGGTATAACGTTATAACGTATTACGTTATATGGTATACCGTAATGTGGTATAACGTTATAACGTATTACGTTATGTGGTATAACGTTATAACGTATTACGTTATATGGTATAACGTTCGAACGTATTACGTTATATGGTATAACGTTATAACGTATTACGTTATATGGTATACCGTAATATGGTATAACGTTATAACGTATTACGTTATATGATATACCGTAATATGGTATATCGTTATAACGTATTACGGTATATGGTATAACGTTATAACGTATTACGTTATATGGTATTACGTTATGACGTATAACGTTATATGGTATAACGTCATATGGTATAAAGTTATAACGTATTACGTTATATGGTATAACGTTATAACGTATTACGTTATATGGTATAGTGTTAGAACGTATTACGTTATATGGTATAACGTTACAACGTATAACGTTATGTGGTATAACGTTATAACGTATTACGTTATATGGTATAACGTTATATGGCATAACGTTATAACGTATTACCTTATATGGTATAACGTAATATGGTATAACGTTATATCGTATTACGTTATATGGTATAACGTTATGACGTATTACGTTATATGGTATAACGTCATATGATATAAAGTTATAACGCATTACGTTATATGGTATAACGTTATAACGTATTACGATATATGGTATAACGTTATAACGTATTACGTTATATGGTATAACGTTATAACGTATTACGTTATATGGTATATCGTTATATGGCATAACGTTATAACGTATTACGTTATATGGTATAACGTTATAACGTATTACGTTATATGGTATACCGTAAAATGGTATAACGTTATAACGTATTACGCCATATGGTATAACGTTATAACGTATTACGTTATATGGTATACCGTAATATGGTATAACGTTATAACGTATTACGTTATATGGTATAACGTCATATGGTATAACGTTATAACGTATTACGATATATGGTGTAACGTTATAACGTATTACGTTAGATGCTATAACGTTATAACGTATTACGTTATATGTTATAACGTTATAACGTATTACGTTATATGCTATAACGTTATAACGTATTACGTTAAATGGTATAACGTCATATGGTATAAAGTTATAACGTATTACGATATATGGTGTAACGTGATAACGTATTACGTTATATGGTATAACGTTATAACGTATTACGTTATATGGTATAACGTCATATGGTATAAAGTTATAACGTATTACGATATATGGTGTAACGTTATAACGTATTACGTTATATGTTATAACGTTATAACGTATTACGATATATGGTGTAACGTGATAACGTATTACGTTATATGGTATAACGTTATAACGTATTACGTTATATGGTATACCGTAATATGCTATAACGTTATAACGTATTACGTTATGTGGTATAACGTTATAACGTATTACGTTATATGGTATAACGTTATAACGTATTACGTTATATGTTATAACGTTATAACGTTATAACGTATTACGTTATATGCTATAACGTTATAACGTATTACGTTATATGGTATAACGTCATATGGTATAAAGTTATAACGTATTACGATATATGGTGTAACGTTATAACGTATTACGTTATGTGGTATAACGTTATAACGTATTACGTAATATGGTATAACGTCATATGTTATAAAGTTATAACGTATTACGTTATATGGTATAACGTTATAACGTATTACGTTATATGCTATAACGTTATAACGTATTACGTTATATGGTATAACGTCATATTGTATAACGTTATAACGTATTACGTTATATGGTATACCGTAATATGGTATAACGTTATAACGTATTACGTTATATGGTATGACGTTCGAACGTATTACGTTATATGGTATAACGTCATATGGTATAAAGTTATAACGTATTACGATATATGGTGTAACGTTGTAACGTATTACGTTATATGTTATAACGTTGTAACGTATTACGTTATATGCTATAACGTTATAACGTATTACGTTATATGGTATAACGTTATAACGTATTACGTTATATGGTATAACGTTATAACGTATTACGTTATATAGTATACCGTAATATGGTATAACGTTAAGACGTATTACGTTATATGGTATAACGTTATAACGTATTACGTTATATGGTATACCGTAATATGGCACAACGTTATAAAGTATTACGTTATATGGTATAACGTTATATGGCATAACGTTATAACGTATTACCTTATATGGTATAACGTAATATGGTATAACGTTATAACGTATTACGTTATATGGTATAACGTTATGACGTATTACGTTATATGGTATAACGTCATATGATATAAAGTTATAACGCATTACGTTATATGGTATAACGTTATAACGTATTACGTTATATGGTATAACGTTATATGGCATAACGTTATAACGTATTACGTTACATGGTATAACGTCATATGGTATAAAGTTATAACGTATTACGATATGTGGTGTAACGTTGTAACGTACTACGTTATATGGTATAACGTTATAACGTATTACGTTATATGGTATAACGTCATATGGTATAACGTTATAACGTATTACGCCATATGGTATAACGTTATAACGTATTACGTTATATGGTATACCGTAATATGGTATAACGTTATAACGTATTACGCTATATGGTATAACGTTATAACGTATTACGCTATATGGTATAACGTTATAACGTATTACGCTATATGGTATAACGTTATAACGTATTACGTTATATGGTACACCGTAATATGTTATAACATTATAACGTATTACGTTATGTGGTATAACGTTATAACGGATTACGTTATATGGTATAACGTTATAACGTATTACGTTATATGTTATAACGTTATAACGTATTACGTTATATGATATAACGTTATAACGTATTACGTTATATGTTATAACGTCATATGGTATAAAGTTATAACGTATTACGTTATATGGTATAACGTTATAACGTATTACGTTATATGGTATAACGTTATAACGTATTACGTTATATGTTATAACGTCATATGGTATAACGTTTTAACGTATTACGTTATATGGTATAACGGCATATGGTATAACGTTATAACGTATTACGCTATATGGTATAACGTTATAACGTATTACGTTATATGGTATACCGTAATGTGGTATAACGTTATAACGTATTACGTTATGTGGTATAACGTTATAACGTATTACGTTATATGGTATAACGTTCGAACGTATTACGTTATATGGTATAACGTTATAACGTATTACGTTATATGGTATACCGTAATATGGTATAACGTTATAACGTATTACGTTATATGATATACCGTAATATGGTATATCGTTATAACGTATTACGGTATATGGTATAACATTATAACGTATTACGTTATATGGTATAACGTTATGACGTATAACGTTATATGGTATAACGTCATATGGTATAAAGTTATAACGTATTACGTTATATGGTATAACGTTATAACGTATTACGTTATATGGTATAGCGTTAGAACGTATTACGTTATATGGTATAACGTTATGACGTATTACGTTATATGGTATAACGTTATAACGTATTACGTTATATGGTATAACGTTATATGGCATAACGTTATAACGTATTACCTTATATGGTATAACGTAATATGGTATAACGTTATATCGTATTACGTTATATGGTATAACGTTATGACGTATTACGTTATATGGTATAACGTCATATGATATAAAGTTATAACGCATTACGTTATATGGTATAACGTTATAACGTATTACGTTATATGGTATAACGTTATAACGTATTACGTTATATGGTATAACGTTATAAAGTATTACGTTATATGGTATATCGTTATATGGCATAACGTTATAACGTATTACGTTATATGGTATAACGTTATAACGTATTACGTTATATGGTATACCGTAAAATGGTATAACGTTATAACGTATTACGCCATATGGTATAACGTTATAACGTATTACGTTATATGGTATACCGTAATATGGTATAACGTTATAACGTATTACGTTATATGGTATAACGTCATATGGTATAACGTTATAACGTATTACGATATATGGTGTAACGTTATAACGTATTACGTTATATGCTATAACGTTATAACGTATTACGTTATATGTTATAACGTTATAACGTATTACGTTATATGCTATAACGTTATAACGTATTACGTTATATGGTATAACGTCATATGGTATAAAGTTATAACGTATTACGATATATGGTGTAACGTGATAACGTATTACGTTATATGGTATAACGTTATAACGTATTACGTTATATGGTATAACGTCATATGGTATAAAGTTATAACATATTACGATATATGGTGTAACGTTATAACGTATTACGTTATATGTTATAACGTTATAACGTATTACGATATATGGTGTAACGTGATAACGTATTACGTTATATGGTATAACGTTATAACGTATTACGTTATATGGTATACCGTAATATGGTATAACGTTATAACGTATTACGTTATATGGTATAACGTCATATGGAATAACGTTATAACGTATTACGCTATATGGTATAACATTATAACGTATTACGCTATATGGTATAACGTTATAACGTATTACGTTATATGGTATAACGGCATATGGTATAACGTTATAACGTATTACGCTATATGGTATAACGTTATAACGTATTACGTTATATGGTATACCGTAATGTGGTATAACGTTATAACGTATTACGTTATATGGTACAACGTTATAACGTATTACGTTATATGCTATAACGTTATAACGTATTACGTTATATGGTATAACGTCATATGGTATAAAGTTATAACGTATTACGTTATATGGTATAACGTTATAACGTATTACGTTATATGGTATAACGTTATAACGTAATACGTTATATGGTATAACGTTATAACGTATTACGTTATATGGTATATCGTTATATGGCATAACGTTATAACGTATTACGTTATATGGTATAACGTTATAACGTATTACGTTATATGGTATACCGTAAAATGGTATAACGTTATAACGTATTACGCCATATGGTATAACGTTATAACGTATTACGTTATATGGTATACCGTAATATGGTATAACGTTATAACGTATTACGTTATATGGTATACCGTAAAATGGTATAACGTTATAACGTATTACGCCATATGGTATAACGTTATAACGTATTACGTTATATGGTATACCGTAATATGGTATAACGTTATAACGTATTACGTTATATGGTATAACGTCATATGGAATAACGTTATAACGTATTACGCTATATGGTATAACATTATAACGTATTACGCTATATGGTATAACGTTATAACGTATTACGTTATATGGTATACCGTAATATGGTATAACGTTATAACGTATTACGTTATGTGGTATAACGTTATAACGTATTACGTTATATGGTATAACGTTCGAACGTATTACGTTATATGGTATAACGTCATATGATATAAAGTTATAACGTATTACGTTATTTGGCATAACGTTATAACGTATTACGTTATATGGTATAACGTTATAACGTATTACGTTATACGGTATAACGTTATAACGTATTACGTTATATGGTATACCGTAATATGGCACAACGTTATAACGTATTACGTTATATGGTATAACGTTATATGGCATAACGTTATAACGTATTACCTTATATGGTATAACGTAATATGGTATAACGTTATAACGTATTACGTTATATGGTATAACGTTATGACGTATTACGTTATATGGTATAACGTCATATGATATAAAGTTATAACGCATTACGTTATATGGTATAACGTTATAACGTATTACGTTATATGGTATAACGTTATATGGCATAACGTTATAACGTATTACGTTATATGGTATAACGTCATATGGTATAATGTTATAACGTATTACGATATGTGGTGTAACGTTATAACGTACTACGTTATATGGTATAACGTTATAACGTATTACGTTATATGGTATAACGTCATATGGTATAACGTTATAACGTATTACGCCATATGGTATAACGTTATAACGTATTACGTTATATGGTATACCGTAATATGGTATAACGTTATAACGTATTACGCTATATGGTATAACGTTATAACGTATTACGCTATATGGTATAACGTTATAACGTATTACGCTATATGGTATAACGTTATAACGTATTACGTTATATGGTACACCGTAATATGTTATAACATTATAACGTATTACGTTATGTGGTATAACGTTATAACGGATTACGTTATATGGTATAACGTTATAACGTATTACGTTATATGTTATAACGTTATAACGTATTACGTTATATGATATAACGTTATAACGTATTACGTTATATGTTATAACGTCATATGGTATAAAGTTATAACGTATTACGTTATATGGTATAACGTTATAACGTATTACGTTATATGGTATAACGTTATAACGTATTACGTTATATGTTATAACGTCATATGGTATAACGTTTTAACGTATTACGTTATATGGTATAACGGCATATGGTATAACGTTATAACGTATTACGCGATATGGTATAACGTTATAACGTATTACGTTATATGGTATACCGTAATGTGGTATAACGTTATAACGTATTACGTTATGTGGTATAACGTTATAACGTATTACGTTATATGGTATAACGTTCGAACGTATTACGTTATATGGTATAACGTTATAACGTATTACGTTATATGGTATACCGTAATATGGTATAACGTTATAACGTATTACGTTATATGATATACCGTAATATGGTATATCGTTATAACGTATTACGGTATATGGTATAACGTTATAACGTATTACGTTATATGGTATTACGTTATGACGTATAACGTTATATGGTATAACGTCATATGGTATAAAGTTATAACGTATTACGTTATATGGTATAACGTTATAACGTATTACGTTATATGGTATAGTGTTAGAACGTATTACGTTATATGGTATAACGTTACAACGTATTACGTTATATGGTATAACGTTATAACGTATTACGTTATATGGTATAACGTTATATGGCATAACGTTATAACGTATTACCTTATATGGTATAACGTAATATGGTATAACGTTATATCGTATTACGTTATATGGTATAACGTTATGACGTATTACGTTATATGGTATAACGTCATATGATATAAAGTTATAACGCATTACGTTATATGGTATAACGTTATAACGTATTACGATATATGGTATAACGTTATAACGTATTACGTTATATGGTATAACGTTATAACGTATTACGTTATATGGTATATCGTTATATGGCATAACGTTATAACGTATTACGTTATATGGTATAACGTTATAACGTATTACGTTATATGGTATACCGTAAAATGGTATAACGTTATAACGTATTACGCCATATGGTATAACGTTATAACGTATTACGTTATATGGTATACCGTAATATGGTATAACGTTATAACGTATTACGTTATATGGTATAACGTCATATGGTATAACGTTATAACGTATTACGATATATGGTGTAACGTTATAACGTATTACGTTAGATGCTATAACGTTATAACGTATTACGTTATATGTTATAACGTTATAACGTATTACGTTATATGCTATAACGTTATAACGTATTACGTTAAATGGTATAACGTCATATGGTATAAAGTTATAACGTATTACGATATATGGTGTAACGTGATAACGTATTACGTTATATGCTATAACGTTATAACGTATTACGTTATATGTTATAACGTTATAACGTATTACGTTATATGCTATAACGTTATAACGTATTACGTTATATGGTATAACGTCATATGGTATAAAGTTATAACGTATTACGATATATGGTGTAACGTGATAACGTATTACGTTATATGGTATAACGTTATAACGTATTACGTTATATGGTATAACGTCATATGGTATAAAGTTATAACGTATTACGATATATGGTGTAACGTTATAACGTATTACGTTATATGTTATAACGTTATAACGTATTACGATATATGGTGTAACGTGATAACGTATTACGTTATATGGTATAACGTTATAACGTATTACGTTATATGGTATAACGTCATATGGTATAAAGTTATAACGTATTACGATATATGGTGTAACGTTATAACGTATTACGTTATATGTTATAACGTTATAACGTATTACGTTATATGGTATAACGTCATATGGTATAAAGTTATAACGTATTACGATATATGGTGTAACGTTATAACGTATTACGTTATATGTTATAACGTTATAACGTATTACGATATATGGTGTAACGTGATAACGTATTACGTTATATGGTATAACGTTATAACGTATTACGTTATATGGTATACCGTAATATGCTATAACGTTATAACGTTATAACGTATTACGTTATATGCTATAACGTTATAACGTATTACGTTATATGGTATAACGTCATATGGTATAAAGTTATAACGTATTACGATATATGGTGTAACGTTATAACGTATTACGTTATGTGGTATAACGTTATAACGTATTACGTAATATGGTATAACGTCATATGTTATAAAGTTATAACGTATTACGTTATATGGTATAACGTTATAACGTATTACGTTATATGCTATAACGTTATAACGTATTACGTTATATGGTATAACGTCATATTGTATAACGTTATAACGTATTACGTTATATGGTATACCGTAATATGGTATAACGTTATAACGTATTACGTTATATGGTATGACGTTCGAACGTATTACGTTATATGGTATAACGTCATATGGTATAAAGTTATAACGTATTACGATATATGGTGTAACGTTGTAACGTATTACGTTATATGTTATAACGTTGTAACGTATTACGTTATATGCTATAACGTTATAACGTATTACGTTATATGGTATAACGTTATAACGTATTACGTTATATGGTATAACGTTATAACGTATTACGTTATATAGTATACCGTAATATGGTATAACGTTAAGACGTATTACGTTATATGGTATAACGTTATAACGTATTACGTTATATGGTATACCGTAATATGGCACAACGTTATAACGTATTACGTTATATGGTATAACGTTATATGGCATAACGTTATAACGTATTACCTTATATGGTATAACGTAATATGGTATAACGTTATAACGTATTACGTTATATGGTATAACGTTATGACGTATTACGTTATATGGTATAACGTCATATGATATAAAGTTATAACGCATTACGTTATATGGTATAACGTTATAACGTATTACGTTATATGGTATAACGTTATATGGCATAACGTTATAACGTATTACGTTATATGGTATAACGTCATATGGTATAAAGTTATAACGTATTACGATATGTGGTGTAACGTTATAACGTACTACGTTATATGGTATAACGTTATAACGTATTACGTTATATGGTATAACGTCATATGGTATAACGTTATAACGTATTACGCCATATGGTATAACGTTATAACGTATTACGTTATATGGTATACCGTAATATGGTATAACGTTATAACGTATTACGCTATATGGTATAACGTTATAACGTATTACGCTATATGGTATAACGTTATAACGTATTACGCTATATGGTATAACGTTATAACGTATTACGTTATATGGTACACCGTAATATGTTATAACATTATAACGTATTACGTTATGTGGTATAACGTTATAACGGATTACGTTATATGGTATAACGTTATAACGTATTACGTTATATGTTATAACGTTATAACGTATTACGTTATATGATATAACGTTATAACGTATTACGTTATATGTTATAACGTCATATGGTATAAAGTTATAACGTATTACGTTATATGGTATAACGTTATAACGTATTACGTTATATGGTATAACGTTATAACGTATTACGTTATATGTTATAACGTCATATGGTATAACGTTTTAACGTATTACGTTATATGGTATAACGGCATATGGTATAACGTTATAACGTATTACGCTATATGGTATAACGTTATAACGTATTACGTTATATGGTATACCGTAATGTGGTATAACGTTATAACGTATTACGTTATGTGGTATAACGTTATAACGTATTACGTTATATGGTATAACGTTCGAACGTATTACGTTATATGGTATAACGTTATAACGTATTACGTTATATGGTATACCGTAATATGGTATAACGTTATAACGTATTACGTTATATGATATACCGTAATATGGTATATCGTTATAACGTATTACGGTATATGGTATAACGTTATAACGTATTACGTTATATGGTATTACGTTATGACGTATAACGTTATATGGTATAACGTCATATGGTATAAAGTTATAACGTATTACGTTATATGGTATAACGTTATAACGTATTACGTTATATGGTATAGTGTTAGAACGTATTACGTTATATGGTATAACGTTACAACGTATTACGTTATATGGTATAACGTTATAACGTATTACGTTATATGGTATAACGTTATATGGCATAACGTTATAACGTATTACCTTATATGGTATAACGTAATATGGTATAACGTTATATCGTATTACGTTATATGGTATAACGTTATGACGTATTACGTTATATGGTATAACGTCATATGATATAAAGTTATAACGCATTACGTTATATGGTATAACGTTATAACGTATTACGATATATGGTATAACGTTATAACGTATTACGTTATATGGTATAACGTTATAACGTATTACGTTATATGGTATATCGTTATATGGCATAACGTTATAACGTATTACGTTATATGGTATAACGTTATAACGTATTACGTTATATGGTATACCGTAAAATGGTATAACGTTATAACGTATTACGCCATATGGTATAACGTTATAACGTATTACGTTATATGGTATACCGTAATATGGTATAACGTTATAACGTATTACGTTATATGGTATAACGTCATATGGTATAACGTTATAACGTATTACGATATATGGTGTAACGTTATAACGTATTACGTTATATGCTATAACGTTATAACGTATTACGTTATATGTTATAACGTTATAACGTATTACGTTATATGCTATAACGTTATAACGTATTACGTTAAATGGTATAACGTCATATGGTATAAAGTTATAACGTATTACGATATATGGTGTAACGTGATAACGTATTACGTTATATGGTATAACGTTATAACGTATTACGTTATATGGTATAACGTCATATGGTATAAAGTTATAACGTATTACGATATATGGTGTAACGTTATAACGTATTACGTTATATGTTATAACGTTATAACGTATTACGATATATGGTGTAACGTGATAACGTATTACGTTATATGGTATAACGTTATAACGTATTACGTTATATGGTATACCGTAATATGGTATAACGTTATAACGTATTACGTTATGTGGTATAACGTTATAACGTATTACGTTATATGGTATAACGTTATAACGTATTACGTTATATGTTATAACGTTATAACGTTATAACGTATTACGTTATATGCTATAACGTTATAACGTATTACGTTATATGGTATAACGTCATATGGTATAAAGTTATAACGTATTACGATATATGGTATAACGTTATAACGTATTACGTTATGTGGTATAACGTTATAACGTATTACGTAATATGGTATAACGTCATATGTTATAAAGTTATAACGTATTACGTTATATGGTATAACGTTATAACGTATTACGTTATATGCTATAACGTTATAACGTATTACGTTATATGGTATAACGTCATATTGTATAACGTTATAACGTATTACGTTATATGGTATACCGTAATATGGTATAACGTTATAACGTATTACGTTATATGGTATGACGTTCGAACGTATTACGTTATATGGTATAACGTCATATGGTATAAAGTTATAACGTATTACGATATATGGTGTAACGTTGTAACGTATTACGTTATATGTTATAACGTTGTAACGTATTACGTTATATGCTATAACGTTATAACGTATTACGTTATATGGTATAACGTTATAACGTATTACGTTATATGGTATAACGTTATAACGTATTACGTTATATAGTATACCGTAATATGGTATAACGTTAAGACGTATTACGTTATATGGTATAACGTTATAACGTATTACGTTATATGGTATAACGTCATATGGTATAACGTTATAACGTATTACGTTATATGGTATAACGTTAGAACGTATTACGTTATATGGTATAACGTTATAACGTATTACGTTATATGGTATAACGTTCGAACGTATTACGTTATATGGTATAACGTCATATGATATAAAGTTATAACGTATTACGTTATTTGGCATACCGTTATAACGTATTACGTTATATGGTATAACGTTATAACGTATTACGTTATATGGTATACCGTAATATGGTATAACGTTATAACGTATTACGTTATACGGTATAACGTTATAACGTATTACGTTATATGGTATACCGTAATATGGTATAACGTTATAACGTATTACGTTATATGGTATAACGTCATATGGTATAACGTTATAACGTATTACGATATATGGTGTAACGTTATAACGTATTACGTTATATGCTATAACGTTATAACGTATTACGTTATATGTTATAACGTTATAACGTATTACGTTATATGCTATAACAGTTATAACGTATTACGTTATATGGTATAACGTCATATGGTATAAAGTTATAACGTATTACGATATATGGTGTAACGTGATAACGTATTACGTTATATGGTATAACGTTATAACGTATTACGTTATATGGTATAACGTCATATGGTATAAAGTTATAACGTATTACGATATATGGTGTAACGTTATAACGTATTACGTTATATGTTATAACGTTATAACGTATTACGATATATGGTGTAACGTGATAACGTATTACGTTATATGGTATAACGTTATAACGTATTACGTTATATGGTATAACGTCATATGGTATAAAGTTATAACGTATTACGATATATGGTGTAACGTTATAACGTATTACGTTATATGTTATAACGTTATAACGTATTACGATATATGGTGTAACGTGATAACGTATTACGTTATATGGTATAACGTTATAACGTATTACGTTATATGGTATACCGTAATATGGTATAACGTTATAACGTATTACGTTATGTGGTATAACGTTATAACGTATTACGTTATATGGTATAACGTTATAACGTATTACGTTATATGTTATAACGTTATAACGTTATAACGTATTACGTTATATGCTATAACGTTATAACGTATTACGTTATATGGTATAACGTCATATGGTATAAAGTTATAACGTATTACGATATATGGTGTAACGTTATAACGTATTACGTTATGTGGTATAACGTTATAACGTATTACGTAATATGGTATAACGTCATATGTTATAAAGTTATAACGTATTACGTTATATGGTATAACGTTATAACGTATTACGTTATATGCTATAACGTTATAACGTATTACGTTATATGGTATAACGTCATATTGTATAACGTTATAACGTATTACGTTATATGGTATACCGTAATATGGTATAACGTTATAACGTATTACGTTATATGGTATGACGTTCGAACGTATTACGTTATATGGTATAACGTCATATGGTATAAAGTTATAACGTATTACGATATATGGTGTAACGTTGTAACGTATTACGTTATATGTTATAACGTTGTAACGTATTACGTTATATGCTATAACGTTATAACGTATTACGTTATATGGTATAACGTTATAACGTATTACGTTATATGGTATAACGTTATAACGTATTACGTTATATAGTATACCGTAATATGGTATAACGTTAAGACGTATTACGTTATATGGTATAACGTTATAACGTATTACGTTATATGGTATAACGTCATATGGTATAACGTTATAACGTATTACGTTATATGGTATAACGTTAGAACGTATTACGTTATATGGTATAACGTTATAACGTATTACGTTATATGGTATAACGTTCGAACGTATTACGTTATATGGTATAACGTCATATGATATAAAGTTATAACGTATTACGTTATTTGGCATATCGTTATAACGTATTACGTTATATGGTATAACGTTATAACGTATTACGTTATATGGTATACCGTAATATGGTATAACGTTATAACGTATTACGTTATATGGTATAACGTTATAACGTATTACGTTATATGGTATACCGTAATATGGTATAACGTTATAACGTATTACGTTATATGGTATAACGTCATATGGTATAACGTTATAACGTATTACGATATATGGTGTAACGTTATAACGTATTACGTTATATGCTATAACGTTATAACGTATTACGTTATATGTTATAACGTTATAACGTATTACGTTATATGCTATAACGTTATAACGTATTACGTTATATGGTATAACGTCATATGGTATAAAGTTATAACGTATTACGATATATGGTGTAACGTGATAACGTATTACGTTATATGGTATAACGTTATAACGTATTACGTTATATGGTATAACGTCATATGGTATAAAGTTATAACGTATTACGATATATGGTGTAACGTTATAACGTATTACGTTATATGTTATAACGTTATAACGTATTACGATATATGGTGTAACGTGATAACGTATTACGTTATATGGTATAACGTTATAACGTATTACGTTATATGGTATAACGTCATATGGTATAAAGTTATAACGTATTACGATATATGGTGTAACGTTATAACGTATTACGTTATGTGGTATAACGTTATAACGTATTACGTAATATGGTATAACGTCATATGTTATAAAGTTATAACGTATTACGTTATATGGTATAACGTTATAACGTATTACGTTATATGCTATAACGTTATAACGTATTACGTTATATGGTATAACGTCATATGGTATAACGTTATAACGTATTACGTTATATGGTATACCGTAATATGGTATAACGTTATAACGTATTACGTTATATGGTATGACGTTCGAACGTATTACGTTATATGGTATAACGTCATATGGTATAAAGTTATAACGTATTACGATATATGGTGTAACGTTATAACGTATTACGTTATATGGTATAACGTTCGAACGTATTACGTTATATGGTATAACGTCATATGATATAAAGTTATAACGTATTACGTTATTTGGCATATCGTTATAACGTATTACGTTATATGGTATAACGTTATAACGTATTACGTTATATGGTATACCGTAATATGGTATAACGTTATAACGTATTACGTTATATGGTATAACGTTATAACGTATTACGTTATATGGTGTACCGTAATATGGTATAACGTTATAACGTATTACGTTATATGGTATAACGTCATATGGTATAACGTTATAACGTATTACGATATATGGTGTAACGTTATAACGTATTACGTTATATGCTATAACGTTATAACGTATTACGTTATATGTTATAATGTTATAACGTATTACGTTATATGCTATAACGTTATAACGTATTACGTTATATGGTATAACGTCATATGGTATAAAGTTATAACGTATTACGATATATGGTGTAACGTGATAACGTATTACGTTATATGGTATAACGTTATAACGTATTACGTTATATGGTATAACGTCATATGGTATAAAGTTATAACGTATTACGATATATGGTGTAACGTTATAACGTATTACGTTATATGTTATAACGTTAGAACGTATTACGTTATATGGTATAACGTTATAACGTATTACGTTATATGGTATAACGTTATAACGTATTACGTTACATGGTATAACGTTATATGGCATAACGTTATAACGTATTACGTTATATGGTATAACGTAATATGGTATAACGTTATAACGTATTACGTTATATGGTATATCGTTATGACGTATTACGTTATATGGTATAACGTCATATGATATAAAGTTATAACACATTACGTTATATGGTATAACGTTATATGGTATAACGTTATATGGTATAACGTTATATGGCATAACGTTATAACGTATTACGTTATATGGTATAACGTTATAACGTATTACGTTATATGGCATACCGTAAAATGGTATAACGTTATAACGTATTACGTTATGTGGTATAACGTTATAACGTATTACGTTATATGGTATACCGTAATATGGTATAACGTTATAACGTATTACGTTATATGGTATAACGTCATATGGTATAACGTTATAACGTATTACGTTATATGGTATAACGTTATAACGAATTACGTTATATGGTATAACGTTATAACGTATTACGTTATATGGTATAACGTTCGAACGTATTACGTTATATGGTATAACGTCATATGATATAAAGTTATAACGTATTACGTTATTTGGCATAACGTTATAACGTATTACGTTATATGGTATAACGTTATAACGTATTACGTTATATGGTATAACGTTATAACGTATTACGTTATATGGTATACCGTAATATGGTATAACGTTATAACGTATTACGTTATATGGTATAACGTTATAACGTATTACGTTATATGGTATAAAGTTATATGGCATAACGTTATAACATATTACGTTATATGGTATAACGTCATATGATATAAAGTTATAACGTATTACGTTATTTGGCATAACGTTATAACGTATTACGTTATATGGTATAACGTTATGACGTATTACGTTATATGGTATACCGCAATATGGTATAGCGTTATAACGTATTACGTTATATGGTATAACGTTATGCCGTATTACGCTATATGGTATAACGTTATAACGTATTACGTTATATGGTATAACGTCATATGGTATAACGTTATAACGTATTACGTTATATGGTATAAAGTTATATGGCATAACGTTATAACATATTACGTTATATGGTATAACGTCATATGATATAAAGTTATAACGTATTACGTTATTTGGCATAACGTTATAACGTATTACGTTATATGGTATAACGTTATAACGTATTACGTCATATGATATAAAGTTATAACGTATTACGTTATATGGCATAACGTTATAACGTATTACGTTATATGGTATAACGTTATAACGTATTACGTTATATGGTATACCGCAATATGGTATAGCGTTATAACGTATTACGTTATATGGTATAACGTTATGCCGTATTACGCTATATGGTATAACGTTATAACGTATTGCGTTATATGGTATAACGTCATATGGTATAACGTTATAACGTATTACGTTATATGGTGTAACGTCATATGGTATAACGTTATAACGTATTACGCCATATGGTATAACGTTATAACGTATTACGTTATATGGTATAACGTTATATGGCATAACGTTATAACGTATTATGTTATATGGTATAACGTTATGTCGTATTACGCTATATGGTATAACGTTATAACGTATTGCGTTATATGGTATAACGTCATATGGTATAACGTTATAACGTATTACGTTATATGGTATACCGTAATATGTTATAACATTATAACGTATTACGTTATGTGGTATAACGTTATAACGGATTACGTTATATGGTATAACGTTATAACGTATTACGTTATATGTTATAACGTTATAACGTATTACGTTATATGCTATAACGTTATAACGTATTGCGTTATATGGTATAACGTCATATGTTATAACGTTATAACGTATTACGTTATATGGTATAACGGCATATGGTATAACGTTATAACGTATGACGCTATATGGTATAACGTTATAACGTATTACGTTATATGGTATACCGTAATGTGGTATAACGTTATAACGTATTACGTAATGTGGTATAACGTTATAACGTATTACGTTATATGGTACAACGTTATAACGTATTACGTAATATGCTATAACGTTATAACGTATTACGTTATATGGTATAACGTTATAACGTATTACGTTATATGGTATAACATTATAACGTATTACGTTATATGGTATAACGTTCGAACGTATTACGTTATATGGTATAACGTTATAACGTATTACGTTATATGGTATACCGTAATATGGTATAACGTTATAACGTATTACGTTATATGGTATACCGTAATATGGTATATCGTTATAACGTATTACGGTATATGGTATAACGTTATAACGTATTACGTTATATGGTATAACGTTATGACGTATAACGTTATATGGTATAACGTCATATGATATAAAGTTATAACGTATTACGTTATATGGTATAACGTTATAACGTATTACGTTATATGGTATAGCGTTAGAACGTATTACGTTATATGGTATAACGTTATAACGTATTAAGTTATATGGTATAACGTTATAACGTATTACGTTATATGGTATAACGTTATATGGCATAACGTTATAACGTATTACGTTATATGGTATAACGTAATATGGTATAACGTTATAACGTATTACGTTATATGGTATAACGTTATGACGTATTACGTTATATGGTATAACGTTATGACGTATTACGTTATATGGTATAACGTCATATGATATAAAGTTATAACGCCTTACGTTATGTGGTATAACGTTATAACGTATTACGTTATATGGTATAACGTTATAACGTATTACGTTATATGGTATAACGTTATAACGTATTACGTTATATGGTATAACGTTATATGGCATAACGTTATAACGTATTACGTTATATGGTATAACGTTATAACGTATTACGTTATATGGTATACCGTAAAATGGTATAACGTTATAACGTATTACGTTATGTGGTATAACGTTATAACGTATTACGTTATATGGTATAACGTTCGAACGTATTACGTTATATGGTATAACGTTATAACGTATTACGTTATATGGTATACCGTAATATGGTATAACGTTATAACGTATTACGTTATATGGTATACCGTAATATGGTATATCGTTATAACGTATTACGGTATATGGTATAACGTTATAACGTATTACGTTATATGGTATAACGTTATGACGTATAACGTTATATGGTATAACGTCATATGATATAAAGTTATAACGTATTACGTTATATGGTATAACGTTATAACGTATTACGTTATATGGTATAGCGTTAGAACGTATTACGTTATATGGTATAACGTTATAACGTATTAAGTTATATGGTATAACGTTATAACGTATTACGTTATATGGTATAACGTTATATGGCATAACGTTATAACGTATTACGTTATATGGTATAACGTAATATGGTATAACGTTATAACGTATTACGTTATATGGTATAACGTTATGACGTATTACGTTATATGGTATAACGTCATATGATATAAAGTTATAACGCCTTACGTTATGTGGTATAACGTTATAACGTATTACGTTATATGGTATAACGTTATAACGTATTACGTTATATGGTATAACGTTATAACGTATTACGTTATATGGTATAACGTTATATGGCATAACGTTATAACGTATTACGTTATATGGTATAACGTTATAACGTATTACGTTATATGGTATACCGTAAAATGGTATAACGTTATAACGTATTACGTTATGTGGTATAACGTTATAACGTATTACGTTATATGGTATAACGTTATATGGCATAACGCTATAACGTATTACGTTATATGGTATAACGTCATATGGTATAAAGTTATAACGTATTACGATATATGGTGTAACGTTATAACGTATTACGTTATATGGTATAACATTATAACGTATTACGTTATATGGTATAACGTCATATGGTATAACGTTATAACGTATTACGTTATATGGTATGACGTCATATGGTATAACGTTATAACGTATTACGCTATATGGTATAACGATATAACGTATTGCGTTATATGGTATAACGTCATATGGTATAACGTTATAACGTATTACGTTATATGGTATAACGTCATATGGTATAACGTTATAACGTATTACGCCATATGGTATAACGTTATAACGTATTACGTTATATGGTATAACGTTATAACGTATTACGTTATATGGTATAACGTCATATGGTATAACGTTATAACGTATTACGCTATATGGTATAACGTTATAACGTATTACGCTATATGGTATAACGTTATGACGTATTACGTTATATGGTATAACGTTATAACGTATTACGTTATATGGTATAACGTTATATGGTATAACGTTATAACGTATTACGTTAAATGGTATACCGTTATATGGCATAACGTTATAACGTATTACGATATATGGTGTAACGTTATAACGTATTACGTTATATGGTATAACGTTATAACGTATTACGTTATATGGTATAACGTCATATGGTATAACGTTATAACGGATTACGTTATATGGTATACCGTAAAATGGTATAACGTTATAACGTATTACGTTATATGCTATAACGTTATGACGTATTACGTTATATGGTATAACGTTATAACGTATTACGTTATATGGTATAACGTTATAACGTATTACGTTATATGGTATAACGTTATAACGTATTACGTTATAAGGTATAACGTTATATGGCCTAACGTTATAACGTATTACGTTATATGGTATAACGTTATAACGTGTTACGTTATATGGTATAACGTTATATGGCATAACGTTATAACGTATTACGTTATATGGTATAACGTTATGACGTATTACGTTATATGCTATAACGTTATAACGTATTACGTTATATGGTATAACGTTATAACGTATTACGTTATATGGTATAACGTCATATGGTATAACGTTATAACGTATTACGTTATATGGTATACCGTTATATGGCATAACGTTATAACGTATTACGTTATATGGTATAACGTTATAACGTATTGCGTTATATGGTATAACGTTATAACGTATTACGTTATATGGTATAACGTTATAACGTATTACGTTATATGGTATAACGTTATAACGTATTACGTTATATGGTATAACGTTATAACGTATTACGTTATATGGTATAACGTCATATGGTATAAAGTTATAACGTATTACGATATATGGTGTAACGTTATAACGTATTACGTTATATGGTATAACGTTATGACGTATTACGTTATATGCTATAACGTTATAACGTATTACGTTATATGGTATAACGTTATAACGTATTACGTTATATGGTATAACGTCATATGGTATAACGTTATAACGTATTACGTTATATGGTATACCGTTATATGGCATAACGTTATAACGTATTACGTTATATGGTATAACGTTATAACGTATTGCGTTATATGGTATAACGTTATAACGTATTACGTTATATGGTATAACGTTATAACGTATTACGTTATATGGTATAACGTTATAACGTATTACGTTATATGGTATAACGTTATAACATATTACGTTATATGGTATAACGTCATATGGTATAAAGTTATAACGTATTACGATATATGGTGTAACGTTATAACGTATTACGTTATATGTTATAACGTTATAACGTATTACGTTATATGCTGTAACGTTATAACGTATTACGTTATATGGTATAACGTTATAACGTATTACGTTATATGGTATAACGTTATAACGTATTACGTTATATGGTATATCGTTATAACGTATTACGTTATATGGTATAACGTTCGATCGTATTACGTTATATGGTATAACGTTATAACGTATTATGTTATATGGTATACCGTAATATGGTATAACGTTATAACGTATTACGTTATATGGTATAACGTTATGACGTATTACGTTATATGGTATAACGTCATATGGTATAAAGTTATAACGTATTAAGTTATATGGTATAACGTTATAACGTATTACGTTATATGGTATAACGTTATAACGTATTACGTTATATGGTAAAACGTTATATGGTATAACGTTATAACGTATTACGTTAAATGGTATACCGTTATATGGCATAACGTTATAACGTATTACGTTATATGGTATAACGTTATAACGTATTACGTTATATGGTATAACGTTATAACGTATTACGTTATATGGTATAAAGTTATATGGCATAACGTTATAACATATTACGTTATATGGTATAACGTTATAACGTATTACGTTATATGGTATACCGCAATATGGTATAACGTTATAACGTATTACGTTATATGGTATAACGTTATGCCGTATTACGTTATATGGTATAACGTCATATGATATAAAGTTATAACGTATTACGTTATATGGTATAATGTAATATGGTATAACGTTATAACGTATTACGCCATATGGTATAACGTTATAACGTATTACGTTATATGGTATACCGTAATATGGTATAACGTTATAACGTATTACGCTATATGGTATAACGTTATAACGTATTACGCTATATGGTATAACGTTATAACGTATTACGCTATATGGTATAACGTTATAACGTATTACGTTATATGGTATACCGTAATATGTTATAACGTTATAACGTATTACGTTATATGGTATAACGTTATATGGCATAACGTTATAACGTTATAACGTATTACGTTATATGGTATACCGTAAAATGGTATAACGTTATAACGTATTACGTTATGTGGTATAACGTTATAACGTATTACGTTATATGGTATAACGTTATATGGCATAACGCTATAACGTATTACGTTATATGGTATAACGTCATATGGTATAAAGTTATAACGTATTACGATATATGGTGTAACGTTATAACGTATTACGTTATATGGTATAACGTTGTAACGTATTACGTTATATGGTATAACGTCATATGGTATAACGTTATAACGTATTACGTTATATGGTATAACGTCATATGATATAACGTTATAACGTATTACGCTATATGGTATAACGTTATAACGTATTGCGTTATATGGTATAACGTCATATGGTATAACGTTATAACGTATTACGTTATATGGTATAGCGTCATATGGTATAACGTTATAACGTATTACGCCATATGGTATAACGTTATAACGTATCACGTTATATGGTATACCGTAATATGGTATAACGTTATAACGTATTACGTTATATGGTATAACGTCATATGTTATAACGTTATAGCGTATTACGCTATATGGTATAACGTCATATGTTATAAAGTTATAACGTATTACGATATATGGTGTAACGTTATAACGTATTACGTTATATGTTATAACGTTATAACGTATTACGTTATATGCTATAACGTTATAACGTATTACGTTATATGGTATAACGTTATAACGTATTACGTTATAAGGTATAACGTTATAACGTATTACCTTATATGGTATAACGTTCGAACGTATTACGTTATATGGTATAACGTTATAACGTATTACGTTATATGGTATACCGTAATATGGTATAACGTTATAACGTATTACGTTATATGGTATACCGTAATATGGTATAACGTTATAACGTATTACGTTATATGGTATAACGTTCGAACGTATTACGTTATATGGTATAACGTTATAACGTATTACGTTATAAGGTATAACGTTATAACGTATTACCTAATATGGTATAACGTTCGAACGTATTACGTTATATGGTATAACGTTATAACGTATTACGTTATAAGGTATAACGTTATATGGCATAACGTTATAACGTATTACGTTATATGGTATAACGTTATAACGTGTTACGTTATATGGTATAACGTTATATGGCATAACGTTATAACGTATTACGTTATATGGTATAACGTTATGACGTATTACGTTATATGGTATAACGTTATGACGTATTACGTTATATGGTATAACGTTATAACGTATTACGTTATATGGTAAAACGTTATATGGTATAACGTTATAACGTATTACGTTAAATGGTATACCGTTATATGGCATAACGTTATAACGTATTACGTTATATGGTATAACGTTATAACGTATTACGTTATATGGTATAACGTTATAACGTATTACGTTATATGGTATAACGTTATAACGTATTACGTTATATGGTATAACGTTATAACGTATTACGTTATATGGTATAACGTCATATGGTATAAAGTTATAACGTATTACGTTATATGG
Source organism: Bombus huntii (assembly GCF_024542735.1). Classification (NCBI taxonomy): domain Eukaryota; kingdom Metazoa; phylum Arthropoda; class Insecta; order Hymenoptera; family Apidae; genus Bombus; species Bombus huntii. The sequence continues at coordinate 1,223,926 of NW_026099317.1, read as the reverse complement.
TATAACGTTATAACGTATTACGTTATATGGTATAACGTTATAACGTATTACGTTATATGGTATAACGTTATAACGTATTACGTTATATGGTATAACGTCATATGGCATAACGATATAACGTATTACGTTATATGGCATAACGTTATAACGTATTACGTTATATGGTATAACGTTATAACGTATTACGTTATATGGTATAACGTTATAACGTATTACGTTAAATGGTATACCGTAATATGGTATAACGTTATAACGTATTACGTTATATGGTATACGGTTATGACGTATTACGTTATATGGTATAACGTCATATGATATAAAGTTATAACGCATTACGTTATATGGTATAATGTTAGAACGTATTACGTTATACGGTATAACGTTATAACGTATTATGTTATATGGTATACCGTAATATGGTATAACGTTATAACGTATTACGTTATATGTTATAACGTTATAACGTATTACGTTATATGCCATAACGTTATAACGTATTACGTTATATGGTATACCGTAATATGGTATAACGTTAAAACGTATTACGTTATATGGTATAACGTTATAACGTATTACGTTATATGGTATAACGTCATATGGTATAAAGTTATAACGTATTACGATATATGGTGTAACGTTATAACGTATTACGTTATATGTTATAACGTTATAACGTATTACGTTATATGCTGTAACGTTATAACGTATTACGTTATATGGTATAACGTTATAACGTATTACGTTATATGGTATAACGTTATAACGTATTACGTTATATGGTATATCGTTATAACGTATTACGTTATATGGTATAACGTTCGATCGTATTACGTTATATGGTATAACGTTATAACGTATTATGTTATATGGTATACCGTAATATGGTATAACGTTATAACGTATTACGTTATATGGTATAACGTTATGACGTATTACGTTATATGGTATAACGTCATATGGTATAAAGTTATAACGTATTACGTTATATGGTATAACGTTATAACGTATTACGTTATATGGTATAACGTTATAACGTATTACGTTATATGGTATAAAGTTATAACGTATTACGTTATATGGTATAACGTCATATGGCATAACGGTATAACGTATTACGTTATATGGTATAACGTTATAACGTATTACGTTATATGGTATAACGTTATAACGTATTACATTAAATGGTATACCGTAATATGGTATAACGTTATAACGTATTAAGTTATATGGTATAACGTTATGACGTATTACGTTATATGGTATAACGTCATATGATATAAAGTTATAACGCATTACGTTATATGGTATAACGTTAGAACGTATTACGTTATACGGTATAACGTTATAACGTATTATGTTATATGGTATACCGTAATATGGTATGACGTTATAACGTATTACGTTATATGGTATAACGTTATAACGTATTACGTTATATGGTATAACGTCATATGGTATAAAGTTATAACGTATTACGTTATATGGTATAACGTTATAACGTATTACGTTAAATTGTATAACGTTATAACGTATTACGTTATATGGTATAACGTTATAACGTATTACGTTATATGGTATAACGTTATAACGTATTACGTTATATGGTATAACGTTCGAACGTATTACGTTATATGGTATAACGTTATAACGTATTACGTTATATGGTATACCGTAATATGGTATAACGTTATAACGTATTACGTTATATGGTATGACGTTCGAACGTATTACGTTATATGGTATAACGTCATATGGTATAAAGTTATAACGTATTACGATATATGGTGTAACGTTATAACGTATTACGTTATATGTTATAACGTTATAACGTATTACGTTATATGTTATAACGTTATAACGTATTACGTTATATGTTATAACGTTATAACGTATTACGTTATATGCTATAACGTTATAACGTATTACGTTATATGGTATACCGTAATATGGTATAACGTTAAAACGTATTACGTTATATGGTATAACGTTATAACGTATTACGTTATATGGTATAACGTCATATGGTATAATGTTATAACGTATTACGTTATATGGTATAACGTTATAACGTATTACGTTATATGGTATAACGTTATAACGTATTACGTTATATGGTATAACGTTCGAACGTATTACGTTATATGGTATAACGTCATATGATATAAAGTTATAACGCATTACGTTATTTGGCATAACGTTATAACGTATTACGTTATATGGTATAACGTTATAACGTATTACGTTATATGGTATAACGTTATAACGTATTACGTTATATGGTATACCGTAATATGGTATAACGTTATAACGTATTACGTTATATGGTATAACGTTATAACGTATTACGTTATATGGTATAAAGTTATATGGCATAACGTTATAACATATTACGTTATATGGTATAACGTTATAACGTATTACGTTATATGGTATACCGCAATATGGTATAACGTTATAACGTATTACGTTATATGGTATAACGTTATGCCGTATTACGTTATATGGTATAACGTCATATGATATAAAGTTATAACGTATTACGTTATATGGTATAATGTAATATGGTATAACGTTATAACGTATTACGTTATATGGTATAACGTTATGACGTATTACGTTATATGGTATAGCGTCATATGATATAAAGTTATAACGTATTACGTTATATGGCATAACGTTATAACGTATTACGTTATATGGTATAACGTTATAACGTATTACGTTATATGATATACCGCAATATGGTATAGCGTTATAACGTATTACGTTATATGGTATAACGTTATGCCGTATTACGCTATATGGTATAACGTTATAACGTATTGCGTTATATGGTATAACGTCATATGGTATAACGTTATAACGTATTACGTTATATGGTATAACGTCATATCGTATAACGTTATAACGTATTACGCCATATGGTATAACGTTATAACGTATTATGTTATATGGTATAACGTTATATGGCATAACGTTATAACGTATTACGTTATATGGTATAACGTCATATGGTATAAAGTTATAACGTATTACGATATGTGGTGTAACGTTATAACGTACTACGTTATATGGTATAACGTTATAACGTATTACGTTATATGGTATAACGTCATATGGTATAATGTTATAACGTATTACGTTATATGGTATAACGTTATAACGTATTACGTTATATGGTATAACGTTATAACGTATTACGTTATATGGTATAACGTTCGAACGTATTACGTTATATGGTATAACGTCATATGATATAAAGTTATAACGCATTACGTTATTTGGCATAACGTTATAACGTATTACGTTATATGGTATAACGTTATAACGTATTACGTTATATGGTATAACGTTATAACGTATTACGTTATATGGTATACCGTAATATGTTATAACGTTATAACGTATTACGTTATATGGTATAACGTTATAACGTATTACGTTATATGGTATAAAGTTATATGGCATAACGTTATAACATATTACGTTATATGGTATAACGTTATAACGTATTACGTTATATGGTATACCGCAATATGGTATAACGTTATAACGTATTACGTTATATGGTATAACGTTATGCCGTATTACGTTATATGGTATAACGTCATATGATATAAAGTTATAACGTATTACGTTATATGGTATAATGTAATATGGTATAACGTTATAACGTATTACGTTATATGGTATAACGTTATGACGTATTACGTTATATGGTATAGCGTCATATGATATAAAGTTATAACGTATTACGTTATATAGCATAACGTTATAACGTATTACGTTATATGGTATAACGTTATAACGTATTACGTTATATGATATACCGCAATATGGTATAGCGTTATAACGTATTACGTTATATGGTATAACGTTATGCCGTATTACGCTATATGGTATAACGTTATAACGTATTGCGTTATATGGTATAACGTCATATGGTATAACGTTATAACGTATTACGTTATATGGTATAACGTCATATCGTATAACGTTATAACGTATTACGCCATATGGTATAACGTTATAACGTATTACGTTATATGGTATAACGTTATATGGCATAACGTTATAACGTATTACGTTATACGGTATAACGTCATATGGTATAAAGTTATAACGTATTACGATATGTGGTGTAACGTTATAACGTACTACGTTATATGGTATAACGTTATAACGTATTACGTTATATGGTATAACGTCATATGGTATAACGTTATAACGTATTACGCCATATGGTATAACGTTATAACGTATTACGTTATATGGTATACCGTAATATGGTATAACGTTATAACGTATTACGCTATATGGTATAACGTTATAACGTATTACGCTATATGGTATAACGTTATAACGTATTACGCTATATGGTATAACGTTATAACGTATTACGTTATATGGTATACCGTAATATGTTATAACGTTATAACGTATTACGTTATATGGTATAACGTTATATGGCATAACGTTATAACGTTATAACGTATTACGTTATATGGTATACCGTAAAATGGTATAACGTTATAACGTATTACGTTATGTGGTATAACGTTATAACGTATTACGTTATATGGTATAACGTTATATGGCATAACGCTATAACGTATTACGTTATATGGTATAACGTCATATGGTATAAAGTTATAACGTATTACGATATATGGTGTAACGTTATAACGTATTACGTTATATGGTATAACGTTGTAACGTATTACGTTATATGGTATAACGTCATATGGTATAACGTTATAACGTATTACGTTATATGGTATAACGTCATATGGTATAACGTTATAACGTATTACGCTATATGGTATAACGTTATAACGTATTGCGTTATATGGTATAACGTCATATGGTATAACGTTATAACGTATTACGTTATATGGTATAGCGTCATATGGTATAACGTTATAACGTATTACGCCATATGGTATAACGTTATAACGTATTACGTTATATGGTATACCGTAATATGGTATAACATTATAACGTATTACGTTATATGGTATAACGTCATATGTTATAACGTTATAACGTATTACGCTATATGGTATAACGTCATATGTTATAAAGTTATAACGTATTACGATATATGGTGTAACGTTATAACGTATTACGTTATATGTTATAACGTTATAACGTATTACGTTATATGCTATAACGTTATAACGTATTACGTTATATGGTATAACGTTATAACGTATTACGTTATATGGTATAACGTTCGAACGTATTACGTTATATGGTATAACGTTATAACGTATTACGTTATAAGGTATAACGTTATAACGTATTACCTTATATGGTATAACATTCGAACGTATTACGTTATATGGTATAACGTTATAACGTATTACGTTATATGGTATACCGTAATATGGTATAACGTTATAACGTATTACGTTATATGGTATACCGTAATATGGTATAACGTTATAACGTATTACGTTATATGGTATAACGTTCGAACGTATTACGTTATATGGTATAACGTTATAACGTATTACGTTATAAGGTATAACGTTATAACGTATTACCTTATATGGTATAACGTTCGAACGTATTACGTTATATGGTATAACGTTACAACGTATTACGTTATAAGGTATAACGTTATATGGCATAACGTTATAACGTATTACGTTATATGGTATAACGTTATAACGTGTTACGTTATATGGTATAACGTTATATGGCATAACGTTATAACGTATTACGTTATATGGTATAACGTTATGACGTATTACGTTATATGGTATAACGTTATGACGTATTACGTTATATGGTATAACGTTATAACGTATTACGTTATATGGTAAAACGTTATATGGTATAACGTTATAACGTATTACGTTAAATGGTATACCGTTATATGGCATAACGTTATAACGTATTACGTTATATGGTATAACGTTATAACGTATTACGTTATATGGTATAACGTTATAACGTATTACGTTATATGGTATAACGTTATAACGTATTACGTTATATGGTATAACGTTATAACGTATTACGTTATATGGTATAACGTCATATGGTATAAAGTTATAACGTATTACGTTATATGGTATAACGTTATAACGTATTACGTTATATGGTATAACGTTATAACGTATTACGTTATATGGTATAACGTTATAACGTATTACGTTATATGGTATAACGTCATATGGCATAACGATATAACGTATTACGTTATATGGTATAACGTTATAACGTATTACGTTATATGGTATAACGTTATAACGTATTACGTTATATGGTATAACGTTATAACGTATTACGTTAAATGGTATACCGTAATATGGTATAACGTTATAACGTATTACGTTATATGGTATACGGTTATGACGTATTACGTTATATGGTATAACGTCATATGATATAAAGTTATAACGCATTACGTTATATGGTATAACGTTAGAACGTATTACGTTATACGGTATAACGTTATAACGTATTATGTTATATGGTATACCGTAATATGGTATAACGTTATAACGTATTACGTTATATGGTATAACGTTCGAACATATTACGTTATATGGTATAACGTTATAACGTATTACGTTATATGGTATACCGTAATATGGTATAGCGTTATAACGTATTACGTTATATGGTATGACGTTCGAACGTATTACGTTATATGGTATAACGTCATATGGTATAAAGTTATAACGTATTACGATATATGGTGTAACGTTATAACGTATTACGTTATATGTTATAACGTTATAACGTATTACGATATATGTTATAACGTTATAACGTATTACGTTATATGTTATAACGTTATAACGTATTACGTTATATGCCATAACGTTATAACGTATTACGTTATATGGTATACCGTAATATGGTATAACGTTAAAACGTATTACGTTATATGGTATAACGTTATAACGTATTACGTTATATGGTATAACGTCATATGGTATAACGTTATAACGTATTACGTTATATGGTATAACGTTATAACGTATTACGTTATATGGTATATCGTTATAACGTATTACGTTATATGGTATAACGTTCGAACGTATTACGTTATATGGTATAACGTCATATGATATAAAGTTATAACGTATTACGTTATTTGGCATAACGTTATAACGTATTACGTTATATGGTATACCGTAATATGGTATAACGTTATAACGTGTTACGTTATATGGTATAACGTTATAACGTATTACGTTATATGGTATAAAGTTATATGGCATAACGTTATAACATATTACGTTATATGGTATAACGTTATAACGTATTACGTTATATGGTATAACGTCATATGATATAAAGTTATAACGTATTACGTTATTTGGCATAACGTTATAACGTATTACGTTATATGGTATAACGTTATAACGTATTACGTTATATGGTATAACGTTATAACGTATTACGTTATATGGTATAACGTTCGAACGTATTACGTTATATGGTATAACGTCATATGATATAAAGTTATAACGTATTACGTTATATGTTATAACGTTATAACGTATTACGTTATATGGTATACCGTAATATGGTATAACGTTATAACGTGTTACGTTATATGGTATAACGTTATAACGTATTACGTTATATGGTATAACGTTATAACGTATTACGTTATATGGTATACCGCAATATGGTATAACGTTATAACGTATTACGTTATATGGTATAACGTTATAACGTATTACGTTATATGGTATAACGTTCGAACGTATTACGTTATATGGTATAACGTCATATGATATAAAGTTATAACGCATTACGTTATTTGGCATAACGTTATAACGTATTACGTTATATGGTATAACGTTATAACGTATTACGTTATATGGTATAACGTTATAACGTATTACGTTATATGGTATACCGTAATATGGTATAACGTTATAACGTATTACGTTATATGGTATAACGTTATAACGTATTACGTTATATGGTATAAAGTTATATGGCATAACGTTATAACATATTACGTTATATGGTATAACGTTATAACGTATTACGTTATATGGTATACCGCAATATGGTATAACGTTATAACGTATTACGTTATATGGTATAACGTTATGCCGTATTACGTTATATGGTATAACGTCATATGATATAAAGTTATAACGTATTACGTTATATGGTATAATGTAATATGGTATAACGTTATAACGTATTACGTTATATGGTATAACGTTATGACGTATTACGTTATATGGTATAGCGTCATATGATATAAAGTTATAACGTATTACGTTATATGGCATAACGTTATAACGTATTACGTTATATGGTATAACGTTATAACGTATTACGTTATATGATATACCGCAATATGGTATAGCGTTATAACGTATTACGTTATATGGTATAACGTTATGCCGTATTACGCTATATGGTATAACGTTATAACGTATTGCGTTATATGGTATAACGTCATATGGTATAACGTTATAACGTATTACGTTATATGGTATAACGTCATATCGTATAACGTTATAACGTATTACGCCATATGGTATAACGTTATAACGTATTACGTTATATGGTATAACGTTATATGGCATAACGTTATAACGTATTACGTTATATGGTATAACGTCATATGGTATAAAGTTATAACGTATTACGATATGTGGTGTAACGTTATAACGTACTACGTTATATGGTATAACGTTATAACGTATTACGTTATATGGTATAACGTCATATGGTATAATGTTATAACGTATTACGTTATATGGTATAACGTTATAACGTATTACGTTATATGGTATAACGTTATAACGTATTACGTTATATGGTATAACGTTCGAACGTATTACGTTATATGGTATAACGTCATATGATATAAAGTTATAACGCATTACGTTATTTGGCATAACGTTATAACGTATTACGTTATATGGTATAACGTTATAACGTATTACGTTATATGGTATAACGTTATAACGTATTACGTTATATGGTATACCGTAATATGGTATAACGTTATAACGTATTACGTTATATGGTATAACGTTATAACGTATTACGTTATATGGTATAAAGTTATATGGCATAACGTTATAACATATTACGTTATATGGTATAACGTCATATGATATAAAGTTATAACGTATTACGTTATATGGTATAATGTAATATGGTATAACGTTATAACGTATTACGTTATATGGTATAACGTTATGACGTATTACGTTATATGGTATAGCGTCATATGATATAAAGTTATAACGTATTACGTTATATGGCATAACGTTATAACGTATTACGTTATATGGTATAACGTTATAACGTATTACGTTATATGATATACCGCAATATGGTATAGCGTTATAACGTATTACGTTATATGGTATAACGTTATGCCGTATTACGCTATATGGTATAACGTTATAACGTATTGCGTTATATGGTATAACGTCATATGGTATAACGTTATAACGTATTACGTTATATGGTATAACGTCATATCGTATAACGTTATAACGTATTACGCCATATGGTATAACGTTATAACGTATTACGTTATATGGTATAACGTTATATGGCATAACGTTATAACGTATTACGTTATACGGTATAACGTCATATGGTATAAAGTTATAACGTATTACGATATGTGGTGTAACGTTATAACGTACTACGTTATATGGTATAACGTTATAACGTATTACGTTATATGGTATAACGTCATATGGTATAACGTTATAACGTATTACGCCATATGGTATAACGTTATAACGTATTACGTTATATGGTATACCGTAATATGGTATAACGTTATAACGTATTACGCTATATGGTATAACGTTATAACGTATTACGCTATATGGTATAACGTTATAACGTATTACGCTATATGGTATAACGTTATAACGTATTACGTTATATGGTATACCGTAATATGTTATAACGTTATAACGTATTACGTTATATGGTATAACGTTATATGGCATAACGTTATAACGTTATAACGTATTACGTTATATGGTATACCGTAAAATGGTATAACGTTATAACGTATTACGTTATGTGGTATAACGTTATAACGTATTACGTTATATGGTATAACGTTATATGGCATAACGCTATAACGTATTACGTTATATGGTATAACGTCATATGGTATAAAGTTATAACGTATTACGATATATGGTGTAACGTTATAACGTATTACGTTATATGGTATAACGTTGTAACGTATCACGTTATATGGTATAACGTCATATGGTATAACGTTATAACGTATTACGTTATATGGTATAACGTCATATGGTATAACGTTATAACGTATTACGCTATATGGTATAACGTTATAACGTATTGCGTTATATGGTATAACGTCATATGGTATAACGTTATAACGTATTACGTTATATGGTATAGCGTCATATGGTATAACGTTATAACGTATTACGCCATATGGTATAACGTTATAACGTATTACGTTATATGGTATACCGTAATATGGTATAACATTATAACGTATTACGTTATATGGTATAACGTCATATGTTATAACGTTATAACGTATTACGCTATATGGTATAACGTCATATGTTATAAAGTTATAACGTATTACGATATATGGTGTAACGTTATAACGTATTACGTTATATGTTATAACGTTATAACGTATTACGTTATATGCTATAACGTTATAACGTATTACGTTATATGGTATAACGTTATAACGTATTACGTTATATGGTATAACGTTCGAACGTATTACGTTATATGGTATAACGTTATAACGTATTACGTTATATGGTATAACGTTATAACGTATTACCTTATATGGTATAACATTCGAACGTATTACGTTATATGGTATAACGTTATAACGTATTACGTTATATGGTATACCGTAATATGGTATAACGTTATAACGTATTACGTTATATGGTATACCGTAATATGGTATAACGTTATAACGTATTACGTTATATGGTATAACGTTCGAACGTATTACGTTATATGGTATAACGTTATAACGTATTACGTTATAAGGTATAACGTTATAACGTATTACCTTATATGGTATAACGTTCGAACGTATTACGTTATATGGTATAACGTTACAACGTATTACGTTATAAGGTATAACGTTATATGGCATAACGTTATAACGTATTACGTTATATGGTATAACGTTATAACGTGTTACGTTATATGGTATAACGTTATATGGCATAACGTTATAACGTATTACGTTATATGGTATAACGTTATGACGTATTACGTTATATGGTATAACGTTATGACGTATTACGTTATATGGTATAACGTTATAACGTATTACGTTATATGGTAAAACGTTATATGGTATAACGTTATAACGTATTACGTTAAATGGTATACCGTTATATGGCATAACGTTATAACGTATTACGTTATATGGTATAACGTTATAACGTATTACGTTATATGGTATAACGTTATAACGTATTACGTTATATGGTATAACGTTATAACGTATTACGTTATATGGTATAACGTTATAACGTATTACGTTATATGGTATAACGTCATATGGTATAAAGTTATAACGTATTACGTTATATGGTATAACGTTATAACGTATTACGTTATATGGTATAACGTTATAACGTATTACGTTATATGGTATAACGTTATAACGTATTACGTTATATGGTATAACGTCATATGGCATAACGATATAACGTATTACGTTATATGGTATAACGTTATAACGTATTACGTTATATGGTATAACGTTATAACGTATTACGTTATATGGTATAACGTTATAACGTATTACGTTAAATGGTATACCGTAATATGGTATAACGTTATAACGTATTACGTTATATGGTATACGGTTATGACGTATTACGTTATATGGTATAACGTCATATGATATAAAGTTATAACGCATTACGTTATATGGTATAACGTTAGAACGTATTACGTTATACGGTATAACGTTATAACGTATTATGTTATATGGTATACCGTAATATGGTATAACGTTATAACGTATTACGTTATATGGTATAACGTTCGAACATATTACGTTATATGGTATAACGTTATAACGTATTACGTTATATGGTATACCGTAATATGGTATAGCGTTATAACGTATTACGTTATATGGTATGACGTTCGAACGTATTACGTTATATGGTATAACGTCATATGGTATAAAGTTATAACGTATTACGATATATGGTGTAACGTTATAACGTATTACGTTATATGTTATAACGTTATAACGTATTACGTTATATGTTATAACGTTATAACGTATTACGTTATATGTTATAACGTTATAACGTATTACGTTATATGCCATAACGTTATAACGTATTACGTTATATGGTATACCGTAATATGGTATAACGTTAAAACGTATTACGTTATATGGTATAACGTTATAACGTATTACGTTATATGGTATAACGTCATATGGTATAACGTTATAACGTATTACGTTATATGGTATAACGCTATAACGTATTACGTTATATGGTATATCGTTATAACGTATTACGTTATATGGTATAACGTTCGAACGTATTACGTTATATGGTATAACGTCATATGATATAAAGTTATAACGTATTACGTTATTTGGCATAACGTTATAACGTATTACGTTATATGGTATACCGTAATATGGTATAACGTTATAACGTGTTACGTTATATGGTATAACGTTATAACGTATTACGTTATATGGTATAAAGTTATATGGCATAACGTTATAACATATTACGTTATATGGTATAACGTTATAACGTATTACGTTATATGGTATAACGTCATATGATATAAAGTTATAACGTATTACGTTATTTGGCATAACGTTATAACGTATTACGTTATATGGTATAACGTTATAACGTATTACGTTATATGGTATAACGTTATAACGTATTACGTTATATGGTATAACGTTCGAACGTATTACGTTATATGGTATAACGTCATATGATATAAAGTTATAACGTATTACGTTATATGGTATAACGTTATAACGTATTACGTTATATGGTATACCGTAATATGGTATAACGTTATAACGTGTTACGTTATATGGTATAACGTTATAACGTATTACGTTATATGGTATAAAGTTATATGGCATAACGTTATAACATATTACGTTATATGGTATAACGTTATAACGTATTACGTTATATGGTATAACGTCATATGATATAAAGTTATAACGTATTACGTTATTTGGCATAACGTTATAACGTATTACGTTATATGGTATAACGTTATATCGTATTACGTTATATGGTATAACGTTATAACGTATTACGTTATATGGTATACCGTAATATGGTATAACGTTATAACGTGTTACGTTATATGGTATAACGTTATAACGTATTACGTTATATGGTATAAAGTTATATGGCATAACGTTATAACATATTACGTTATATGGTATAACGTTATAACGTATTACGTTATATGGTATACCGCAATATGGTATAACGTTATAACGTATTACGTTATATGGTATAACGTTATGCCGTATTACGTTATATGGTATAACGTCATATGATATAAAGTTATAACGTATTACGTTATATGGTATAATGTAATATGGTATAACGTTATAACGTATTACGTTATATGGTATAACGTTATGACGTATTACGTTATATGGTATAGCGTCATATGATATAAAGTTATAACGTATTACGTTATATGGCATAACGTTATAACGTATCACGTTATATGGTATAACGTTATAACGTATTACGTTATATGATATACCGCAATATGGTATAGCGTTATAACGTATTACGTTATATGGTATAACGTTATGCCATATTACGCTATATGGTATAACGTTATAACGTATTGCGTTATATGGTATAACGTCATATGGTATAACGTTATAACGTATTACGTTATATGGTATAACGTCATATCGTATAACGTTATAACGTATTACGCCATATGGTATAACGTTATAACGTATTACGTTATATGGTATAACGTTATATGGCATAACGTTATAACGAATTACGTTATATGGTATAACGTCATATGGTATAAAGTTATAACGTATTACGATATGTGGTGTAACGTTATAACGTACTACGTTATATGGTATAACGTTATAACGTATTACGTTATATGGTATAACGTCATATGGTATAACGTTATAACGTATTACGCCATATGATATAACGTTATAACGTATTACGTTATATGGTATACCGTAATATGGTATAACGTTATAACGTATTACGCTATATGGTATAACGTTATAACGTATTACGCTATATGGTATAACGTTATAACGTATTACGCTATATGGTATAACGTTATAACGTATTACGTTATATGGTATACCGTAATATGTTATAACATTATAACGTATTACGATATGTGGTATAACGTTATAACGGATTACGTTATATGGTATAACGTTATAACGTATTACGTTATATGTTATAACGTTATAACGTATTACGTTATATGCTATAACGTTATAACGTATTACGTTATATGGTATAACGTCATATGGTATAACGTTATAACGTATTACGTTATATGGTATAACGGCATATGGTATAACGTTATAACGTATTACGCTATATGGTATAACGTTATAACGTATTACGTTATATGGTATAACGTAATGTGGTATAACGTTATTACGTATTACGTTATGTGGTATAACGTTATAACGTATTACGTTATATGGTACAACGTTATAACGTATTACGTAATATGCTATAACGTTATAACGTATTACGTTATATGGTATAACGTCATATGGTATAAAGTTATAACGTATTACGTTATATGGTATAACGTTATAACGTATTACGTTATATGGTATAACATTATAACGTATTACGTTATATGGTATAACGTTCGAACGTATTACGTTATATGGTATAACGTTATAACGTATTACGTTATATGGTATACCGTAATATGGTATAACGTTATAACGTATTACGTTATATGGTATACCGTAATATGGTATATCGTTATAACGTATTACGGCATATGGTATAACGTCATAACGTATTACGTTATATGGTATAGCGTTAGAACGTATTACGTTATATGGTATAACGTTATAACGTATTACGTTATATGGTATAGCGTTATATGGCATAACGTTATAACGTATTACGTTATATGGTATAACGTTATAACGTATTACGTTATATGGTATACCGTAAAATGGTATAACGTTATAACGTATTACGTTATGTGGTATAACGTTATAACGTATTACGTTATATGGTATAACGTTACATGGCATAACGCTATAACGTATTACGTTATATGGTATAACGTCATATGGTATAAAGTTATAACGTATTACGATATATGGTGTAACGTTATAACGTATTACGTTATATGGTATAACGTTATAACGTATTACCTTATATGGTATAACGTCATATGGTATAACGTTATAACGTATTACGTTATATGGTATAACGTCATATGGTATAACGTTATAACGTATTACGCTATATGGTATAACGTTATAACGTATTGCGTTATATGGTATAACGTCATATGGTATAACGTTATAACGTATTACGTTATATGGTATAGCGTCAAATGGTATAACGTTATAACGTATTACGCCATATGGTATAGCGTTATAACGTATTACGTTATATGGTATACCGTAATATGGTATAACGTTATAACGTATTACGTTATATGGTATAACGTCATATGTTATAACGTTATAACGTATTACGCTATATGGTATAACGTCATATGTTATAAAGTTATAACGTATTACGATATATGGTGTAACCTTATAACGTATTACGTTATATGTTATAACGTTATAACGTATTACGTTATATGCTATAACGTTATAACGTATTACGTTATATGGTATAACGTTATAACGTATTACCTTATATGGTATAACGTTCGAACGTATTACGTTATATGGTATAACGTTATAACGTATTACGTTATATGGTATACCGTAATATGGTATAACGTTCTAACGTATTACGTTATGTGGTATACCGTAATATGGTATAACGTTATAACGTATTACGTTATATGGTATAACGTTCGAACGTATTACGTTATATGGTATAACGTTATAACGTATTACGTTATAAGGTATAACGTTCGAACGTATTACGTTATATGGTATAACGTTATAACGTATTACGTTATATGGTATAACGTTATAACGTATTACGTTATAAGGTATAACGTTATATGGCATAACGTTATAACGTATTACGTTATATGGTATAACGTTATAACGTGTTACGTTATATGGTATAACGTTATATGGCATAACGTTATAACGTATTACGTTATATGGTATAACGTTATGACGTATTACGTTATATGGTATAACGTTATAACGTATTACGTTATATGGTATAACGTTATAACGTATTACGTTATATGGTATAACGTTATATGGTATAACGTTATAACGTATTACGTTAAGTGGTATACCGTATATGGCATAACGTTATAACGTATTACGTTATATGGTATAACGTTATAACGTATTACGTTATATGGTATGACGTTATAACGTATTACGTTATATGGTATAACGTTATAACGTATTACGTTATATGATATAACGTTATAACGTATTACGTTATATGGTATAACGTCATATGGTATAAAGTTATAACGTATTACGATATATGGTGTAACGTTATAACGTATTACGTTATATGTTATAACGTTATAACGTATTACGTTATATGCTGTAACGTTATAACGTATTACGTTATATGCTGTAACGTTATAACGTATTACGTTATATGGTATAACGTTATAACGTATTACGTTATATGGTATAACGTTATAACGTATTACGTTATATGGTATATCGTTATAACGTATTACGTTATATGGTATAACGTTCGAACGTATTACGTTATATGGTATAACGTTATAACGTATTATGTTATATGGTATACCGTAATATGGTATAACGTTATAACGTATTACGTTATATGGTATAACGTTATAACGTATTACGTTATATGGTATAACGTCATATGGTATAAAGTTATAACGTATTACGTTATATGGTATAACGTTATAACGTATTACGTTATATGGTATAACGTTATAACGTATTACGTTATATGGTATAACGTTATAACGTATTACGTTATATGGTATAACGTCATACGGCATAACGATATAACGTATTACGTTATATGGTATAACGTTATAACGTATTACGTTATATGGTATAACGTCATATGGTATAACGTTATAACGTATTACGTTATATGGTATAACGTCATATGGTATAACGTTATAACGTATTACGCTATATGGTATAACGTTATAACGTATTGCGTTATATGGTATAACGTCATATGGTATAACGTTATAACGTATTACGTTATATGGTATAGCGTCAAATGGTATAACGTTATAACGTATTACGCCATATGGTATAGCGTTATAACGTATTACGTTATATGGTATACCGTAATATGGTATAACGTTATAACGTATTACGTTATATGGTATAACGTCATATGTTATAACGTTATAACGTATTACGCTATATGGTATAACGTCATATGTTATAAAGTTATAACGTATTACGATATATGGTGTAACCTTATAACGTATTACGTTATATGTTATAACGTTATAACGTATTACGTTATATGCTATAACGTTATAACGTATTACGTTATATGGTATAACGTTATAACGTATTACCTTATATGGTATAACGTTCGAACGTATTACGTTATATGGTATAACGTTATAACGTATTACGTTATATGGTATACCGTAATATGGTATAACGTTCTAACGTATTACGTTATGTGGTATACCGTAATATGGTATAACGTTATAACGTATTACGTTATATGGTATAACGTTCGAACGTATTACGTTATATGGTATAACGTTATAACGTATTACGTTATAAGGTATAACGTTCGAACGTATTACGTTATATGGTATAACGTTATAACGTATTACGTTATATGGTATAACGTTATAACGTATTACGTTATAAGGTATAACGTTATATGGCATAACGTTATAACGTATTACGTTATATGGTATAACGTTATAACGTGTTACGTTATATGGTATAACGTTATATGGCATAACGTTATAACGTATTACGTTATATGGTATAACGTTATGACGTATTACGTTATATGGTATAACGTTATAACGTATTACGTTATATGGTATAACGTTATAACGTATTACGTTATATGGTATAACGTTATATGGTATAACGTTATAACGTATTACGTTAAGTGGTATACCGTATATGGCATAACGTTATAACGTATTACGTTATATGGTATAACGTTATAACGTATTACGTTATATGGTATGACGTTATAACGTATTACGTTATATGGTATAACGTTATAACGTATTACGTTATATGATATAACGTTATAACGTATTACGTTATATGGTATAACGTCATATGGTATAAAGTTATAACGTATTACGATATATGGTGTAACGTTATAACGTATTACGTTATATGTTATAACGTTATAACGTATTACGTTATATGCTGTAACGTTATAACGTATTACGTTATATGCTGTAACGTTATAACGTATTACGTTATATGGTATAACGTTATAACGTATTACGTTATATGGTATAACGTTATAACGTATTACGTTATATGGTATATCGTTATAACGTATTACGTTATATGGTATAACGTTCGAACGTATTACGTTATATGGTATAACGTTATAACGTATTATGTTATATGGTATACCGTAATATGGTATAACGTTATAACGTATTACGTTATATGGTATAACGTTATAACGTATTACGTTATATGGTATAACGTCATATGGTATAACGTTATAACGTATTACGCTATATGGTATAACGTCATATGTTATAAAGTTATAACGTATTACGATATATGGTGTAACCTTATAACGTATTACGTTATATGTTATAACGTTATAACGTATTACGTTATATGCTATAACGTTATAACGTATTACGTTATATGGTATAACGTTATAACGTATTACCTTATATGGTATAACGTTCGAACGTATTACGTTATATGGTATAACGTTATAACGTATTACGTTATATGGTATACCGTAATATGGTATAACGTTCTAACGTATTACGTTATGTGGTATACCGTAATATGGTATAACGTTATAACGTATTACGTTATATGGTATAACGTTCGAACGTATTACGTTATATGGTATAACGTTATAACGTATTACGTTATAAGGTATAACGTTCGAACGTATTACGTTATATGGTATAACGTTATAACGTATTACGTTATATGGTATAACGTTATAACGTATTACGTTATAAGGTATAACGTTATATGGCATAACGTTATAACGTATTACGTTATATGGTATAACGTTATAACGTGTTACGTTATATGGTATAACGTTATATGGCATAACGTTATAACGTATTACGTTATATGGTATAACGTTATGACGTATTACGTTATATGGTATAACGTTATAACGTATTACGTTATATGGTATAACGTTATAACGTATTACGTTATATGGTATAACGTTATATGGTATAACGTTATAACGTATTACGTTAAGTGGTATACCGTATATGGCATAACGTTATAACGTATTACGTTATATGGTATAACGTTATAACGTATTACGTTATATGGTATGACGTTATAACGTATTACGTTATATGGTATAACGTTATAACGTATTACGTTATATGATATAACGTTATAACGTATTACGTTATATGGTATAACGTCATATGGTATAAAGTTATAACGTATTACGATATATGGTGTAACGTTATAACGTATTACGTTATATGTTATAACGTTATAACGTATTACGTTATATGCTGTAACGTTATAACGTATTACGTTATATGCTGTAACGTTATAACGTATTACGTTATATGGTATAACGTTATAACGTATTACGTTATATGGTATAACGTTATAACGTATTACGTTATATGGTATATCGTTATAACGTATTACGTTATATGGTATAACGTTCGAACGTATTACGTTATATGGTATAACGTTATAACGTATTATGTTATATGGTATACCGTAATATGGTATAACGTTATAACGTATTACGTTATATGGTATAACGTTATAACGTATTACGTTATATGGTATAACGTCATATGGTATAAAGTTATAACGTATTACGTTATATGGTATAACGTTATAACGTATTACGTTATATGGTATAACGTTATAACGTATTACGTTATATGGTATAACGTTATAACGTATTACGTTATATGGTATAACGTCATACGGCATAACGATATAACGTATTACGTTATATGGTATAACGTTATAACGTATTACGTTATATGGTATAACGTTATAACGTATTACGTTATATGGTATAACGTTATAACGTATTACGTTAAATGGTATACCGTAATATGGTATAACGTTATAACGTATTACGTTATATGGTATAACGTTATAACGTATTACGGCATATGGTATAACGTCATAACGTATTACGTTATATGGTATAGCGTTAGAACGTATTACGTTATATGGTATAACGTTATAACGTATTACGTTATATGGTATAGCGTTATATGGCATAACGTTATAACGTATTACGTTATATGGTATAACGTTATAACGTATTACGTTATATGGTATACCGTAAAATGGTATAACGTTATAACGTATTACGTTATGTGGTATAACGTTATAACGTATTACGTTATATGGTATAACGTTACATGGCATAACGCTATAACGTATTACGTTATATGGTATAACGTCATATGGTATAAAGTTATAACGTATTACGATATATGGTGTAACGTTATAACGTATTACGTTATATGGTATAACGTTATAACGTATTACGTTATGTGGTATAACGTTATAACGTATTACGTTATATGGTATAACGTTATATGGCATAACGCTATAACGTATTACGTTATATGGTATAACGTCATATGGTATAAAGTTATAACGTATTACGATATATGGTGTAACGTTATAACGTATTACGTTATATGGTATAACGTTGTAACGTATTACGTTATATGGTATAACGTCATATGGTATAACGTTATAACGTATTACGTTATATGGTATAACGTCATATGGTATAACGTTATAACGTATTACGCTATATGGTATAACGTTATAACGTATTGCGTTATATGGTATAACGTCATATGGTATAACGTTATAACGTATTACGTTATATGGTATAGCGTCATATGGTATAACGTTATAACGTATTACGCCATATGGTATAACGTTATAACGTATTACGTTATATGGTATACCGTAATATGGTATAACATTATAACGTATTACGTTATATGGTATAACGTCATATGTTATAACGTTATAACGTATTACGCTATATGGTATAACGTCATATGTTATAAAGTTATAACGTATTACGATATATGGTGTAACGTTATAACGTATTACGTTATATGTTATAACGTTATAACGTATTACGTTATATGCTATAACGTTATAACGTATTACGTTATATGGTATAACGTTATAACGTATTACGTTATATGGTATAACGTTCGAACGTATTACGTTATATGGTATAACGTTATAACGTATTACGTTATAAGGTATAACGTTATAACGTATTACCTTATATGGTATAACATTCGAACGTATTACGTTATATGGTATAACGTTATAACGTATTACGTTATATGGTATACCGTAATATGGTATAACGTTATAACGTATTACGTTATATGGTATACCGTAATATGGTATAACGTTATAACGTATTACGTTATATGGTATAACGTTCGAACGTATTACGTTATATGGTATATCGTTATAACGTATTACGTTATAAGGTATAACGTTATAACGTATTACCTTATATGGTATAACGTTCGAACGTATTACGTTATATGGTATAACGTTATAACGTATTACGTTATAAGGTATAACGTTATATGGCATAACGTTATAACGTATTACGTTATATGGTATAACGTTATAACGTGTTACGTTATATGGTATAACGTTATATGGCATAACGTTATAACGTATTACGTTATATGGTATAACGTTATGACGTATTACGTTATATGGTATAACGTTATGACGTATTACGTTATATGGTATAACGTTATAACGTATTACGTTATATGGTAAAACGTTATATGGTATAACGTTATAACGTATTACGTTAAATGGTATACCGTTATATGGCATAACGTTATAACGTATTACGTTATATGGTATAACGTTATAACGTATTACGTTATATGGTATAACGTTATAACGTATTACGTTATATGGTATAACGTTATAACGTATTACGTTATATGGTATAACGTTATAACGTATTACGTTATATGGTATAACGTCATATGGTATAAAGTTATAACGTATTACGTTATATGGTATAACGTTATAACGTATTACGTTATATGGTATAACGTTATAACGTATTACGTTATATGGTATAACGTTATAACGTATTACGTTATATGGTATAACGTCATATGGCATAACGATATAACGTATTACGTTATATGGTATAACGTTATAACGTATTACGTTATATGGTATAACGTTATAACGTATTACGTTATATGGTATAACGTTATAACGTATTACGTTAAATGGTATACCGTAATATGGTATAACGTTATAACGTATTACGTTATATGGTATACGGTTATGACGTATTACGTTATATGGTATAACGTCATATGATATAAAGTTATAACGCATTACGTTATATGGTATAACGTTAGAACGTATTACGTTATACGGTATAACGTTATAACGTATTATGTTATATGGTATACCGTAATATGGTATAACGTTATAACGTATTACGTTATATGGTATAACGTTCGAACATATTACGTTATATGGTATAACGTTATAACGTATTACGTTATATGGTATACCGTAATATGGTATAGCGTTATAACGTATTACGTTATATGGTATGACGTTCGAACGTATTACATTATATGGTATAACGTCATATGGTATAAAGTTATAACGTATTACGATATATGGTGTAACGTTATAACGTATTACGTTATATGTTATAACGTTATAACGTATTACGTTATATGTTATAACGTTATAACGTATTACGTTATATGTTATAACGTTATAACGTATTACGTTATATGCCATAACGTTATAACGTATTACGTTATATGGTATACCGTAATATGGTATAACGTTAAAACGTATTACGTTATATGGTATAACGTTATAACGTATTACGTTATATGGTATAACGTCATATGGTATAACGTTATAACGTATTACGTTATATGGTATAACGTTATAACGTATTACGTTATATGGTATATCGTTATAACGTATTACGTTATATGGTATAACGTTCGAACGTATTACGTTATATGGTATAACGTCATATGATATAAAGTTATAACGTCTTACGTTATTTGGCATAACGTTATAACGTATTACGTTATATGGTATAACGTTATAACGTATTACGTTATATGGTATAACGTTATAACGTATTACGTTATATGGTATACCGTAATATGGTATAACGTTATAACGTGTTACGTTATATGGTATAACGTTATAACGTATTACGTTATATGGTATAAAGTTATATGGCATAACGTTATAACATATTACGTTATATGGTATAACGTTATAACGTATTACGTTATATGGTATACCGCAATATGGTATAACGTTATAACGTATTACGTTATATGGTATAACGTTATGCCGTATTACGTTATATGGTATAACGTCATATGATATAAAGTTATAACGTATTACGTTATATGGTATAATGTAATATGGTATAACGTTATAACGTATTACGTTATATGGTATAACGTTATGACGTATTACGTTATATGGTATAGCGTCATATGATATAAAGTTATAACGTATTACGTTATATGGCATAACGTTATAACGTATTACGTTATATGGTATAACGTTATAACGTATTACGTTATATGATATACCGCAATATGGTATAGCGTTATAACGTATTACGTTATATGGTATAACGTTATGCCATATTACGCTATATGGTATAACGTTATAACGTATTGCGTTATATGGTATAACGTCATATGGTATAACGTTATAACGTATTACGTTATATGGTATAACGTCATATCGTATAACGTTATAACGTATTACGCCATATGGTATAACGTTATAACGTATTACGTTATATGGTATAACGTTATATGGCATAACGTTATAACGTATTACGTTATATGGTATAACGTCATATGGTATAAAGTTATAACGTATTACGATATGTGGGGTAACGTTATAACGTACTACGTTATATGGTATAACGTTATAACGTATTACGTTATATGGTATAACGTCATATGGTATAACGTTATAACGTATTACGCCATATGATATAACGTTATAACGTATTACGTTATATGGTATACCGTAATATGGTATAACGTTATAACGTATTACGCTATATGGTATAACGTTATAACGTATTACGCTATATGGTATAACGTTATAACGTATTACGCTATATGGTATAACGTTATAACGTATTACGTTATATGGTATACCGTAATATGTTATAACATTATAACGTATTACGATATGTGGTATAACGTTATAACGGATTACGTTATATGGTATAACGTTATAACGTATTACGTTATATGTTATAACGTTATAACGTATTACGTTATATGCTATAACGTTATAACGTATTACGTTATATGGTATAACGTCATATGGTATAACGTTATAACGTATTACGTTATATGGTATAACGGCATATGGTATAACGTTATAACGTATTACGCTATATGGTATAACGTTATAACGTATTACGTTATATGGTATACCGTAATGTGGTATAACGTTATTACGTATTACGTTATGTGGTATAACGTTATAACGTATTACGTTATATGGTACAACGTTATAACGTATTACGTAATATGCTATAACGTTATAACGTATTACGTTATATGGTATAACGTCATATGGTATAAAGTTATAACGTATTACGTTATATGGTATAACGTTATAACGTATTACGTTATATGGTATAACATTATAACGTATTACGTTATATGGTATAACGTTCGAACGTATTACGTTATATGGTATAACGTTATAACGTATTACGTTATATGGTATACCGTAATATGGTATAACGTTATAACGTATTACGTTATATGGTATACCGTAATATGGTATATCGTTATAACGTATTACGGCATATGGTATAACGTCATAACGTATTACGTTATATGGTATAGCGTTAGAACGTATTACGTTATATGGTATAACGTTATAACGTATTACGTTATATGGTATAGCGTTATATGGCATAACGTTATAACGTATTACGTTATATGGTATAACGTTATAACGTATTACGTTATATGGTATACCGTAAAATGGTATAACGTTATAACGTATTACGTTATGTGGTATAACGTTATAACGTATTACGTTATATGGTATAACGTTACATGGCATAACGCTATAACGTATTACGTTATATGGTATAACGTCATATGGTATAAAGTTATAACGTATTACGATATATGGTGTAACGTTATAACGTATTACGTTATATGGTATAACGTTATAACGTATTACGTTATATGGTATAACGTCATATGGTATAACGTTATAACGTATTACGTTATATGGTATAACGTCATATGGTATAACGTTATAACGTATTACGCTATATGGTATAACGTTATAACGTATTGCGTTATATGGTATAACGTCATATGGTATAACGTTATAACGTATTACGTTATATGGTATAGCGTCAAATGGTATAACGTTATAACGTATTACGCCATATGGTATAACGTTATAACGTATTACGTTATATGGTATACCGTAATATGGTATAACGTTATAACGTATTACGTTATATGGTATAACGTCATATGTTATAACGTTATAACGTATTACGCTATATGGTATAACGTCATATGTTATAAAGTTATAACGTATTACGATATATGGTGTAACCTTATAACGTATTACGTTATATGTTATAACGTTATAACGTATTACGTTATATGCTATAACGTTATAACGTATTACGTTATATGGTATAACGTTATAACGTATTACCTTATATGGTATAACGTTCGAACGTATTACGTTATATGGTATAACGTTATAACGTATTACGTTATATGGTATACCGTAATATGGTATAACGTTATAACGTATTACGTTATATGGTATACCGTAATATGGTATAACGTTATAACGTATTACGTTATATGGTATAACGTTCGAACGTATTACGTTATATGGTATAACGTTATAACGTATTACGTTATAAGGTATAACGTTCGAACGTATTACGTTATATGGTATAACGTTATAACGTATTACGTTATATAGTATAACGTTATAACGTATTACGTTATAAGGTATAACGTTATATGGCATAACGTTATAACGTATTACGTTATATGGTATAACGTTATAACGTGTTACGTTATATGGTATAACGTTATATGGCATAACGTTATAACGTATTACGTTATATGGTATAACGTTATGACGTATTACGTTATATGGTATAACGTTATAACGTATTACGTTATATGGTATAACGTTATAACGTATTACGTTATATGGTATAACGTTATATGGTATAACGTTATAACGTATTACGTTAAGTGGTATACCGTATATGGCATAACGTTATAACGTATTACGTTATATGGTATAACGTTATAACGTATTACGTTATATGGTATGACGTTATAACGTATTACGTTATATGGTATAACGTTATAACGTATTACGTTATATGATATAACGTTATAACGTATTACGTTATATGGTATAACGTCATATGGTATAAAGTTATAACGTATTACGATATATGGTGTAACGTTATAACGTATTACGTTATATGTTATAACGTTATAACGTATTACGTTATATGCTGTAACGTTATAACGTATTACGTTATATGGTATAACGTTATAACGTATTACGTTATATGGTATAACGTTCGAACGTATTACGTTATATGGTATAACGTTATAACGTATTACGTTATATGGTATATCGTTATAACGTATTACGTTATATGGTATAACGTTCGAACGTATTACGTTATATGGTATAACGTTATAACGTATTATGTTATATGGTATACCGTAATATGGTATAACGTTATAACGTATTACGTTATATGGTATAACGTTATAACGTATTACGTTATATGGTATAACGTCATATGGTATAAAGTTATAACGTATTACGTTATATGGTATAACGTTATAACGTAT
The DNA here is from genome assembly GCF_024542735.1 of Bombus huntii. Lineage (NCBI taxonomy): Eukaryota > Metazoa > Arthropoda > Insecta > Hymenoptera > Apidae > Bombus > Bombus huntii. The sequence continues at coordinate 1,196,611 of NW_026099317.1, read as the reverse complement.
TACGTTATATGGTATAACGTTATAACGTATTACGTTATATGGTATAACGTTATAACGTATTACGTTATATGGTATAACGTCATACGGCATAACGATATAACGTATTACGTTATATGGTATAACGTTATAACGTATTACGTTATATGGTATAACGTTATAACGTATTACGTTATATGGTATAACGTTATAACGTATTACGTTAAATGGTATACCGTAATATGGTATAACGTTATAACGTATTACGTTATATGGTATAACGTTATGACGTATTACGTTATATGGTATAACGTCATATGATATAAAGTTATAACGCATTACGTTATATGGTATAACGTTAGAACGTATTACGTTATACGGTATAACGTTATAACGTATTATGTTATATGGTATACCGTAATATGGTATAACGTTATACCGTATTACGTTATATGGTATAACGTTATAACGTATTACGTTATATGGTATAACGTCATATGGTATAAAGTTATAACGTATTACGTTATATGGTATAACGTTATAACGTATTACGTTAAATTGTATAACGTTATAACGTATTACGTTATATGCTATAACGTTATGACGTATTACGTTATATGGTATAACGTTATAACGTATTACGTTATATGGTATAACGTTATAACGTATTACGTTATATGGTATAACGTTATAACGTATTACGTTATAAGGTATAACGTTATATGGCATAACGTTATAAAGTATTACGTTATATGGTATAACGTTATAACGTGTTACGTTATATGGTATAACGTTATAACGTATTACGTTATATGGCATAACGTTATAACGTATTACGTTATATGGTATAACGTTATGACGTATTACGTTATATGGTATAACGTTATAACGTATTACGTTATATGGTATAACGTTCGAACGTATTACGTTATATGGTATAACGTTCGAACGTATTACGTTATATGGTATAACGTTATAACGTATTATGTTATATGGTATACCGTAATATGGTATAACGTTATAACGTATTACGTTATATGGTATAACGTTATCACGTATTACGTTATATGGTATATCGTCATATGGTATAAAGTTATAACGTAATACGGTATATGGTGTAACGTTATAACGTATTACGTTATATGTTATAACGTTATAACGTATTACGTTATATGCTATAACGTTATAACGTATTACGTTATATGGTATAACGTTATAACGTATTACGTTATATGGTATAACGTTATAACGTATTACGTTATATGGTATAACGTTATAACGTATTACGTTATATGGTATAACGACATATGGCATAACGATATAACGTATTACGTTATATGGTATAACGTTATAACGTATTACGTTATATGGTATATCGTTATAACGTATTACGTTATATGGTATAACGTTATAACGTATTACGTTAAATGGTATACCGTAATATGGTATAAAGTTATAACGTATTACGTTATATGGTATAACGTTATGACGTATTACGTTATATGGTATAACGTCATATGATATAAAGTTATAACGCATTACGTTATATGGTATAACGTTAGAACGTATTACGTTATACGGTATAACGTTATAACGTATTATGTTATATGGTATACCGTAATATGGTATAACGTTATAACGTATTACGTTATATGGTATAACGTTATAACGTATTACGTTATATGGTATAACGTCATATGGTATAAAGTTATAACGTATTACGTTATATGGTATAACGTTATAACGTATTACGTTATATGGTATAACGTTATAACGTATTACGTTATATGGTGTAACGTTATAACGTATTACGTTATATGGTATAACGTTATAACGTATTACGTTATATGGTATAACGTCATATGGCATAACGATATAACGTATTACGTTATATGGTATAACGTTATAACGTATTACGTTATAAGGTATAACGTTATATGGCATAACGTTATAACGTATTACGTTATATGGTATAACGTTATAACGTGTTACGTTATATGGTATAACGTTATATGGCATAACGTTATAACGTATTACGTTATATGGTATAACGTTATCACGTATTACGTTATATGGTATAACGTTATAACGTATTACGTTATATGGTATAACGTTATAACATATTACGTTATATGGTATATCGTTATAACGTATTACGTTATATGGTATAACGTTATAACGTATTACGTTAAATGGTATACCGTAATATGGTATAACGTTATAACGTATTACGTTATATGGTATAACGTTATGACGTATTACGTTATATGGTATAACGTCATATGATATAAAGTTATAACGCATTACGTTATATGGTATAACGTTAGAACGTATTACGTTATACGGTATAACGTTATAACGTATTATGTTATATGGTATACCGTAATATGGTATAACGTTATAACGTATTACGTTATATGGTATAACGTTATAACGTATTACGTTATATGGTATAACGTCATATGGTATAACGTCATATGGTATAAAGTTATAACGTATTACGTTATATGGTATAACGTTATAACGTATTACGTTAAATTGTATAACGTTATAACGTATTACGTTATATGCTATAACGTTATGACGTATTACGTTATATGATATAACGTTATAACGTATTACGTTATATGGTATAACGTTATAACGTATTACGTTATATGGTATAACGTTATAACGTATTACGTTATAAGGTATAACGTTATATGGCATAACGTTATAAAGTATTACGTTATATGGTATAACGTTATAACGTGTTACGTTATATGGTATAACGTTATAACGTATTACGTTATATGGCATAACGTTATAACGTATTACGTTATATGGTATAACGTTATGACGTATTACGTTATATGGTATAACGTTATAACGTATTACGTTATATGGTATAACGTTATAACGTATTACGTTATATGGTATAACGTTATATGGTATAACGTTATAACGTATTACGTTAAATGGTATACCGTTATATGGCATAACGTTATAACGTATTACGTTATATGGTAAAACGTTATAACGTATTACGTTATATGGTATAACGTTATAACGTATTACGTTATATGGTATAACGTTCGAACGTATTACGTTATATGGTATAACGTTCGAACGTATTACGTTATATGGTATAACGTTATAACGTATTACGTTATATGGTATAACGTTATAACGTATTACGTTATATGGTATAACGTTCGAACGTATTACGTTATATGGTATAACGTTATAACGTATTATGTTATATGGTATACCGTAATATGGTATAACGTTATAACGTATTACGTTATATGGTATAACGTTATCACGTATTACGTTATATGGTATATCGTCATATGGTATAAAGTTATAACGTAATACGGTATATGGTGTAACGTTATAACGTATTACGTTATATGTTATAACGTTATAACGTATTACGTTATATGCTATAACGTTATAACGTATTACGTTATATGGTATAACGTTATAACGTATTACGTTATATGGTATAACGTTATAACGTATTACGTTATATGGTATAACGTTATAACGTATTACGTTATATGGTATAACGACATATGGCATAACGATATAACGTATTACGTTATATGGTATAACGTTATAACGTATTACGTTATATGGTATATCGTTATAACGTATTACGTTATATGGTATAACGTTATAACGTATTACGTTAAATGGTATACCGTAATATGGTATAAAGTTATAACGTATTACGTTATATGGTATAACGTTATGACGTATTACGTTATATGGTATAACGTCATATGATATAAAGTTATAACGCATTACGTTATATGGTATAACGTTAGAACGTATTACGTTATACGGTATAACGTTATAACGTATTATGTTATATGGTATACCGTAATATGGTATAACGTTATAACGTATTACGTTATATGGTATAACGTTATAACGTATTACGTTATATGGTATAACGTCATATGGTATAAAGTTATAACGTATTACGCTATATGGTATAACGTTATAACGTATTACGTTATATGGTATAACGTTATAACGTATTACGTTATATGGTATAACGTTATAACGTATTACGTTAAATGGTATAACGTTATAACGTATTACGTTATATGGTATAACGTCATATGGCATAACGATATAACGTATTACGTTATATGGTATAACGTTATAACGTATTACGTTATAAGGTATAACGTTATATGGTATAACGTTATATGGCATAACGTTATAACGTATTACGTTATATGGTATAACGTTATCACGTATTACGTTATATGGTATAACGTTATAACGTATTACGTTATATGGTATAACGTTATAACGTATTACGTTATATGGTATAACGTTCGAACGTATTACGTTATATGGTATAACGTCATATGGTATAAAGTTATAACGTATTACGTTATATGGTATATCGTTCGAACGTATTACGTTATACGGTATAACGTTCGAACGTATTACGTTATATGGTATAACGTTATAACGTATTACGTTATATGGTATACCGTAATATGGTATAACGTTATAACGGATTACGTTATATGGTATACCGTAAAATGGTATAACATTATAACGTATTACGTTATATGCTATAACGTTATGACGTATTACGTTATATGGTATAACGTTATAACGTATTACGTTATATGGTATAACGTTATAACGTATTACGTTATATGGTATAACGTTATAACGTATTACGTTAAATGGTATACCGTAATATGGTATAACGTTATAACGTATTACGTTATATGGTATAACGTTATGACGTATTACGTTATATGGTATAACGTCATATGATATAAAGTTATAACGCATTACGTTATATGGTATAACGTTAGAACGTATTACGTTATACGGTATAACGTTATAACGTATTATGTTATATGGTATACCGGAATATGGTATAACGTTATAACGTATTACGTTATATGGTATAACGTTATAACGTATTACGTTATATGGTATAACGTCATATGGTATAAAGTTATAACGTATTACGTTATATGGTATAACGTTATAACGTATTACGTTAAATTGTATAACGTTATAACGTATTACGTTATATGGTATAACGTTATAACGTATTACGTTATATGGTATAACGTTATAACGTATTACGTTATACGGTATATCGTTCGAACGTATTACGTTATACGGTATAACGTTCGAACGTATTACGTTATATGGTATAACGTTATAACGTATTACGTTATATGGTATACCGTAATATGGTATAACGTTATAACGGATTACGTTATATGGTATACCGTAAAATGGTATAACATTATAACGTATTACGTTATATGCTATAACGTTATGACGTATTACGTTATATGGTATAACGTTATAACGTATTACGTTATATGGTATAACGTTATAACGTATTACGTTATATGGTATAACGTTATAACGTATTACGTTATAAGGTATAACGTTATATGGCATAACGTTATAAAGTATTACGTTATATGGTATAACGTTATAACGTGTTACGTTATATGGTATAACGTTATAACGTATTACGTTATATGGCATAACGTTATAACGTATTACGTTATATGGTATAACGTTATGACGTACTACGTTATATGGTATAACGCTATAACGTATTACGTTATATGGTATAACGTTATAACGTATTACGTTATATGGTATAACGTTATATGGTATAACGTTATAACGTATTACGTTAAATGGTATACCGTTATATGGCATAACGTTATAACGTATTACGTTATATGGTATAACGTTATAACGTATTACGTTATATGGTATAACGTTATAACGTATTACGTTATATGGTATAACGTTCGAACGTATTACGTTATATGGTATAACGTTCGAACGTATTACGTTATATGGTATAACGTTATAACGTATTACGTTATATGGTATAACGTTATAACGTATTACGTTATATGGTATAACGTTCGAACGTATTACGTTATATGGTATAACGTTATAACGTATTATGTTATATGGTATACCGTAATATGGTATAACGTTATAACGTATTACGTTATATGGTATAACGTCATATGGCATAACGATATAACGTATTACGTTATATGGTATAACGTTATAACGTATTACGTTATATGGTATAACGTCATATGGTATAAAGTTATAACGTATTACGTTATATGGTATAACGTTATAACGTATTACGTTATATGGTATAACGTTATAACGTATTACGTTATATGGTATAACGTTATAACGTATTACGTTATATGGTATAACGTTATAACGTGTTACGTTATATGGTATAACGTTATATGGCATAACGTTATAACGTATTACGTTATATGGTATAACGTTATCACGTATTACGTTATATGGTATAACGTTATAACGTATTACGTTATATGGTATAACGTTATAACGTATTACGTTATATGGTATAACGTTCGAACGTATTACGTTATATGGTATAACGTCATATGGTATAAAGTTATAACGTATTACGTTATATGGTATAACGTTATAACGTATTACATTAAATTGTATAACGTTATAACGTATTACGTTATATGGTATAACGTTATAACGTATTACGTTATATGGTATAACGTTATAACGTATTACGTTATATGGTATATCGTTCGAACGTATTACGTTATATGGTATAACGTTCGAACGTATTACGTTATATGGTATAACGTTATAACGTATTACGTTATATGGTATACCGTAATATGGTATAACGTTATAACGGATTACGTTATATGGTATACCGTAAAATGGTATAACGTTATAACGTATTACGTTATATGCTATAACGTTATGACGTATTACGTTATATGGTACAACGTTATAACGTATTACGTTATATGGTATACCGTAATATGGTATAACGTTATAACGGATTACGTTATATGGTATACCGTAAAATGGTATAACGTTATAACGTATTACGTTATATGGTATAACGTTATGACGTATTACGTTATATGGTATAACGTTATAACGTATTACGTTATATGGTATAACGTTATAACGTATTACGTTATATGGTATAACGTTATATGGTATAACGTTATAACGTATTACGTTAAATGGTATACCGTTATATGGCATAACGTTATAACGTATTACGTTATATGGTATAACGTTATAACGTATTACGTTATATGGTATAACGTTATAACGTATTACGTTATATGGTATAACGTTATAACGTATTACGTTATATGGTATAACGTTATAACGTATTACGTTATATGGTATAACGTTCGAACGTATTACGTTATATGGTATAACGTTATAACGTATTACGTTATATGGTATAACGTTATAACGTATTACGTTATATGGTATAACGTTCGAACGTATTACGTTATATGGTATAACGTTATAACGTATTATGTTATATGGTATACCGTAATATGGTATAACGTTATAACGTATTACGTTATATGGTATAACGTTATAACGTATTACGTTATATGCTATAACGTTATAACGTATTACGTTATATGGTATAACGTTATAACGTATTACGTTATATGCTATAACGTTATAACGTATTACGTTATATGGTATAACGTTATAACGTATTACGTTATACGGTATAACGTTATAACGTATTACGTTATACGGTATAACGTTATAACGTATTACGTTATATGCTATATCGTTATAACGTATTACGTTATATGGTATAACGTTATAACGTATTACGTTATATGGTATAACGTTATAACGTATTACGTTATATGGTATAACGTCATATGGTATAAAGTTATAACGTATTACGTTATATGGTATAACGTTATAACGTATTACGTTATATGGTATAACGTTATAACGTATTACGTTATATGGTATAACGTTATAACGTATTACGTTATATGGTATAACGTTATAACGTATTACGTTATATGGTATAACGTTATAACGTATTACGTTATATGGTATAACGTCATATGGCATAACGATATAACGTATTACGTTATATGGTATAACGTTATAACGTATTACGTTATAAGGTATAACGTTATATGGCATAACGTTATAACGTATTACGTTATATGGTATAACGTTACAACGTGTTACGTTTTATGGTATAACGTTATAACGTATTACGTTATATGGCATAACGTTATAACGTATTACGTTATATGGTATAACGTTATGACGTATTACGTTATATGGTATAACGTTATAACGTATTACGTTATATGGTATAACGTTATAACGTATTACGTTATATGGTATAACGTTATATGGTATAAAGTTATAACGTAATACGGTATATGGTGTAACGTTATAACGTATTACGTTATATGTTATAACGTTATAACGTATTACGTTATATGGTATAACGTTATAACGTATTACGTTATATGGTATAACGTTCGAACGTATTACGTTATATGGTATAACGTTATAACGTATTACGTTATATGGTATAACGTTATAACGTATTACGTTATATGGTATAACGTTATAACGTATTACGTTATATGGTATAACGTTCGAACGTATTACGTTATATGGTATAACGTTATAACGTATTATGTTATATGGTATACCGTAATATGGTATAACGTTATAACGTATTACGTTATATGGTATAACGTTATAACGTATTACGTTATATGGTATAACGTCATATGGTATAAAGTTATAACGTAATACGGTATATGGTGTAACGTTATAACGTATTACGTTATATGTTATAACGTTATAACGTATTACGTTATATGGTATAACGTTATAACGTATTACGTTATATGGTATAACGTTATAACGTATTACGTTATATGGTATAACGTTATAACGTATTACGTTATATGGTATAACGTTATAACGTATTACGTTATATGGTATAACGTCATATGGCATAACGATATAACGTATTACGTTATATGGTATAACGTTATAAGGTATAACGTTATATGGCATAACGTTATAACGTATTACGTTATATGGTATAACGTTATAACGTGTTACGTTATATGGTATAACGTTATATGGCATAACGTTATAACGTATTGCGATAGATGGTATAACGTTATGACGTATTACGTTATATGGTATAACGTTATAACGTATTACGTTATATGGTATAACGTTATAACGTATTACGTTATATGGTATAACGTTATAACGTATTACGTTATATGGTATAACGTTATAACGTATTACGTTATATGGTATAACGTTATAACGTATTACGTTATATGGTATAACGTCATATGGCATAACGATATAACGTATTACGTTATATGGTATAACGTTATAACGTATTACGATATAAGGTATAACGTTATATGGCATAACGTTATAACGTATTACGTTATATGGTATAACGTTACAACGTGTTACGTTTTATGGTATAACGTTATAACGTATTACGTTATATGGCATAACGTTATAACGTATTACGTTATATGGTATAACGTTATAACGTATTACGTTATATGGTATAACGTTATGACGTATTACGTTATATGGTATAACGTTATAACGTATTACGTTATATGGTATAACGTTATAACGTATTACGTTATATGGTATAACGTTATATGGTATAAAGTTATAACGTAATACGATATATGGTATAACGTTATAAGGTATAACGTTATATGGCATAACGTTATAACGTATTACGTTATATGGTATAACGTTATAACGTGTTACGTTATATGGTATAACGTTATATGGCATAACGTTATAACGTATTGCGTTATATGGTATAACGTTATGACGTATTACGTTATATGGTATAACGTTATAACGTATTACGTTATATGGTATAACGTTATAACGTATTACGTTATATGGTATAACGTTATAACGTATTACGTTATATGGTATAACGTTATAACGTATTACGTTATATGGTATAACGTTATAACGTATTACGTTATATGGTATAACGTCATATGGCATAACGATATAACGTATTACGTTATATGGTATAACGTTATAACGTATTACGTTATAAGGTATAACGTTATATGGCATAACGTTATAACGTATTACGTTATATGGTATAACGTTACAACGTGTTACGTTTTATGGTATAACGTTATAACGTATTACGTTATATGGCATAACGTTATAACGTATTACGTTATATGGTATAACGTTATGACGTATTACGTTATATGGTATAACGTTATAACGTATTACGTTATATGGTATAACGTTATAACGTATTACGTTATATGGTATAACGTTATAACGTATTACGTTATATGGTATAACGTTATATGGTATAAAGTTATAACGTAATACGGTATATGGTGTAACGTTATAACGTATTACGTTATATGTTATAACGTTATAACGTATTACGTTATATGGTATAACGTTATAACGTATTACGTTATATGGTATAACGTTCGAACGTATTACGTTATATGGTATAACGTTATAACGTATTACGTTATATGGTATAACGTTATAACGTATTACGTTATATGGTATAACGTTCGAACGTATTACGTTATATGGTATAACGTTATAACGTATTATGTTATATGGTATACCGTAATATGGTATAACGTTATAACGTATTACGTTATATGGTATAACGTTATAACGTATTACGTTATATGGTATAACGTCATATGGTATAAAGTTATAACGTAATACGGTATATGGTGTAACGTTATAACGTATTACGTTATATGTTATAACGTTATAACGTATTACGTTATATGGTATAACGTTATAACGTATTACGTTATATGGTATAACGTTATAACGTATTACGTTATATGGTATAACGTTATAACGTATTACGTTATATGGTATAACGTTATAACGTATTACGTTATATGGTATAACGTCATATGGCATAACGATATAACGTATTACGTTATATGGTATAACGTTATAAGGTATAACGTTATATGGCATAACGTTATAACGTATTACGTTATATGGTATAACGTTATAACGTGTTACGTTATATGGTATAACGTTATATGGCATAACGTTATAACGTATTGCGATATATGGTATAACGTTATGACGTATTACGTTATATGGTATAACGTTATAACGTATTACGTTATATGGTATAACGTTATAACGTATTACGTTATATGGTATAACGTTATAACGTATTACGTTATATGGTATAACGTTATAACGTATTACGTTATATGGTATAACGTTATAACGTATTACGTTATATGGTATAACGTCATATGGCATAACGATATAACGTATTACGTTATATGGTATAACGTTATAACGTATTACGTTATAAGGTATAACGTTATATGGCATAACGTTATAACGTATTACGTTATATGGTATAACGTTACAACGTGTTACGTTTTATGGTATAACGTTATAACGTATTACGTTATATGGCATAACGTTATAACGTATTACGTTATATGGTATAACGTTATAACGTATTACGTTATATGGTATAACGTTATGACGTATTACGTTATATGGTATAACGTTATAACGTATTACGTTATATGGTATAACGTTATAACGTATTACGTTATATGGTATAACGTTATATGGTATAAAGTTATAACGTAATACGGTATATGGTATAACGTTATAAGGTATAACGTTATATGGCATAACGTTATAACGTATTACGTTATATGGTATAACGTTATAACGTGTTACGTTATATGGTATAACGTTATATGGCATAACGTTATAACGTATTGCGTTATATGGTATAACGTTATGACGTATTACGTTATATGGTATAACGTTATAACGTATTACGTTATATGGTATAACGTTATAACGTATTACGTTATATGGTATAACGTTATAACGTATTACGTTATATGGTATAACGTTATAACGTATTACGTTATATGGTATAACGTTATAACGTATTACGTTATATGGTATAACGTCATATGGCATAACGATATAACGTATTACGTTATATGGTATAACGTTATAACGTATTACGTTATAAGGTATAACGTTATATGGCATAACGTTATAACGTATTACGTTATATGGTATAACGTTACAACGTGTTACGTTTTATGGTATAACGTTATAACGTATTACGTTATATGGCATAACGTTATAACGTATTACGTTATATGGTATAACGTTATGACGTATTACGTTATATGGTATAACGTTATAACGTATTACGTTATATGGTATAACGTTATAACGTATTACGTTATATGGTATAACGTTATGACGTATTACGTTATATGGTATAACGTTATAACGTATTACGTTATATGGTATAACGTTATAACGTATTACGTTATATGGTATAACGTTATAACGTATTACGTTATATGGTATAACGTTATAACGTATTACGTTATATGGTATAACGTTATAACGTATTACGTTATAAGGTATAACGTTATATGGCATAACGTTATAACGTATTACGTTATATGGTATAACGTTACAACGTGTTACGTTTTATGGTATAACGTTATAACGTATTACGTTATATGGCATAACGTTATAACGTATTACGTTATATGGTATAAAGTTATGACGTATTACGTTATATGCTGTAACGTTATAACGTATTACGTTATATGGTATAACGTTATAACGTATTACGTTATATGCTATAACGTTATAACGTATTACGTTATATGGTATAACGTTATAACGTATTACGTTATATGGTATAACGTTATAACGTATTACGTTATACGGTATAACGTTATAACGTATTACGTTATATGCTATATCGTTATAACGTATTACGTTATATGGTATAACGTTATAACGTATTACGTTATATGGTATAACGTTATAACGTATTACGTTATATGGTATAAAGTCATATGGTATAAAGTTATAACGTATTACGTTATATGGTATAACGTTATAACGTATTACGTTATATGGTATAACGTTATAACGTATTACGTTATATGGTATAACGTTATAACGTATTACGTTATATGGTATAACGTTATAACGTATTACGTTATATGGCATAACGTTATAACGTATTACGTTATATGGTATAACGTCATATGGCATAACGATATAACGTATTACGTTATATGGTATAACGTTATAACGTATTACGTTATAAGGTATAACGTTATATGGCATAACGTTATAACGTATTACGTTATATGGTATAACGTTACAACGTGTTACGTTTTATGGTATAACGTTATAACGTATTACGTTATATGGCATAACGTTATAACGTATTACGTTATATGGTATAACGTTATGACGTATTACGTTATATGGTATAACGTTATAACGTATTACGTTATATGGTATAACGTTATAACGTATTACGTTATATGGTATAACGTCATATGGTATAAAGTTATAACGTAATACGGTATATGGTGTAACGTTATAACGTATTACGTTATATGTTATAACGTTATAACGTATTACGTTATATGGTATAACGTTATAACGTATTACGTTATATGGTATAACGTTATAACGTATTACGTTATATGGTATAACGTTATAACGTATTACGTTATATGGTATAACGTTATAACGTATTACGTTATATGGTATAACGTCATATGGCATAACGATATAACGTATTACGTTATATGGTATAACGTTATAAGGTATAACGTTATATGGCATAACGTTATAACGTATTACGTTATATGGTATAACGTTATAACGTGTTACGTTATATGGTATAACGTTATATGGCATAACGTTATAACGTATTGCGATATATGGTATAACGTTATGACGTATTACGTTATATGGTATAACGTTATAACGTATTACGTTATATGGTATAACGTTATAACGTATTACGTTATATGGTATAACGTTATAACGTATTACGTTATATGGTATAACGTTATAACGTATTACGTTATATGGTATAACGTTATAACGTATTACGTTATATGGTATAACGTCATATGGCATAACGATATAACGTATTACGTTATATGGTATAACGTTATAACGTATTACGTTATAAGGTATAACGTTATATGGCATAACGTTATAACGTATTACGTTATATGGTATAACGTTACAACGTGTTACGTTTTATGGTATAACGTTATAACGTATTACGTTATATGGCATATCGTTATAACGTATTACGTTATATGGTATAACGTTATAACGTATTACGTTATATGGTATAACGTTATGACGTATTACGTTATATGGTATAACGTTATAACGTATTACGTTATATGGTATAACGTTATAACGTATTACGTTATATGGTATAACGTTATATGGTATAAAGTTATAACGTAATACGGTATATGGTATAACGTTATAAGGTATAACGTTATATGGCATAACGTTATAACGTATTACGTTATATGGTATAACGTTATAACGTGTTACGTTATATGGTATAACGTTATATGGCATAACGTTATAACGTATTGCGTTATATGGTATAACGTTATGACGTATTACGTTATATGGTATAACGTTATAACGTATTACGTTATATGGTATAACGTTATAACGTATTACGTTATATGGTATAACGTTATAACGTATTACGTTATATGGTATAACGTTATAACGTATTACGTTATATGGTATAACGTTATAACGTATTACGTTATATGGTATAACGTCATATGGCATAACGATATAACGTATTACGTTATATGGTATAACGTTATAACGTATTACGTTATAAGGTATAACGTTATATGGCATAACGTTATAACGTATTACGTTATATGGTATAACGTTACAACGTGTTACGTTTTATGGTATAACGTTATAACGTATTACGTTATATGGCATAACGTTATAACGTATTACGTTATATGGTATAACGTTATGACGTATTACGTTATATGGTATAACGTTATAACGTATTACGTTATATGGTATAACGTTATAACGTATTACGTTATATGGTATAACGTTATATGGTATAAAGTTATAACGTAATACGGTATATGGTATAACGTTATAAGGTATAACGTTATATGGCATAACGTTATAACGTATTACGTTATATGGTATAACGTTATAACGTGTTACGTTATATGGTATAACGTTATATGGCATAACGTTATAACGTATTACGTTATATGGTATAACGTTATGACGTATTACGTTATATGGTATAACGTTATAACGTATTACGTTATATGGTATAACGTTATAACGTATTACGTTATATGGTATAACGTTATAACGTATTACGTTATATGGTATAACGTTATAACGTATTACGTTATATGGTATAACGTTATAACGTATTACGTTATAAGGTATAACGTTATATGGCATAACGTTATAACGTATTACGTTATATGGTATAACGTTACAACGTGTTACGTTTTATGGTATAACGTTATAACGTATTACGTTATATGGCATAACGTTATAACGTATTACGTTATATGGTATAAAGTTATGACGTATTACGTTATATGCTGTAACGTTATAACGTATTACGTTATATGGTATAACGTTATAACGTATTACGTTATATGCTATAACGTTATAACGTATTACGTTATATGGTATAACGTTATAACGTATTACGTTATATGGTATAACGTTATAACGTATTACGTTATATGGTATAACGTCATATGGCATAACGATATAACGTATTACGTTATATGGTATAACGTTATAACGTATTACGTTATAAGGTATAACGTTATATGGCATAACGTTATAACGTATTACGTTATATGGTATAACGTTACAACGTGTTACGTTTTATGGTATAACGTTATAACGTATTACGTTATATGGCATAACGTTATAACGTATTACGTTATATGGTATAACGTTATGACGTATTACGTTATATGGTATAACGTTATAACGTATTACGTTATATGGTATAACGTTATAACGTATTACGTTATATGGTATAACGTTATGACGTATTACGTTATATGGTATAACGTTATAACGTATTACGTTATATGGTATAACGTTATAACGTATTACGTTATATGGTATAACGTTATAACGTATTACGTTATATGGTATAACGTTATAACGTATTACGTTATATGGTATAACGTTATAACGTATTACGTTATAAGGTATAACGTTATATGGCATAACGTTATAACGTATTACGTTATATGGTATAACGTTACAACGTGTTACGTTTTATGGTATAACGTTATAACGTATTACGTTATATGGCATAACGTTATAACGTATTACGTTATATGGTATAAAGTTATGACGTATTACGTTATATGCTGTAACGTTATAACGTATTACGTTATATGGTATAACGTTATAACGTATTACGTTATATGCTATAACGTTATAACGTATTACGTTATATGGTATAACGTTATAACGTATTACGTTATATGGTATAACGTTATAACGTATTACGTTATACGGTATAACGTTATAACGTATTACGTTATATGCTATATCGTTATAACGTATTACGTTATATGGTATAACGTTATAACGTATTACGTTATATGGTATAACGTTATAACGTATTACGTTATATGGTATAAAGTCATATGGTATAAAGTTATAACGTATTACGTTATATGGTATAACGTTATAACGTATTACGTTATATGGTATAACGTTATAACGTATTACGTTATATGGTATAACGTTATAACGTATTACGTTATATGGTATAACGTTATAACGTATTACGTTATATGGCATAACGTTATAACGTATTACGTTATATGGTATAACGTCATATGGCATAACGATATAACGTATTACGTTATATGGTATAACGTTATAACGTATTACGTTATAAGGTATAACGTTATATGGCATAACGTTATAACGTATTACGTTATATGGTATAACGTTACAACGTGTTACGTTTTATGGTATAACGTTATAACGTATTACGTTATATGGCATAACGTTATAACGTATTACGTTATATGGTATAACGTTATGACGTATTACGTTATATGGTATAACGTTATAACGTATTACGTTATATGGTATAACGTTATAACGTATTACGTTATATGGTATAACGTCATATGGTATAAAGTTATAACGTAATACGGTATATGGTGTAACGTTATAACGTATTACGTTATATGTTATAACGTTATAACGTATTACGTTATATGGTATAACGTTATAACGTATTACGTTATATGGTATAACGTTATAACGTATTACGTTATATGGTATAACGTTATAACGTATTACGTTATATGGTATAACGTTATAACGTATTACGTTATATGGTATAACGTCATATGGCATAACGATATAACGTATTACGTTATATGGTATAACGTTATAAGGTATAACGTTATATGGCATAACGTTATAACGTATTACGTTATATGGTATAACGTTATAACGTGTTACGTTATATGGTATAACGTTATATGGCATAACGTTATAACGTATTGCGATATATGGTATAACGTTATGACGTATTACGTTATATGGTATAACGTTATAACGTATTACGTTATATGGTATAACGTTATAACGTATTACGTTATATGGTATAACGTTATAACGTATTACGTTATATGGTATAACGTTATAACGTATTACGTTATATGGTATAACGTTATAACGTATTACGTTATATGGTATAACGTCATATGGCATAACGATATAACGTATTACGTTATATGGTATAACGTTATAACGTATTACGTTATAAGGTATAACGTTATATGGCATAACGTTATAACGTATTACGTTATATGGTATAACGTTACAACGTGTTACGTTTTATGGTATAACGTTATAACGTATTACGTTATATGGCATATCGTTATAACGTATTACGTTATATGGTATAACGTTATAACGTATTACGTTATATGGTATAACGTTATGACGTATTACGTTATATGGTATAACGTTATAACGTATTACGTTATATGGTATATCGTTATAACGTATTACGTTATATGGTATAACGTTATATGGTATAAAGTTATAACGTAATACGGTATATGGTATAACGTTATAAGGTATAACGTTATATGGCATAACGTTATAACGTATTACGTTATATGGTATAACGTTATAACGTGTTACGTTATATGGTATAACGTTATATGGCATAACGTTATAACGTATTGCGTTATATGGTATAACGTTATGACGTATTACGTTATATGGTATAACGTTATAACGTATTACGTTATATGGTATAACGTTATAACGTATTACGTTATATGGTATAACGTTATAACGTATTACGTTATATGGTATAACGTTATAACGTATTACGTTATATGGTATAACGTTATAACGTATTACGTTATATGGTATAACGTCATATGGCATAACGATATAACGTATTACGTTATATGGTATAACGTTATAACGTATTACGTTATAAGGTATAACGTTATATGGCATAACGTTATAACGTATTACGTTATATGGTATAACGTTACAACGTGTTACGTTTTATGGTATAACGTTATAACGTATTACGTTATATGGCATAACGTTATAACGTATTACGTTATATGGTATAACGTTATGACGTATTACGTTATATGGTATAACGTTATAACGTATTACGTTATATGGTATAACGTTATAACGTATTACGTTATATGGTATAACGTTATATGGTATAAAGTTATAACGTAATACGGTATATGGTATAACGTTATAAGGTATAACGTTATATGGCATAACGTTATAACGTATTACGTTATATGGTATAACGTTATAACGTGTTACGTTATATGGTATAACGTTATATGGCATAACGTTATAACGTATTACGTTATATGGTATAACGTTATGACGTATTACGTTATATGGTATAACGTTATAACGTATTACGTTATATGGTATAACGTTATAACGTATTACGTTATATGGTATAACGTTATAACGTATTACGTTATATGGTATAACGTTATAACGTATTACGTTATATGGTATAACGTTATAACGTATTACGTTATAAGGTATAACGTTATATGGCATAACGTTATAACGTATTACGTTATATGGTATAACGTTACAACGTGTTACGTTTTATGGTATAACGTTATAACGTATTACGTTATATGGCATAACGTTATAACGTATTACGTTATATGGTATAAAGTTATGACGTATTACGTTATATGCTGTAACGTTATAACGTATTACGTTATATGGTATAACGTTATAACGTATTACGTTATATGCTATAACGTTATAACGTATTACGTTATATGGTATAACGTTATAACGTATTACGTTATATGGTATAACGTTATAACGTATTACGTTATACGGTATAACGTTATAACGTATTACGTTATATGCTATATCGTTATAACGTATTACGTTATATGGTATAACGTTATAACGTATTACGTTATATGGTATAACGTTATAACGTATTACGTTATATGGTATAAAGTCATATGGTATAAAGTTATAACGTATTACGTTATATGGTATAACGTTATAACGTATTACGTTATATGGTATAACGTTATAACGTATTACGTTATATGGTATAACGTTATAACGTATTACGTTATATGGTATAACGTTATAACGTATTACGTTATATGGCATAACGTTATAACGTATTACGTTATATGGTATAACGTCATATGGCATAACGATATAACGTATTACGTTATATGGTATAACGTTATAACGTATTACGTTATAAGGTATAACGTTATATGGCATAACGTTATAACGTATTACGTTATATGGTATAACGTTACAACGTGTTACGTTTTATGGTATAACGTTATAACGTATTACGTTATATGGCATAACGTTATAACGTATTACGTTATATGGTATAACGTTATGACGTATTACGTTATATGGTATAACGTTATAACGTATTACGTTATATGGTATAACGTTATAACGTATTACGTTATATGGTATAACGTTATATGGTATAAAGTTATAACGTAATACGGTATATGGTGTAACGTTATAACGTATTACGTTATATGTTATAACGTTATAACGTATTACGTTATATGGTATAACGTTACAACGTGTTACGTTTTATGGTATAACGTTATAACGTATTACGTTATATGGCATAACGTTATAACGTATTACGTTATATGGTATAACGTTATGACGTATTACGTTATATGGTATAACGTTATAACGTATTACGTTATATGGTATAACGTTATAACGTATTACGTTATATGGTATAACGTTATATGGTATAAAGTTATAACGTAATACGGTATATGGTATAACGTTATAAGGTATAACGTTATATGGCATAACGTTATAACGTATTACGTTATATGGTATAACGTTATAACGTGTTACGTTATATGGTATAACGTTATATGGCATAACGTTATAACGTATTACGTTATATGGTATAACGTTATGACGTATTACGTTATATGGTATAACGTTATAACGTATTACGTTATATGGTATAACGTTATAACGTATTACGTTATATGGTATAACGTTATAACGTATTACGTTATATGGTATAACGTTATAACGTATTACGTTATATGGTATAACGTTATAACGTATTACGTTATATGGTATAACGTTATATGGCATAACGTTATAACGTATTACGTTATATGGTATAACGTTATAACGTGTTACGTTATATGGTATAACGTTATATGGCATAACGTTATAACGTATTACGTTATATGGTATAACGTTATGACGTATTACGTTATATGGTATAACGTTATAACGTATTACGTTATATGGCATAACGTTATAACGTATTACGTTATATGGTATAACGTTATATGGTATAACGTTATAACGTATTACGTTAAATGGTATACCGTTATATGGCATAACGTTATAACGTATTACGTTATATGGTATAACGTTATAACGTATTACGTTATATGGTATAACGTTATAACGTATTACGTTATATGGTATAACGTTATAACGTATTACGTTATATGGTATAACGTTCGAACGTATTACGTTATATGGTATAACGTTATAACGTATTATGATATATGGTATACCGTAATATGGTATAACGTTATAACGTATTACGTTATATGGTATAACGTTATAACGTATTACGTTATATGGTATAAGGTTATAACGTATTACGTTATATGGTATAACGTTATAACGTATTACGTTATATGGTATAACGTTATGACGTATTACGTTATATGGTATAACGTCATATGATATAAAGTTATAACGCATTACGTTATATGGTATAACGTTAGAACGTATTACGTTATACGGTATAACGTTATAACGTATTATGTTATATGGTATACCGTAATATGGTATAACGTTATAACGTATTACGTTATATGGTATAACGTTATAACGTATTACGTTATATGGTATAACGTCATATGGTATAAAGTTATAACGTATTACGTTATATGGTATAACGTTATAACGTATTACGTTATATGGTATAACGTTATAACGTATTACGTTATATGGTATAACGTTCGAACGTATTACGTTATATGGTATAACGTTCGAACGTATTACGTTATATGGTATAACGTTATAACGTATTACGTTATATGGTATACCCTAATATGGTATAACGTTATAACGGATTACGTTATATGGTATACCGTAAAATGGTATAACGTTATAACGTATTACGTTATATGCTATAACGTTATGACGTATTACGTTATATGGTATAACGTTATAACGTATTACGTTATATGGTATAACGTTATAACGTATTACGTTATATGGTATAACGTTATAACGTATTACGTTATAAGGTATAACGTTATATGGCATAACGTTATAACGTATTAAGTTATATGGTATAACGTTATAACGTGTTACGTTATATGGTATAACGTTATAACGTATTACGTTATATGGCATAACGTTATAACGTATTACGTTATATGGTATAACGTTATGACGTATTACGTTATATGCTATAACGTTATAACGTATTACGTTATATGGTATAACGTTATAACGTATTACGTTATATGCTATAACGTTATAACGTATTACGTTATATGGTATAACGTTATAACGTATTACGTTATATGGTATAACGTTATAACGTATTACGTTATACGGTATAACGTTATAACGTATTACGTTATATGCTATATCGTTATAACGTATTACGTTATATGGTATAACGTTATAACGTATTACGTTATATGGTATAACGTTATAACGTATTACGTTATATGGTATAACGTCATATGGTATAAAGTTATAACGTATTACGTTATATGGTATAACGTTATAACGTATTACGTTATATGGTATAACGTTATAACGTATTACGTTATATGGTATAACGTTATAACGTATTACGTTATATGGTATAACGTTATAACGTATTACGTTATATGGTATAACGTTATAACGTATTACGTTATATGGTATAACGTCATATGGCATAACGATATAACGTATTACGTTATATGGTATAACGTTATAACGTATTACGTTATAAGGTATAACGTTATATGGCATAACGTTATAACGTATTACGTTATATGGTATAACGTTACAACGTGTTACGTTTTATGGTATAACGTTATAACGTATTACGTTATATGGCATAACGTTATAACGTATTACGTTATATGGTATAACGTTATGACGTATTACGTTATATGGTATAACGTTATAACGTATTACGTTATATGGTATAACGTTATAACGTATTACGTTATATGGTATAACGTTATATGGTATAAAGTTATAACGTAATACGGTATATGGTGTAACGTTATAACGTATTACGTTATATGTTATAACGTTATAACGTATTACGTTATATGGTATAACGTTATAACGTATTACGTTATATGGTATAACGTTCGAACGTATTACGTTATATGGTATAACGTTATAACGTATTACGTTATATGGTATAACGTTATAACGTATTACGTTATATGGTATAACGTTCGAACGTATTACGTTATATGGTATAACGTTATAACGTATTATGTTATATGGTATACCGTAATATGGTATAACGTTATAACGTATTACGTTATATGGTATAACGTTATAACGTATTACGTTATATGGTATAACGTCATATGGTATAAAGTTATAACGTAATACGGTATATGGTGTAACGTTATAACGTATTACGTTATATGTTATAACGTTATAACGTATTACGTTATATGGTATAACGTTATAACGTATTACGTTATATGGTATAACGTTATAACGTATTACGTTATATGGTATAACGTTATAACGTATTACGTTATATGGTATAACGTTATAACGTATTACGTTATATGGTATAACGTCATATGGCATAACGATATAACGTATTAAGTTATATGGTATAACGTTATAAGGTATAACGTTATATGGCATAACGTTATAACGTATTACGTTATATGGTATAACGTTATAACGTGTTACGTTATATGGTATAACGTTATATGGCATAACGTTATATGGTATAACGTTATGACGTATTACGTTATATGGTATAACGTTATAACGTATTACGTTATATGGTATAACGTTATAACGTATTACGTTATATGGTATAACGTTATAACGTATTACGTTATATGGTATAACGTTATATGGTATAACGTTATAACGTATTACGTTAAATGGTATACCGTTATATGGCATAACGTTATAACGTATTACGTTATATGGTATAACGTTATAACGTATTACGTTATATGGTATAACGTTATAACGTATTACGTTATATGGTATAACGTTATAACGTATTACGTTATATGGTATAACGTTCGAACGTATTACGTTATATGGTATAACGTTATAACGTATTATGTTATATGGTATACCGTAATATGGTATAACGTTATAACGTATTACGTTATATGGTATAACGTTATAACGTATTACGTTATATGGTATAAGGTTATAACGTATTACGTTATATGGTATAACGTTATAACGTATTACGTTATATGGTATAACGTTATGACGTATTACGTTATATGGTATAACGTCATATGATATAAAGTTATAACGCATTACGTTATATGGTATAACGTTAGAACGTATTACGTTATACGGTATATCGTTATAACGTATTATGTTATATGGTATAACGTTATAACGTATTACGTTATATGGTATAACGTTATAACGTATTACGTTATATGGTATAACGTCATATGGCATAACGATATAACGTATTACGTTATATGGTATAACGTTATAACGTATTACGTTATAAGGTATAACGTTATATGGCATAACGTTATAACGTATTACGTTATATGGTATAACGTTATAACGTGTTACGTTATATGGTATAACGTTATATGGCATAACGTTATAACGTATTACGTTATATGGTATAACGTTATCACGTATTGCGTTATATGGTATAACGTTATAACGTATTACGTTATATGGTATAACGTTATAACGTATTACGTTATATGGTATAACGTTCGAACGTATTACGTTATATGGTATAACGTCATATGGTATAAAGTTATAACGTATTACGTTATATGGTATAACGTTATAACGTATTACGTTAAATTGTATAACGTTATAACGTATTACGTTATATGGTATAACGTTATAACGTATTACGTTATATGGTATAACGTTATAACGTATTACGTTATATGGTATATCGTTCGAACGTATTACGTTATATGGTATAACGTTCGAACGTATTACGTTATATGGTATAACGTTATAACGTATTACGTTATATGGTATACCGTAATATGGTATAACGTTATAACGGATTACGTTATATGGTATACCGTAAAATGGTATAACGTTATAACGTATTACGTTATATGCTATAACGTTATGACGTATTACGTTATATGGTATAACGTTATTACGTATTACGTTATATGGTATACCGTAATATGGTATAACGTTATAACGGATTACGTTATATGGTATACCGTAAAATGGTATAACGTTATAACGTATTACGTTATATGGTATAACGTTATGACGTATTACGTTATATGGTATAACGTTATAACGTATTACGTTATATGGTATAACGTTATAACGTATTACGTTATATGGTATAACGTTATATGGTATAACGTTATAACGTATTACGTTAAATGGTATACCGTTATATGGCATAACGTTATAACGTATTACGTTATATGGTATAACGTTATAACGTATTACGTTATATGGTATAACGTTATAACGTATTACGTTATATGGTATAACGTTATAACGTATTACGTTATATGGTATAACGTTATAACGTATTACGTTATATGGTATAACGTTCGAACGTATTACGTTATATGGTATAACGTTATAACGTATTACGTTATATGGTATAACGTTATAACGTATTACGTTATATGGTATAACGTTCGAACGTATTACGTTATATGGTATAACGTTATAACGTATTATGTCATATGGTATACCGTAATATGGTATAACGTTATAACGTATTACGTTATATGGTATAACGTTATAACGTATTACGTTATATGCTATAACGTTATAACGTATTACGTTATATGGTATAACGTTATAACGTATTACGTTATATGCTATAACGTTATAACGTATTACGTTATATGGTATAACGTTATAACGTATTACGTTATATGGTATAACGTTATAACGTATTACGTTATACGGTATAACGTTATAACGTATTACGTTATATGCTATATCGTTATAACGTATTACGTTATATGGTATAACGTTATAACGTATTACGTTATATGGTATAACGTTATAACGTATTACGTTATATGGTATAACGTCATATGGTATAAAGTTATAACGTATTACGTTATATGGTATAACGTTATAACGTATTACGTTATATGGTATAACGTTATAACGTATTACGTTATATGGTATAACGTTATAACGTATTACGTTATATGGTATAACGTTATAACGTATTACGTTATATGGTATAACGTTATAACGTATTACGTTATATGGTATAACGTCATATGGCATAACGATATAACGTATTACGTTATATGGTATAACGTTATAACGTATTACGTTATAAGGTATAACGTTATATGGCATAACGTTATAACGTATTACGTTATATGGTATAACGTTACAACGCGTTACGTTTTATGGTATAACGTTATAACGTATTACGTTATATGGCATAACGTTATAACGTATTACGTTATATGGTATAACGTTATGACGTATTACGTTATATGGTATAACGTTATAACGTATTACGTTATATGGTATAACGTTATAACGTATTACGTTATATGGTATAACGTTATATGGTATAAAGTTATAACGTAATACGGTATATGGTGTAACGTTATAACGTATTACGTTATATGTTATAACGTTATAACGTATTACGTTATATGGTATAACGTTATAACGTATTACGTTATATGGTATAACGTTCGAACGTATTACGTTATATGGTATAACGTTATAACGTATTACGTTATATGGTATAACGTTATAACGTATTATGTTATATGGTATAACGTTCGAACGTATTACGTTATATGGTATAACGTTATAACGTATTATGTTATATGGTATACCGTAATATGGTATAACGTTATAACGTATTACGTTATATGGTATAACGTTATAACGTATTACGTTATATGGTATAACGTCATATGGTATAAAGTTATAACGTAATACGGTATATGGTGTAACGTTATAACGTATTACGTTATATGTTATAACGTTATAACGTATTACGTTATATGGTATAACGTTATAACGTATTACGTTATATGGTATAACGTTATAACGTATTACGTTATATGGTATAACGTTATAACGTATTACGTTATATGGTATAACGTTATAACGTATTACGTTATATGGTATAACGTCATATGGCATAACGATATAACGTATTACGTTATATGGTATAACGTTATAAGGTATAACGTTATATGGCATAACGTTATAACGTATTACGTTATATGGTATAACGTTATAACGTGTTACGTTATATGGTATAACGTTATATGGCATAACGTTATAACGTATTGCGTTATATGGTATAACGTTATGACGTATTACGTTATATGGTATAACGTTATAACGTATTACGTTATATGGTATAACGTTATAACGTATTACGTTATATGGTATAACGTTATAACGTATTACGTTATATGGTATAACGTTATAACGTATTACGTTATATGGTATAACGTTATAACGTATTACGTTATATGGTATAACGTTCGAACGTATTACGTTATATGGTATAACGTTATAACGTATTATGTTATATGGTATACCGTAATATGGTATAACGTTATAACGTATTACGTTATATGGTATAACGTTATAACGTATTACGTTATATGGTATAACGTCATATGGTATAAAGTTATAACGTAATACGGTATATGGTGTAACGTTATAACGTATTACGTTATATGTTATAACGTTATAACGTATTACGTTATATGGTATAACGTTATAACGTATTACGTTATATGGTATAACGTTATAACGTATTACGTTATATGGTATAACGTTATAACGTATTACGTTATATGGTATAACGTTATAACGTATTACGTTATATGGTATAACGTCATATGGCATAACGATATAACGTATTACGTTATATGGTATAACGTTATAAGGTATAACGTTATATGGCATAACGTTATAACGTATTACGTTATATGGTATAACGTTATAACGTGTTACGTTATATGGTATAACGTTATATGGCATAACGTTATAACGTATTGCGTTATATGGTATAACGTTATGACGTATTACGTTATATGGTATAACGTTATAACGTATTACGTTATATGGTATAACGTTATAACGTATTACGTTATATGGTATAACGTTATAACGTATTACGTTATATGGTATAACGTTATAACGTATTACGTTATATGGTATAACGTTATAACGTATTACGTTATATGGTATAACGTCATATGGCATAACGATATAACGTATTACGTTATATGGTATAACGTTATAACGTATTACGTTATAAGGTATAACGTTATATGGCATAACGTTATAACGTATTACGTTATATGGTATAACGTTACAACGTGTTACGTTTTATGGTATAACGTTATAACGTATTACGTTATATGGCATAACGTTATAACGTATTACGTTATATGGTATAACGTTATAACGTATTACGTTATATGGTATAACGTTATGACGTATTACGTTATATGGTATAACGTTATAACGTATTACGTTATATGGTATAACGTTATAACGTATTACGTTATATGGTATAACGTTATATGGTATAAAGTTATAACGTAATACGGTATATGGTATAACGTTATAAGGTATAACGTTATATGGCATAACGTTATAACGTATTACGTTATATGGTATAACGTTATAACGTATTACGTTATATGGTATAACGTTATAACGTATTACGTTATATGGTATAACGTCATATGGCATAACGATATAACGTATTACGTTATATGGTATAACGTTATAACGTATTACGTTATAAGGTATAACGTTATATGGCATAACGTTATAACGTATTACGTTATACGGTATAACGTTACAACGTGTTACGTTTTATGGTATAACGTTATAACGTATTACGTTATATGGCATAACGTTATAACGTATTACGTTATATGGTATAACGTTATGACGTATTACGTTATATGGTATAACGTTATAACGTATTACGTTATATGGTATAACGTTATAACGTATTACGTTATATGGTATAACGTTATATGGTATAAAGTTATAACGTAATACGGTATATGGTATAACGTTATAAGGTATAACGTTATATGGCATAACGTTATAACGTATTACGTTATATGGTATAACGTTATAACGTGTTACGTTATATGGTATAACGTTATATGGCATAACGTTATAACGTATTACGTTATATGGTATAACGTTATGACGTATTACGTTATATGGTATAACGTTATAACGTATTACGTTATATGGTATAACGTTATAACGTATTACGTTATATGGTATAACGTTATAACGTATTACGTTATATGGTATAACGTTATAACGTATTACGTTATATGGTATAACGTTATAACGTATTACGTTATATGGTATAACGTCATATGGCATAACGATATAACGTATTACGTTATATGGTATAACGTTATAACGTATTACGTTATAAGGTATAACGTTATATGGCATAACGTTATAACGTATTACGTTATATGGTATAACGTTACAACGTGTTACGTTTTATGGTATAACGTTATAACGTATTACGTTATATGGCATAACGTTATAACGTATTACGTTATATGGTATAACGTTATGACGTATTACGTTATATGCTGTAACGTTATAACGTATTACGTTATATGGTATAACGTTATAACGTATTACGTTATATGCTATAACGTTATAACGTATTACGTTATATGGTATAACGTTATAACGTATTACGTTATATGGTATAACGTTATAACGTATTACGTTATACGGTATAACGTTATAACGTATTACGTTATATGCTATATCGTTATAACGTATTACGTTATATGGTATAACGTTATAACGTATTACGTTATATGGTATAACGTTATAACGTATTACGTTATATGGTATAACGTCATATGGTATAAAGTTATAACGTATTACGTTATATGGTATAACGTTATAACGTATTACGTTATATGGTATAACGTTATAACGTATTACGTTATATGGTATAACGTTATAACGTATTACGTTATATGGTATAACGTTATAACGTATTCTGTTATATGGTATAACGTTATAACGTATTACGTTATATGGTATAACGTCATATGGCATAACGATATAACGTATTACGTTATATGGTATAACGTTATAACGTATTACGTTATAAGGTATAACGTTATATGGCATAACGTTATAACGTATTACGTTATATGGTATAACGTTACAACGTGTTACGTTTTATGGTATAACGTTATAACGTATTACGTTATATGGCATAACGTTATAACGTATTACGTTATATGGTATAACGTTATGACGTATTACGTTATATGGTATAACGTTATAACGTATTACGTTATATGGTATAACGTTATAACGTATTACGTTATATGGTATAACGTTATATGGTATAAAGTTATAACGTAATACGGTATATGGTGTAACGTTATAACGTATTACGTTATATGTTATAACGTTATAACGTATTACGTTATATGGTATAACGTTACAACGTGTTACGTTTTATGGTATAACGTTATAACGTATTACGTTATATGGCATAACGTTATAACGTATTACGTTATATGGTATAACGTTATGACGTATTACGTTATATGGTATAACGTTATAACGTATTACGTTATATGGTATAACGTTATAACGTATTACGTTATATGGTATAACGTTATATGGTATAAAGTTATAACGTAATACGGTATATGGTATAACGTTATAAGGTGTAACGTTATATGGCATAACGTTATAACGTATTACGTTATATGGTATAACGTTATAACGTGTTACGTTATATGGTATAACGTTATATGGCATAACGTTATAACGTATTACGTTATATGGTATAACGTTATGACGTATTACGTTATATGGTATAACGTTATAACGTATTACGTTATATGGTATAACGTTATAACGTATTACGTTATATGGTATAACGTTATGACGTATTACGTTATATGGTATAACGTTATAACGTATTACGTTATATGGCATAACGTTATAACGTATTACGTTATATGGTATAACGTTATATGGTATAACGTTATAACGTATTACGTTAAATGGTATACCGTTATATGGCATAACGTTATAACGTATTACGTTATATGGTATAACGTTATAACGTATTACGTTATATGGTATAACGTTATAACGTATTACGTTATATGGTATAACGTTATGACGTATTACGTTATATGGTATAACGTCATATGATATAAAGTTATAACGCATTACGTTATATGGTATAACGTTATAACGTATTACGTTATATGGTATAACGTTATAACGTATTACGTTATATGGTATAACGTTCGAACGTATTACGTTATATGGTATAACGTTCGAACGTATTACGTTATATGGTATAACGTTATAACGTATTACGTTATATGGTATAACGTTATAACGTATTACGTTATATGGTATAACGTCATATGGTATAAAGTTATAACGTATTACGTTATATGGTATAACGTTATAACGTATTACGTTATATGGTATAACGTTATAACGTATTACGTTATATGGTATAACGTTCGAACGTATTACGTTATATGGTATAACGTTCGAACGTATTACGTTATATGGTATAACGTTATAACGTATTACGTTATATGGTATACCCTAATATGGTATAACGTTATAACGGATTACGTTATATGGTATACCGTAAAATGGTATAACGTTATAACGTATTACGTTATATGCTATAACGTTATGACGTATTACGTTATATGGTATAACGTTATAACGTATTACGTTATATGGTATAACGTTATAACGTATTACGTTATATGGTATAACGTTATAACGTATTACGTTATAAGGTATAACGTTATATGGCATAACGTTATAACGTATTACGTTATATGGTATAACGTTATAACGTGTTACGTTATATGGTATAACGTTATAACGTATTACGTTATATGGCATAACGTTATAACGTATTACGTTATATGGTATAACGTTATGACGTATTACGTTATATGCTATAACGTTATAACGTATTACGTTATATGGTATAACGTTATAACGTATTACGTTATATGCTATAACGTTATAACGTATTACGTTATATGGTATAACGTTATAACGTATTACGTTATATGGTATAACGTTATAACGTATTACGTTATACGGTATAACGTTATAACGTATTACGTTATATGCTATATCGTTATAACGTATTACGTTATATGGTATAACGTTATAACGTATTACGTTATATGGTATAACGTTATAACGTATTACGTTATATGGTATAACGTCATATGGTATAAAGTTATAACGTATTACGTTATATGGTATAACGTTATAACGTATTACGTTATATGGTATAACGTTATAACGTATTACGTTATATTGTATAACGTTATAACGTATTACGTTATATGGTATAACGTTATAACGTATTACGTTATATGGTATAACGTTATAACGTATTGCGTTATATGGTATAACGTCATATGGCATAACGATATAACGTATTACGTTATATGGTATAACGTTATAACGTATTACGTTATAAGGTATAACGTTATATGGCATAACGTTATAACGTATTACGTTATATGGTATAACGTTACAACGTGTTACGTTTTATGGTATAACGTTATAACGTATTACGTTATATGGCATAACGTTATAACGTATTACGTTATATGGTATAACGTTATGACGTATTACGTTATATGGTATATCGTTATAACGTATTACGTTATATGGTATAACGTTATAACGTATTACGTTATATGGTATAACGTTATATGGTATAAAGTTATAACGTAATACGGTATATGGTGTAACGTTATAACGTATTACGTTATATGTTATAACGTTATAACGTATTACGTTATATGGTATAACGTTATAACGTATTACGTTATATGGTATAACGTTCGAACGTATTACGTTATATGTTATAACGTTATAACGTATTACGTTATATGGTATAACGTTATAACGTATTACGTTATATGGTATAACGTTCGAACGTATTACGTTATATGGTATAACGTTATAACGTATTATGTTATATGGTATACCGTAATATGGTATAACGTTATAACGTATTACGTTATATGGTATAACGTTATAACGTATTACGTTATATGGTATAACGTCATATGGTATAAAGTTATAACGTAATACGGTATATGGTGTAACGTTATAACGTATTACGTTATATGTTATAACGTTATAACGTATTACGTTATATGGTATAACGTTATAACGTATTACGTTATATGGTATAACGTTATAACGTATTACGTTATATGGTATAACGTTATAACGTATTACGTTATATGGTATAACGTTATAACGTATTACGTTATATGGTATAACGTCATATGGCATAACGATATAACGTATTAAGTTATATGGTATAACGTTATAAGGTATAACGTTATATGGCATAACGTTATAACGTATTACGTTATATGGTATAACGTTATAACGTGTTACGTTATATGGTATAACGTTATATGGCATAACGTTATAACGTATTACGTTATATGGTATAACGTTATGACGTATTACGTTATATGGTATAACGTTATAACGTATTACGTTATATGGTATAACGTTATAACGTATTACGTTATATGGTATAACGTTATATGGTATAACGTTATAACGTATTACGTTAAATGGTATACCGTTATATGGCATAACGTTATAACGTATTACGTTATATGGTATAACGTTATAACGTATTACGTTATATGGTATAACGTTATAACGTATTACGTTATATGGTATAACGTTATAACGTATTACGTTATATGGTATAACGTTATGACGTATTACGTTATATGGTATAACGTTATAACGTATTACGTTATATGGTATAACGTTATAACGTATTACGTTATATGGTATAACGTTATATGGTATAAAGTTATAACGTAATACGGTATATGGTATAACGTTATAAGGTGTAACGTTATATGGCATAACGTTATAACGTATTACGTTATATGGTATAACGTTATAACGTGTTACGTTATATGGTATAACGTTATATGGCATAACGTTATAACGTATTACGTTATATGGTATAACGTTATGACGTATTACGTTATATGGTATAACGTTATAACGTATTACGTTATATGGTATAACGTTATAACGTATTACGTTATATGGTATAACGTTATGACGTATTACGCTATATGGTATAACGTTATAACGTATTACGTTATATGGCATAACGTTATAACGTATTACGTTATATGGTATAACGTTATATGGTATAACGTTATAACGTATTACGTTAAATGGTATACCGTTATATGGCATAACGTTATAACGTATTACGTTATATGGTATAACGTTATAACGTATTACGTTATATGGTATAACGTTATAACGTATTACGTTATATGGTATAACGTTATGACGTATTACGTTATATGGTATAACGTCATATGATATAAAGTTATAACGCATTACGTTATATGGTATAACGTTATAACGTATTACGTTATATGGTATAACGTTATAACGTATTACGTTATATGGTATAACGTTCGAACGTATTACGTTATATGGTATAACGTTCGAACGTATTACGTTATATGGTATAACGTTATAACGTATTACGTTATATGGTATAACGTTATAACGTATTACGTTATATGGTATAACGTCATATGGTATAAAGTTATAACGTATTACGTTATATGGTATAACGTTATAACGTATTACGTTATATGGTATAACGTTATAACGTATTACGTTATATGGTATAACGTTCGAACGTATTACGTTATATGGTATAACGTTCGAACGTATTACGTTATATGGTATAACGTTATAACGTATTACGTTATATGGTATACCCTAATATGGTATAACGTTATAACGGATTACGTTATATGGTATACCGTAAAATGGTATAACGTTATAACGTATTACGTTATATGCTATAACGTTATGACGTATTACGTTATATGGTATAACGTTATAACGTATTACGTTATATGGTATAACGTTATAACGTATTACGTTATATGGTATAACGTTATAACGTATTACGTTATAAGGTATAACGTTATATGGCATAACGTTATAACGTATTACGTTATATGGTATAACGTTATAACGTGTTACGTTATATGGTATAACGTTATAACGTATTACGTTATATGGCATAACGTTATAACGTATTACGTTATATGGTATAACGTTATGACGTATTACGTTATATGCTATAACGTTATAACGTATTACGTTATATGGTATAACGTTATAACGTATTACGTTATATGCTATAACGTTATAACGTATTACGTTATATGGTATAACGTTATAACGTATTACGTTATATGGTATAACGTTATAACGTATTACGTTATACGGTATAACGTTATAACGTATTACGTTATATGCTATATCGTTATAACGTATTACGTTATATGGTATAACGTTATAACGTATTACGTTATATGGTATAACGTTATAACGTATTACGTTATATGGTATAACGTCATATGGTATAAAGTTATAACGTATTACGTTATATGGTATAACGTTATAACGTATTACGTTATATGGTATAACGTTATAACGTATTACGTTATATTGTATAACGTTATAACGTATTACGTTATATGGTATAACGTTATAACGTATTACGTTATATGGTATAACGTTATAACGTATTGCGTTATATGGTATAACGTCATATGGCATAACGATATAACGTATTACGTTATATGGTATAACGTTATAACGTATTACGTTATAAGGTATAACGTTATATGGCATAACGTTATAACGTATTACGTTATATGGTATAACGTTACAACGTGTTACGTTTTATGGTATAACGTTATAACGTATTACGTTATATGGCATAACGTTATAACGTATTACGTTATATGGTATAACGTTATGACGTATTACGTTATATGGTATATCGTTATAACGTATTACGTTATATGGTATAACGTTATAACGTATTACGTTATATGGTATAACGTTATATGGTATAAAGTTATAACGTA
This sequence comes from Bombus huntii, assembly GCF_024542735.1. Classification (NCBI taxonomy): domain Eukaryota; kingdom Metazoa; phylum Arthropoda; class Insecta; order Hymenoptera; family Apidae; genus Bombus; species Bombus huntii. Next base: position 1,161,077 of record NW_026099317.1, on the reverse strand, counting down.
ATACGGTATATGGTGTAACGTTATAACGTATTACGTTATATGTTATAACGTTATAACGTATTACGTTATATGGTATAACGTTATAACGTATTACGTTATATGGTATAACGTTCGAACGTATTACGTTATATGTTATAACGTTATAACGTATTACGTTATATGGTATAACGTTATAACGTATTACGTTATATGGTATAACGTTCGAACGTATTACGTTATATGGTATAACGTTATAACGTATTATGTTATATGGTATACCGTAATATGGTATAACGTTATAACGTATTACGTTATATGGTATAACGTTATAACGTATTACGTTATATGGTATAACGTCATATGGTATAAAGTTATAACGTAATACGGTATATGGTGTAACGTTATAACGTATTACGTTATATGTTATAACGTTATAACGTATTACGTTATATGGTATAACGTTATAACGTATTACGTTATATGGTATAACGTTATAACGTATTACGTTATATGGTATAACGTTATAACGTATTACGTTATATGGTATAACGTTATAACGTATTACGTTATATGGTATAACGTCATATGGCATAACGATATAACGTATTAAGTTATATGGTATAACGTTATAAGGTATAACGTTATATGGCATAACGTTATAACGTATTACGTTATATGGTATAACGTTATAACGTGTTACGTTATATGGTATAACGTTATATGGCATAACGTTATAACGTATTACGTTATATGGTATAACGTTATGACGTATTACGTTATATGGTATAACGTTATAACGTATTACGTTATATGGTATAACGTTATAACGTATTACGTTATATGGTATAACGTTATATGGTATAACGTTATAACGTATTACGTTAAATGGTATACCGTTATATGGCATAACGTTATAACGTATTACGTTATATGGTATAACGTTATAACGTATTACGTTATATGGTATAACGTTATAACGTATTACGTTATATGGTATAACGTTATAACGTATTACGTTATATGGTATAACGTTCGAACGTATTACGTTATATGGTATAACGTTATAACGTATTATGTTATATGGTATACCGTAATATGGTATAACGTTATAACGTATTACGTTATATGGTATAACGTTATAACGTATTACGTTATATGGTATAAGGTTATAACGTATTACGTTATATGGTATAACGTTATAACGTATTACGTTATATGGTATAACGTTATGACGTATTACGTTATATGGTATAACGTCATATGATATAAAGTTATAACGCATTACGTTATATGGTATAACGTTAGAACGTATTACGTTATACGGTATAACGTTATAACGTATTATGTTATATGGTATACCGTAATATGGTATAACGTTATAACGTATTACGTTATATGGTATAAGGTTATAACGTATTACGTTATATGGTATAACGTTATAACGTATTACGTTATATGGTATAACGTTATGACGTATTACGTTATATGGTATAACGTCATATGATATAAAGTTATAACGCATTACGTTATATGGTATAACGTTAGAACGTATTACGTTATACGGTATAACGTTATAACGTATTATGTTATATGGTATACCGTAATATGGTATAACGTTATAACGTATTACGTTATATGGTATAACGTTATAACGTATTACGTTATATGGTATAACGTCATATGGTATAAAGTTATAACGTATTACGTTATATGGTATAACGTTATAACGTATTACGTTATATGGTATAACGTTATAACGTATTACGTTATATGGTATAACGTTCGAACGTATTACGTTATATGGTATAACGTTCGAACGTATTACGTTATATGGTATAATGTTATAACGTATTACGTTATATGGTATAACGTTATAACGTATTACGTTATATGGTATAACGTCATATGGTATAAAGTTATAACGTATTACGTTATATGGTATAACGTTATAACGTATTACGTTATATGGTATAACGTTATAACGTATTACGTTATATGGTATAACGTTCGAACGTATTACGTTATATGGTATAACGTTCGAACGTATTACGTTATATGGTATAACGTTATAACGTATTACGTTATATGGTATACCCTAATATGGTATAACGTTATAACGGATTACGTTATATGGTATACCGTAAAATGGTATAACGTTATAACGTATTACGTTATATGCTATAACGTTATGACGTATTACGTTATATGGTATAACGTTATAACGTATTACGTTATATGGTATAACGTTATAACGTATTACGTTATATGGTATAACGTTATAACGTATTACGTTATAAGGTATAACGTTATATGGCATAACGTTATAACGTATTACGTTATATGGTATAACGTTATAACGTGTTACGTTATATGGTATAACGTTATAACGTATTACGTTATATGGCATAACGTTATAACGTATTACGTTATATGGTATAACGTTATGACGTATTACGTTATATGCTATAACGTTATAACGTATTACGTTATATGGTATAACGTTATAACGTATTACGTTATATGCTATAACGTTATAACGTATTACGTTATATGGTATAACGTTATAACGTATTACGTTATATGGTATAACGTTATAACGTATTACGTTATACGGTATAACGTTATAACGTATTACGTTATATGCTATATCGTTATAACGTATTACGTTATATGGTATAACGTTATAACGTATTACGTTATATGGTATAACGTTATAACGTATTACGTTATATGGTATAACGTCATATGGTATAAAGTTATAACGTATTACGTTATATGGTATAACGTTATAACGTATTACGTTATATGGTATAACGTTATAACGTATTACGTTATATGGTATAACGTTATAACGTATTACGTTATATGGTATAACGTTATAACGTATTACGTTATATGGTATAACGTTATAACGTATTACGTTATATGGTATAACGTCATATGGCATAACGATATAACGTATTACGTTATATGGTATAACGTTATAACGTATTACGTTATAAGGTATAACGTTATATGGCATAACGTTATAACGTATTACGTTATATGGTATAACGTTACAACGTGTTACGTTTTATGGTATAACGTTATAACGTATTACGTTATATGGCATAACGTTATAACGTATTACGTTATATGGTATAACGTTATGACGTATTACGTTATATGGTATAACGTTATAACGTATTACGTTATATGGTATAACGTTATAACGTATTACGTTATATGGTATAACGTTATATGGTATAAAGTTATAACGTAATACGGTATATGGTGTAACGTTATAACGTATTACGTTATATGTTATAACGTTATAACGTATTACGTTATATGGTATAACGTTATAACGTATTACGTTATATGGTATAACGTTCGAACGTATTACGTTATATGGTATAACGTTATAACGTATTACGTTATATGGTATAACGTTATAACGTATTACGTTATATGGTATAACGTTCGAACGTATTACGTTATATGGTATAACGTTATAACGTATTATGTTATATGGTATACCGTAATATGGTATAACGTTATAACGTATTACGTTATATGGTATAACGTTATAACGTATTACGTTATATGGTATAACGTCATATGGTATAAAGTTATAACGTAATACGGTATATGGTGTAACGTTATAACGTATTACGTTATATGTTATAACGTTATAACGTATTACGTTATATGGTATAACGTTATAACGTATTACGTTATATGGTATAACGTTATAACGTATTACGTTATATGGTATAACGTTCGAACGTATTACGTTATATGGTATAACGTTATAACGTATTATGTTATATGGTATACCGTAATATGGTATAACGTTATAACGTGTTACGTTATATGGTATAACGTTATATGGCATAACGTTATAACGTATTACGTTATATGGTATAACGTTATGACGTATTACGTTATATGGTATAACGTTATAACGTATTACGTTATATGGTATAACGTTATAACGTATTACGTTATATGGTATAACGTTATATGGTATAACGTTATAACGTATTACGTTAAATGGTATACCGTTATATGGCATAACGTTATAACGTATTACGTTATATGGTATAACGTTATAACGTATTACGTTATATGGTATAACGATATGACGTATTACGTTATATGGTATAACGTTATAACGTATTACGTTATATGGTATAACGTTATAACGTATTACGTTATATGGTATAACGTTATAACGTATTACGTTATAAGGTATAACGTTATATGGCATAACGTTATAACGTATTACGTTATATGGTATAACGTTATAACGTGTTACGTTATATGGTATAACGTTATAACGTATTACGTTATATGGCATAACGTTATAACGTATTACGTTATATGGTATAACGTTATGACGTATTACGTTATATGGTATAACGTTATAACGTATTACGTTATATGTTATACCGTTATATGGCATAACGTTATAACGTATTACGTTATATGGTATAACGTTATAACGTATTACGTTATATGGTATAACGTTATAACATATTACGTTATATGGTATAACGTTATAACGTATTACGTTATATGGTATAACGTTATATGGCATAACGTTATAACGTATTACGTTATATGGTATAACGTAATAACGTATTACGTTATATGGTATACCGTAAGATGGTATAACGTTATAACGTATTACGTTATGTGGTATAACGTTATAACGTATTACGTTATATGGTATAAGGTTATAACGTATTACGTTATATGGTATAACGTTATAACGTATTACGTTATATGGTATACCGTAATATGGTATAACGTTATAACGTATTACGTTATATGGTATAACGTCATATGGTATAACGTTATAACGTATTACGTTATATGGTATAACGTTATAACGTGTTACGTTATATGGCATAACGATATAACGTATTAAGTTATATGGTATAACGTTATAAGGTATAACGTTATATGGCATAACGTTATAACGTATTACGTTATATGGTATAACGTTATAACGTGTTACGTTATATGGTATAACGTTATATGGCATAACGTTATAACGTATTACGTTATATGGTATAACGTTATAACGTGTTACGTTATATGGCATAACGATATAACGTATTAAGTTATATGGTATAACGTTATAAGGTATAACGTTATATGGCATAACGTTATAACGTATTACGTTATATGGTATAACGTTATAACGTGTTACGTTATATGGTATAACGTTATATGGCATAACGTTATAACGTATTACGTTATATGGTATAACGTTATGACGTATTACGTTATATGGTATAACGTTATAACGTATTACGTTATATGGTATAACGTTATAACGTATTACGTTATATGGTATAACGTTATATGGTATAACGTTATAACGTATTACGTTAAATGGTATACCGTTATATGGCATAACGTTATAACGTATTACGTTATATGGTATAACGTTATAACGTATTACGTTATATGGTATAACGTTATAACGTATTACGTTATATGGTATAACGTTATAACGTATTACGTTATATGGTATAACGTTCGAACGTATTACATTATATGGTATAACGTTATAACGTATTATGTTATATGGTATACCGTAATATGGTATAACGTTATAACGTATTACGTTATATGGTATAACGTTATAACGTATAACGTTATATGGTATAAGGTTATAACGTATTACGTTATATGGTATAACGTTATAACGTATTACGTTATATGGTATAACGTTATGACGTATTACGTTATATGGTATAACGTCATATGATATAAAGTTATAACGCATTACGTTATATGGTATAACGTTAGAACGTATTACGTTATACGGTATAACGTTATAACGTATTATGTTATATGGTATACCGTAATATGGTATAACGTTATAACGTATTACGTTATATGGTATAAGGTTATAACGTATTACGTTATATGGTATAACGTTATAACGTATTACGTTATATGGTATAACGTCATATGATATAAAGTTATAACGCATTACGTTATATGGTATAACGTTAGAACGTATTACGTTATACGGTATAACGTTATAACGTATTATGTTATATGGTATACCGTAATATGGTATAACGTTATAACGTATTACGTTATATGGTATAACGTTATAACGTATTACGTTATATGGTATAACGTCATATGGTATAAAGTTATAACGTATTACGTTATATGGTATAACGTTATAACGTATTACGTTATATGGTATAACGTTATAACGTATTACGTTATATGGTATAACGTTCGAACGTATTACGTTATATGGTATAACGTTCGAACGTATTACGTTATATGGTATAACGTTATAACGTATTACGTTATATGGTATAACGTTATAACGTATTACGTTATATGGTATAACGTCATATGGTATAAAGTTATAACGTATTACGTTATATGGTATAACGTTATAACGTATTACGTTATATGGTATAACGTTATAACGTATTACGTTATATGGTATAACGTTCGAACGTATTACGTTATATGGTATAACGTTCGAACGTATTACGTTATATGGTATAACGTTATAACGTATTACGTTATATGGTATACCCTAATATGGTATAACGTTATAACGGATTACGTTATATGGTATACCGTAAAATGGTATAACGTTATAACGTATTACGTTATATGCTATAACGTTATGACGTATTACGTTATATGGTATAACGTTATAACGTATTACGTTATATGGTATAACGTTATAACGTATTACGTTATATGGTATAACGTTATAACGTATTACGTTATAAGGTATAACGTTATATGGCATAACGTTATAACGTATTACGTTATATGGTATAACGTTATAACGTGTTACGTTATATGGTATAACGTTATAACGTATTACGTTATATGGCATAACGTTATAACGTATTACGTTATATGGTATAACGTTATGACGTATTACGTTATATGCTATAACGTTATAACGTATTACGTTATATGGTATAACGTTATAACGTATTACGTTATATGCTATAACGTTATGACGTATTACGTTATATGGTATAACGTTATAACGTATTACGTTATATGGTATAACGTTATAACGTATTACGTTATATGGTATAACGTTATAACGTATTACGTTATAAGGTATAACGTTATATGGCATAACGTTATAACGTATTACGTTATATGGTATAACGTTATAACGTGTTACGTTATATGGTATAACGTTATAACGTATTACGTTATATGGCATAACGTTATAACGTATTACGTTATATGGTATAACGTTATGACGTATTACGTTATATGGTATAACGTTATAACGTGTTACGTTATATGGTATAACGTTATATGGCATAACGTTATAACGTATTACGTTATATGGTATAACGTTATAACGTGTTACGTTATATGGCATAACGATATAACGTATTAAGTTATATGGTATAACGTTATAAGGTATAACGTTATATGGCATAACGTTATAACGTATTACGTTATATGGTATAACGTTATAACGTGTTACGTTATATGGTATAACGTTATATGGCATAACGTTATAACGTATTACGTTATATGGTATAACGTTATGACGTATTACGTTATATGGTATAACGTTATAACGTATTACGTTATATGGTATAACGTTATAACGTATTACGTTATATGGTATAACGTTATATGGTATAACGTTATAACGTATTACGTTAAATGGTATACCGTTATATGGCATAACGTTATAACGTATTACGTTATATGGTATAACGTTATAACGTATTACGTTATATGGTATAACGTTATAACGTATTACGTTATATGGTATAACGTTATAACGTATTACGTTATATGGTATAACGTTCGAACGTATTACGTTATATGGTATAACGTTATAACGTATTATGTTATATGGTATACCGTAATATGGTATAACGTTATAACGTATTACGTTATATGGTATAACGTTATAACGTATAACGTTATATGGTATAAGGTTATAACGTATTACGTTATATGGTATAACGTTATAACGTATTACGTTATATGGTATAACGTTATGACGTATTACGTTATATGGTATAACGTCATATGATATAAAGTTATAACGCATTACGTTATATGGTATAACGTTAGAACGTATTACGTTATACGGTATAACGTTATAACGTATTATGTTATATGGTATACCGTAATATGGTATAACGTTATAACGTATTACGTTATATGGTATAAGGTTATAACGTATTACGTTATATGGTATAACGTTATAACGTATTACGTTATATGGTATAACGTCATATGATATAAAGTTATAACGCATTACGTTATATGGTATAACGTTAGAACGTATTACGTTATACGGTATAACGTTATAACGTATTATGTTATATGGTATACCGTAATATGGTATAACGTTATAACGTATTACGTTATATGGTATAACGTTATAACGTATTACGTTATATGGTATAACGTCATATGGTATAAAGTTATAACGTATTACGTTATATGGTATAACGTTATAACGTATTACGTTATATGGTATAACGTTATAACGTATTACGTTATATGGTATAACGTTCGAACGTATTACGTTATATGGTATAACGTTCGAACGTATTACGTTATATGGTATAACGTTATAACGTATTACGTTATATGGTATAACGTTATAACGTATTACGTTATATGGTATAACGTCATATGGTATAAAGTTATAACGTATTACGTTATATGGTATAACGTTATAACGTATTACGTTATATGGTATAACGTTATAACGTATTACGTTATATGGTATAACGTTCGAACGTATTACGTTATATGGTATAACGTTCGAACGTATTACGTTATATGGTATAACGTTATAACGTATTACGTTATATGGTATACCCTAATATGGTATAACGTTATAACGGATTACGTTATATGGTATACCGTAAAATGGTATAACGTTATAACGTATTACGTTATATGCTATAACGTTATGACGTATTACGTTATATGGTATAACGTTATAACGTATTACGTTATATGGTATAACGTTATAACGTATTACGTTATATGGTATAACGTTATAACGTATTACGTTATAAGGTATAACGTTATATGGCATAACGTTATAACGTATTACGTTATATGGTATAACGTTATAACGTGTTACGTTATATGGTATAACGTTATAACGTATTACGTTATATGGCATAACGTTATAACGTATTACGTTATATGGTATAACGTTATGACGTATTACGTTATATGCTATAACGTTATAACGTATTACGTTATATGGTATAACGTTATAACGTATTACGTTATATGCTATAACGTTATAACGTATTACGTTATATGGTATAACGTTATAACGTATTACGTTATATGGTATAACGTTATAACGTATTACGTTATACGGTATAACGTTATAACGTATTACGTTATATGCTATATCGTTATAACGTATTACGTTATATGGTATAACGTTATAACGTATTACGTTATATGGTATAACGTTATAACGTATTACGTTATATGGTATAACGTCATATGGTATAAAGTTATAACGTATTACGTTATATGGTATAACGTTATAACGTATTACGTTATATGGTATAACGTTATAACGTATTACGTTATATGGTATAACGTTATAACGTATTACGTTATATGGTATAACGTTATAACGTATTACGTTATATGGTATAACGTTATAACGTATTACGTTATAAGGTATAACGTTATATGGCATAACGTTATAACGTATTACGTTATATGGTATAACGTTACAACGTGTTACGTTTTATGGTATAACGTTATAACGTATTACGTTATATGGCATAACGTTATAACGTATTACGTTATATGGTATAACGTTATGACGTATTACGTTATATGGTATAACGTTATAACGTATTACGTTATATGGTATAACGTTATAACGTATTACGTTATATGGTATAACGTTATATGGTATAAAGTTATAACGTAATACGGTATATGGTGTAACGTTATAACGTATTACGTTATATGTTATAACGTTATAACGTATTACGTTATATGGTATAACGTTATAACGTATTACGTTATATGGTATAACGTTCGAACGTATTACGTTATATGGTATAACGTTATAACGTATTACGTTATATGGTATAACGTTATAACGTATTACGTTATATGGTATAACGTTCGAACGTATTACGTTATATGGTATAACGTTATAACGTATTATGTTATATGGTATACCGTAATATGGTATAACGTTATAACGTATTACGTTATATGGTATAACGTTATAACGTATTACGTTATATGGTATAACGTCATATGGTATAAAGTTATAACGTAATACGGTATATGGTGTAACGTTATAACGTATTACGTTATATGTTATAACGTTATAACGTATTACGTTATATGGTATAACGTTATAACGTATTACGTTATATGGTATAACGTTATAACGTATTACGTTATATGGTATAACGTTATAACGTATTACGTTATATGGTATAACGTTATAACGTATTACGTTATATGGTATAACGTCATATGGCATAACGATATAACGTATTAAGTTATATGGTATAACGTTATAAGGTATAACGTTATATGGCATAACGTTATAACGTATTACGTTATATGGTATAACGTTATAACGTGTTACGTTATATGGTATAACGTTATATGGCATAACGTTATAACGTATTACGTTATATGGTATAACGTTATGACGTATTACGTTATATGGTATAACGTTATAACGTATTACGTTATATGGTATAACGTTATAACGTATTACGTTATATGGTATAACGTTATATGGTATAACGTTATAACGTATTACGTTAAATGGTATACCGTTATATGGCATAACGTTATAACGTATTACGTTATATGGTATAACGTTATAACGTATTACGTTATATGGTATAACGTTATAACGTATTACGTTATATGGTATAACGTTATAACGTATTACGTTATATGGTATAACGTTCGAACGTATTACGTTATATGGTATAACGTTATAACGTATTATGTTATATGGTATACCGTAATATGGTATAACGTTATAACGTATTACGTTATATGGTATAACGTTATAACGTATTACGTTATATGGTATAAGGTTATAACGTATTACGTTATATGGTATAACGTTATAACGTATTACGTTATATGGTATAACGTTATGACGTATTACGTTATATGGTATAACGTCATATGATATAAAGTTATAACGCATTACGTTATATGGTATAACGTTAGAACGTATTACGTTATACGGTATAACGTTATAACGTATTATGTTATATGGTATACCGTAATATGGTATAACGTTATAACGTATTACGTTATATGGTATAACGTTATAACGTATTACGTTATATGGTATAACGTCATATGGTATAAAGTTATAACGTATTACGTTATATGGTATAACGTTATAGCGTATTACGTTATATGGTATAACGTTATAACGTATTACGTTATATGGTATACCCTAATATGGTATAACGTTATAACGGATTACGTTATATGGTATACCGTAAAATGGTATAACGTTATAACGTATTACGTTATATGCTATAACGTTATGACGTATTACGTTATATGGTATAACGTTATAACGTATTACGTTATATGGTATAACGTTATAACGTATTACGTTATATGGTATAACGTCATATGGTATAACGTTATAACGTATTACGTTATATGGTATAACGTCATATGGTATAACGTTATAACGTATTACGCCATATGGTATAACGTTATAACGTATTACGTTATATGGTATACCGTAATATGGTATAACGTTATAACGTATTACGTTATATGGTATAACGTCATATGGTATAACGTTATAACGTATTACGCTATATGGTATAACATTATAACGTATTACGCTATATGGTATAACGTTATAACGTATTACGTTATATGGTATACCGTAATATGGTATAACGTTATAACGTATTACGTTATGTGGTATAACGTTATAACGTATTACATTATATGGTATAACGTTATAACGTATTACGTTATATGTTATAACGTTATAACGTATTACGTTATATGCTATAACGTTATAACGTATTACGTTATATGGTATAACGTCATATGGTATAAAGTTATAACGTATTACGATATATGGTGTAACGTAATAACGTATTACCTTATATGGTATAACGTTATAACGTATTACGTTATATGGTATAACGTCATATGGTATAAAGTTATAACGTATTACGATATATGGTGTAACGTTATAACGTATTACGTTATATGTTATAACGTTATAACGTATTACGTTATGTGGTATAACGATATAACGTATTACGTTATATGGTATAACGTTATATGGCATAACGCTATAACGTATTACGTTATATGGTATAACGTCATATGGTATAAAGTTATAACGTATTACGATATATGGTGTAACGTTATAACGTATTACGTTATATGGTATAACGTTATAACGTATTACGTTATATGGTATAACGTCATATGGTATAACGTTATAACGTATTACGTTATATGGTATAACGTCATATGGTATAACGTTATAACGTATTACGCTATATGGTATAACGTTATAACGTATTGCGTTATATGGTATAACGTCATATGGTATAACGTTATAACGTATTACGTTATATGGTATAACGTCATATGGTATAAAGTTATAACGTATTACGATATATGGTGTAACGTAATAACGTATTACCTTATATGGTATAACGTTATAACGTATTACGTTATATGGTATAACGTCATATGGTATAAAGTTATAACGTATTACGATATATGGTGTAACGTTATAACGTATTACGTTATATGTTATAACGTTATAACGTATTACGTTATATGCTATAACGTTATAACGTATTACGTTATATGGTATAACGTTATAACGTATTACGTTATATGGTATACCGTAATATGGTATAACGTTATAACGTATTACGTTATATGGTATAACGTTATAACGTATTACGTTATATGCTATAACGTTATAACGTATTACGTTATATGGTATAACGTTATAACGTATTACGTTATATGGTATAACGTTATAACGTATTACGTTATATGGTATAACGTTATAACGTATTACGTTATATGGTATAACGTTATAACGTATTACGTTATATGGTATAACGTTATAACGTATTACGTTATATGGTATAACGTTATAACGTATTACGTTATATGGTATAACGTTATAACGTATTACGTTATATGGTATAACGTTATAACGTATTACGTTATATGGTATAACGTCATATGGCATAACGATATAACGTATTACGTTATATGGTATAACGTTATAACGTATTACGTTATATGGTATAACGTTATAACGTATTACGTTATATGGTATAACGTTAGAACGTATTACGTTATACGGTATAACGTTATAAAGTATTATGTTATATGGTATACCGTAATATGGTATAACGTTATAACGTATTACGTTATATGGTATAACGTCATATGGCATAACGATATAACGTATTACGTTATATGGTATAACGTTATAACGTATTACGTTATAAGGTATAACGTTACATGGCATAACGTTATAACGTATTACGTTATATGGAATAACGTTATAACGTATTACGTTATATGGTATAACGTTATAACGTATTACGTTATAAGGTATAACGTTATATGGCATAACGTTATAACGTATTACGTTATATGGTATAACGTTATAACGTGTTACGTTATATGGTATAACGTTATAACGTATTACGTTATATGGCATAACGTTATAACGTATTACGTTATATGGTATAACGTTATGACGTATTACGTTATATGGTATAACGTTATAACGTATTACGTTATATGGTATAACGTTATAACGTATTACGTTATATGGTATAACGTTATATGGTATAACGTTATAACGTATTACGTTAAATGGTATAACGTTATAACGTATTACGTTATATGGTATAAGGTTATAACGTATTACGTTATATGGTATAACGTCATGTGGTATAAAGTTATAACGTATTACGATATATGGTGTAACGTTATAACGTATTACGTTATATGTTATAACGTTATAACGTATTACGTTATATGCTGTAACGTTATAACGTATTACGTTATATGGTATAACGTTATAACGTATTACGTTATATGGTATAACGTTCGGACGTATTACGTTATATGGTATAACGTTATAACGTATTATGTTATATGGTATACCGTAATATGGTATAACGTTATAACGTATTACGTTATATGGTATAACGTTATAACGTATTACGTTATATGGTATAAGGTTATAACGTATTACGTTATATGGTATAACGTTATAACGTATTACGTTATATGGTATAACGTTATGACGTATTACGTTATATGGTATAACGTCATATGATATAAAGTTATAACGCATTACGTTATATGGTATAACGTTAGAACGTATTACGTTATACGGTATAACGTTATAACGTATTATGTTATATGGTATACCGTAATATGGTATAACGTTATAACGTATTACGTTATATGGTATAACGTTATAACGTATTACGTTATATGGTATAACGTCATATGGTATAAAGTTATAACGTATTACGTTATATGGTATAACGTTATAACGTATTACGTTATATGGTATAACGTTATAACGTATTACGTTATATGGTATAACGTTCGAACGCATTACGTTATATGGTATAACGTTAGAACGTATTACGTTATACGGTATAACGTTATAACGTATTACGTTATATGGTATACCGTAAAATGGTATAACGTTATAACGTATTACGTTATATGCTATAACGTTATGACGTATTACGTTATATGGTATAACGTTATAACGTATTACGTTATATGGTATAACGTTATAACGTATTACGTTATATGGTATAACGTTATAACGTATTACGTTATAAGGTATAACGTTATATGGCATAACGTTATAACGTATTACGTTATATGATATAACGTTATAACGTGTTACGTTATATGGTATAACGTTATAACGTGTTACGTTATATGGCATAACGTTATAACGTATTACGTTATATGGTATAACGTTATGACGTATTACGTTATATGGTATAACGTTATAACGTATTACGTTATATGGTATACCGTTATATGGCATAACGTTATAAGGTATTACGTTATATGGTATAACGTTATAACGTATTACGTTATATGGTATAACGTTATAACATATTACGTTATATGGTATAACGTTATAACGTATTACGTTATATGGTATAACGTTATATGGCATAACGTTATAACGTATTACGTTATATGGTATTACGTTATAACGTATTACGTTATATGGTATACCGTAAAATGGTATAACGTTATAACGTATTACGTTATGTGGTATAACGTTATAACGTATTACGTTATATGGTATAACGTTATATGGCATAACGCTATAACGTATTACGTTATATGGTATAACGTCATATGGTATAAAGTTATAACGTATTACGATATATGGTGTAACGTTATAACGTATTACGTTATATGGTATAACGTTATAACGTATTACGTTATATGGTATAACGTCATATGGTATAACGTTATAACGTATTACGTTATATGGTATAACGTCATATGGTATAACGTTATAACGTATTACGCTATATGGTATAACGTTATAACGTATTGCGTTATATGGTATAACGTCATATGGTATAACGTTATAACATATTACGTTATATGGTATAACGTCATATGGTATAACGTTATAACGTATTACGCCATATGGTATAACGTTATAACGTATTACGTTATATGGTATACCGTAATATGGTATAACGTTATAACGTATTACGTTATATGGTATAACGTCATATGGTATAACGTTATAACGTATTACGCTATATGGTATAACGTTATAACGTATTACGTTATATGGTATAACGTCATATGGCATAACGATATAACGTATTACGTTATATGGTATAACGTTATAAGGTATAACGTTATATGGCATAACGTTATAACGTATTACGTTATATGGTATAACGTTATAACGTGTTACGTTATATGGTATAACGTTATATGGCATAACGTTATGACGTATTACGTTATATGGTATAACGTTATGACGTATTACGTTATATGGTATAACGTTATAACGTATTACGTTATATGGTATAACGTTATATGGTATAACGTTATAACGTATTACGTTAAATGGTATACCGTTATATGGCATAACGTTATAACGTATTACGTTATATGGTATAACGTTATAACGTATTACGTTATATGGTATAACGTTATAACGTATTACGTTATATGGTATAACGTCATGTGGTATAAAGTTATAACGTATTACGATATATGGTGTAACGTTATAACGTATTACGTTATATGTTATAACGTTATAACGTATTACGTTATATGCTGTAACGTTATAACGTATTACGTTATATGGTATAACGTTATAACGTATTACGTTATATGGTATAACGTTCGAACGTATTACGTTATATGGTATAACGTTATAACGTATTACGTTATATGGTATAACGTTATAACGTATTACGTTATATGGTATAACGTTCGAACGTATTACGTTATATGGTATAACGTTATAACGTATTATGTTATATGGTATACCGTAATATGGTATAACGTTATAACGTATTACGTTATATGGTATAACGTTATAACGTATTACGTTATATGGTATAAGGTTATAACGTATTACGTTATATGGTATAACGTTATAACGTATTACGTTATATGGTATAACGTTATGACGTATTACGTTATATGGTATAACGTCATATGATATAAAGTTATAACGCATTACGTTATATGGTATAACGTTAGAACGTATTACGTTATACGGTATAACGTTATAACGTATTATGTTATATGGTATACCGTAATATGGTATAACGTTATAACGTATTACGTTATATGGTATAACGTTATAACGTATTACGTTATATGGTATAACGTCATATGGTATAAAGTTATAACGTATTACGTTATATGGTATAACGTTATAACGTATTACGTTATATGGTATAACGTTCGAACGTATTACGTTATATGGTATAACGTTCGAACGTATTACGTTATATGGTATAACGTTCGAACGTATTACGTTATATGGTATAACGTTATAACGTATTACGTTATATGGTATACCCTAATATGGTATAACGTTATAACGGATTACGTTATATGGTATACCGTAAAATGGTATAACGTTATAACGTATTACGTTATATGCTATAACGTTATGACGTATTACGTTATATGGTATAACGTTATAACGTATTACGTTATATGGTATAACGTTATAACGTATTACGTTATATGGTATAACGTTATAACGTATTACGTTATATGGTATACCGTAAAATGGTATAACGTTATAACGTATTACGTTATGTGGTATAAGGTTATAACGTATTACGTTATATGGTATAACGTTATATGGCATAACGCTATAACGTATTACGTTATATGGTATAACGTCATATGGTATAAAGTTATAACGTATTACGATATATGGTGTAACGTTATAACGTATTACGTTATATGGTATAACGTTATAACGTATTACGTTATATGGTATAACGTTATAACATATTACGTTATATGGTATAACGTTATAACGTATTACGTTATATGGTATAACGTTATAACGTATTACGTTATATGGTATACCGTAAAATGGTATAACGTTATAACGTATTACGTTATGTGGTATAACGTTATAACGTATTACGTTATATGGTATAACGTCATATGGTATAAAGTTATAACGTATTACGTTATATGGTATAACGTTATAACGTATTACGTTATATGGTATAACGTTCGAACGTATTACGTTATATGGTATAACTTTCGAACGTATTACGTTATATGGTATAACGTTCGAACGTATTACGTTATATGGTATAACGTTATAACGTATTACGTTATATGGTATACCCTAATATGGTATAACGTTATAACGGATTACGTTATATGGTATACCGTAAAATGGTATAACGTTATAACGTATTACGTTATATGCTATAACGTTATGACGTATTACGTTATATGGTATAACGTTATAACGTATTACGTTATATGGTATAACGTTATAACGTATTACGTTATATGGTATAACGTTATATCGTATTACGTTATATGGTATACCGTAAAATGGTATAACGTTATAACGTATTACGTTATGTGGTATAACGTTATAACGTATTACGTTATATGGTATAACGTCATATGGTATAAAGTTATAACGTATTACGTTATATGGTATAACGTTATAACGTATTACGTTATATGGTATAACGTTCGAACGTATTACGTTATATGGTATAACGTTCGAACGTATTACGTTATATGGTATAACGTTCGAACGTATTACGTTATATGGTATAACGTTATAACGTATTACGTTATATGGTATACCCTAATATGGTATAACGTTATAACGGATTACGTTATATGGTATACCGTAAAATGGTATAACGTTATAACGTATTACGTTATATGCTATAACGTTATGACGTATTACGTTATATGGTATAACGTTATAACGTATTACGTTATATGGTATAACGTTATAACGTATTACGTTATATGGTATAACGTTATAACGTATTACGTTATAAGGTATAACGTTATATGGCATAACGTTATAACGTATTACGTTATATGGTATAACGTTATAACGTGTTACGTTATATGGTATAACGTTATAACGTATTACGTCATATGGCATAACGTTATAACGTATTACGTTATATGGTATAACGTTATGACGTATTACGTTATATGGTATAACGTTATAACGTATTACGTTATATGGTATACCGTTATATGGCATAACGTTATAACGTATTACGTTATATGGTATAACGTTATAACGTATTACGTTATATGGTATAACGTTATAACGTATTACGTTATATGGTATAACGTTATAACGTATTACGTTATATGGTATAACGTTATAACGTATTACGTTATATGGTATAACGTTATAACGTATTACGTTATATGGTATAACGTTATAACGTATTACGTTATATGGTATAACGTTATAACGTATTACGTTATATGGTATAACGTTATAACGTATTACGTTATATGGTATAACGTTATAACGTATTACGTTATATGGTATAACGTCATATGGCATAACGATATAACGTATTACGTTATATGGTATAACGTTATAACGTATTACGATATATGGTGTAACGTTATAACGTATTACGTTATATGGTATAACGTTATAACGTATTACGATATATGGTGTAACGTTATAACGTATTACGTTATATGTTATAACGTTATAACGTATTACGTTATGTGGTATAACGATATAACGTATTACGTTATATGGTATAACGTTATATGGCATAACGCTATAACGTATTACGTTATATGGTATAACGTCATATGGTATAAAGTTATAACGTATTACGATATATGGTGTAACGTTATAACGTATTACGTTATATGGTATAACGTTATAACGTATTACGTTATATGGTATAACGTCATATGGTATAACGTTATAACGTATTACGTTATATGGTATAACGTCATATGGTATAACGTTATAACGTATTACGCTATATGGTATAACGTTATAACGTATTGCGTTATATGGTATAACGTCATATGGTATAACGTTATAACGTATTACGTTATATGGTATAACGTCATATGGTATAAAGTTATAACGTATTACGATATATGGTGTAACGTAATAACGTATTACCTTATATGGTATAACGTTATAACGTATTACGTTATATGGTATAACGTCATATGGTATAAAGTTATAACGTATTACGATATATGGTGTAACGTTATAACGTATTACGTTATATGTTATAACGTTATAAAGTATTACGTTATATGCTATAACGTTATAACGTATTACGTTATATGGTATAACGTTATAACGTATTACGTTATATGGTATACCGTAATATGGTATAACGTTATAACGTATTACGTTATATGGTATAACGTTATAACGTATTACGTTATATGCTATAACGTTATAACGTATTACGTTATATGGTATAACGTTATAACGTATTACGTTATATGGTATAACGTTATAACGTATTACGTTATATGGTATAACGTTATAACGTATTACGTTATATGGTATAACGTTATAACGTATTACGTTATATGGTATAACGTT
The DNA here is from genome assembly GCF_024542735.1 of Bombus huntii. NCBI lineage: Eukaryota > Metazoa > Arthropoda > Insecta > Hymenoptera > Apidae > Bombus > Bombus huntii. The sequence continues at coordinate 1,140,925 of NW_026099317.1, read as the reverse complement.
ATAACGTATTACGTTATATGGTATAACGTTATAACGTATTACGTTATATGGTATAACGTTATAACGTATTACGTTATATGGTATAACGTTATAACGTATTACGTTATATGGTATAACGTCATATGGCATAACGATATAACGTATTACGTTATATGGTATAACGTTATAACGTATTACGTTATATGGTATAACGTTATAACGTATTACGTTATATGGTATAACGTTAGAACGTATTACGTTATACGGTATAACGTTATAAAGTATTATGTTATATGGTATACCGTAATATGGTATAACGTTATAACGTATTACGTTATATGGTATAACGTCATATGGCATAACGATATAACGTATTACGTTATATGGTATAACGTTATAACGTATTACGTTATAAGGTATAACGTTACATGGCATAACGTTATAACGTATTACGTTATATGGAATAACGTTATAACGTATTACGTTATATGGTATAACGTTATAACGTATTACGTTATAAGGTATAACGTTATATGGCATAACGTTATAACGTATTACGTTATATGGTATAACGTTATAACGTGTTACGTTATATGGTATAACGTTATAACGTATTACGTTATATGGCATAACGTTATAACGTATTACGTTATATGGTATAACGTTATGACGTATTACGTTATATGGTATAACGTTATAACGTATTACGTTATATGGTATAACGTTATAACGTATTACGTTATATGGTATAACGTTATAACGTATTACGTTATATGGTATAACGTTATATGGTATAACGTTATAACGTATTACGTTAAATGGTATAACGTTATAACGTATTACGTTATATGGTATAAGGTTATAACGTATTACGTTATATGGTATAACGTCATGTGGTATAAAGTTATAACGTATTACGATATATGGTGTAACGTTATAACGTATTACGTTATATGTTATAACGTTATAACGTATTACGTTATATGCTGTAACGTTATAACGTATTACGTTATATGGTATAACGTTATAACGTATTACGTTATATGGTATAACGTTCGGACGTATTACGTTATATGGTATAACGTTATAACGTATTATGTTATATGGTATACCGTAATATGGTATAACGTTATAACGTATTACGTTATATGGTATAACGTTATAACGTATTACGTTATATGGTATAAGGTTATAACGTATTACGTTATATGGTATAACGTTATAACGTATTACGTTATATGGTATAACGTTATGACGTATTACGTTATATGGTATAACGTCATATGATATAAAGTTATAACGCATTACGTTATATGGTATAACGTTAGAACGTATTACGTTATACGGTATAACGTTATAACGTATTATGTTATATGGTATACCGTAATATGGTATAACGTTATAACGTATTACGTTATATGGTATAACGTTATAACGTATTACGTTATATGGTATAACGTCATATGGTATAAAGTTATAACGTATTACGTTATATGGTATAACGTTATAACGTATTACGTTATATGGTATAACGTTATAACGTATTACGTTATATGGTATAACGTTCGAAAGCATTACGTTATATGGTATAACGTTAGAACGTATTACGTTATACGGTATAACGTTATAACGTATTACGTTATATGGTATACCGTAAAATGGTATAACGTTATAACGTATTACGTTATATGCTATAACGTTATGACGTATTACGTTATATGGTATAACGTTATAACGTATTACGTTATATGGTATAACGTTATAACGTATTACGTTATATGGTATAACGTTATAACGTATTACGTTATAAGGTATAACGTTATATGGCATAACGTTATAACGTATTACGTTATATGATATAACGTTATAACGTGTTACGTTATATGGTATAACGTTATAACGTGTTACGTTATATGGCATAACGTTATAACGTATTACGTTATATGGTATAACGTTATGACGTATTACGTTATATGGTATAACGTTATAACGTATTACGTTATATGGTATACCGTTATATGGCATAACGTTATAAGGTATTACGTTATATGGTATAACGTTATAACGTATTACGTTATATGGTATAACGTTATAACATATTACGTTATATGGTATAACGTTATAACGTATTACGTTATATGGTATAACGTTATATGGCATAACGTTATAACGTATTACGTTATATGGTATTACGTTATAACGTATTACGTTATATGGTATACCGTAAAATGGTATAACGTTATAACGTATTACGTTATGTGGTATAACGTTATAACGTATTACGTTATATGGTATAACGTTATATGGCATAACGCTATAACGTATTACGTTATATGGTATAACGTCATATGGTATAAAGTTATAACGTATTACGATATATGGTGTAACGTTATAACGTATTACGTTATATGGTATAACGTTATAACGTATTACGTTATATGGTATAACGTCATATGGTATAACGTTATAACGTATTACGTTATATGGTATAACGTCATATGGTATAACGTTATAACGTATTACGCTATATGGTATAACGTTATAACGTATTGCGTTATATGGTATAACGTCATATGGTATAACGTTATAACATATTACGTTATATGGTATAACGTCATATGGTATAACGTTATAACGTATTACGCCATATGGTATAACGTTATAACGTATTACGTTATATGGTATACCGTAATATGGTATAACGTTATAACGTATTACGTTATATGGTATAACGTCATATGGTATAACGTTATAACGTATTACGCTATATGGTATAACGTTATAACGTATTACGTTATATGGTATAACGTCATATGGCATAACGATATAACGTATTACGTTATATGGTATAACGTTATAAGGTATAACGTTATATGGCATAACGTTATAACGTATTACGTTATATGGTATAACGTTATAACGTGTTACGTTATATGGTATAACGTTATATGGCATAACGTTATGACGTATTACGTTATATGGTATAACGTTATGACGTATTACGTTATATGGTATAACGTTATAACGTATTACGTTATATGGTATAACGTTATATGGTATAACGTTATAACGTATTACGTTAAATGGTATACCGTTATATGGCATAACGTTATAACGTATTACGTTATATGGTATAACGTTATAACGTATTACGTTATATGGTATAACGTTATAACGTATTACGTTATATGGTATAACGTCATGTGGTATAAAGTTATAACGTATTACGATATATGGTGTAACGTTATAACGTATTACGTTATATGTTATAACGTTATAACGTATTACGTTATATGCTGTAACGTTATAACGTATTACGTTATATGGTATAACGTTATAACGTATTACGTTATATGGTATAACGTTCGAACGTATTACGTTATATGGTATAACGTTATAACGTATTACGTTATATGGTATAACGTTATAACGTATTACGTTATATGGTATAACGTTCGAACGTATTACGTTATATGGTATAACGTTATAACGTATTATGTTATATGGTATACCGTAATATGGTATAACGTTATAACGTATTACGTTATATGGTATAACGTTATAACGTATTACGTTATATGGTATAAGGTTATAACGTATTACGTTATATGGTATAACGTTATAACGTATTACGTTATATGGTATAACGTTATGACGTATTACGTTATATGGTATAACGTCATATGATATAAAGTTATAACGCATTACGTTATATGGTATAACGTTAGAACGTATTACGTTATACGGTATAACGTTATAACGTATTATGTTATATGGTATACCGTAATATGGTATAACGTTATAACGTATTACGTTATATGGTATAACGTTATAACGTATTACGTTATATGGTATAACGTCATATGGTATAAAGTTATAACGTATTACGTTATATGGTATAACGTTATAACGTATTACGTTATATGGTATAACGTTCGAACGTATTACGTTATATGGTATAACGTTCGAACGTATTACGTTATATGGTATAACGTTCGAACGTATTACGTTATATGGTATAACGTTATAACGTATTACGTTATATGGTATACCCTAATATGGTATAACGTTATAACGGATTACGTTATATGGTATACCGTAAAATGGTATAACGTTATAACGTATTACGTTATATGCTATAACGTTATGACGTATTACGTTATATGGTATAACGTTATAACGTATTACGTTATATGGTATAACGTTATAACGTATTACGTTATATGGTATAACGTTATAACGTATTACGTTATATGGTATACCGTAAAATGGTATAACGTTATAACGTATTACGTTATGTGGTATAAGGTTATAACGTATTACGTTATATGGTATAACGTTATATGGCATAACGCTATAACGTATTACGTTATATGGTATAACGTCATATGGTATAAAGTTATAACGTATTACGATATATGGTGTAACGTTATAACGTATTACGTTATATGGTATAACGTTATAACGTATTACGTTATATGGTATAACGTTATAACATATTACGTTATATGGTATAACGTTATAACGTATTACGTTATATGGTATAACGTTATAACGTATTACGTTATATGGTATACCGTAAAATGGTATAACGTTATAACGTATTACGTTATGTGGTATAACGTTATAACGTATTACGTTATATGGTATAACGTCATATGGTATAAAGTTATAACGTATTACGTTATATGGTATAACGTTATAACGTATTACGTTATATGGTATAACGTTCGAACGTATTACGTTATATGGTATAACTTTCGAACGTATTACGTTATATGGTATAACGTTCGAACGTATTACGTTATATGGTATAACGTTATAACGTATTACGTTATATGGTATACCCTAATATGGTATAACGTTATAACGGATTACGTTATATGGTATACCGTAAAATGGTATAACGTTATAACGTATTACGTTATATGCTATAACGTTATGACGTATTACGTTATATGGTATAACGTTATAACGTATTACGTTATATGGTATAACGTTATAACGTATTACGTTATATGGTATAACGTTATATCGTATTACGTTATATGGTATACCGTAAAATGGTATAACGTTATAACGTATTACGTTATGTGGTATAACGTTATAACGTATTACGTTATATGGTATAACGTCATATGGTATAAAGTTATAACGTATTACGTTATATGGTATAACGTTATAACGTATTACGTTATATGGTATAACGTTCGAACGTATTACGTTATATGGTATAACGTTCGAACGTATTACGTTATATGGTATAACATTCGAACGTATTACGTTATATGGTATAACGTTATAACGTATTACGTTATATGGTATACCCTAATATGGTATAACGTTATAACGGATTACGTTATATGGTATACCGTAAAATGGTATAACGTTATAACGTATTACGTTATATGCTATAACGTTATGACGTATTACGTTATATGGTATAACGTTATAACGTATTACGTTATATGGTATAACGTTATAACGTATTACGTTATATGGTATAACGTTATAACGTATTACGTTATAAGGTATAACGTTATATGGCATAACGTTATAACGTATTACGTTATATGGTATAACGTTATAACGTGTTACGTTATATGGTATAACGTTATAACGTATTACGTCATATGGCATAACGTTATAACGTATTACGTTATATGGTATAACGTTATGACGTATTACGTTATATGGTATAACGTTATAACGTATTACGTTATATGGTATACCGTTATATGGCATAACGTTATAACGTATTACGTTATATGGTATAACGTTATAACGTATTACGTTATATGGTATAACGTTATAACATATTACGTTATATGGTATAACGTTATAACGTATTACGTTATATGGTATAACGTTATAACGTATTACGTTATATGGTATACCGTAAAATGGTATAACGTTATAACGTATTACGTTATGTGGTATAACGTTATAACGTATTACGTTATATGGTATAACGTTATATGGCATAACGCTATAACGTATTACGTTATATGGTATAACGTCATATGGTATAAAGTTATAACGTATTACGATATATGGTGTAACGTTATAACTTATTACGTTATATGGTATAACGTTATAACGTATTACGTTATATGGTATAACGTCATATGGTATAACGTTATAACGTATTACGTTATATGGTATAACGTCATATGGTATAACGTTATAACGTATTACGCTATATGGTATAACGTTATAACGTATTGCGTTATATGGTATAACGTCATATGGTATAACGTTATAACGTATTACGTTATATGGTATAACGTCATATGGTATAACGTTATAACGTATTACGCCATATGGTATAACGTTATAACGTATTACGTTATATGGTATACCGTAATATGGTATAACGTTATAACGTATTACGTTATATGGTATAACGTCATATGGTATAACGTTATAACGTATTACGCTATATGGTATAACATTATAACGTATTACGCTATATGGTATAACGTTATAACGTATTACGTTATATGGTATACCGTAATATGGTATAACGTTATAACGTATTACGTTATGTGGTATAACGTTATAACGTATTACATTATATGGTATAACGTTATAACGTATTACGTTATATGGTATAACGTTATAACGTATTACGTTATATGGTATAACGTTATAACGTGTTACGTTATATGGTATAACGTTATAACGTATTACGTCATATGGCATAACGTTATAACGTATTACGTTATATGGTATAACGTTATGACGTATTACGTTATATGGTATAACGTTATAACGTATTACGTTATATGGTATACCGTTATATGGCATAACGTTATAACGTATTACGTTATATGGTATAACGTTATAACGTATTACGTTATATGGTATAACGTTATAACATATTACGTTATATGGTATAACGTTATAACGTATTACGTTATATGGTATAACGTTATAACGTATTACGTTATATGGTATACCGTAAAATGGTATAACGTTATAACGTATTACGTTATGTGGTATAACGTTATAACGTATTACGTTATATGGTATAACGTTATATGGCATAACGCTATAACGTATTACGTTATATGGTATAACGTCATATGGTATAAAGTTATAACGTATTACGATATATGGTGTAACGTTATAACGTATTACGTTATATGGTATAACGTTATAACGTATTACGTTATATGGTATAACGTCATATGGTATAACGTTATAACGTATTACGTTATATGGTATAACGTCATATGGTATAACGTTATAACGTATTACGTTATATGGTATAACGTCATATGGTATAACGTTATAACGTATTACGTTATATGGTATAACGTCATATGGTATAACGTTATAACGTATTACGCTATATGGTATAACGTTATAACGTATTGCGTTATATGGTATAACGTCATATGGTATAACGTTATAACGTATTACGTTATATGGTATAACGTCATATGGTATAACGTTATAACGTATTACGCCATATGGTATAACGTTATAACGTATTACGTTATATGGTATACCGTAATATGGTATAACGTTATAACGTATTACGTTATATGGTATAACGTCATATGGTATAACGTTATAACGTATTACGCTATATGGTATAACGTTATAACGTATTACGTTATATGGTATAACGTTATAACATATTACGTTATATGGTATAACGTTATAACGTATTACGTTATATGGTATAACGTTATAACGTATTACGTTATATGGTATAACGTTATAACATATTACGTTATATGGTATAACGTTATAACGTATTACGTTATATGGTATAACGTTATAACGTATTACGTTATATGGTATACCGTAAAATGGTATAACGTTATAACGTATTACGTTATGTGGTATAACGTTATAACGTATTACGTTATATGGTATAACGTTATATGGCATAACGCTATAACGTATTACGTTATATGGTATAACGTCATATGGTATAAAGTTATAACGTATTACGATATATGGTGTAACGTTATAACGTATTACGTTATATGGTATAACGTTATAACGTATTACGTTATATGGTATAACGTCATATGGTATAACGTTATAACGTATTACGTTATATGGTATAACGTCATATGGTATAACGTTATAACGTATTACGCTATATGGTATAACGTTATAACGTATTGCGTTATATGGTATAACGTCATATGGTATAACGTTATAACGTATTACGTTATATGGTATAACGTCATATGGTATAACGTTATAACGTATTACGCCATATGGTATAACGTTATAACGTATTACGTTATATGGTATACCGTAATATGGTATAACGTTATAACGTATTACGTTATATGGTATAACGTCATATGGTATAACGTTATAACGTATTACGCTATATGGTATAACATTATAACGTATTACGCTATATGGTATAACGTTATAACGTATTACGTTATATGGTATACCGTAATATGGTATAACGTTATAACGTATTACGTTATGTGGTATAACGTTATAACGTATTACATTATATGGTATAACGTTATAACGTATTACGTTATATGGTATAACGTTATAACGTATTACGTTATATGGTATAACGTTATAACGTATTACGTTATATGGTATAACGTTATAACGTATTACGTTATATGGTATAACGTTATAACGTATTACGTTATATGGTATAACGTCATATGGCATAACGATATAACGTATTACGTTATATGGTATAACGTTATAAGGTATAACGTTATATGGCATAACGTTATAACGTATTACGTTATATGGTATAACGTTATAACGTGTTACGTTATATGGTATAACGTCATATGGTATAAAGTTATAACGTATTACGATATATGGTGTAACGTTATAACGTATTACGTTATATGGTATAACGTTATAACGTATTACGTTATATGGTATAACGTCATATGGTATAACGTTATAACGTATTACGTTATATGGTATAACGTCATATGGTATAACGTTATAACGTATTACGCTATATGGTATAACGTTATAACGTATTGCGTTATATGGTATAACGTCATATGGTATATCGTTATAACGTATTACGTTATATGGTATAACGTCATATGGTATAACGTTATAACGTATTACGCCATATGGTATAACGTTATAACGTATTACGTTATATGGTATACCGTAATATGGTATAACGTTATAACGTATTACGTTATATGGTATAACGTCATATGGTATAACGTTATAACGTATTACGCTATATGGTATAACATTATAACGTATTACGCTATATGGTATAACGTTATAACGTATTACGTTATATGGTATACCGTAATATGGTATAACGTTATAACGTATTACGTTATGTGGTATAACGTTATAACGTATTACATTATATGGTATAACGTTATAACGTATTGCGTTATATGTTATAACGTTATAACGTATTACGTTATATGCTATAACGTTATAACGTATTACGTTATATGGTATAACGTCATATGGTATAAAGTTATAACGTATTACGTTATATGGTATAACGTTATAACGTATTACGTTATATGGTATAACGTCATATGGTATAAAGTTATAACGTAATACGGTATATGGTGTAACGTTATAACGTATTACGTTATATGGTATAACGTTATAACGTATTACGTTATATGGTATAACGTTATAACGTATTACGTTATATGGTATAACGTTATAACGTATTACGTTATATGGTATAACGTCATATGGCATAACGATATAACGTATTACGTTATATGGTATAACGTTATAAGGTATAACGTTATATGGCATAACGTTATAACGTATTACGTTATATGGTATAACGTTATAACGTGTTACGTTATATGGTATAACGTTATATGGCATAACGTTATAACGTATTACGTTATATGGTATAACGTTATGACGTATTACGTTATATGGTATAACGTTATAACGTATTACGTTATATGGTATAACGTTATAACGTATTACGTTATATGGTATAACGTTATAACGTATTACGTTATATGGTATAACGTTATAACGTATTACGTTATATGGTATAACGTCATGTGGTATAAAGTTATAACGTATTACGATATATGGTGTAACGTTATAACCTATTACGTTATATGTTATAACGTTATAACGTATTACGTTATATGCTGTAACGTTATAACGTATTACGTTATATGGTATAACGTTATAACGTATTACGTTATATGGTATAACGTTCGAACGTATTACGTTATATGGTATAACGTTATAACGTATTACGTTATATGGTATAACGTTATAACGTATTACGTTATATGGTATAACGTTCGAACGTATTACGTTATATGGTATAACGTTATAACGTATTACGTTATATGGTATAACGTTATGACGTATTACGTTATATGGTATAACGTCATATGATATAAAGTTATAACGCATTACGTTATATGGTATAACGTTAGAACGTATTACGTTATACGGTATAACGTTATAACGTATTACGTTATATGGTATAACGTCATATGGTATAAAGTTATAACGTATTACGTTATATGGTATAACGTTATAACGTATTACGTTATATGGTATAACGTTCGAACGTATTACGTTATATGGTATAACGTTCGAACGTATTACGTTATATGGTATAACGTTCGAACGTATTACGTTATATGGTATAACGTTATAACGTATTACGTTATATGGTATACCCTAATATGGTATAACGTTATAACGGATTACGTTATATGGTATACCGTAAAATGGTATAACGTTATAACGTATTACGTTATATGCTATAACGTTATGACGTATTACGTTATATGGTATAACGTTATAACGTATTACGTTATATGGTATAACGTTATAACGTATTACGTTATATGGTATAACGTTATAACGTATTACGTTATATGGTATAACGTCATATGGTATAAAGTTATAACGTAATACGGTATATGGTGTAACGTTATAACGTATTACGTTATATGGTATAACGTTATAACGTATTACGTTATATGGTATAACGTTATAACGTATTACGTTATATGGTATAACGTTATAACGTATTACGTTATATGGTATAACGTTATAACGTATTACGTTATATGGTATAACGTCATATGGCATAACGATATAACGTATTACGTTATATGGTATAATGTTATAAGGTATAACGTTATATGGCATAACGTTATAACGTATTACGTTATATGGTATAACGTTATAACGTGTTACGTTATATGGTATAACGTTATATGGCATAACGTTATAACGTATTACGTTATATGGTATAACGTTATGACGTATTACGTTATATGGTATAACGTTATAACGTATTACGTTATATGGTATAACGTTATAACGTATTACGTTATATGGTATAACGTTATAACGTATTACGTTATATGGTATAACGTTATAACGTATTACGTTATATGGTATAACGTCATGTGGTATAAAGTTATAACGTATTACGATATATGGTGTAACGTTATAACGTATTACGTTATATGTTATAACGTTATAACGTATTACGTTATATGCTGTAACGTTATAACGTATTACGTTATATGGTATAACGTTATAACGTATTACGTTATATGGTATAACGTTCGAACGTATTACGTTATATGGTATAACGTTATAACGTATTACGTTATATGGTATAACGTTATAACGTATTACGTTATATGGTATAACGTTCGAACGTATTACGTTATATGGTATAACGTTATAACGTATTATGTTATATGGTATACCGTAATATGGTATAACGTTATAACGTATTACGTTATATGGTATAACGTTATAACGTATTACGTTATATGGTATAAGGTTATAACGTATTACGTTATATGGTATAACGTTATAACGTATTACGTTATATGGTATAACGTTATGACGTATTACGTTATATGGTATAACGTCATATGATATAAAGTTATAACGCATTACGTTATATGGTATAACGTTAGAACGTATTACGTTATACGGTATAACGTTATAACGTATTATGTTATATGGTATACCGTAATATGGTATAACGTTATAACGTATTACGTTATATGGTATAACGTTATAACGTATTACGTTATATGGTATAACGTCATATGGTATAAAGTTATAACGTATTACGTTATATGGTATAACGTTATAACGTATTACGTTATATGGTATAACGTTCGAACGTATTACGCTATATGGTATAACGTTATAACGTGTTACGTTATATGGTATAACGTTATATGGCATAACGTTATAACGTATTACGTTATATGGTATAACGTTATGACGTATTACGTTATATGGTATAACGTTATAACGTATTACGTTATATGGTATAACGTTCGAACGTATTACGTTATATGGTATAACGTTATAACGTATTACGTTATATGGTATACCCTAATATGGTATAACGTTATAACGGATTACGTTATATGGTATACCGTAAAATGGTATAACGTTATAACGTATTACGTTATATGCTATAACGTTATGACGTATTACGTTATATGGTATAACGTTATAAGGTATAACGTTATATGGCATAACGTTATAACGTATTACGTTATATGGTATAACGTTATAACGTGTTACGTTATATGGTATAACGTTATATGGCATAACGTTATAACGTATTACGTTATATGGTATAACGTTATGACGTATTACGTTATATGGTATAACGTTATAACGTATTACGTTATATGGTATAACGTTATAACGTATTACGTTATATGGTATAACGTTATAACGTATTACGTTATATGGTATAACGTTATAACGTATTACGTTATATGGTATAACGTTATAACGTATTACGTTATATGGTATAACGTTATAACGTATTACGTTATATGGTATAACGTCATGTGGTATAAAGTTATAACGTATTACGATATATGGTGTAACGTTATAACGTATTACGTTATATGTTATAACGTTATAACGTATTACGTTATATGCTGTAACGTTATAACGTATTACGTTATATGGTATAACGTTATAACGTATTACGTTATATGGTATAACGTTCGAACGTATTACGTTATATGGTATAACGTTATAACGTATTACGTTATATGGTATAACGTTATAACGTATTACGTTATATGGTATAACGTTCGAACGTATTACGTTATATGGTATAACGTTATAACGTATTATGTTATATGGTATACCGTAATATGGTATAACGTTATAACGTATTACGTTATATGGTATAACGTTATAACGTATTACGTTATATGGTATAAGGTTATAACGTATTACGTTATATGGTATAACGTTATAACGTATTACGTTATATGGTATAACGTTATGACGTATTACGTTATATGGTATAACGTCATATGATATAAAGTTATAACGCATTACGTTATATGGTATAACGTTAGAACGTATTACGTTATACGGTATAACGTTATAACGTATTATGTTATATGGTATACCGTAATATGGTATAACGTTATAACGTATTACGTTATATGGTATAACGTTATAACGTATTACGTTATATTGTATAACGTCATATGGTATAAAGTTATAACGTATTACGTTATATGGTATAACGTTATAACGTATTACGTTATATGGTATAACGTTCGAACGTATTACGCTATATGGTATAACGTTCGAACGTATTACGTTATATGGTATAACGTTCGAACGTATTACGTTATATGGTATAACGTTATAACGTATTACGTTATATGGTATACCCTAATATGGTATAACGTTATAACGGATTACGTTATATGGTATACCGTAAAATGGTATAACGTTATAACGTATTACGTTATATGCTATAACGTTATGACGTATTACGTTATATGGTATAACGTTATAACGTATTACGTTATATGGTATAACGTTATAACGTATTACGTTATATGGTATAACGTTATAACGTATTACGTTATAAGGTATAACGTTATATGGCATAACGTTATAACGTATTACGTTATATGGTATAACGTTATAACGTGTTACGTTATATGGTATAACGTTATAACGTATTACGCTATATGGTATAACGTTATAACGTATTGCGTTATATGGTATAACGTCATATGGTATAACGTTATAACGTATTACGTTATATGGTATAACGTTATAACGTATTACGTTATATGGTATAACGTTATAACGTATTACGTTATATGGTATAACGTTATAACGTATTACGTTATATGCTATATCGTTATAACGTATTACGTTATATGGTATAACGTTATAACGTATTACGTTATATGGTATAACGTTATAACGTATTACGTTATATGGTATAACGTCATATGGCATAACGATATAACGTATTACATTATATGGTATAACGTTATAACGTATTACGTTATATGGTATAACGTTATAACGTATTACGTTATATGGTATAACGTTAGAACGTATTACGTTATACGGTATAACGTTATAAAGTATTATGTTATATGGTATACCGTAATATGGTATAACGTTATAACGTATTACGTTATATGGTATAACGTCATATGGCATAACGATATAACGTATTACGTTATATGGTATAACGTTATAACGTATTACGTTATAAGGTATAACGTTATATGGCATAACGTTATAACATATTACGTTATATGGAATAACGTTATAACGTATTACGTTATATGGTATAACGTTATAACGTATTACGTTATAAGGTATAACGTTATATGGCATAACGTTATAACGTATTACGTTATATGGTATAAGGTTATAACGTGTTACGTTATATGGTATAACGTTATAAGGTATTACGTTATATGGTATAACGTTATGACGTATTACGTTATATGGTATAACGTTATAACGTATTACGTTATATGGTATAACGTTATAACGTATTACGTTATATGGTATAACGTTATATGGTATAACGTTATAACGTATTACGTTAAATGGTATACCGTTATATGGCATAACGTTATAACGTATTACGTTATATGGTATAACGTTATAACGTATTACGTTATATGGTATAACGTTATAACGTATTACGATATATGGTATAACGTTATAACGTATTACGTTATATGGTATAACGTTCGAACGTATTACGTTATATGGTATAACGTTATATGGTATAACGTTATAACGTATTACGTTAAATGGTATACCGTTATATGGCATAACGTTATAACGTATTACGTTATATGGTATAACGTTATAACGTATTACGATATATGGTATAACGTTATAACGTATTACGTTATATGGTATTACGTTCGAACGTATTACGTTATATGGTATAACGTTATAACGTATTACGTTATATGGTATAACGTTATAACGTATTACGTTATATGGTATAACGTTCGAACGTATTACGGTATATGGTATAACGTTATAACGTATTATGTTATATGGTATACCGTAATATGGTATAACGTTATAACGTATTACGTTATATGGTATAACGTTATAACGTATTACGTTATATGGTATAACGTCATATGGTATAAAGTTATAACGTAATACGGTATATGGTGTAACGTTATAACGTATTACGTTATATGTTCTAACGTTATAACGTATTACGTTATATGGTATAACGTTATAACGTATTACGTTATATGGTATAACGTTATAACGTATTACGTTATATGGTATAACGTTATAACGTATTACGTTATATGGTATAACGTTATAACGTATTACGTTATATGGTATAACGTCATATGGCATAACGATATAACGTATTACGTTATATGGTATAACGTTATGACGTATTACGTTATATGGTATAACGTTATAACGTATTACGTTATATGGTATAACGTTATAACGTATTACGTTATATGGTATAACGTTATATGGTATAACGTTATAACGTATTACGTTAAAAGGTATACCGTTATATGGCATTACGTTATAACGTATTACGTTATATGGTATAACGTTATAACGTATTACGTTATATGGTATAACGTTATAACGTATTACGTTATATGGTATAACGTTATAACGTATTACGTTATATGGTATAACGTCATGTGGTATAAAGTTATAACGTATTACGATATATGGTGTAACGTTATAACGTATTACGTTATATGTTATAACGTTATAACGTATTACGTTATATGCTGTAACGTTATAACGTATTACGTTATATGGTATAACGTTATAACGTATTACGTTATATGGTATAACGTTCGAACGTATTACGTTATATGGTATAACGTTATAACGTATTACGTTATATGGTATAACGTTATAACGTATTACGTTATATGGTATAACGTTCGAACGTATTACGTTATATGGTATAACGTTATAACGTATTATGTTATATGGTATACCGTAATATGGTATAACGTTATAACGTATTACGTTATATGGTATAACGTTATAACGTATTACGTTATATGGTATAAGGTTATAACGTATTACGTTATATGGTATAACGTTATAACGTATTACGTTATATGGTATAACGTTATGACGTATTACGTTATATGGTATAACGTCATATGATATAAAGTTATAACGCATTACGTTATATGGTATAACGTTAGAACGTATTACGTTATACGGTATAACGTTATAACGTATTATGTTATATGGTATACCGTAATATGGTATAACGTTATAACGTATTACGTTATATGGTATAACGTTATAACGTATTACGTTATATGGTATAACGTCATATGGTATAAAGTTATAACGTATTACGTTATATGGTATAACGTTATAACGTATTACGTTATATGGTATAACGTTCGAACGTATTACGTTATATGGTATAACGTTCGAACGTATTACGTTATATGGTATAACGTTCGAACGTATTACGTTATATGGTATAACGTTATAACGTATTACGTTATATGGTATACCCTAATATGGTATAACGTTATAACGGATTACGTTATATGGTATACCGTAAAATGGTATAACGTTATAACGTATTACGTTATATGCTATAACGTTATGACGTATTACGTTATATGGTATAACGTTATAACGTATTACGTTATATGGTATAACGTTATAACGTATTACGTTATATGGTATAACGTTATAACGTATTACGTTATAAGGTATAACGTTATATGGCATAACGTTATAACGTATTACGTTATATGGTATAACGTTATAACGTGTTACGTTATATGGTATAACGTTATAACGTATTACGTTATATGGCATAACGTTATAACGTATTACGTTATATGGTATAACGTTATGACGTATTACGTTATATGGTATAACGTTATAACGTATTACGTTATATGGTATACCGTTATATGGCATAACGTTATAACGTATTACGTTATATGGTATAACGTTATAACGTATTACGTTATATGATATACCGTAAAATGGTATAACGTTATAACGTATTACGTTATGTGGTATAACGTTATAACGTATTACGTTATATGGTATAACGTTATATGGCATAACGCTATAACGTATTACGTTATATGGTATAACGTCATATGGTATAAAGTTATAACGTATTACGATATATGGTGTAACGTTATAACGTATTACGTTATATGGTGTAACGTTATAACGTATTACGTTATATGGTATAACGTTATAACGTATTACGTTATATGGTATAACGTCATATGGTATAACGTTGTAACGTATTACGTTATATGGTATAACGTCATATGGTATAACGTTATAACGTATTACGCTATATGGTATAACGTTATAACGTATTGCGTTATATGGTATAACGTCATATGGTATAACGTTATAACGTATTACGTTATATGGTATAACGTCATATGGTATAACGTTATAACGTATTACGCCATATGGTATAACGTTATAACGTATTACGTTATATGGTATACCGTAATATGGTATAACGTTATAACGTATTACGTTATATGGTATAACGTCATATGGTATAACGTTATAACGTATTACGCTATATGGTATAACATTATAACGTATTACATTATATGGTATAACGTTATAACGTATTACGTTATATGTTATAACGTTATAACGTATTACGTTATATGCTATAACGTTATAACGTATTACGTTATATGGTATAACGTCATATGGTATAAAGTTATAACGTATTACGATATATGGTGTAACGTAATAACGTATTACCTTATATGGTATAACGTTATAACGTATTACGTTATATGGTATAACGTTATATGGTATAACGTTATAACGTATTACGTTAAATGGTATACCGTTATATGGCATAACGTTATAACGTATTACGTTATATGGTATATCGTTATAACGTATTACGTTATATGGTATAACGTTATAACGTATTACGTTATATGGTATAACGTTATAACGTATTACGTTATATGGTATAACGTCATGTGGTATAAAGTTATAACGTATTACGATATATGGTGTAACGTTATAACGTATTACGTTATATGTTATAACGTTATAACGTATTACGTTATATGCTGTAACGTTATAACGTATTACGTTAAATGGTATAACGTTATAACGTATTACGTTATATGGTATAACGTTCGAACGTATTACGCTATATGGTATAACGTTCGAACGTATTACGTTATATGGTATAACGTTCGAACGTATTACGTTATATGGTATAACGTTATAACGTATTACGTTATATGGTATACCCTAATATGGTATAACGTTATAACGGATTACGTTATATGGTATACCGTAAAATGGTATAACGTTATAACGTATTACGTTATATGCTATAACGTTATGACGTATTACGTTATATGGTATAACGTTATAACGTATTACGTTATATGGTATAACGTTATAACGTATTACGTTATATGGTATAACGTTATAACGTATTACGTTATAAGGTATAACGTTATATGGCATAACGTTATAACGTATTACGTTATATGGTATAACGTTATAACGTGTTACGTTATATGGTATAACGTTATAACGTATTACGTTATATGGCATAACGTTATAACGTATTACGTTATATGGTATAACGTTATGACGTATTACGTTATATGGTATAACGTTATAACGTATTACGTTATATGGTATACCGTTATATGGCATAACGTTATAACGTATTACGTTATATGGTATAACGTTATAACGTATTACGTTATATGGTATAACGTTATAACATATTACGTTATATGGTATAACGTTATAGCGTATTACGTTATATGGTATAACGTTATATGGCATAACGTTATAACGTATTACGTTATATGGTATAACGTTATAACGTATTACGTTATATGGTATACCGTAAAATGGTATAACGTTATAACGTATTACGTTATGTGGTATAACGTTATAACGTATTACGTTATATGGTATAACGTTATATGGCATAACGCTATAACGTATTACGTTATATGGTATAACGTCATATGGTATAAAGTTATAACGTATTACGATATATGGTGTAACGTTATAACGTATTACGTTATATGGTATAACGTTATAACGTATTACGTTATATGGTATAACGTCATATGGTATAACGTTATAACGTATTACGTTATATGGTATAACGTCATATGGTATAACGTTATAACGTATTACGCTATATGGTATAACGTTATAACGTATTGCGTTATATGGTATAACGTCATATGGTATAACGTTATAACGTATTACGTTATATGGTATAACGTTATAACGTATTACGTTATATGGTATAACGTTATAACGTATTACGTTATATGGTATAACGTTATAACGTATTACGTTATATGCTATATCGTTATAACGTATTACGTTATATGGTATAACGTTATAGCGTATTACGTTATATGGTATAACGTTATAACGTATTACGTTATATGGTATAACGTCATATGGCATAACGATATAACGTATTACGTTATATGGTATAACGTTATAACGTATTACGTTATATGGTATAACGTTATAACGTATTACGTTATATGGTATAACGTTAGAACGTATTACGTTATACGGTATAACGTTATAAAGTATTATGTTATATGGTATACCGTAATATGGTATAACGTTATAACGTAATACGTTATATGGTATAACGTCATATGGCATAACGATATAACGTATTACGTTATATGGTATAACGTTATAACGTATTACGTTATAAGGTATAACGTTATATGGCATAACGTTATAACGTATTACGTTATATGGAATAACGTTATAACGTATTACGTTATATGGTATAACGTTATAACGTATTACGTTATAAGTTATAACGTTATATGGCATAACGTTATAACGTATTACGTTATATGGTATAAGGTTATAACGTGTTACGTTATATGGTATAACGTTATAACGTATTACGTTATATGGTATAACGTTATATGGTATAACGTTATAACGTATTACGTTAAATGGTATACCGTTATATGGCATAACGTTATAACGTATTACGTTATATGTTATAACGTTATAACGTATTACGATATATGGTATAACGTTATAACGTATTACGTTATATGGTATAACGTTCGAACGTATTACGTTATATGGTATAACGTTATAACGTATTACGTTATATGGTATAACGTTATAACGTATTACGTTATATGGTATAACGTTCGAACGTATTACGGTATATGGTATAACGTTATAACGTATTATGTTATATGGTATACCGTAATATGGTATAACGTTATAACGTATTACGTTATATGGTATAACGTTATAACGTATTACGTTATATGGTATAACGTCATATGGTATAAAGTTATAACGTAATACGGTATATGGTGTAACGTTATAACGTATTACGTTATATGTTCTAACGTTATAACGTATTACGTTATATGGTATAACGTTATAACGTATTACGTTATATGGTATAACGTTCGAACGTATTACGTTATATGGTATAACGTTATGACGTATTACGTTATATGGTATAACGTTCGAACGTATTACGTTATATGTTATAACGTTATAACGTATTACGTTATATGCTGTAACGTTATAACGTATTACGTTAAATGGTATAACGTTATAACGTATTACGTTATATGGTATAACGTTCGAACGTATTACGTTATATGGTATAACGTTATATGGTATAACGTTATAACGTATTACGTTAAATGGTATACCGTTATATGGCATAACGTTATAACGTATTACGTTATATGGTATATCGTTATAACGTATTACGTTATATGGTATAACGTTATAACGTATTACGTTATATGGTATAACGTTATAACGTATTACGTTATATGGTATAACGTCATGTGGTATAAAGTTATAACGTATTACGATATATGGTGTAACGTTATAACGTATTACGTTATATGTTATAACGTTATAACGTATTACGTTTTATGCTGTAACGTTATAACGTATTACGTTAAATGGTATAACGTTATAACGTATTACGTTATATGGTATAACGTTCGAACGTATTACGTTATATGGTATAACGTTATAACGTATTACGTTATATGGTATAACGTTCGAACGTATTACGTTATATGGTATAACGTTCGAACGTATTACGTTATATGGTATAACGTTATAACGTATTACGTTATATGGTATAACGTTATAACGTATTACGTTATATGGTATAACGTTATAACGTATTACGTTATATGGTATAACGTTATAACGTATTACGTTATATGGTATAACGTTCGAACGTATTACGTTATATGGTATAACGTTATAACGTATTACGTTATATGGTATACCCTAATATGGTATAACGTTATAACGGATTACGTTATATGGTATACCGTAAAATTGTATAACGTTATAACGTATTACGTTATATGCTATAACGTTATGACGTATTACGTTATATGGTATAACGTTATAACGTATTACGTTATATGGTATAACGTTATAACGTATTACGTTATATGGTATAACGTTATAACGTATTACGTTATAAGGTATAACGTTATATGGCATAACGTTATAACGTATTACGTTATATGGTATAACGTTATAACGTGTTACGTTATATGGTATAACGTTATAACGTATTACGTTATATGGCATAACGTTATAACGTATTACGTTATATGGTATACCGTTATATGGCATAACGTTATAACGTATTACGTTATATGGTATAACGTTATAACGTATTACGTTATATGGTATAACGTTATAACATATTACGTTATATGGTATAACGTTATAACGTATTACGTTATATGGTATAACGTTATATGGCATAACGTTATAACGTATTACGTTATATGGTATAACGTTATAACGTATTACGTTATATGGTATAACGTCATATGGTATAACGTTATAACGTATTACGTTATATGGTATAACGTCATATGGTATAACGTTATAACGTATTACGCTATATGGTATAACGTTATAACGTATTGCGTTATATGGTATAACGTCATATGGTATAACGTTATAACGTATTACGTTATATGGTATAACGTCATATGGTATAACGTTATAACGTATTACGCCATATGGTATAACGTTATAACGTATTACGTTATATGGTATACCGTAATATGGTATAACGTTATAACGTATTACGTTATATGGTATAACGTCATATGGTATAACGTTATAACGTATTACGCTATATGGTATAACATTATAACGTATTACGCTATATGGTATAACGTTATAACGTATTACGTTATATGGTATAACGTTATAACGTATTACGTTATATGGTATAACGTTATATGGCATAACGTTATAACGTATTACGTTATATGGTATAACGTTATAACGTATTACGTTATATGGTATACCGTAAAATGGTATAACGTTATAACGTATTACGTTATGTGGTATAACGTTATAACGTATTACGTTATATGGTATAACGTTATATGGCATAACGCTATAACGTATTACGTTATATGGTATAACGTCATATGGTATAAAGTTATAACGTATTACGATATATGGTGTAACGTTATAACGTATTACGTTATATGGTATAACGTTATAACGTATTACGTTA
The DNA here is from genome assembly GCF_024542735.1 of Bombus huntii. Classification (NCBI taxonomy): domain Eukaryota; kingdom Metazoa; phylum Arthropoda; class Insecta; order Hymenoptera; family Apidae; genus Bombus; species Bombus huntii. Next base: position 1,118,064 of record NW_026099317.1, on the reverse strand, counting down.
TATGGTATAACGTCATATGGTATAACGTTATAACGTATTACGTTATATGGTATAACGTCATATGGTATAACGTTATAACGTATTACGCTATATGGTATAACGTTATAACGTATTGCGTTATATGGTATAATGTCATATGGTATAACGTTATAACGTATTACGTTATGTGGTATAACGTTATAACGTATTACATTATATGGTATAACGTTATAACGTATTACGTTATATGGTATAACGTCATGTGGTATAAAGTTATAACGTATTACGATATATGGTGTAACGTTATAACGTTATAACGTATTACGTTATATGCTGTAACGTTATAACGTATTACGTTATATGGTATAACGTTATAACGTATTACGTTATATGGTATAACGTTCGAACGTATTACGTTATATGGTATAACGTTATAACGTATTACGTTATATGGTATAACGTTATAACGTATTACGTTATATGGTATACCGTAAAATGGTATAACGTTATAACGTATTACGTTATGTGGTATAACGTTATAACGTATTACGTTATATGGTATAACGTTATATGGCATAACGCTATAACGTATTACGTTATATGGTATAACGTCATATGGTATAAAGTTATAACGTATTACGATATATGGTGTAACGTTATAACGTATTACGTTATATGGTATAACGTTATAACGTATTACGTTATATGGTATAACGTCATATGGTATAACGTTATAACGTATTACGTTATATGGTATAACGTCATATGGTATAACGTTATAACGTATTACGCTATATGGTATAACGTTATAACGTATTGCGTTATATGGTATAACGTTATATGGTATAACGTTATAACGTATTACGTTAAATGGTATACCGTTATATGGCATAACGTTATAACGTATTACGTTATATGGTATAACGTTATAACGTATTACGTTATATGGTATAACGTTATAACGTATTACGTTATATGGTATAACGTTATAACGTATTACGTTATATGGTATAACGTCATGTGGTATAAAGTTATAACGTATTACGATATATGGTGTAACGTTATAACGTATTACGTTATATGTTATAACGTTATAACGTATTACGTTATATGCTGTAACGTTATAACGTATTACGTTATATGGTATAACGTTATAACGTATTACGTTATATGGTATAACGTTCGAACGTATTACGTTATATGGTATAACGTTATAACGTATTACGTTATATGGTATAACGTTATAACGTATTACGTTATATGGTATAACGTTCGAACGTATTACGTTATATGGTATAACGTTATAACGTATTATGTTATATGGTATACCGTAATATGGTATAACGTTATAACGTATTACGTTATATGGTATAACGTTATAACGTATTACGTTATATGGTATAAGGTTATAACGTATTACGTTATATGGTATAACGTTATAACGTATTACGTTATATGGTATAACGTTATGACGTATTACGTTATATGGTATAACGTCATATGATATAAAGTTATAACGCATTACGTTATATGGTATAACGTTAGAACGTATTACGTTATACGGTATAACGTTATAACGTATTATGTTATATGGTATACCGTAATATGGTATAACGTTATAACGTATTACGTTATATGGTATAACGTTATAACGTATTACGTTATATGGTATAACGTCATATGGTATAAAGTTATAACGTATTACGTTATATGGTATAACGTTATAACGTATTACGTTATATGGTATAACGTTCGAACGTATTACGTTATATGGTATAACGTTCGAACGTATTACGTTATATGGTATAACGTTCGAACGTATTACGTTATATGGTATAACGTTATAACGTATTACGTTATATGGTATACCCTAATATGGTATAACGTTATAACGGATTACGTTATATGGTATACCGTAAAATGGTATAACGTTATAACGTATTACGTTATATGCTATAACGTTATGACGTATTACGTTATATGGTATAACGTTATAACGTATTACGTTATATGGTATAACGTTATAACGTATTACGTTATATGGTATAACGTTATAACGTATTACGTTATAAGGTATAACGTTATATGGCATAACGTTATAACGTATTACGTTATATGGTATAACGTTAGAACGTATTACGTTATACGGTATAACGTTATAACGTATTATGTTATATGGTATACCGTAATATGGTATAACGTTATAACGTATTACGTTATATGGTATAACGTTATAACGTATTACGTTATATGGTATAACGTCATATGGTATAAAGTTATAACGTATTACGTTATATGGTATAACGTTATAACGTATTACGTTATATGGTATAACGTTCGAACGTATTACGTTATATGGTATAACGTTCGAACGTATTACGTTATATGGTATAACGTTCGAACGTATTACGTTATATGGTATAACGTTATAACGTATTACGTTATATGGTATACCCTAATATGGTATAACGTTATAACGGATTACGTTATATGGTATACCGTAAAATGGTATAACGTTATAACGTATTACGTTATATGCTATAACGTTATGACGTATTACGTTATATGGTATAACGTTATAACGTATTACGTTATATGGTATAACGTTATAACGTATTACGTTATATGGTATAACGTTATAACGTATTACGTTATAAGGTATAACGTTATATGGCATAACGTTATAACGTATTACGTTATATGGTATAACGTTATAACGTGTTACGTTATATGGTATAACGTTATAACGTATTACGTTATATGGCATAACGTTATAACGTATTACGTTATATGGTATAACGTTATGACGTATTACGTTATATGGTATAACGTTATAACGTATTACGTTATATGGTATACCGTTATATGGCATAACGTTATAACGTATTACGTTATATGGTATAACGTTATAACGTATTACGTTATATGGTATAACGTTATAACATATTACGTTATATGATATAACGTTATAACGTATTACGTTATATGGTATAACGTTATATGGCATAACGTTATAACGTATTACGTTATATGGTATAACGTTATAACGTATTACGTTATATGGTATACCGTAAAATGGTATAACGTTATAACGTATTACGTTATGTGGTATAACGTTATAACGTATTACGTTATATGGTATAACGTTATATGGCATAACGCTATAACGTATTACGTTATATGGTATAACGTCATATGGTATAAAGTTATAACGTATTACGATATATGGTGTAACGTTATAACGTATTACGTTATATGGTATAACGTTATAACGTATTACGTTATATGGTATAACGTCATATGGTATAACGTTATAACGTATTACGTTATATGGTATAACGTCATATGGTATAACGTTATAACGTATTACGCTATATGGTATAACGTTATAACGTATTGCGTTATATGGTATAACGTCATATGGTATAACGTTATAACGTATTACGTTATATGGTATAACGTCATATGGTATAACGTTATAACGTATTACGCCATATGGTATAACGTTATAACGTATTACGTTATATGGTATACCGTAATATGGTATAACGTTATAACGTATTACGTTATAAGGTATAACGTTATATGGCATAACGTTATAACGTATTACGTTATATGGTATAACGTTAGAACGTATTACGTTATACGGTATAACGTTATAACGTATTATGTTATATGGTATACCGTAATATGGTATAACGTTATAACGTATTACGTTATATGGTATAACGTTATAACGTATTACGTTATATGGTATAACGTCATATGGTATAAAGTTATAACGTATTACGTTATATGGTATAACGTTATAACGTATTACGTTATATGGTATAACGTTCGAACGTATTACGTTATATGGTATAACGTTCGAACGTATTACGTTATATGGTATAACGTTCGAACGTATTACGTTATATGGTATAACGTTATAACGTATTACGTTATATGGTATACCCTAATATGGTATAACGTTATAACGGATTACGTTATATGGTATACCGTAAAATGGTATAACGTTATAACGTATTACGTTATATGCTATAACGTTATGACGTATTACGTTATATGGTATAACGTTATAACGTATTACGTTATATGGTATAACGTTATAACGTATTACGTTATATGGTATAACGTTATAACGTATTACGTTATAAGGTATAACGTTATATGGCATAACGTTATAACGTATTACGTTATATGGTATAACGTTATAACGTGTTACGTTATATGGTATAACGTTATAACGTATTACGTTATATGGCATAACGTTATAACGTATTACGTTATATGGTATAACGTTATGACGTATTACGTTATATGGTATAACGTTATAACGTATTACGTTATATGGTATACCGTTATATGGCATAACGTTATAACGTATTACGTTATATGGTATAACGTTATAACGTATTACGTTATATGGTATAACGTTATAACATATTACGTTATATGATATAACGTTATAACGTATTACGTTATATGGTATAACGTTATATGGCATAACGTTATAACGTATTACGTTATATGGTATAACGTTATAACGTATTACGTTATATGGTATACCGTAAAATGGTATAACGTTATAACGTATTACGTTATGTGGTATAACGTTATAACGTATTACGTTATATGGTATAACGTTATATGGCATAACGCTATAACGTATTACGTTATATGGTATAACGTCATATGGTATAAAGTTATAACGTATTACGATATATGGTGTAACGTTATAACGTATTACGTTATATGGTATAACGTTATAACGTATTACGTTATATGGTATAACGTCATATGGTATAACGTTATAACGTATTACGTTATATGGTATAACGTCATATGGTATAACGTTATAACGTATTACGCTATATGGTATAACGTTATAACGTATTGCGTTATATGGTATAACGTCATATGGTATAACGTTATAACGTATTACGTTATATGGTATAACGTCATATGGTATAACGTTATAACGTATTACGCCATATGGTATAACGTTATAACGTATTACGTTATATGGTATACCGTAATATGGTATAACGTTATAACGTATTACGTTATATGGTATAACGTCATATGGTATAACGTTATAACGTATTACGCTATATGGTATAACATTATAACGTATTACATTATATGGTATAACGTTATAACGTATTACGTTATATGTTATAACGTTATAACGTATTACGTTATATGCTATAACGTTATAACGTATTACGTTATATGGTATAACGTCATATGGTATAAAGTTATAACGTATTACGATATATGGTGTAACGTAATAACGTATTACCTTATATGGTATAACGTTATAACGTATTACGTTATATGGTATAACGTTATATGGTATAACGTTATAACGTATTACGTTAAATGGTATACCGTTATATGGCATAACGTTATAACGTATTACGTTATATGGTATATCGTTATAACGTATTACGTTATATGGTATAACGTTATAACGTATTACGTTATATGGTATAACGTTATAACGTATTACGTTATATGGTATAACGTCATGTGGTATAAAGTTATAACGTATTACGATATATGGTGTAACGTTATAACGTATCACGTTATATGTTATAACGTTATAACGTATTACGTTATATGCTGTAACGTTATAACGTATTACGTTAAATGGTATAACGTTATAACGTATTACGTTATATGGTATAACGTTCGAACGTATTACGTTATATGGTATAACGTTATAACGTATTACGTTATATGGTATAACGTTATAACGTATTACGTTATATGGTATAACGTTCGAACGTATTACGTTATATGGTATAACGTTATAACGTATTACGTTATATGGTATAACGTTATAACGTATTACGTTATATGGTATAACGTTATAACGTATTACGTTATATGGTATAACGTTCGAACGTATTACGTTATATGGTATAACGTTCGAACGTATTACGTTATATGGTATAACGTTATAACGTATTACGTTATATGGTATACCCTAATATGGTATAACGTTATAACGGATTACGTTATATGGTATACCGTAAAATGGTATAACGTTATAACGTATTACGTTATATGCTATAACGTTATGACGTATTACGTTATATGGCATAACGTTATAACGTATTACGTTATATGGTATAACGTTATGACGTATTACGTTATATGGTATAACGTTATAACGTATTACGTTATAAGGTATAACGTTATATGGCATAACGTTATAACGTATTACGTTATATGGTATAACGTTATAACGTGTTACGTTATATGGTATAACGTTATAACGTATTACGTTATATGGCATAACGTTATAACGTATTACGTTATATGGTATACCGTTATATGGCATAACGTTATAACGTATTACGTTATATGGTATAACGTTATAACGTATTACGTTATATGGTATAACGTTATAACATATTACGTTATATGGTATAACGTTATAACGTATTACGTTATATGGTATAACGTTATATGGCATAACGTTATAACGTATTACGTTATATGGTATAACGTTATAACGTATTACGTTATATGGTATAACGTCATATGGTATAACGTTATAACGTATTACGTTATATGGTATAACGTCATATGGTATAACGTTATAACGTATTACGCTATATGGTATAACGTTATAACGTATTGCGTTATATGGTATAACGTCATATGGTATAACGTTATAACGTATTACGTTATATGGTATAACGTCATATGGTATAACGTTATAACGTATTACGCCATATGGTATAACGTTATAACGTATTACGTTATATGGTATACCGTAATATGGTATAACGTTATAACGTATTACGTTATATGGTATAACGTCATATGGTATAACGTTATAACGTATTACGCTATATGGTATAACATTATAACGTATTACGCTATATGGTATAACGTTATAACGTATTACGTTATATGGTATAACGTTATAACGTATTACGTTATATGGTATAACGTTATATGGCATAACGTTATAACGTATTACGTTATATGGTATAACGTTATAACGTATTACGTTATATGGTATACCGTAAAATGGTATAACGTTATAACGTATTACGTTATGTGGTATAACGTTATAACGTATTACGTTATATGGTATAACGTTATATGGCATAACGCTATAACGTATTACGTTATATGGTATAACGTCATATGGTATAAAGTTATAACGTATTACGATATATGGTGTAACGTTATAACGTATTACGTTATATGGTATAACGTTATAACGTATTACGTTATATGGTATAACGTCATATGGTATAACGTTATAACGTATTACGTTATATGGTATAACGTCATATGGTATAACGTTATAACGTATTACGCTATATGGTATAACGTTATAACGTATTGCGTTATATGGTATAATGTCATATGGTATAACGTTATAACGTATTACGTTATGTGGTATAACGTTATAACGTATTACATTATATGGTATAACGTTATAACGTATTACGCCATATGGTATAACGTTATAACGTATTACGTTATATGGTATACCGTAATATGGTATAACGTTATAACGTATTACGTTATATGGTATAACGTCATATGGTATAACGTTATAACGTATTACGCTATATGGTATAACATTATAACGTATTACGCTATATGGTATAACGTTATAACGTATTACGTTATATGGTATACCGTAATATGGTATAACGTTATAACGTATTACGTTATGTGGTATAACGTTATAACGTATTACATTATATGGTATAACGTCATATGGTATAAAGTTATAACGTATTACGATATATGGTGTAACGTTATAACGTATTACGTTATATGTTATAACGTTATAACGTATTACGTTATATGCTATAACGTTATAACGTATTACGTTATATGGTATAACGTTCGAACGTATTACGTTATATGGTATAACGTTATGACGTATTACGTTATATGGTATAACGTTATAACGTATTACGTTATATGGTATAACGTTCGAACGTATTACGTTATATGCTATAACGTTATATCGTATTACGTTATATGGTATAACGTTATAACGTATTACGTTATATGCTATAACGTTATAACGTATTACGTTATATGGTATAACGTTGGAACGTATTACGTTATATGCTATAACGTTATAACGTATTACGTTATATGGTATAACGTTATAACGTATTACGTTATATGCTATAACGTTATAACGTATTACGTTATATGGTATAACGTTATAACGTATTACGTTATAAGGTATAACGTTATATGGCATAACGTTATAACGTATTACGTTATATGGTATAACGTTATAACGTGTTACGTTATATGGTATAACGTTATATGGCATAACGTTATAACGTATTACGTTATATAGTATAACGTTATGACGTATTACGTTATATGGTATAACGTTATAACGTATTACGTTATATGGTATAACGTTATAACGTATTACGTTATATGGCATAACGTTATATGGCATAACGTTATAACGTATTACGTTATATGGTATAACGTTATAACGTATTACGTTATATGGTATACCGTAAAATGGTATAACGTTATAACGTATTACGTTATGTGGTATAACGTTATAACGTATTACGTTATATGGTATAACGTTATATGGCATAACGCTATAACGTATTACGTTATATGGTATAACGTCATATGGTATAAAGTTATAACGTATTACGATATATGGTGTAACGTTATAACGTATTACGTTATATGGTATAACGTTATAACGTATTACGTTATATGGTGTAACGTCATATGGTATAACGTTATAACGTATTACGTTATATGGTATAACGTCATATGGTATAACGTTATAACGTATTACGCTATATGGTATAACGTTATAACGTATTGCGTTATATGGTATAACGTCATATGGTATAACGTTATAACGTATTACGTTATATGGTATAACGTCATATGGTATAACGTTATAACGTATTACGCCATATGGTATAACGTTATAACGTATTACGTTATATGGTATACCGTAATATGGTATAACGTTATAACGTATTACGTTATATGGTATAACGTCATATGGTATAACGTTATAACGTATTACGCTATATGGTATAACATTATAACGTATTACGCTATATGGTATAACGTTATAACGTATTACGTTATATGGTATACCGTAATATGGTATAACGTTATAACGTATTACGTTATGTGGTATAACGTTATAACGTATTACATTATATGGTATAACGTTATAACGTATTACGTTATATGTTATAACGTTATAACGTATTACGTTATATGCTATAACGTTATAACGTATTACGTTATATGGTATAACGTCATATGGTATAAAGTTATAACGTATTACGATATATGGTGTAACGTAATAACGTATTACCTTATATGGTATAACGTTATAACGTATTACGTTATATGGTATAACGTTATATGGTATAACGTTATAACGTATTACGTTAAATGGTATACCGTTATATGGCATAACGTTATAACGTATTACGTTATATGGTATAACGTTATAACGTATTACGTTATATGGTATAACGTTATAACGTATTACGTTATATGGTATAACGTCATGTGGTATAAAGTTATAACGTATTACGATATATGGTGTAACGTTATAACGTATTACGTTATATGTTATAACGTTATAACGTATTACGTTATATGCTGTAACGTTATAACGTATTACGTTATATGGTATAACGTTATAACGTATTACGTTATATGGTATAACGTTCGAACGTATTACGTTATATGGTATAACGTTATAACGTATTACGTTATATGGTATAACGTTATAACGTATTACGTTATATGGTATAACGTTCGAACGTATTACGTTATATGGTATAACGTTATAACGTATTATGTTATATGGTATACCGTAATATGGTATAACGTTATAACGTATTACGTTATATGGTATAACGTTATAACGTATTACGTTATATGGTATAAGGTTATAACGTATTACGTTATATGGTATAACGTTATAACGTATTACGTTATATGGTATAACGTTATGACGTATTACGTTATATGGTATAACGTCATATGATATAAAGTTATAACGCATTACGTTATATGGTATAACGTTAGAACGTATTACGTTATACGGTATAACGTTATAACGTATTATGTTATATGGTATACCGTAATATGGTATAACGTTATAACGTATTACGTTATATGGTATAACGTTATAACGTATTACGTTATATGGTATAACGTTCGAACGTATTACGTTATATGGTATAACGTTGTAACGTATTATGTTATATGGTATACCGTAATATGGTATAACGTTATAACGTATTACGTTATATGGTATAACGTTATAACGTATTACGTTATATGGTATAAGGTTATAACGTATTACGTTATATGGTATAACGTTATAACGTATTACGTTATATGGTATAACGTTATGACGTATTACGTTATATGGTATAACGTCATATGATATAAAGTTATAACGCATTACGTTATATGGTATAACGTTAGAACGTATTACGTTATACGGTATAACGTTATAACGTATTATGTTATATGGTATACCGTAATATGGTATAACGTTATAACGTATTACGTTATATGGTATAACGTTATAACGTATTACGTTATATGGTATAACGTTCGAACGTATTACGTTATATGGTATAACGTTCGAACGTATTACGTTATATGGTATAACGTTATAACGTATTACGTTATATGGTATACAATAATATGGTATAACGTTATAACGGATTACGTTATATGGTATACCGTAAAATGGTATAACGTTATAACGTATTACGTTATATGCTATAACGTTATGACGTATTACGTTATATGGTATAACGTTATAACGTATTACGTTATATGGTATAACGTTATAACGTATTACGTTATATGGTATAACGTTATAACGTATTACGTTATAAGGTATAACGTTATATGGCATAACGTTATAACGTATTACGTTATATGGTATAACGTTATAACGTGTTAAGTTATATGGTATAACGTTATAACGTATTACGTTATATGGCATAACGTTATAACGTATTACGTTATATGGTATAACGTTATGACGTATTACGTTATATGGTATAACGTTATAACGTATTACGTTATATGGTATACCGTTATATGGCATAACGTTATAACGTATTACGTTATATGGTATAACGTTATAACGTATTACGTTATATGGTATAACGTTATAACATATTACGTTATATGGTATAACGTTATAACGTATTACGTTATATGGTATAACGTTATATGGCATAACGTTATAACGTATTACGTTATATGGTATAACGTTATAACGTATTACGTTATATGGTATAACGTCATATGGTATGACGTTATAACGTATTACGTTATATGGTATAACGTCATATGGTATAACGTTATAACGTATTACGCTATATGGTATAACGTTATAACGTATTGCGTTATATGGTATAACGTCATATGGTATAACGTTATAACGTATTACGTTATATGGTATAACGTCATATGGTATAACGTTATAACGTATTACGCCATATGGTATAACGTTATAACGTATTACGTTATATGGTATACCGTAATATGGTATATCGTTATAACGTATTACGTTATATGGTATAACGTCATATGGTATAACGTTATAACGTATTACGCTATATGGTATAACATTATAACGTATTACGCTATATGGTATAACGTTATAACGTATTACGTTATATGGTATACCGTAATATGGTATAACGTTATAACGTATTACGTTATGTGGTATAACGTTATAACGTATTACATTATATGGTATAACGTTATAACGTATTACGTTATATGTTATAACGTTATAACGTATTACGTTATATGCTATAACGTTATAACGTATTACGTTATATGGTATAACGTCATATGGTATAAAGTTATAACGTATTACGATATATGGTGTAACGTAATAACGTATTACCTTATATGGTATAACGTTATAACGTATTACGTTATATGGTATAACGTCATACGGTATAAAGTTATAACGTATTGCGATATATGGTGTAACGTTATAACGTATTACGTTATATGTTATAACGTTATAACGTATTACGTTATATGCTATAACGTTATAACGTATTACGTTATATGGTATAACGTTATAACGTATTACGTTATATGGTATAACGTTCGAACGTATTACATTATATGGTATAACGTTATGACGTATTACGTTATATGGTATAACGTTATAACGTATTACGTTATATGGTATAACGTTCGAACGTATTACGTTATATGCTATAACGTTATAACGTATTACGTTATATGGTATAACGTTATAACGTATTACGTTATAAGCTATAACGTTATAACGTATTACGTTATATGGTATAACGTTCGAACGTATTACGTTATATGCTATAACGTTATAACGTATTACGTTATATGCTATAACGTTATAACGTATTACGTTATATGGTATAACGTTATAACGTATTACGTTATATGCTATAACGTTATAACGTATTACGTTATATGGTATAACGTTATGACGTATTACGTTATATGGTATAACGTTATAACGTATTACGTTATATGGTATAACGTTATAGCGTATTACGTTACATGGTATAACGTTATATGGTATAACGTTATAACGTATTACGTTAAATGGTATACCGTTATATGGCATAACGTTATAACGTATTACGTTATATGGTATAACGTTATAACGTATTACGTTATATGGTATAACGTTATAACGTATTACGTTATATGGTATAACGTTCGAACGTATTACGTTATATGGTATAACGTTATAACGTATTACGTTATATGGTATAACGTCATATGGTATAAAGTTATAACGTAATACGGTATATGGTGTAACGTTATAACGTATTACGTTATATGTTATAACGTTATAACGTATTACGTTATATGCTATAACGTTATAACGTATTACGTTATATGGTATAACGTTATAAACTATTACGTTATATGGTATAACGTTATAACGTATTACGTTATATGGTATAACGTTATAACGTATTACGTTATATGGTATAACGTCATATGGCATAACGATATAACGTATTACGTTATATGGTATAACGTTATAAGGTATAACGTTATATGGCATAACGTTATAACGTATTACGTTATATGGTATAACGTTATAACGTGTTACGTTATATGGTATAACGTTATGTGGCATAACGTTATAACGTATTACGTTATATGGTATAACGTTATGACGTATTACGTTATATGGTATACCGTAATATGGTATAACGTTATAACGGATTACGTTATATGGTATACCGTAAAATGGTATAACGTTATAACGTATTACGTTATATGCTATAACGTTATGACGTATTACGTTATATGGTATAACGTTATAACGTATTACGTTATATGGTATAACGTTATAACGTATTACGTTATATGGTATAACGTTATAACGTATTACGTTATAAGGTATAACGTTATATGGCATAACGTTATAACGTATTACGTTATATGGTATAACGTTATAACGTGTTACGTTATATGGTATAACGTTATATGGCATAACGTTATAACGTATTACGTTATATGGTATAACGTTATGACGTATTACGTTATATGGTATAACGTTATAACGAATTGCGTTATATGGTATAACGTTATAACGTATTACGTTATATGGTATAACGTTATATGGTATAACGTTATAACGTATTACGTTAAATGGTATACCGTTATATGGCATAACGTTATAACGTATTACGTTATATGGTATAACGTTATAACGTATTACGTTATATGGTATAACGTTATAACGTATTACGTTATATGGTATAACGTTATAACGTATTACGTTATATGGTATAACGTCATATGGTATAAAGTTATAACGTATTACGATATATGGTGTAACGTTATAACGTATTACGTTATATGTTATAACGTTATAACGTATTACGTTATATGCTGTAACGTTATAACGAATTACGTTATATGCTATAACGTTATAACGTATTACGTTATATGGTATAACGTTCGAACGTATTACGTTATATGGTATAACGTTATAACGTATTACGTTATATGGTATATCGTTATAACGTATTACGTTATATGGTATAACGTTCGAACGTATTACGTTATATGGTATAACGCTATAACGTATTATGTTATATGCTATACCGTAATATGGTATAACGTTATAACGTATTACGTTATATGGTATAACGTTATAACGTATTACGTTATATGGTATAACGTCATATGGTATAAAGTTATAACGTATTACGTTATATGGTATAACGTTATAACGTATTACGTTATATGGTATAACGTTATAACGTATTACGTTATATGGTATAACGTTATAACGTATTACGTTATATGGTATAACGTCATATGGCATAACGATATAACGTATTACGTTATATGGTATAACGTTATAACGTATTACGTTATATGGTATAACGTTATAACGTATTACGTTATATGGTATAACGTTATAACGTATTACGTTAAATGGTATACCGTAATATGGTATAACGTTATAACGTATTACGTTATATGGTATAACGTTATGACGTATTACGTTATATGGTATAACGTCATATGATATAAAGTTATAACGCATTACGTTATATGGTATAACGTTAGAACGTATTACGTTATACGGTATAACGTTATAACGTATTATGTTATATGGTATACCGTAATATGGTATAACGTTATAACGTATTACGTTATATGGTATAACGTTATAACGTATAACGTTATATGGTATAACGTCATATGGTATAAAGTTATAACGTATTACGTTATATGGTATAACGTTCGAACGTATTACGTTATATGGTATAACGTTATAACGTATTACGTTATATGGTATAACGTTATAACGTGTTACGTTATATGGTATAACGTTATAACGTATTACGTTATATGGCATAACGTTATAACGTATTACGTTATATGGCATAACGTTATGACGTATTACGTTATATGGTATAACGTTATAACGTATTACGTTATATGGTATAACGTTATAACGTATTACGTTATATGGTATAACGTTATATGGTATAACGTTATAACGTATTACGTTAAATGGTATACCGTTATATGGCATAACGTTATAACGTATTACGTTATATGGTATAACGTTATAACGTACTACGTTATATGGTATAACGTTATAACGTATTACGTTATATGGTATAACGTTATAACGTATTACGTTATATGGTATAACGTTCGAACGTATTACGTTATATGGTATAACGTTATAACGTGTTACGTTATATGGTATAACGTTATAACGTATTACGTTATATGGTATAACGTTCGAACGTATTACGTTATATGGTATAACGTTATAACGTATTATGTTATATGGTATACCGTAATATGGTATAACGTTATAACGTATTACGTTATATGGTATAACGTTATAACGTATTACGTTATATGGTATAACGTCATATGGTATAAAGTTATAACGTAATACGGTATATGGTGCAACGTTATAACGTATTACGTTATATGTTATAACGTTATAATGTATTACGTTATATGCTATAACGTTATAACGTATTACGTTATATGGTATAACGTCATATGGTATAAAGTTATAACGTATTACGATATATGGTGTAACGTTATAACGTATTACCTTATATGGTATAACGTTATAACGTATTACGTTGTATGGTATAACGTCATATGGTATAAAGTTATAACGTATTACGATATATGGTGTAACGTTATAACGTATTACGTTATATGTTATAACGTTATAACGTATTACGTTATATGCTATAACGTTATAACGTATTACGTTATATGGTATAACGTTATAACGTATTACGTTATATGGTATAACGTTCGAACGTATTACGTTATATGGTATAACGTTCGAACGTATTACGTTATATGGTATAACGTTATAACGTATTACGTTATAAGGTATAACGTTATAACGTATTACCTTATATGGTATAACGTTCGAACGTATTACGTTATATGGTATAACGTTATAACGTATTACGTTATATGGTATACCGTAATATGGTATAACGTTATAACGGATTACGTTATATGGTATACCGTAAAATGGTATAACGTTATAACGTATTACGTTATATGCTATAACGTTATGACGTATTACGTTATATGGTATAACGTTATAACGTATTACGTTATATGGTATAACGTTATAACGTATTACGTTATATGGTATAACGTTATAACGTATTATGTTATAAGGTATAACGTTATATGGCATAACGTTATAACGTATTACGTTATATGGTATAACGTTATAACGTGTTACGTTATATGGTATAACGTTATATGGCATAACGTTATAACGTATTACGTTATATGGTATAACGTTATGACGTATTACGTTATATGGTATAACGTTATAACGAATTACGTTATATGGTATAACGTTATAACGTATTACGTTATATGGTATAACGTTATATGGTATATCGTTATAACGTATTACGTTATATGGTATAACGTTCGAACGTATTACGTTATATGGTATAACGTTATAACGTATTATGTTATATGGTATACCGTAATATGGTATAACGTTATAACGTATTACGTTATATGGTATAACGTTATAACGTATTACGTTATATGGTATAACGTCATATGGTATAAAGTTATAACGTAATACGGTATATGGTGCAACGTTATAACGTATTACGTTATATGTTATAACGTTATAACGTATTACGTTATATGCTATAACGTTATAACGTATTACGTTATATGGTATAACGTTATAACTTATTACGTTATATGGTATAACGTTATAACTTATTACGTTATATGGTATAACGTTATAACGTATTACGTTATATGGTATAACGTCATATGGCATAACGATATAACATATTACGTTATATGGTATAACGTTATAACGTATTACGTTATATGGTATAACGTTATAACGTATTACGTTATTTGGTATAACGTTATAACGTATTACGTTATATGGTATAACGTCATATGGCATAACGATATAACGTATTACGTTATATGGTATAACGTTATAACGTATTACGTTATATGGTATAACGTCATATGATATAAAGTTATAACGCATTACGTTATATGGTATAACGTTAGAACGTATTACGTTATACGGTATAAGGTTATAACGTATTATGTTATATGGTATACCGTAATATGGTATAACGTTATAACGTATTACGTTATATGGTATAACGTTATAACGTATTACGTTATATGGTATAACGTCATATGGTATAAAGTTATAACGTATTACGTTATATGGTATAACGTTATAACGTATTACGTTAAATTGTATAACGTTATATCGTATTACGTTATATGGTATAACGTTATAACGTATTACGTTATATGGTATAACGTTATAACGTATTACGTTATATGGTATAACGTTCGAACGTATTACGTTATATGGTATAACGTTCGAACGTATTACGTTATATGGTATAACGTTATAACGTATTACGTTATATGGTATACCGTAATATGGTATAACGTTATAACGGATTACGTTATATGGTATAACGTCAAATGGCATAACGATATAACATATTACGTTATATGGTATAACGTTATAACGTATTACGTTATATGGTATAACGTTATAACGTATTACGTTATTTGGTATAACGTTATAACGTATTACGTTATATGGTATAACGTCATATGGCATAACGATATAACGTATTACGTTATATGGTATAACGTTATAACGTATTACGTTATATGGTATAACGTCATATGATATAAAGTTATAACGCATTACGTTATATGGTATAACGTTAGAACGTATTACGTTATACGGTATAAGGTTATA
The DNA here is from genome assembly GCF_024542735.1 of Bombus huntii. NCBI lineage: Eukaryota > Metazoa > Arthropoda > Insecta > Hymenoptera > Apidae > Bombus > Bombus huntii. Next base: position 1,100,234 of record NW_026099317.1, on the reverse strand, counting down.
ACGTATTATGTTATATGGTATACCGTAATATGGTATAACGTTATAACGTATTACGTTATATGGTATAACGTTATAACGTATTACGTTATATGGTATAACGTCATATGGTATAAAGTTATAACGTATTACGTTATATGGTATAACGTTATAACGTATTACGTTAAATTGTATAACGTTATATCGTATTACGTTATATGGTATAACGTTATAACGTATTACGTTATATGGTATAACGTTATAACGTATTACGTTATATGGTATAACGTTCGAACGTATTACGTTATATGGTATAACGTTCGAACGTATTACGTTATATGGTATAACGTTATAACGTATTACGTTATATGGTATACCGTAATATGGTATAACGTTATAACGGATTACGTTATATGGTATACCGTAAAATGGTATAACGTTATAACGTATTACGTTATATGCTATAACGTTATGACGTATTACGTTATATGGTATAACGTTATAACGTATTACGTTATATGGTATAGCGTTATAACGTATTACGTTATATGCTATAACGTTATGACGTATTACGTTATATGGTATAACGTTATAACGTATTACGTTATATGGTATAACGTTATATGGCATAACGTTATAACGTATTACGTTATATGGTATAACGTTATGACGTATTACGTTATATGGTATAACGTTATAACGAATTACGTTATATGGTATAACGTTATAACGTATTACGTTATATGGTATAACGTTATAACGTATTACGTTATAAGGTATAACGTTATATGGCATAACGTTATAACGTATTACGTTATATGGTATAACGTTATAACGTGTTACGTTATATGGTATAACGTTATATGGCATAACGTTATAACGTATTACGTTATATGGTATAACGTTATGACGTATTACGTTATATGGTATAACGTTATAACGAATTACGTTATATGGTATAACGTTATAACGTATTACGTTATATGGTATAACGTTATATGGTATATCGTTATAACGTATTACGTTATATGGTATAACGTTCGAACGTATTACGTTATATGGTATAACGTTATAACGTATTATGTTATATGGTATACCGTAATATGGTATAACGTTATAACGTATTACGTTATATGGTATAACGTTATAAAGTATTACGTTATATGGTATAACGTCATATGGTATAAAGTTATAACGTAATACGGTATATGGTGCAACGTTATAACGTATTACGTTATATGTTATAACGTTATAACGTATTACGTTATATGCTATAACGTTATAACGTATTACGTTATATGGTATAACGTTATAACTTATTACGTTATATGGTATAACGTTATAACTTATTACGTTATATGGTATAACGTTATAACGTATTACGTTATATGGTATAACGTCATATGGCATAACGATATAACATATTACGTTATATGGTATAACGTTATAACGTATTACGTTATATGGTATAACGTTATAACGTATTGCGTTATATGGTATAACGTTATAACGTATTACGTTATATGGTATAACGTCATATGGCATAACGATATAACGTATTACGTTATATGGTATAACGTTATAACGTATTACGTTATATGGTATAACGTCATATGATATAAAGTTATAACGCATTACGTTATATGGTATAACGTTAGAACGTATTACGTTATACGGTATAACGTTATAACGTATTATGTTATATGGTATACCGTAATATGGTATAACGTTATAACGTATTACGTTATATGGTATAACGTTATAACGTATTACGTTATATGGTATAACGTCATATGGTATAAAGTTATAACGTATTACGTTATATGGTATAACGTTATAACGTATTACGTTAAATTGTATAACGTTATAACGTATTACGTTATATGGTATAACGTTATAACGTATTACGTTATATGGTATAACGTTATAACGTATTCCGTTATATGGTATAACGTTATAACGTATTACGTTATATGGTATAACGTTATAACGTATTACGTTATATGGTATAACGTTCGAACGTATTACGTTATATGGTATAACGTTATAACGTATTATGTTATATGGTATACCGTAATATGGTATAACGTTATAACGTATTACGTTATATGGTATAACGTTATAACGTATTACGTTATATGGTATAACGTCATATGGTATAAAGTTATAACGTAATACGGTATATGGTGTAACGTTATAACGTATTACGTTATATGTTATAACGTTATAACGTATTACGTTATATGCTATAACGTTATAACGTATTACGTTATATGGTATAACGTTATAAACTATTACGTTATATGGTATAACGTTATAACGTATTACGTTATATGGTATAACGTTATAACGTATTACGTTATATGGTATAACGTCATATGGCATAACGATATAACGTATTACGTTATATGGTATAACGTTATAAGGTATAACGTTATATGGCATAACGTTATAACGTATTACGTTATATGGTATAACGTTATAACGTGTTACGTTATATGGTATAACGTTATGTGGCATAACGTTATAACGTATTACGTTATATGGTATAACGTTATGACGTATTACGTTATATGGTATACCGTAATATGGTATAACGTTATAACGGATTACGTTATATGGTATACCGTAAAATGGTATAACGTTATAACGTATTACGTTATATGCTATAACGTTATGACGTATTACGTTATATGGTATAACGTTATAACGTATTACGTTATATGGTATAACGTTATAACGTATTACGTTATATGGTATAACGTTATAACGTATTACGTTATAAGGTATAACGTTATATGGCATAACGTTATAACGTATTACGTTATATGGTATAACGTTATAACGTGTTACGTTATATGGTATAACGTTATATGGCATAACGTTATAACGTATTACGTTATATGGTATAACGTTATGACGTATTACGTTATATGGTATAACGTTATAACGAATTGCGTTATATGGTATAACGTTATAACGTATTACGTTATATGGTATAACGTTATATGGTATAACGTTATAACGTATTACGTTAAATGGTATACCGTTATATGGCATAACGTTATAACGTATTACGTTATATGGTATAACGTTATAACGTATTACGTTATATGGTATAACGTTATAACGTATTACGTTATATGGTATAACGTTATAACGTATTACGTTATATGGTATAACGTCATATGGTATAAAGTTATAACGTATTACGATATATGGTGTAACGTTATAACGTATTACGTTATATGTTATAACGTTATAACGTATTACGTTATATGCTGTAACGTTATAACGAATTACGTTATATGGTATAACGTTATAACGTATTACGTTATATGGTATAACGTTCGAACGTATTACGTTATATGGTATAACGTTATAACGTATTACGTTATATGGTATATCGTTATAACGTATTACGTTATATGGTATAACGTTCGAACGTATTACGTTATATGGTATAACGCTATAACGTATTATGTTATATGCTATACCGTAATATGGTATAACGTTATAACGTATTACGTTATATGGTATAACGTTATAACGTATTACGTTATATGGTATAACGTCATATGGTATAAAGTTATAACGTATTACGTTATATGGTATAACGTTATAACGTATTACGTTATATGGTATAACGTTATAACGTATTACGTTATATGGTATAACGTTATAACGTATTACGTTATATGGTATAACGTCATATGGCATAACGATATAACGTATTACGTTATATGGTATAACGTTATAACGTATTACGTTATATGGTATAACGTTATAACGTATTACGTTATATGGTATAACGTTATAACGTATTACGTTAAATGGTATACCGTAATATGGTATAACGTTATAACGTATTACGTTATATGGTATAACGTTATGACGTATTACGTTATATGGTATAACGTCATATGATATAAAGTTATAACGCATTACGTTATATGGTATAACGTTAGAACGTATTACGTTATACGGTATAACGTTATAACGTATTATGTTATATGGTATACCGTAATATGGTATAACGTTATAACGTATTACGTTATATGGTATAACGTTATAACGTATAACGTTATATGGTATAACGTCATATGGTATAAAGTTATAACGTATTACGTTATATGGTATAACGTTATAACGTATTACGTTAAATTGTATAACGTTATAACGTATTACGTTATATGGTATAAAGTTATAACGTATTACGTTATATGGTATAACGTTATAACGTATTACGTTATATGGTATAACGTTCGAACGTATTACGTTATATGGTATAACGTTCGAACGTATTACGTTATATGGTATAACGTTCGAACGTATTACGTTATATGGTATAACGTTATAACGTGTTACGTTATATGGTATAACGTTATAACGTATTACGTTATATGGCATAACGTTATAACGTATTACGTTATATGGCATAACGTTATGACGTATTACGTTATATGGTATAACGTTATAACGTATTACGTTATATGGTATAACGTTATAACGTATTACGTTATATGGTATAACGTTATATGGTATAACGTTATAACGTATTACGTTAAATGGTATACCGTTATATGGCATAACGTTATAACGTATTACGTTATATGGTATAACGTTATAACGTACTACGTTATATGGTATAACGTTATAACGTATTACGTTATATGGTATAACGTTATAACGTATTACGTTATATGGTATAACGTTCGAACGTATTACGTTATATGGTATAACGTTATAACGTGTTACGTTATATGGTATAACGTTATAACGTATTACGTTATATGGTATAACGTTCGAACGTATTACGTTATATGGTATAACGTTATAACGTATTATGTTATATGGTATACCGTAATATGGTATAACGTTATAACGTATTACGTTATATGGTATAACGTTATAACGTATTACGTTATATGGTATAACGTCATATGGTATAAAGTTATAACGTAATACGGTATATGGTGCAACGTTATAACGTATTACGTTATATGTTATAACGTTATAATGTATTACGTTATATGCTATAACGTTATAACGTATTACGTTATATGGTATAACGTCATATGGTATAAAGTTATAACGTATTACGATATATGGTGTAACGTTATAACGTATTACCTTATATGGTATAACGTTATAACGTATTACGTTGTATGGTATAACGTCATATGGTATAAAGTTATAACGTATTACGATATATGGTGTAACGTTATAACGTATTACGTTATATGTTATAACGTTATAACGTATTACGTTATATGCTATAACGTTATAACGTATTACGTTATATGGTATAACGTTATAACGTATTACGTTATATGGTATAACGTTCGAACGTATTACGTTATATGGTATAACGTTCGAACGTATTACGTTATATGGTATAACGTTATAACGTATTACGTTATAAGGTATAACGTTATAACGTATTACCTTATATGGTATAACGTTCGAACGTATTACGTTATATGGTATAACGTTATAACGTATTACGTTATATGGTATACCGTAATATGGTATAACGTTATAACGGATTACGTTATATGGTATACCGTAAAATGGTATAACGTTATAACGTATTACGTTATATGCTATAACGTTATGACGTATTACGTTATATGGTATAACGTTATAACGTATTACGTTATATGGTATAACGTTATAACGTATTACGTTATATGGTATAACGTTATAACGTATTACGTTATAAGGTATAACGTTATATGGCATAACGTTATAACGTATTACGTTATATGGTATAACGTTATAACGTGTTACGTTATATGGTATAACGTTATATGGCATAACGTTATAACGTATTACGTTATATGGTATAACGTTATGACGTATTACGTTATATGGTATAACGTTATAACGAATTACGTTATATGGTATAACGTTATAACGTATTACGTTATATGGTATAACGTTATATGGTATATCGTTATAACGTATTACGTTATATGGTATAACGTTCGAACGTATTACGTTATATGGTATAACGTTATAACGTATTATGTTATATGGTATACCGTAATATGGTATAACGTTATAACGTATTACGTTATATGGTATAACGTTATAACGTATTACGTTATATGGTATAACGTCATATGGTATAAAGTTATAACGTAATACGGTATATGGTGCAACGTTATAACGTATTACGTTATATGTTATAACGTTATAACGTATTACGTTATATGCTATAACGTTATAACGTATTACGTTATATGGTATAACGTTATAACTTATTACGTTATATGGTATAACGTTATAACTTATTACGTTATATGGTATAACGTTATAACGTATTACGTTATATGGTATAACGTCATATGGCATAACGATATAACATATTACGTTATATGGTATAACGTTATAACGTATTACGTTATATGGTATAACGTTATAACGTATTACGTTATATGGTATAACGTTATAACGTATTACGTTATATGGTATAACGTCATATGGCATAACGATATAACGTATTACGTTATATGGTATAACGTTATAACGTATTACGTTATATGGTATAACGTCATATGATATAAAGTTATAACGCATTACGTTATATGGTATAACGTTAGAACGTATTACGTTATACGGTATAACGTTATAACGTATTATGTTATATGGTATACCGTAATATGGTATAACGTTATAACGTATTACGTTATATGGTATAACGTTATAACGTATTACGTTATATGGTATAACGTCATATGGTATAAAGTTATAACGTATTACGTTATATGGTATAACGTTATAACGTATTACGTTAAATTGTATAACGTTATATCGTATTACGTTATATGGTATAACGTTATAACGTATTACGTTATATGGTATAACGTTATAACGTATTACGTTATATGGTATAACGTTCGAACGTATTACGTTATATGGTATAACGTTCGAACGTATTACGTTATATGGTATAACGTTATAACGTATTACGTTATATGGTATACCGTAATATGGTATAACGTTATAACGGATTACGTTATATGGTATACCGTAAAATGGTATAACGTTATAACGTATTACGTTATATGCTATAACGTTATGACGTATTACGTTATATGGTATAACGTTATAACGTATTACGTTATATGGTATAGCGTTATAACGTATTACGTTATATGCTATAACGTTATGACGTATTACGTTATATGGTATAACGTTATAACGTATTACGTTATATGGTATAACGTTATATGGCATAACGTTATAACGTATTACGTTATATGGTATAACGTTATGACGTATTACGTTATATGGTATAACGTTATAACGAATTACGTTATATGGTATAACGTTATAACGTATTACGTTATATGGTATAACGTTATAACGTATTACGTTATAAGGTATAACGTTATATGGCATAACGTTATAACGTATTACGTTATATGGTATAACGTTATAACGTGTTACGTTATATGGTATAACGTTATATGGCATAACGTTATAACGTATTACGTTATATGGTATAACGTTATGACGTATTACGTTATATGGTATAACGTTATAACGAATTACGTTATATGGTATAACGTTATAACGTATTACGTTATATGGTATAACGTTATATGGTATATCGTTATAACGTATTACGTTATATGGTATAACGTTCGAACGTATTACGTTATATGGTATAACGTTATAACGTATTATGTTATATGGTATACCGTAATATGGTATAACGTTATAACGTATTACGTTATATGGTATAACGTTATAACGTATTACGTTATATGGTATAACGTCATATGGTATAAAGTTATAACGTAATACGGTATATGGTGCAACGTTATAACGTATTACGTTATATGTTATAACGTTATAACGTATTACGTTATATGCTATAACGTTATAACGTATTACGTTATATGGTATAACGTTATAACTTATTACGTTATATGGTATAACGTTATAACTTATTACGTTATATGGTATAACGTTATAACGTATTACGTTATATGGTATAACGTCATATGGCATAACGATATAACATATTACGTTATATGGTATAACGTTATAACGTATTACGTTATATGGTATAACGTTATAACGTATTGCGTTATATGGTATAACGTTATAACGTATTACGTTATATGGTATAACGTCATATGGCATAACGATATAACGTATTACGTTATATGGTATAACGTTATAACGTATTACGTTATATGGTATAACGTCATATGATATAAAGTTATAACGCATTACGTTATATGGTATAACGTTAGAACGTATTACGTTAAATTGTATAACGTTATAACGTATTACGTTATATGGTATAACGTTATAACGTATTACGTTATATGGTATAACGTTATAACGTATTACGTTATATGGTATAACGTTCGAACGTATTACGTTATATGGTATAACGTTCGAACGTATTACGTTATATGGTATAACGTTATAACGTATTACGTTATATGGTATACCGTAATATGGTATAACGTTATAACGGATTACGTTATATGGTATACCGTAAAATGGTATAACGTTATAACGTATTACGTTATATGCTATAACGTTATGACGTATTACGTTATATGGTATAACGTTATAACGTATTACGTTATATGGTATAACGTTATAACGTATTACGTTATATGCTATAACGTTATGACGTATTACGTTATATGGTATAACGTTATAACGTATTACGTTATATGGTATAACGTTATAACGTATTACGTTATATGGTATAACGTTATAACGTATTACGTTATAAGGTATAACGTTATATGGCATAACGTTATAACATATTACGTTATATTGTATAACGTTATAACGTGTTACGTTATATGGTATAACGTTATATGGCATAACGTTATAACGTATTACGTTATATGGTATAACGTTATGACGTATTACGTTATATGGTATAACGTTATAACGAATTACGTTATATGGTATAACGTTATAACGTATTACGTTATATGGTATAACGTTATATGGTATAACGTTATAACGTATTACGTTAAATGGTATACCGTTATATGGCATAACGTTATAACGTATTACGTTATATGGTATAACGTTATAACGTATTACGTTATATGGTATAACGTTATAACGTATTACGTTATATGGTATAACGTTATAACGTATTACGTTATATGGTATAACGTCATATGGTATAAAGTTATAACGTATTACGATATATGGTGTAACGTTATAACGTATTACGTTATATGTTATAACGTTATAACGTATTACGTTATATGCTGTAACGTTATAACGTATTACGTTATATGGTATAACGTTATAACGTATTACGTTATATGGTATAACGTTCGAACGTATTACGTTATATGGTATAACGTTATAACGTATTACGTTATATGGTATATCGTTATAACGTATTACGTTATATGGTATAACGTTCGAACGTATTACGTTATATGGTATAACGTTATAACGTATTATGTTATATGGTATACCGTAATATGGTATAACGTTATAACGTATTACGTTATATGGTATAACGTTATAACGTATTACGTTATATGGTATAACGTCATATGGTATAAAGTTATAACGTAATACGGTATATGGTGCAACGTTATAACGTATTACGTTATATGTTATAACGTTATAACGTATTACGTTATATGCTATAACGTTATAACGTATTACGTTATATGGTATAACGTTATAACGTTTTACGTTATATGGTATAACGTTATAACGTATTACGTTATATGGTATAACGTTATAACGTATTACGTTATATGGTATAACGTTATAACGTATTACGTTAAATGGTATACCGTAATATGGTATAACGTTATAACGTATTACGTTATATGGTATAACGTTATGACGTATTACGTTATATGGTATAACGTCATATGATATAAAGTTATAACGCATTACGTTATATGGTATAACGTTAGAACGTATTACGTTATACGGTAAAACGTTATAACGTATTATGTTATATGGTATACCGTAATATGGTATAACGTTATAACGTATTACATTATATGGTATAACGTCATATGGTATAAAGTTATAACGTATTACGTTATATGGTATAACGTTATAACGTATTACGTTATATGGTATAACGTTATAACGTATTACGTTATATGGTATAACGTTATAACGTATTACGTTATATGGTATAACGTTATAACGTATTACGTTATATGGTATAACGTCATATGGCATAACGATATAACGTATTACGTTATATGGTATAACGTTATAACGTATTACGTTATAAGGTATAACGTTATATGGCATAACGATATAACGTATTACGTTATATGGTATAACGTTATAACGTGTTACGTTATATGGTATAACGTTATATGACATATCGTTATAACGTATTACGTTATATGGTATAACGTTCGAACGTATTACGTTATATGGTATAACGTTATAACGTATTATGTTATATGGTATACCGTGATATGGTATAACGTTATAACGTATTACGTTATATGCTATAACGTTATGACGTATTACGTTATATGGTATAACGTTATAACGTATTACGTTATATGGTATAACGTTATAACGTATTACGTTATATGGTATAACGTCATATGGCATAACGGTATAACGTTATAACGTATTACGTTATAAGGTATAACGTTATATGGCATAACGTTATAACGTATTACGTTATATGGTATAACGTTATAACGTGTTACGTTATATGGTATAACGTTATATGGCATAACGTTATAACGTATTACGTTATATGGTATAACGTTATGACGTATTACGTTATATGGTATAACGTTCGAACGTATTACGTTATATGGTATAACGTTATAACGTATTATGTTATATGGTATACCGTAATATGGTATAACGTTATAACGAATTACGTTATATGGTATAACGTTATAACGTATTACGTTATATGGTATAACGTCATATGGTATAAAGTTATAACGTATTACGTTATATGGTATAACGTTATGACGTATTACGTTATATGGTATAACGTTATAACGTATTACGTTATATGGTATAACGTTATAACGTATTACGTTATATGGTATAACGTCATATGGCATAACGATATAACGTATTACGTTATATGGTATAACGTTATAACGTATTACGTTATATGGTATAACGTTATAGCGTATTACGTTATATGGTATAACGTTATAACGTATTACGTTAAATGGTATACCGTAATATGGTATAACGTTATAACGTATTACGTTATATGGTATAACGTTATGACGTATTACGTTATATGGTATAACGTCATATGATATAAAGTTATAACGCATTACGTTATATGGTATAACGTTAGAACGTATTACGTTATACGGTATAACGTTATAACGTATTATGTTATATGGTATACCGTAATATGGTATAACGTTATAACGTATTACGTTATATGGTATAACGTTATAACGTATTACGTTATATGGTATAACGTCATATGGTATAAAGTTATAACGTATTACGTTATATGGTATAACGTTATAACGTATTACGTTAAATTGTATAACGTTATAACGTATTACGTTATATGGTATAACGTTATAACGTATTACGTTATATGGTATAACGTTATAACGTATTACGTTATATGGTATACCGTAATATGGTATAGCGTTATAACGGATTACGTTATATGGTATACCGTAAAATGGTATAACGTTATAACGTATTACGTTATATGCTATAACGTTATGACGTATTACGTTATATGGTATAACGTTATAACGTATTACGTTATATGGTATAACGTTATAACGTATTACGTTATATGGTATAACGTTATAACGTATTACGTTATATGGTATAACGTTATAACGTATTACGTTATATGGTATAACGTTATAACGTATTACGTTATATGGTATAACGTCATATGGCATAACGGTATAACGTTATAACGTATTACGTTATAAGGTATAACGTTATATGGCATAACGTTATAACGTATTACGTTATATGGTATAACGTTATAACGTGTTACGTTATATGGTATAACGTTATATGGCATAACGTTATAACGTATTACGTTATATGGCATAACGTTATAACGTATTACGTTATATGGTATAACGTTATGACGTATTACGTTATATGGTATAACGTTATAACGTATTACGTTATATGGTATAACGTTATAACGTATTACTTTATATGGTATAACGTTATATGTTATAACGTTATAACGTATTACGTTAAATGGTATACCGTTATATGGCATAACGTTATAACGTATTACGTTATATGGTATAACGTTATAACGTATTACGTTATATGGTATATCGTTATAACGTATTACGTTATATGGTATAACGTTCGAACGTATTACGTTATATGGTATAACGTTATAACGTATTATGTTATATGGTATACCGTGATATGGTATAACGTTATAACGTATTACGTTATATGGTATACCGTAAAATGGTATAACGTTATAACGTATTACGTTATATGCTATAACGTTATGACGTATTACGTTATATGGTATAACGTTATAACGTATTACGTTATATGGTATAACGTTATAACGTATTACGTTATATGGTATAACGTCATATGGCATAACGGTATAACGTTATAACGTATTACGTTATAAGGTATAACGTTATATGGCATAACGTTATAACGTATTACGTTATATGGTATAACGTTATAACGTGTTACGTTATATGGTATAACGTTATATGGCATAACGTTATAACGTATTACGTTATATGGTATAACGTTATGACGTATTACGTTATATGGTATAACGTTCGAACGTATTACGTTATATGGTATAACGTTATAACGTATTATGTTATATGGTATACCGTAATATGGTATAACGTTATAACGAATTACGTTATATGGTATAACGTTATAACGTATTACGTTATATGGTATAACGTCATATGGTATAAAGTTATAACGTATTACGTTATATGGTATAACGTTATGACGTATTACGTTATATGGTATAACGTTATAACGTATTACGTTATATGGTATAACGTTATAACGTATTACGTTATATGGTATAACGTCATATGGCATAACGATATAACGTATTACGTTATATGGTATAACGTTATAACGTATTACGTTATATGGTATAACGTTATAACGTATTACGTTATATGGTATAACGTTATAACGTATTACGTTAAATGGTATACCGTAATATGGTATAACGTTATAACGTATTACGTTATATGGTATAACGTTATGACGTATTACGTTATATGGTATAACGTCATATGGTATAAAGTTATAACGCATTACGTTATATGGTATAACGTTAGAACGTATTATGTTATACGGTATAACGTTATAACGTATTATGTTATATGGTATACCGTAATATGGTATAACGTTATAACGTATTACGTTATATGGTATAACGTTATAACGTATTACGTTATAAGGTATAACGTCATATGGTATAAAGTTATAACGTATTACGTTATATGGTATAACGTTATAACGTATTGCGTTAAATTGTATAACGTTATTACGTATTACGTTATATGGTATAACGTTATAACGTATTACGTTATATGGTATAACGTTATAACGTATTACGTTATATGGTATACCGTAATATGGTATAACGTTATAACGGATTACGTTATATGGTATACCGTAAAATGGTATAACGTTATAACGTATTACGTTATATGCTATAACGTTATGACGTATTACGTTATATGGTATAACGTTATAACGTATTACGTTATATGGTATAACGTTATAACGTATTACGTTATATGGTATAACGTTATAACGTATTACGTTATATGGTATAACGTTATAACGTATTACGTTATATGTTATAACGTTATAACGTATTACGTTATATGATATAACGTTATAACGTATTACGTTATATGGTATAACGTCATATGGTATAAAGTTATAACGTATTACGATATATGGTGTAACGTTATAACGTATTACCTTATATGGTATAACGTTATAACGTATTACGTTATATGGTATAACGTCATATGGTATAAAGTTATAACGTATTACGATATATGGTGTAACGTTATAACGTATTACGTTATATGTTATAACGTTATAACGTATTACGTTATATGCTATAACGTTATAACGTATTACGCTATATGGTATAACGTTATAACGTATTACGTTATATGGTATAACGTTCGAACGTATTACGTTATATGGTATAACGTTATAACGTGTTACGTTATATGGTATAACGTTATAAGGCATAACGTTATAACGTATTACGTTATATGGTATAACGTTATGACGTATTACGTTATATGGTATAACGTTATAACGTATTACGTTATATGGTATACCGTAATATGGTATAACGTTATAACGGATTACGTTATATGGTATACCGTAAAATGGTATAACGTTATAACGTATTACGTTATATGCTATAACGTTATGACGTATTACGTTATATGGTATAACGTTATAACGTATTACGTTATATGGTATAACGTTATAACGTATTACGTTATATGGTATAACGTTATAACGTATTACGTTATAAGGTATAACGTTATATGGCATAACGTTATAACGTATTACGTTATATGGTATAACGTTATAACGTGTTACGTTATATGGTATAACGTTATATGGCATAACGTTATAACGTATTACGTTATATGGTATAACGTTATGACGTATTACGTTATATGGTATAACGTTATAACGTATTACGTTATATGGTATAACGTTATAACGTATTACGTTATATGGTATAACGTTATATGGTATAACTTTATAACGTATTACGTTAAATGGTATACCGTTATATGGCATAACGTTATAACGTATTACGTTATATGGTATAACGTTATAACGTATTACGTTATATGGTATAACGTTATAACGTATTACGTTATATGGTATAACGTTATAACGTATTACGTTATATGGTATAACGTCATATGGTATAAAGTTATAACGTATTACGATATATGGTGTAACGTTATAACGTATTACGTTATATGTTATAACGTTATAACGTATTACGTTATATGCTGTAACGTTATAACGTATTACGTTATATGGTATAACGTTATAACGTATTACGTTATATGGTATAACGTTCGAACGTATTACGTTATATGGTATAACGTTATAACGTATTACGTTATATGGTATATCGTTATAACGTATTACGTTATATGGTATAACGTTCGAACGTATTACGTTATATGGCATAACGTTATAACGTATTATGTTATATGGTATACCGTAATATGGTATAACGTTATAACGTATTACGTTATATGGTATAACGTTATAACGTATTACGTTATATGGTATAACGTCATATGGTATAAAGTTATAACGCATTTCGTTATATGGTATAACGTTATAACGTATTACGTTATATGGTATAACGTTATAACGTATTACGTTATATGGTATAACGTTATAATGTATTACGTTATATGGTATAACGTCATATGGCATAACGATATAACGTATTACGTTATATGGTATAACGTTATAACGTATTACGTTATATGGTATAACGTTATAACGTATTACGTTATATGGTATAACGTTATAACGTATTACGTTAAATGGTATACCGTAATATGGTATAACGTTATAACGTATTACGTTATATGGTATAACGTTATGACGTATTACGTTATATGGTATAACGTCATATGATATAAAGTTATAACGCATTACGTTATATGGTATAACGTTAGAACGTATTACGTTATACGGTATAACGTTATAACGTATTATGTTATATGGTATACCGTAATATGGTATAACGTTATAACGTATTACGTTATATGGTATAACGTTATAACGTATTACGTTATATGGTATAACGTTCGAACGTATTACGTTATATGGTATAACGTTCGAACGTATTACGATATATGGTATAACGTTATAACGTATTACGTTATATGGTATAACGTTATAACGTGTTACGTTATATGGTATAACGTTATAACGTATTACGTTATATGGCATAACGTTATAACGTATTACGTTATATGGTATAACGTTATAACGTATTACGTTATATGGTATAACGTTATAACGTATTACGTTATATGGTATAACGTTATATGGTATAACGTTATAACGTAATACGTTAAATGGTATACCGTTATATGGCATAACGATATAACGTATTACGTTATATGGTATAACGTTATAACGTATTACGTTATATGGTATAACGTTATAACGTATTACGTTATATGGTATAACGTTCGAACGTATTACGTTATATGGTATAACGTTATAACGTATTATGTTATATGGTATACCGTAATATGGTATAACGTTATAACGTATTACGTTATATGGTATAACGTTATAACGTATTACGTTATATGGTATAACGTCATATGATATAAAGTTATAACGCATTACGTTATATGGTATAACGTTAGAACGTATTACGTTATACGGTATAACGTTATAACGTATTATGTTATATGGTATACCGTAATATGGTATAACGTTATAACGTATTACGTTATATGGTATAACGTTATAACGTATTACGTTATATGGTATAACGTTCGAACGTATTACGTTATATGGTATAACGTTCGAACGTATTACGATATATGGTATAACGTTATAACGTATTACGTTATATGGTATAAAGTTATAACGTAATACGGTATATGGTGTAACGTTATAACGTATTACGTTATATGTTATAACGTTATAACGTATTACGTTATATGTTATAACGTTATAACGTATTACGTTATATGGTATAACGTTATAACGTATTACGTTATATGGTATAACGTTATAACGTATTACGTTATATGGTATAACGTTATAACGTATTACGTTATATGGTATAACGTCATATGCCATAACGATATAACGTATTACGTTATATGGTATAACGTTATAACGTATTACGTTATATGGTATAACGTTATAACGTATTACTTTATATGGTATAACGTTATAACGTATTACGTTAAATGGTATACCGTAATATGCTTTAACGTTATAACGTATTACGTTATATGGTATAACGTTATGACGTATTACGTTATATGGTATAACGTCATATGATATAAAGTTATAACGCATTACGTTATATGGTATAACGTTAGAACGTATTAAGTTATACGGTAAAACGTTATAACGTATTATGTTATATGGTATACCGTAATATGGTATAACGTTATAACGTATTACGTTATATGGTATAACGTTATAACGTATTACGTTATATGGTATAACGTCATATGGTATAAAGTTATAACGTATTACGTTATATGGTATAACGTTATAACGTGTTACGTTATATGGTATAACGTCATATGGTATAAAGTTATAACGTATTACGATATATGGTGTAACGTTATAACGTATTACCTTATATGGTATAACGTTATAACGTATTACGTTATATGGTATAACGTCATATGGTATAAAGTTATAACGTAATACGATATATGGTGTAACGTTATAACGTATTACGTTATATGTTATAACGTTATAACGTATTACGTTATATGCTATAACGTTATAACGTATTACGTTATATGGTATAACGTTATAACGTATTACGTTATATGGTATAACGTTCGAACGTATTACGTTATATGGTATAACGTTATAACGTATTACGTTATATGGTATAACGTTATAACGTGTTACGTTATATGGTATAACGTTATAACGTATTACGTTATATGGCATAACGTTATAACGTATTACGTTATATGGTATAACGTTATAACGTATTACGTTATATGGTATAACGTTATAACGTGTTACGTTATATGGTATAACGTTATAACGTATTACGTTATATGGCATAACGTTATAACGTATTACGTTATATGGTATAACGTTATGACGTATTACGTTATATGGTATAACGTTATAACGTATTACGTTATATGGTATACCCAAAAATGGTATAACGTTATAACGTATTACGTTATATGCTATAACGTTATGACGTATTACGTTATATGGTATAACGTTATAACGTATTACGTTATATGGTATAACGTTATAACGTATTACGTTATATGGTATAACGTTATAACGTATTACGTTATATGGTATAACGTTATAACGTATTACGTTATATGGTATAACGTTATAACGTATTACGTCATATGGTATACCGTAATATGGTATAACGTTATAACGGATTACGTTATATGGTATACCGTAAAATGGTATAACGTTATAACGTATTACGTTATATGCTATAACGTTATGACGTATTACGTTATATGGTATAACGTTATAACGTATTACGTTATATGGTATAACGTTATAACGAATTACGTTATATGGTGTAACGTTATAACGTATTACGTTATATGGTATAACGTTATAACGTATTACGTTATATGTTATAACGTTATAACGTATTACGTTATATGATACAACGTTATAACGTATTACGTTATATGGTATAACGTCATATGGTATAAAGTTATAACGTATTACGATATATGGTGTAACGTTATAACGTATTACCTTATATGGTATAACGTTATAACGTATTACGTTATATGGTATAACGTCATATGGTATAAAGTTATAACGTATTAAGATATATGGTGTAACGTTATAACGTATTACGTTATATTTAATAACGTTATAACGTATTACGTTATATGCTATAACGTTATAACGTATTACGTTATATGGTATAACGTTATAACGTATTACGTTATATGGTATAACGTTCGAACGTATTACGTTATATGGTATAACGTTATAACGTATTACGTTATAAGGTATAACGTTATAACGTATTACCTTATATGGTATAACGTTCGAACGTATTACGTTATATGGTATAACGTTATAACGTATTACGTTATATGGTATACCGTAATATGGTATAACGTTATAACGGATAACGTTATATGGTATACCGTAAAATGGTATAACGTTATAACGTAATACGGTATATGGTGTAACGTTATAACGTATTACGTTATATGTTATAACGTTATAACGTATTACGTTATATGTTATAACGTTATAACGTATTACGTTATATGGTATAACGTTATAACGTATTACGTTATATGGTATAACGTTATAACGTATTACGTTATATGGTATAACGTTATAACGTATTACGTTATATGGTATAACGTCATATGGCATAACGATATAACGTATTACGTTATATGGTATAACGTTATAACGTATTACGTTATATGGTATAACGTTATAACGTATTACTTTATATGGTATAACGTTATAACGTATTACGTTAAATGGTATACCGTAATATGCTTTAACGTTATAACGTATTACGTTATATGGTATAACGTTATGACGTATTACGTTATATGGTATAACGTCATATGATATAAAGTTATAACGCATTACGTTATATGGTATAACGTTAGAACGTATTAAGATATACGGTAAAACGTTATAACGTATTATGTTATATGGTATACCGTAATATGGTATAACGTTATAACGTATTACGTTATATGGTATAACGTTATAACGTATTACGTTATATGGTATAACGTCATATGGTATAAAGTTATAACGTATTACGTTATATGGTATAACGTTATAACGTGTTACGTTATATGGTATAACGTCATATGGTATAAAGTTATAACGTATTACGATATATGGTGTAACGTTATAACGTATTACCTTATATGGTATAACGTTATAACGTATTACGTTATATGGTATAACGTCATATGGTATAAAGTTATAACGTAATACGATATATGGTGTAACGTTATAACGTATTACGTTATATGTTATAACGTTATAACGTATTACGTTATATGGTATAACGTTATAACGTATTACGTTATATGGTATAACGTTCGAACGTATTACGTTATATGGTATAACGTTATAACGTATTACGTTATATGGTATAACGTTATAACGTGTTACGTTATATGGTATAACGTTATAACGTATTACGTTATATGGCATAACGTTATAACGTATTACGTTATATGGTATAACGTTATAACGTATTACGTTATATGGTATAACGTTATAACGTGTTACGTTATATGGTATAACGTTATAACGTTTTACGTTATATGGCATAACGTTATAACGTATTACGTTATATGGTATAACGTTATGACGTATTACGTTATATGGTATAACGTTATAACGTATTACGTTATATGGTATACCCAAAAATGGTATAACGTTATAACGTATTACGTTATATGCTATAACGTTATGACGTATTACGTTATATGGTATAACGTTATAACGTATTACGTTATATGGTATAACGTTATAATGTATTACGTTATATGGTATAACGTTATAACGTATTACGTTATATGGTATAACGTTATAACGTATTACGTTATATGGTATAACGTTATAACGTATTACGTCATATGGTATACCGTAATATGGTATAACGTTATAACGGATTACGTTATATGGTATACCGTAAAATGGTATAACGTTATAACGTATTACGTTATATGCTATAACGTTATGACGTATTACGTTATATGGTATAACGTTATAACGTATTACGTTATATGGTATAACGTTATAACGAATTACGTTATATGGTGTAACGTTATAACGTATTACGTTATATGGTATAACGTTATAACGTATTACGTTATATGTTATAACGTTATAACGTATTACGTTATATGATACAACGTTATAACGTATTACGTTATATGGTATAACGTCATATGGTATAAAGTTATAACGTATTACGATATATGGTGTAACGTTATAACGTATTACCTTATATGGTATAACGTTATAACGTATTACGTTATATGGTATAACGTCATATGGTATAAAGTTATAACGTATTAAGATATATGGTGTAACGTTATAACGTATTACGTTATATTTAATAACGTTATAACGTATTACGTTATATGCTATAACGTTATAACGTATTACGTTATATGGTATAACGTTATAACGTATTACGTTATATGGTATAACGTTCGAACGTATTACGTTATATGGTATAACGTTATAACGTATTACGTTATAAGGTATAACGTTATAACGTATTACCTTATATGGTATAACGTTCGAACGTATTACGTTATATGGTATAACGTTATAACGTATTACGTTATATGGTATACCGTAATATGGTATAACGTTATAACGGATAACGTTATATGGTATACCGTAAAATGGTATAACGTTATAACGTATTACGTTATATGCTATAACGTTATGACGTATTACGTTATATGGTATAACGTTATAACGTATTACGTTATATGGTATAACGTTATAACGTATTACGTTATATGGTATAACGTTATAACGTATTACGTTATAAGGTATAACGTTATATGGCATAACGTTATAACGTATTACGTTATATGGTATAACGTTATAACGTGTTACGTTATATGGTATAACGTTATATGGCATAACGTTATAACGTATTACGTTATATGGTATAACGTTATAACGTATTACGTTATATGGTATAACGTTATATGGTATAACTTTATAACGTATTACGTTAAATGGTATTACGTTATATGGTATAACGTTATAACGTATTACGTTATATGGTATATCGTTATAACGTATTACGTTATATGGTATAACGTTCGAACGTATTACGTTATATGGTATAACGTTATAACGTATTATGTTATATGGTATACCGTAATATGGTATAACGTTATAACGTATTACGTTATATGGTATAACGTTATAACGTATTACGTTATATGGTATAACGTCATATGGTATAAAGTTATAACGTATTACGTTATATGGTATAACGTTATAACGTATTACGTTATATGGTATAACGTTATAACGTATTACGTTATATGGTATAACGTTATAATGTATTACGTTATATGGTATAACGTCATATGGCATAACGATATAACGTATTACGTTATATGGTATAACGTTATAACGTATTACGTTATATGGTATAACGTTATAACGTATTACGTTATATGGTATAACGTTATAACGTATTACGTTAAATGGTATACCGTAATATGGTATAACGTTATAACGTATTACGTTATATGGTATAACGTTATGACGTATTACGTTATATGGTATAACGTCATATGATATAAAGTTATAACGCATTACGTTATATGGTATAACGTTAGAACGTATTACGTTATACTGTATAACGTTATAACGTATTATGTTATATGGTATACCGTAATATGGTATAACGTTATAACGTATTACGTTATATGGTATAACGTTATAACGTATTACGTTATATGGTATAACGTTCGAACGTATTACGTTATATGGTATAACGTTCGAACGTATTACGATATATGGTGTAACGTTATAACGTATTACGTTATATGTTATAACGTTATAACGTATCACGTTATATGCTGTAACGTTATAACGTATTACGTTATATGGTATAACGTTATAACGTATTACGTTATATGGTATAACGTTCGAACGTATTACGTTATATGGTATAACGTTATAACGTATTACGTTACATGGTATATCGTTATAACGTATTACGTTATATGGTATAACGTTCGAACGTATTACGTTATATGGTATAACGTTATAACGTATTATGTTATATGGTATACCGTAATATGGTATAACGTTATAACGTATTACGTTATATGGTACAACGTTATAACGTATTACGTTATATGGTATAACGTCATATGGTATAAAGTTATAACGTATTACGTTATATGGTATAACGTTATAACGTATTACGTTATATGGTATAACGTTATAACGTATTACGTTATATGGTATAACGTTATAATGTATTACGTTATATGGTATAACGTCATATGGCATAACGATATAACGTATTACGTTATATGGTATAACGTTATAACGTATTACGTTATATGGTATAACGTTATAACGTATTACGTTATATGGTATAACGTTATAACGTATTACGTTAAATGGTATACCGTAATATGGTATAACGTTATAACGTATTACGTTATATGGTATAACGTTATGACGTATTACGTTATATGGTATAACGTCATATGATATAAAGTTATAACGCATTACGTTATATGGTATAACGTTAGAACGTATTACGTTATACGGTATAACGTTATAACGTATTATGTTATATGGTATTCCGTAATATGGTATAACGTTATAACGTATTACGTTATATGGTATAACGTTATAACGTATTACGTTATATGGTATAACGTTCGAACGTATTACGTTATATGGTATAACGTTCGAACGTATTACGATATATGGTATAACGTTATAACGTATTACGTTATATGGTATAAAGTTATAACGTGTTACGTTATATGGTATAACGTTATAACGTATTACGTTATATGGCATAACGTTATAACGTATTACGTTATATGGTATAACGTTATGACGTATTACATTATATGGTATAACGTTATAACGTATTACGTTATATGGTATAACGTTATAACGTATTACGTTATATGGTATAACGTTATATGGTATAACGTTATAACGTAATACGTTAAATGGTATACCGTTATATGGCATAACGATATAACGTATTACGTTATATGGTATAACGTTATAACGTATTACGTTATATGGTATAACGTTATAACGTATTACGTTATATGGTATAACGTTATAACCTATTACGTTATATGGTATAACGTTCGAACGTATTACGTTATATGGTATAACGTTATAACGCATTACGTTATATGGTATAACGTTATAACGTATTATGTTATATGGTATACCGTAATATGGTATAACGTTATAACGTATTACGTTATAAGGTATAACGTTATAACGTATTACGTTATATGGTATAACGTTCGAACGTATTACGTTATATGGTATTACGTTCGAACGTATTACGATATATGGTATAACGTTATAACGTATTACGTTATATGGTATAAAGTTATAACGTAATACGGTATATGGTGTAACGTTATAACGTATTACGTTATATGTTATAACGTTATAACGTATTACGTTATATGCTATAACGTTATAACGTATTACGTTATATGGTATAACGTCATATGGCATAACGATATAACGTATTACGTTATATGGTATAACGTTATAACGTATTACGTTATATGGTATAACGTCATATGATATAAAGTTATAACGCATTACGTTATATGGTATAACGTTAGAACGTATTAAGTTATACGGTAAAACGTTATAACGTATTATGTTATATGGTATACCGTAATATGGTATAACGTTATAACGTATTACGTTATATGGTATAACGTTATAACGTATTACGTTATATGGTATAACGTTATATGGTATAACGTTATAACGTATTACGTTAAATGGTATACCGTTATATGGCATAACGTTATAACGTATTATGTTATATGGTATACCGTAATATGGTATAACGTTATAACGTATTACGTTATATGGTATAACGTTATAACGTATTACGTTATATGGTATAACGTCATATGGCATAACGATATAACGTATTACTTTATATGGTATAACGTTCGAACGTATTACGTTATATGGTATAACGTTATAACGTATTATGTTATATGGTATACCGTAATATGGTATAACGTTATAACGTATTAGGTTATATGGTATAACGTTATAACGTATTACGTTATATGGTATAACGTCATATGGTATAAAGTTATAACGTATTACGTTATATGGTATAACGTTATAACGTATTACGTTATATGGTATAACGTTATAACGTATTACGTTATATGGTATAACGTTATAACGTATTACGTTATATGGTATAACGTCATATGGCATAACGATATAACGTATTACGTTATATGGTATAAAGTTATAACGTATTACGTTATATGGTATAACGTTATAACGTATTACGTTATATGGTATAACGTTATAACGTATTACGTTAAATGGTATACCGTAATATGGTATAACGTTATAACGTATTACGTTATATGGTATAACGTTATGACGTATTACGTTATATGGTATAACGTCATATGATATAAAGTTATAACGCATTACGTTATATGGTATAACGTTAGAACGTATTACGTTATACGGTATAACGTTATAACGTATTATGTTATATGGTATACCGTAATATGGTATAACGTTATAACGTATTACGTTATATGGTATAACGTTATAACGTATTACGTTATATGGTATAACGTTATAACGTATTACGTTATATGGTATAACGTTATATGGTATAACGTTATAACGTATTACGTTAAATGGTATACCGTTATATGGCATAACGTTATAACGTATTACGTTATATGGTATAACGTTATAACGTATTACGTTATATGGTATAACGTTATAACGTATTACGTTATATGGTATAACGTTATAACGTATTACGTTATATGGTATAACGTTATAACGTATTACGTTATATGGTATAACGTTCGAACGTATTACGTTATATGGTATAACGTTATAACGTATTACGTCATATGGTATAACGTTATAACGTATTACGTTATATGGTATAACGTTCGAACGTATTACGTTATATGGTATAACGTTATAACGTATTATGTTATATGGTATACCGTAATATGGTATAACGTTATAACGTATTACGTTATATGGTATATCGGTATAACGTATTACGTTATATGGTATAACGTTATAACGTATTACGTTAAATGGTATACCGTAATATGGTATAACGTTATAACGTATTACGTTATATGGTATAACGTTATGACGTATTACGTTATATGGTATAACGTTATAACGTATTACGTTATATGGTATAACGTTATAACGTATTACGTTATATTGTATAACGTTATAACGTATTACGTTATATGGTATAACGTCATATGGCATAACGATATAACGTATTACGTTATATGGTATAACGTTATAACGTATTACGTTATATGGTATAACGTTATAACGTATTACGTTATATGGTATAACGTTATAACGTATTACGTTATATGGTATAACGTTATATGGCATAACGTTATAACGTATTACGTTATATGGTATAATGTTATAACGTATTACGATATATGGTATAACGTTATAACGTATTACGTTATATGGTATAACGTCATATGGCATAACGATATAACGTATTACGTTATATGGTATAACGTTATAACGTATTACGTTATATGGTATAACGTTATAACGTATTACGTTAAATGGTATACCGTAATATGGTATAACGTTATAACGTATTACGTTATATGGTATAACGTTATGACGTATTACGTTATATGGTATAACGTCATATGATATAAAGTTATAACGCATTACGTTATATGGTATAACGTTAGAACGTATTACGTTATACGGTATAACGTTATAACGTATTATGTTATATGGTATACCGTAATATGGTATAACGTTATAACGTATTATGTTATATGGTATAACGTTCGAACGTATTACGTTATATGGTATAACGTTCGAACGTATTACGTTATATGGTATAACGTTCGAACGTATTACGTTATATGGTATACCGTAATATGGTATAACGTTATAACGGATTACGTTATATGGTATACCGTAAAATGGTATAACGTTATAACGTATTACGTTATATGCTATAACGTTATGACGTATTACGTTATATGGTATAACGTTATAACGTATTACGTTATATGGTATAACGTTATAACGTATTACGTTATATGGTATAACGTTCGTACGTATTACGTTATATGGTATAACGTTATAACGTATTATGTTATATGGTATACCGTAATATGGTATAACGTTATAACGTATTACGTTATATGGTATAACGTTATAACGTATTACGTTATATGGTATAACGTCATATGGTATAATGTTATAACGTAATACGGTATATGGTGTAACGTTATAACGTATTACGTTATATGTTATAACGTTATAACGTATTACGTTATATGCTATAACGTTATAACGTATTACGTTATATGGTATAACGTTATAACGTATTACGTTATATGGTATAACGTTATAACGTATTACGTTATATGGTATAACGTTATAACGTATTATGTTATATGGTATAACGTCATATGGCATAACGATATAACGTATTACGTTATATGGTATAACGTTATAACGTATTACGTTATATGGTATAACGTTATAAGGTATTACGTTATATGGTATAACGTTATAACGTATTACGTTAAATGGTATACCGTAATATGGTATAACGTTATAACGTATTACGTTATATGGTATAACGTTATAACGTATTATGTTATATGGTATAACGTCATATGGCATAACGATATAACGTATTACGTTATATGGTATAACGTTATAACGTATTACGTTATATGGTATAACGTTATAACGTATTACGTTATATGGTATAACGTTATAACGTATTACGTTAAATGGTATACCGTAATATGGTATAACGTTATAACGTATTACGTTATATGGTATAACGTTATGACGTATTACGTTATATGGTATAACGTCATATGATATAAAGTTATAACGCATTACGTTATATGGTATAACGTTAGAACGTATTACGTTATCCGGTATAACGTTATAACGTATTATGTTATATGGTATACCGTAATATGGTATAACGTTATAACGTATTACGTTATATGGTATAACGTTATAACGTATTACGTTATATGGTATAACGTCATATGGTATAAAGTTATAACGTATTACGTTATATGGTATAACGTTATAACGTATTACGTTATATGGTATAACGTTATAACGTATTACGTTATATGGTATAACGTTATAACGTATTACGTTATATGGTATAACGTTATAACGTATTACGTTATATGGTATAACGTCATATGGCATAACGATATAACGTATTACGTTATATGGTATAACGTTATAACGTATTACGTTATATGGTATAACGTTATAACGTATTACGTTATATGGTATAACGTTATATGGCATAACGTTATAACGTATTACGTTATATGGTATAACGTTATAACGTATTACGATATATGGTATACCGTAAAATGGAATAACGTTATAACGTATTACGTTATGTGGTATAACGTTCGAACGTATTACGTTATATGGTATAACGTTATAACGTATTACGTTATATGGTATAACGTTATAACGTATTACGTTATATGGTATAACGTTCGAACGTATTACGTTATATGGTATAACGTTATAACGTATTATGTTATATGGTATTCCGTAATATGGTATAACGTTATAACGTATTACGTTATATGGTATAACGTTATAACGTATTACGTTAAATGGTATACCGTAATATGGTATAACGTTATAACGTATTACGTTATATGGTATAACGTTCGAACGTATTACGTTATATGGTATAACGTTCGAACGTATTACGTTATATGGTATAACGTTATAACGTATTACGTTATATGGTATAACGTTATAACGTATTACGTTATATGGTATAACGTTCGAACGTATTACGTTATATGGTATAACGTTATAACGTATTATGTTATATGGTATTCCGTAATATGGTATAACGTTATAACGTATTATGTTATATGGTATTCCGTAATATGGTATAACGTTATAACGTATTACGTTATATGGTATAACGTTATAACGTATTACGTTATATGGTATAACGTTATAACGTATTACGTTATATGGTATAACGTTATAACTTATTACGTTATATGGTATAACGTCATATGGCATAACGATATAACGTATTACGTTATATGGTATAACGTTATAACGTATTACTTTATATGGTATAACGTTATAACGTATTACGTTAAATGGTATACCGTAATATGGTATAACGTTATAACGTATTACGTTATATGGTATAACGTTATGACGTATTACGTTATATGCTATAACGTCATATGATATAAAGTTATAACGCATTACGTTATATGGCATAACGTTAGAACGTATTACGTTATACGGTATAACGTTATAACGTATTATGTTATATGGTATACCGTAATATGGTATAACGTTATAACGTATTACGTTATATGGTATAACATTATAACGTATTACGCTATATGGTATAACGTCATATGGTATAAAGTTATAACGTATTACGGTATATGGTATAACGTTATAACGTATTACGTTATATGGTATAACGTTATAACGTATTACGTTATATGGTATAACGTTATAACGTATTACGTTATATGGCATAACGTTATAACGTATTACGTTATATGGCATAACGTTATAACATATTACGTTATATGGCATAACGTTATAACGTATTACGTTATATGGCATAACGTTATAACGTATTACGTTATATGGCATAACGTTATGACGTATTACGTTATATGGTATAACGTTATAACGTATTACGTTATATGGTATAACGTTATAACGTATTACGTTATATGGTATAACGTTATAACGTATTACGTTAAATGGTATACCGTTATATGGCATAACGTTATAACGTATTACGTTATATGGTATAACGTTATAACGTATTACGTTATATGGTATAACGTTATAACGTATTACGTTATATGGTATAACGTTATAACGTATTACGTTATATGGTATAACGTTATAACGTATTACGTTATATGGTATAACGTTCGAACGTATTACGTTATATGGTATAACGTTATAACGTATTACGTTATATGGTATAACGTTATAACGTATTACGTTATATGGTATAACGTTCGAACGTATTACGTTATGTGGTATAACGTTATAACGTATTATATTATATGGTATACCGTAATATGGTATAACGTTATAACGTATTACGTTATATGGTATAACGTTATAACGTATTACGTTATATGGTATAACGTCATATGGTATAAAGTTATAACGTAATACGGTATATGGTGTAACGTTATAACGTATTACGTTATATGTTATAACGTTATAACGTATTACGTTATATGCTATAACGTTATAACGTATTACGTTATATGGTATAACGTTATAACGTATTACGTTATATGGTATAACGTTATAACGTATTACGTTATATGGTATAACGTTATAACGTATTTCGTTATATGGTATAACGTCATATGGCATAACGATATAACGTATTACGTTATATGGTATAACGTTATAACGTATTACGTTATATGGTATAAAGTTATAACGTATTACGTTATATGGTATAACGTTATAACGTATTACGTTAAATGGTATACCGTAATATGGTATAAAGTTATAACGTATTACGTTATATGGTATAACGTTATAACGTATTACGTTAAATGGTATACCGTAATATGGTATAACGTTATAACGTATTACGTTATATGGTATAACGTTATGACGTATTACGTTATATGGTATAACGTCATATGATATAAAGTTATAACGCATTACGTTATATGGTATAACGTTAGAACGTATTACGTTATACGGTATAACGTTATAACGTATTATGTTATATGGTATACCGTAATATGGTATAACGTTATAACGTATTACGTTATATGGTATAACGTTAAAACGTATTACGTTATATGGTATAACGTCATATGGTATAAAGTTATAACGTATTACGTTATATGCTATAACGTTATGACGTATTACGTTATATGGTATAACGTTATAACGTATTACGTTATATGGTATAACGTTATAACGTATTACGTTATATGGTATAACGTTATAACGTATTACGTTATAAGGTATAACGTTATATGGCATAACGTTATAACGTATCACGTTATATGGTATAACGTTATAACGTGTTACGTTATATGGTATAACGTTATAACGTGTTACGTTATATGGCATAACGTTATAACGTATTACGTTATATGGTATAACGTTATGACGTATTACGTTATATGGTATAACGTTATAACGTATTACGTTATATGGTATAACGTTATAACGTATTACGTTATATGGTATAACGTTATGTGGTATAACGTTATAACGTATTACGTTAAATGGTATACCGTTATATGGCATAACGTTATAACGTATTACGTAATATGGTATAACGTTATAACGTATTACGTTATATGGTATAACGTCATATGGTATAAAGTTATAACGTAATACGGTATATGGTGTAACGTTATAACGTATTACGTTATATGTTATAACGTTATAACGTATTACGTTATATGCTATAACGTTATAACGTATTACGTTATATGGTATAACGTTATAACGTATTACGTTATATGGTATAACGTTATAACGTATTACGTTATATGGTATAACGTTATAACGTATTATGTTATATGGTATAACGTCATATGGCATAACGATATAACGTATTACGTTATATGGAATAACGTTATAACGTATTACGTTATATGGTATAACGTTATAACGTATTACGTTATATGGTATAACGTTCGTACGTATTACGTTATATGGTATAACGTTATAACGTATTACGTTATATGGTATAACGTTATAACGTATTACGATATATGGTATACCGTAAAATGGTATAACGTTACAACGTATTACGTTATATGGTATAACGTTATAACGTATTACGTTATATGGTATAACGTCATATGGTATAAAGTTATAACGTAATACGGTATATGGTGTAACGTTATAACGTATTACGTTATATGTTATAACGTTATAACGTATTACGTTATATGCTATAACGTTATAACGTATTACGTTATATGGTATAACGTTATAACGTATTACGTTATATGGTATAACGTTATAACGTATTACGTTATATGGTATAACGTTATAACGTATTATGTTATATGGTATAACGTCATATGGCATAACGATATAACGTATTACGTTATATGGAATAACGTTATAACGTATTACGTTATATGGTATAACGTTATAACGTATTACGTTATATGGTATAACGTTATAACGTATTATGTTATATGGTATAACGTCATATGGCATAACGATATAACGTATTACGTTATATGGTATAACGTTATGACGTATTACGTTATATGGTATAACGTCATATGATATAAAGTTATAACGCATTACGTTATATGGTATAACGTTAGAACGTATTACGTTATACGGTATAACGTTATAACGTATTATGTTATATGGTATACCGTAATATGGTATAACGTTATAACGTATTACGTTATATGGTATAACGTTATAACGTATTACGTTATATGGTATAACGTTATAACGTATTACGTTATATGGTATAACATTCGAACGTATTACGTTATATGGTATAACGTTATAACGTATTACGTTATATGGTATAACGTTATAACGTATTACGTTATAAGGTATAACGTTATATGGCATAACGTTATAACGTATTACGTTATATGGTATAACGTTATAACGTGTTACGTTATATGGTATAACGTTATAACGTGTTACGTTATATGGCATAACGTTATAACGTATTACGTTATATGGTATAACGTTATGACGTATTACGTTATATGGTATAACGTTATAACGTATTACGTTATATGGTATAACGTTATAACGTACTACGTTATATGGTATAACGTTATATGGTATAACGTTATAACGTATTACGTTAAATGGTATACCGTTATATGGCATAACGTTATAACGTATTACGTTATATGGTATAACGTTATAACGTGTTACGTTATATGGTATAACGTTATAACGTATTACGTTATATGTTATAACGTTATAACGTATTACGTTATATGGTATAACGTTCGTACGTATTACGTTATATGGTATAACGTTATAACGTATTACGTTATATGGTATAACGTTATAACGTATTACGATATATGGTATACCGTAAAATGGTATAACGTTATAACGTATTACGTTATATGGTATAACGTTATAACGTATTACGTTATATGGTATAACGTCATATGGTATAAAGTTATAACGTAATACGGTATATGGTGTAACGTTATAACGTATTACGTTATATGTTATAACGTTATAACGTATTACGTTATATGCTATAACGTTATAACGTATTACGTTATATGGTATAGCGTTATAACGTATTACGTTATATGGTATAACGTTATAACGTATTACGTTATATGGTATAACGTTCGAACGTATTACGTTATATGGTATAACGTTATAACGTATTACGTTATATGGTATAACGTTATAACGTATTACGTTATATGGTATAACGTTCGAACGTATTACGTTATATGGTATAACGTTATAACGTATTATATTATATGGTATACCGTAATATGGTATAACGTTATAACGTATTACGTTATATGGTATAACGTTATAACGTATTACGTTATATGGTATAACGTCATATGGTATAAAGTTATAACGTAATACGGTATATGGTGTAACGTTATAACGTATTACGTTATATGTTATAACGTTATAACGTATTACGTTATATGCTATAACGTTATAACGTATTACGTTATATGGTATAACGTTATAACGTATTACGTTATATGGTATAACGTTATAACGTATTACGTTATATGGTATAAAGTTATAACGTATTACGTTATATGGTATAACGTTATAACGTATTACGTTATATGGTATAACGTTATAACGTATTACGTTATATGGTATAACGTTATAACGTATTACGTTATATGGTATAACGTTATAACGTATTTCGTTATATGGTATAACGTCATATGGCATAACGATATAACGTATTACGTTATATGGTATAACGTTATAACGTATTACGTTATATGGTATAACGTTATAACGTATTACGTTATATGGTATAACGTTATAACGTATTACGTTATATGGTATAACGTTATATGGCATAACGTTATAACGTATTACGTTATATGGTATAACGTTATAACGTATTACGATATATGGTATACCGTAAAATGGTATAACGTTATAACGTATTACGTTATGCGGTATAACGATATAACGTATTACGTTATATGGTATAACGTTATATGGCATAACGTTATAACGTATTATGTTATATGGTATAACGTCATATGGTATAAAGTTATAACGTATTACGATATACGGTGTAACGTTATAACGTATTACGTTATATGGTATAACGTCATATGGCATAACGATATAACGTATTACGTTATATGGTATATCGTTATAACGTATTACGTTATATGGTATAACGTTATAACGTATTACGTTAAATGGTATACCGTAATATGGTATAACGTTATAACGTATTACGTTATATGCTATAACGTTCGAACGTATTACGTTATATGGTATAACGTTATAACGTATTACGTTATATGGTATAACGTTATAACGTATTACGTTATATGGTATAACGTTCGAACGTATTACGTTATATGGTATAACGTTATAACGTATTATGTTATATGGTATTCCGTAATATGGTATAACGTTATAACGTATTACGTTATATGGTATAACGTTATAACGTATTACGTTAAATGGTATACCGTAATATGGTATAACGTTATAACGTATTACGTTATATGGTATAACGTTCGAACGTATTACGTTATATGGTATAACGTTATAACGTATTACGTTATATGGTATATCGTTATAACGTATTACGTTATATGGTATAACGTTATAACGTATTACGTTATATGGTATAACGTTATAACGTATTACGTTAAATGGTATAACGTAATATGGTATAACGTTATAACGTATTACGTTATATGGTATAACGTTCGAACGTATTACGTTATATGGTATAACGTTATAACGTATTACGATATATGGTGTAACGTTATAACGTATTACGTTATATGGTATAACGTCATATGGCATAACGATATAACGTATTACGTTATATGGTATAACGTTATAACGTATTACGTTATATGGTATAACGTTATAACGTATTACGTTATATGGTATAACGTCATATGGCATAACGATATAACGTATTACGTTATATGGTATAACGTTATAACGTATTACGTTATATGGTATAACGTTATAACGTATTACGTTATATGGTACAACGTTATAACGTATTACGTTAAATGGTATAACGTAATATGGTATAACGTTATAACGTATTACGTTATATGGTATAACGTTATGACGTATTACGTTATATGGTATAATGTCATATGATATAAAGTTATAACGCATTACGTTATATGGTATAACGTTAGAACGTATTACGTTATACGGCATAACGTTATAACGTATTATGTTATATGGTATACCGTAGTATGGTATAACGTTATAACGTATTACGTTATATGGTATAACGTTATAACGTATTACGTTATATGGTATAACGTCATATGGTATAAAGTTATAACGTATTACGTTATATGGTATAACGTTATAACGTATTACGTTATATGGTATAACGTTATAACGTATTACGTTATATGGTATAACGTTATAACGTATTACGTTATATGGTATAACGTTATAACGTATTACGTTATATGGTATAACGTCATATGGCATAACGATATAACGTATTACGTTATATGGTATAACGTTATAACGTATTACGTTATATGGTATAACGTTATAACGTATTACGTTATATGGTATAACGTTATAACGTATTACGTTATATGGTATAACGTTATATGGCATAACGTTATAACGTATTATGTTATATGGTATAACGTCATATGGTATAAAGTTATAACGTATTACGATATATGGTGTAACGTTATAACGTATTACGTTATATGGTATAACGTTATAACGTATTACGTTATATGGTATAACGTTATAACGTATTACGTTATATGGTATAACGTCATATGGCATAACGATATAACGTATTACGTTATATGGTATAACGTTATAACGTATTACGTTATATGGTATAACGTTATAACGTATTACGTTATATGGTATAACGTTCGAACGTATTACGTTATGTGGTATAACGTTATAACGTATTATATTATATGGTATACCGTAATATGGTATAACGTTATAACGTATTACGTTATATGGTATAACGTTATAACGTATTACGTTATATGGTATAACGTCATATGGTATAAAGTTATAACGTAATACGGTATATGGTGTAACGTTATAACGTATTACGTTATATGTTATAACGTTATAACGTATTACGTTATATGCTATAACGTTATAACGTATTACGTTATATGGTATAACGTTATAACGTATTACGTTATATGGTATAACGTTATAACGTATTACGTTATATGGTATAACGTTATAACGTATTTCGTTATATGGTATAACGTCATATGGCATAACGATATAACGTATTACGTTATATGGTATAACGTTATAACGTATTACGTTATATGGTATAAAGTTATAACGTATTACGTTATATGGTATAACGTTATAACGTATTACGTTAAATGGTATACCGTAATATGGTATAAAGTTATAACGTATTACGTTATATGGTATAACGTTATAACGTATTACGTTAAATGGTATACCGTAATATGATATAACGTTATAACGTATTACGTTATATGGTATAACGTTATGACGTATTACGTTATATGGTATAACGTCATATGATATAAAGTTATAACGCATTACGTTATATGGTATAACGTTAGAACGTATTACGTTATACGGTATAACGTTATAACGTATTATGTTATATGGTATACCGTAATATGGTATAACGTTATAACGTATTACGTTATATGGTATAACGTTAAAACGTATTACGTTATATGGTATAACGTCATATGGTATAAAGTTATAACGTATTACGTTATATGCTATAACGTTATGACGTATTACGTTATGTGGTATAACGTTATAACGTATTACGTTATATGGTATAACGTTATAACGTATTACGTTATATGGTATAACGTTATAACGTATTACGTTATAAGGTATAACGTTATATGGCATAACGTTATAACGTATTACGTTATATGGTATAACGTTATAACGTGTTACGTTATATGGTATAACGTTATAACGTGTTACGTTATATGGCATAACGTTATAACGTATTACGTTATATGGTATAACGTTATGACGTATTACGTTATATGGTATAACGTTATAACGTATTACGTTATATGGTATAACGTTATAACGTATTACGTTATATGGTATAACGTTATGTGGTATAACGTTATAACGTATTACGTTAAATGGTATACCGTTATATGGCATAACGTTATAACGTATTACGTAATATGGTATAACGTTATAACGTGTTACGTTATATGGTATAACGTTATAACGTATTACGTTATATGTTATAACGTTATAACGTATTACGTTATATGGTATAACGTTCGTACGTATTACGTTATATGGTATAACGTTATAACGTATTACGTTATATGGTATAACGTTATAACGTATTACGATATATGGTATACCGTAAAATGGTATAACGTTACAACGTATTACGTTATATGGTATAACGTTATAACGTATTACGTTATATGGTATAACGTCATATGGTATAAAGTTATAACGTAATACGGTATATGGTGTAACGTTATAACGTATTACGTTATATGTTATAACGTTATAACGTATTACGTTATATGCTATAACGTTATAACGTATTACGTTATATGGTATAACGTTATAACGTATTACGTTATATGGTATAACGTTATAACGTATTACGTTATATGGTATAACGTTATAACGTATTATGTTATATGGTATAACGTCATATGGCATAACGATATAACGTATTACGTTATATGGAATAACGTTATAACGTATTACGTTATATGGTATAACGTTATAACGTATTACGTTATAT
Organism: Bombus huntii; assembly: GCF_024542735.1. Lineage (NCBI taxonomy): Eukaryota > Metazoa > Arthropoda > Insecta > Hymenoptera > Apidae > Bombus > Bombus huntii. The sequence goes on along the minus strand of NW_026099317.1, from coordinate 1,062,679 downwards.
GGTATAACGTTATAACGTATTATGTTATATGGTATAACGTCATATGGCATAACGATATAACGTATTACGTTATATGGTATAACGTTATGACGTATTACGTTATATGGTATAACGTCATATGATATAAAGTTATAACGCATTACGTTATATGGTATAACGTTAGAACGTATTACGTTATACGGTATAACGTTATAACGTATTATGTTATATGGTATACCGTAATATGGTATAACGTTATAACGTATTACGTTATATGGTATAACGTTATAACGTATTACGTTATATGGTATAACGTTATAACGTATTACGTTATATGGTATAACATTCGAACGTATTACGTTATATGGTATAACGTTATAACGTATTACGTTATATGGTATAACGTTATAACGTATTACGTTATAAGGTATAACGTTATATGGCATAACGTTATAACGTATTACGTTATATGGTATAACGTTATAACGTGTTACGTTATATGGTATAACGTTATAACGTGTTACGTTATATGGCATAACGTTATAACGTATTACGTTATATGGTATAACGTTATGACGTATTACGTTATATGGTATAACGTTATAACGTATTACGTTATATGGTATAACGTTATAACGTACTACGTTATATGGTATAACGTTATATGGTATAACGTTATAACGTATTACGTTAAATGGTATACCGTTATATGGCATAACGTTATAACGTATTACGTTATATGGTATAACGTTATAACGTGTTACGTTATATGGTATAACGTTATAACGTATTACGTTATATGTTATAACGTTATAACGTATTACGTTATATGGTATAACGTTCGTACGTATTACGTTATATGGTATAACGTTATAACGTATTACGTTATATGGTATAACGTTATAACGTATTACGATATATGGTATACCGTAAAATGGTATAACGTTATAACGTATTACGTTATATGGTATAACGTTATAACGTATTACGTTATATGGTATAACGTCATATGGTATAAAGTTATAACGTAATACGGTATATGGTGTAACGTTATAACGTATTACGTTATATGTTATAACGTTATAACGTATTACGTTATATGCTATAACGTTATAACGTATTACGTTATATGGTATAACGTTATAACGTATTACGTTATATGGTATAACGTTATAACGTATTACGTTATATGGTATAACGTTCGAACGTATTACGTTATATGGTATAACGTTATAACGTATTACGTTATATGGTATAACGTTATAACGTATTACGTTATATGGTATAACGTTCGAACGTATTACGTTATATGGTATAACGTTATAACGTATTATATTATATGGTATACCGTAATATGGTATAACGTTATAACGTATTACGTTATATGGTATAACGTTATAACGTATTACGTTATATGGTATAACGTCATATGGTATAAAGTTATAACGTAATACGGTATATGGTGTAACGTTATAACGTATTACGTTATATGTTATAACGTTATAACGTATTACGTTATATGCTATAACGTTATAACGTATTACGTTATATGGTATAACGTTATAACGTATTACGTTATATGGTATAACGTTATAACGTATTACGTTATATGGTATAAAGTTATAACGTATTACGTTATATGGTATAACGTTATAACGTATTACGTTATATGGTATAACGTTATAACGTATTACGTTATATGGTATAACGTTATAACGTATTACGTTATATGGTATAACGTTATAACGTATTTCGTTATATGGTATAACGTCATATGGCATAACGATATAACGTATTACGTTATATGGTATAACGTTATAACGTATTACGTTATATGGTATAACGTTATAACGTATTACGTTATATGGTATAACGTTATAACGTATTACGTTATATGGTATAACGTTATATGGCATAACGTTATAACGTATTACGTTATATGGTATAACGTTATAACGTATTACGATATATGGTATACCGTAAAATGGTATAACGTTATAACGTATTACGTTATGCGGTATAACGATATAACGTATTACGTTATATGGTATAACGTTATATGGCATAACGTTATAACGTATTATGTTATATGGTATAACGTCATATGGTATAAAGTTATAACGTATTACGATATACGGTGTAACGTTATAACGTATTACGTTATATGGTATAACGTCATATGGCATAACGATATAACGTATTACGTTATATGGTATATCGTTATAACGTATTACGTTATATGGTATAACGTTATAACGTATTACGTTAAATGGTATACCGTAATATGGTATAACGTTATAACGTATTACGTTATATGCTATAACGTTCGAACGTATTACGTTATATGGTATAACGTTATAACGTATTACGTTATATGGTATAACGTTATAACGTATTACGTTATATGGTATAACGTTCGAACGTATTACGTTATATGGTATAACGTTATAACGTATTATGTTATATGGTATTCCGTAATATGGTATAACGTTATAACGTATTACGTTATATGGTATAACGTTATAACGTATTACGTTAAATGGTATACCGTAATATGGTATAACGTTATAACGTATTACGTTATATGGTATAACGTTCGAACGTATTACGTTATATGGTATAACGTTATAACGTATTACGTTATATGGTATATCGTTATAACGTATTACGTTATATGGTATAACGTTATAACGTATTACGTTATATGGTATAACGTTATAACGTATTACGTTAAATGGTATAACGTAATATGGTATAACGTTATAACGTATTACGTTATATGGTATAACGTTCGAACGTATTACGTTATATGGTATAACGTTATAACGTATTACGATATATGGTGTAACGTTATAACGTATTACGTTATATGGTATAACGTCATATGGCATAACGATATAACGTATTACGTTATATGGTATAACGTTATAACGTATTACGTTATATGGTATAACGTTATAACGTATTACGTTATATGGTATAACGTCATATGGCATAACGATATAACGTATTACGTTATATGGTATAACGTTATAACGTATTACGTTATATGGTATAACGTTATAACGTATTACGTTATATGGTACAACGTTATAACGTATTACGTTAAATGGTATAACGTAATATGGTATAACGTTATAACGTATTACGTTATATGGTATAACGTTATGACGTATTACGTTATATGGTATAACGTCATATGATATAAAGTTATAACGCATTACGTTATATGGTATAACGTTAGAACGTATTACGTTATACGGCATAACGTTATAACGTATTATGTTATATGGTATACCGTAGTATGGTATAACGTTATAACGTATTACGTTATATGGTATAACGTTATAACGTATTACGTTATATGGTATAACGTCATATGGTATAAAGTTATAACGTATTACGTTATATGGTATAACGTTATAACGTATTACGTTATATGGTATAACGTTATAACGTATTACGTTATATGGTATAACGTTATAACGTATTACGTTATATGGTATAACGTTATAACGTATTACGTTATATGGTATAACGTCATATGGCATAACGATATAACGTATTACGTTATATGGTATAACGTTATAACGTATTACGTTATATGGTATAACGTTATAACGTATTACGTTATATGGTATAACGTTATAACGTATTACGTTATATGGTATAACGTTATATGGCATAACGTTATAACGTATTATGTTATATGGTATAACGTCATATGGTATAAAGTTATAACGTATTACGATATATGGTGTAACGTTATAACGTATTACGTTATATGGTATAACGTCATATGGCATAACGATATAACGTATTACGTTATATGGTATAACGTTATAACGTATTACGTTATATGGTATAACGTTATAACGTATTACGTTAAATGGTATACCGTAATATGGTATAACGTTATAACGTATTACGTTATATGGTATAACGTTATAACGTATTACGTTATATGGTATAACGTTATAACGTATTACGTTATATGGTATGACGTTATATGGCATAACGTTATAACGTATTACGTTATATGGTATAACGTTATAACGTATTACGATATATGGTTTACCGTAAAATGGTATAACGTTATAACGTATTACGTTATGTGGTATAACGATATAACGTATTACGTTATATGGTATAACGTTATATGGCATAACGTTATAACGTATTATGTTATATGGTATAACGTCATATGGTATAAAGTTATAACGTATTACGATATATGGTGTAACGTTATAACGTATTACGTTATATGGTATAACGTCATATGGTATAACGTTATAACGTATTACGTTATATGGTATACCGTAAAATGGTATAACGTTATAACGTGTTACGTTATGTGGTATAACGTTATAACGTATTACGTTATATGGTATAACGTTATATGGCATAACGTTATAACGTATTACGTTATATGGTATAACGTCATATGGTATAAAGTTATAACGTATTACGATATATGGTGTAACGTTATAACGTATTACGCTATATGGAATAACGTTATAACGTATTACGTTATATGGTATAACGTTATAACGTATTACGTTATATGGTATAACGTTATATGGCATAACGTTATATGGTATAACGTTATATGGCATAACGTTATAACGTATTACGTTATATGGTATACCGTAAAATGGTATAACGTTATAACGTATTACGTTATGTGGTATAACGATATAGCGTATTACGTTATATGGTATAACGTTATATGGCATAACGTTATAACGTATTACGTTATTTGGTATAACGTCATATGGTATAAAGTTATAACGTATTACGATATATGGTGTAACGTTATAACGTATTACGCTATATGGTATAACGTTATAACGTATTACGTTATATGGTATACCGTAATATGGTATAACGTTATAACGTATTACGTTATGTGGTATAACGTTATAACGTATTACATTATATGGTATAACGTTATAACGTATTACGTTATATGTTATAACGTTATAACGTATTACGTTATATGCTATAACGTTATAACGTATTACGTTATATGGTATAAAGTTATAACGTATTACGATATATGGTGTAACGTTATAACGTATTACGTTATATGGTATAACGTTATAACGTATTACGTTATATGGTATAACGTCATATGGTATAAAGTTATAACGTATTACGATATATGGTGTAACGTTATAACGTATTACGTTATATGTTATAACGTTATAACGTATTACGTTATATGCTATAACGTTATAACGTATTACGTTATAAGGTATAACGTTATAACGTATTACGTTATATGGTATAACGTTCGAACGTATTACGTTATATGGTATAACATTATAACGTATTACGTTATATGGTATACCGTAATATGGTATAACGTTATAACGGATTACGTTATATGGTATAACGTTATAACGTATTACGTTATATGGTATAACGTTATAACGTATTACGTTATATGGTATAACGTTATAACGTATTACGTTATATGGTATAACGTCATATGGCATAACGATATAACGTATTACGTTATATGGTATAACGTTATAACGTATTACGTTATATGGTATAACGTTATAACGTATTACGTTATATGGTATAACTTTATAACGTATTACGTTAAATGGTATACCGTAATATGGTATAACGTTATAACGTATTACGTTATATGGTATAACGTTATGACGTATTACGTTATATGGTATAACGTCATATGATATAAAGTTATAACGCATTACGTTATATGGTATAACGTTATAACGTATTACGTTATATGGTATAACGTTATAACGTATTACGTTATATGGTATAACGTTATAACGTATTACGTTATATGGTATAACGTCATATGGCATAACGATATAACGTATTACGTTATATGGTATAACGTTATAACGTATTACGTTATATGGTATAACGTTATAACGTATTACGTTATATGGTATAACGTTCGAACGTATTACGTTATATGGTATAACGTTATAACGTATTATGTTATATGGTATTCCGTAATATGGTATAACGTTATAACGTATTACGTTATATGGTATAACGTTATAACGTATTACGTTATATGGTATAACGTTATAACGTATTACGTTATATGGTATAACGTCATATGGTATAAAGTTATAACGTAATACGATATATGGTGTAACGTTATAACGTATTACGTTATATGTTATAACATTATAACGTATTACGTTATATGCTATAACGTTATAACGTATTACGTTATATGGTATAACGTTATAACGTATTACGTTATATGGTATAACGTTATAACGTATTACGTTATATGGTATAACGTTATAACGTATTACGTTATATGGTATAACGTCATATGGCATAACGATATAACGTATTACGTTATATGGTATAACGTTATAACGTATTACGTTATATGGTATAACGTTATAACGTATTACGTTATATGGTATAACGTTATAACGTATTACGTTAAATGGTATACCGTAATATGGTATAACGTTATAACGTATTACGTTATATGGTATAACGTTATGACGTATTACGTTATATGGTATAACGTCATATGATATAAAGTTATAACGCATTACGTTATATGGTATAACGTTAGAACGTATTACGTTATACGGCATAACGTTATAACGTATTATGTTATATGGTATACCGTAGTATGGTATAACGTTATAACGTATTACGTTATATGGTATAACGTTATAACGTATTACGTTATATGGTATAACGTCATATGGTATAAAGTTATAACGTATTACGTTATATGGTATAACGTTATAACGTATTACGTTATATGGTATAACGTTATAACGTATTACGTTATATGGTATAACGTTATAACGTATTACGTTATATGGTATAACGTTATAACGTATTACGTTATATGGTATAACGTCATATGGCATAACGATATAACGTATTACGTTATATGGTATAACGTTATAACGTATTACGTTATATGGTATAACGTTATAACGTATTACGTTATATGGTATAACGTTATAACGTATTACGTTATATGGTATAACGTTATATGGCATAACGTTATAACGTATTACGTTATATGGTATAACGTTATAACGTATTACGATATATGGTATAACGTAAAATGGTATAACGTTATAACGTATTACGTTATGTGGTATAACGATATAACGTATTACGTTATATGGTATAACGTTATATGGCATAACGTTATAACGTATTATGTTATATGGTATAACGTCATATGGTATAAAGTTATAACGTATTACGATATATGGTGTAACGTTATAACGTATTACGTTATATGGTATAACGTCATATGGCATAACGATATAACGTATTACGTTATATGGTATAACGTTATAACGTATTACGTTATATGGTATAACGTTATAACGTATTACGTTAAATGGTATACCGTAATATGGTATAACGTTATAACGTATTACGTTATATGGTATAACGTTCGAACGTATTACGTTATATGGTATAACGTTATAACGTATTACGTTATATGGTATAACGTTATAACGTATTACGTTATATGGTATAACGTTCGAACGTATTACGTTATATGGTATAACGTTATAACGTATTATGTTATATGGTATTCCGTAATATGGTATAACGTTATAACGTATTACGTTATATGGTATAACGTTATAACGTATTACGTTATATGGTATAACGTCATATGGTATAAAGTTATAACGTAATACGATATATGGTGTAACGTTATAACGTATTACGTTATATGTTATAACGTTATAACGTATTACGTTATATGGTATAACGTTATAACGTATTACGTTATATGGTATAACGTCATATGGCATAACGATATAACGTATTACGTTATATGGTATAACGTTATAACGTATTACGTTATATGTTATAACATTATAACGTATTACGTTATATGGTATAACGTTATAACGCATTACGTTAAATGGTATACCGTAATATGGTATAACGTTATAACGTATTACGTTATATGGTATAACGTTATGACGTATTACGTTATATGGTATAACGTCATATGATATAAAGTTATAACGCATTACGTTATATGGTATAACGTTAGAACGTATTACGTTATACGGTATAACGTTATAACGTATTATGTTATATGGTATACCGTAGTATGGTATAACGTTATAACGTATTACGTTATATGGTATAACGTTATAACGTATTACGTTATATGGTATAACGTCATATGGTATAAAGTTATAACGTATTACGTTATATGGTATAACGTTATAACGTATTACGTTATATGGTATAACGTTATAACGTATTACGTTATATGGTATAACGTTATAACGTATTACGTTATATGGTATAACGTTATAACGTATTACGTTATATGGTATAACGTCATATGGCATAACGATATAACGTATTACGTTATATGGTATAACGTTATAACGTATTACGTTATATGGTATAACGTTATAACGTATTACGTTATATGGTATAACGTTATAACGTATTACGTTATATGGTATAACGTTATATGGCATAACGTTATAACGTATTACGTTATATGGTATAACGTTATAACGTATTACGATATATGGTTTACCGTAAAATGGTATATCGTTATAACGTATTACGTTATGTGGTATAACGATATAACGTATTACGTTATATGGTATAACGTTATATGGCATAACGTTATAACGTATTATGTTATATGGTATAACGTCATATGGTATAAAGTTATAACGTATTACGATATATGGTGTAACGTTATAACGTATTACGTTATATGGTATAACGTCATATGGTATAACGTTATAACGTATTACGTTATATGGTATACCGTAAAATGGTATAACGTTATAACGTGTTACGTTATGTGGTATAACGTTATAACGTATTACGTTATATGGTATAACGTTATATGGCATAACGTTATAACGTATTACGTTATATGGTATAACGTCATATGGTATAAAGTTATAACGTATTACGATATATGGTGTAACGTTATAACGTATTACGCTATATGGAATAACGTTATAACGTATTACGTTATATGGTATAACGTTATAACGTATTACGTTATATGGTATAACGTTATATGGCATAACGTTATAACGTATTACGTTATATGGTATAACGTTATAACGTATTACGTTATATGGTATACCGTAAAATGGTATAACGTTATAACGTATTACGTTATGTGGTATAACGATATAGCGTATTACGTTATATGGTATAACGTTATATGGCATAACGTTATAACGTATTACGTTATTTGGTATAACGTCATATGGTATAAAGTTATAACGTATTACGATATATGGTGTAACGTTATAACGTATTACGCTATATGGTATAACGTTATAACGTATTACGTTATATGGTATACCGTAATATGGTATAACGTTATAACGTATTACGTTATGTGGTATAACGTTATAACGTATTACATTATATGGTATAACGTTATAACGTATTACGTTATATGTTATAACGTTATAACGTATTACGTTATATGCTATAACGTTATAACGTATTACGTTATATGGTATAACGTCATATGGTATAAAGTTATAACGTATTACGATATATGGTGTAACGTTATAACGTATTACGTTATATGGTACAACGTTATAACGTATTACGTTATATGGTATAACGTCATATGGTATAAAGTTATAACGTATTACGATATATGGTGTAACGTTATAACGTATTACGTTATATGTTATAACGTTATAACGTATTACGTTATATGCTATAACGTTATAACGTATTACGTTATAAGGTATAACGTTATAACGTATTACGTTATATGGTATAACGTTCGAACGTATTACGTTATATGGTATAACATTATAACGTATTACGTTATATGGTATACCGTAATATGGTATAACGTTATAACGGATTACGTTATATGGTATACCGTAAAATGGTATAACGTTATAACGTATTACGTTATATGCTATAACGTTATGACGTATTACGTTATATGGTATAACGTTATAACGTATTACGTTATATGGTATAACGTTGTAACGTATTACGTTATATGGTATAACGTTCGAACGTATTACGTTATATGGTATAACGTTATAACGTGTTACGTTATAAGGTATAACGTTATATGGCATAACGTTATAACGTATTACGTTATATGGTATAACGTTATAACGTGTTACGTTATATGGTATAACGTTATAAGGTATTACGTTATATGGTATAACGTTATATGGCATAACGTTATAACGTATTACGTTATATGGTATAACGTTATGACGTATTACGTTATATGGTATAACGTTATAACGTATTACGTTATATGGTATAACGTTATAACGTATTACGTTAAATGGTATACCGTTATATGGCATAACGTTATAACGTATTACGTTATATGGTATAACGTTATAACGTATTACGTTATATGGTATAACGTTATAACGTATTACGTTATATGGTATAACGTTATAACGTATTACGTTATATGGTATAACGTCATATTTTATAAAGTTATAACGTATTACGATATATGGTGTAACGTTATAACGTATTACATTATATGTTATAACGTTATAACGTATTACGTTATATGGTATAACGTTATAACGTATTACGTTATATGGTATAACGTTCGAACGTATTACGTTATATGGTATAACGTTATAACGTATTATGTTATATGGTATACCGTAATATGGTATAACGTTATAACGTATTACGTTATATGGTATAACGTTATAACGTATTACGTTATATGGTATAACGTCATATGGTATAAAGTTATAACGTATTACGTTATATGGTATAAAGTTATAACGTATTACGTTATATGGTATAACGTTATAACGTATTACGTTATATGGTATAACGTCATATGGCATAACGATATAACGTATTACGTTATATGGTATAACGTTATAACGTATTACGTTATATGGTATAACGTTATAACGTATTACGTTATATGGTATAACGTTATAACGTATTATGTTATATGGTATACCGTAATATGGTATAACGTTGTAACGTATTACGTTATATGGTATAACGTTATAACGTATTACGTTATATGGTATAACGTTATAACGTATTACGTTATATGGTATAACGTCATATGGTATAAAGTTATAACGTATTACGTTATATGGTATAACGTTATAACGTATTACGTTATATGGTATAACGTTATGACGTATTACGTTATATGGTATAACGTTATGACGTATTACGTTATATGGTATAACGTTATAACGTATTACGTTATATGGTATAACGTTATAACGTATTACGTTATATGGTATAACGTTATATGGTATAACGTTATAACGTATTACGTTAAATGGTATACCGTTATATGGCATAACGTTATAACGTATTACGTTATATGGTATAACGTTATAACGTATTACGTTATATGGTATAACGTTATAACGTATTACGTTATATGGTATAACGTTATAACGTATTACGTTATATGGTATAACGTCATATTTTATAAAGTTATAACGTATTACGATATATGGTGTAACGTTATAACGTATTACATTATATGTTATAACGTTATAACGTATTACGTTATATGGTATAACGTTATAACGTATTACGTTATATGGTATAACGTTCGAACGTATTACGTTATATGGTATAACGTTATAACGTATTATGTTATATGGTATACCGTAATATGGTATAACGTTATAACGTATTACGTTATATGGTATAACGTTATAACGTATTACGTTATATGGTATAACGTTATAACGTATTACGTTATATGGTATAACGTCATATGGTATAAAGTTATAACGTATTACGTTATATGGTATAAAGTTATAACGTATTACGTTATATGGTATAACGTTATAACGTATTACGTTATATGGTATAACGTCATATGGCATAACGATATAACGTATTACGTTATATGGTATAACGTTATAACGTATTACGTTATATGGTATAACGTTATAACGTATTACGTTATATGGTATAACGTTATAACGTATTATGTTATATGGTATACCGTAATATGGTATAACGTTGTAACGTATTACGTTATATGGTATAACGTTATAACGTATTACGTTATATGTTATAACGTTATAACGTATTACGTTATATGGTATAACGTCATATGGTATAAAGTTATAACGTATTACGTTATATGGTATAACGTTATAACGTATTACGTTATATGGTATAACGTTATGACGTATTACGTTATATGGTATAACGTTATGACGTATTACGTTATATGGTATAACGTTATAACGTATTACGTTATATGGTATAACGTTATAACGTATTACGTTATATGGTATAACGTTATATGGTATAACGTTATAACGTATTACGTTAAATGGTATACCGTTATATGGCATAACGTTATAACGTATTACGTTATATGGTATAACGTTATAACGTATTACGTTATATGGTATAACGTTATAACGTATTACGTTATATGGTATAACATTATAACGTATTACGTTATATGGTATAACGTCATATGGTATAAAGTTATAACGTATTACGGTATATGGTGTAACGTTATTACGTATTACGTTATATGTTATAACGTTATAACGTATTACGTTATATGTTATAACGTTATAACGTATTACGTTATATGCTATAACGTTATAACGTATTACGTTATATGGTATAACGTTATAACGTATTACGTTATATGGTATAACGTTCGAACGTATTACGTTATATGGTATAACGTTCGAACGTATTACGTTATATGGTATAACGCTATAACGTATTACGTTATATGGTATAACGTTCGAACGTATTACGTTATATGGTATAACGTTATAACGTATTATGTTATATGGTATACCGTAATATGGTATAACGTTATAACGTATTACGTTATATGGTATAACGTCATATGGCATAACGATATAACGTATTACGTTATATGGTATAACGTTATAACGTATTACGTTATATGGTATAACGTTATAACGTATTACGTTATATGGTATAACGTTATAACGTATTACGTTAAATGGTATACCGTAATATGGTATAACGTTATAACGTATTACGTTATATGGTATAACGTTATGACGTATTACGTTATATGGTATAACGTCATATGATATAAAGTTATAACGCATTACGTTATATAGTGTAACGTTAGAACGTATTACGTTATATGGTATAACGTCATATGGCATAACGATATAACGTATTACGTTATATGGTATAACGTTATATGGCATAACGTTATAACGTATTATGTTATATGGTATAACGTCATATGGTATAAAGTTATAACGTATTACGATATATGGTGTAACGTTATAACGTATTACGTTATATGGTATAACGTCATATGCTATAACGTTATAACGTATTACGTTATATGGTATATCGTAAAATGGTATAACGTTATAACGTGTTACGTTATGTGGTATAACGTTATAACGTATTACGTTATATGGTATAACGTTATATGGCATAACGTTATAACGTATTACGTTATATGGTATAACGTCATATGGTATAAAGTTATAACGTATTACGATATATGGTGTAACGTTATAACGTATTACGTTATATGGAATAACGTTATAACGTATTACGTTATATGGTATAACGTTATAACGTATTACGTTATATGGTATAACGTTATATGGCATAACGTTATAACGTATTACGTTATATGGTATAACGTTATAACGTATTACGTTATATGGTATACCGTAAAATGGTATAACGTTATAACAGTATTACGTTATGTGGTATAACGATATAGCGTATTACTTTATATGGTATAACGTTATATGGCATAACGTTATAACGTATTACGTTATATGGTATAACGTCATATGGTATAAAGTTATAACGTATGACGATATATGGTGTAACGTTATAACGTATTACGTTATATGGTATAACGTTATAACGTATTACGTTATATGGTATACCGTAATATGGTATAACGTTATAACGTATTACGTTATATGGTATAACGTCATATGGTATAACGTTATAACGTATTACGCTATATGGTATAACATTATAACGTATTACGCTATATGGTATAACGTTATAACGTATTACGTTATATGGTATACCGTAATATGGTATAACGTTATAACGAATTACATTATATGGTATAACGTTATAACGTATTACGTTATATGTTATAACGTTATAACGTATTACGTTATATGCTATAACGTTATAACGTATTACGTTATATGGTATAACGTCATATGGTATAAAGTTATAACGTATTACGATATATGGTGTAACGTTATAACGTATTAGGTTATATGGTATAACGTTATAACGTATTACGTTATATGGTATAACGTCACATGGTCTAAAGTTATAACGTATTACGATATATGGTGTAACGTTATAACGTATTACGTTATATGTTATAACGTTATAACGTATTACGTTATATGCTATAACGTTATAACGTATTACGTTATGTGGTATAACGTTATAACGTATTACGTTATATGGTATAACGTTCGAACGTATTACGTTATATGGTATAACGTTATAACGTATTACGTTATAAGGTATAACGTTATAACGTATTACGTTATATGGTATAACGTTCGAACGTATTACGTTATATGGTATAACGTTATAACGTATTACGTTATATGGTATACCGTAATATGGTATAACGTTATAACGGATTACGTTATATGGTATACCGTAAAATGGTATAACGTTATAACGTATTACGTTATATGCTATAACGTTATGACGTATTACGTTATATGGTATAACGTTATAACGTATTACGTTATATGGTATAACGTTGTAACGTATTACGTTATATGGTATAACGTTATAACGTATTACGTTATAAGGTATAACGTTATATGGCATAACGTTATAACGTATTACGTTATATGGTATAACGTTATAACGTGTTACGTTATATGGTATAACGTTATAACGTATTACGTTATATGGTATAACGTTATATGGCATAACGTTATAACGTATTACGTTATATGGTATAACGTTATGACGTATTACGTTATATGGTATAACGTTATAACGTATTACGTTATATGGTATAACGTTATAACGTATTACGTTAAATGGTATACCGTTATATGGCATAAGGTTATAACGTATTACGTCATATGGTATAACGTTATAACGTATTACGTTATGTGGTATAACGTTATAACGTATTACGTTATATGGTATAACGTTATACCGTATTGCGTTATATGGTATAACGTCATATGGTATAAAGTTATAACGTATTACGATATATGGTGTAACGTTATAACGTATTAGGTTATATGGTATAACGTTATAACGTATTACGTTATATGGTATAACGTCATATGGTATAAAGTTATAACGTATTACGATATATGGTGTAACGTTATAACGTATTACGTTATATGTTATAACGTTATAACGTATTACGTTATATGCTATAACGTTATAACGTATTACGTTATGTGGTATAACGTTATAACGTATTACGTTATATGGTATAACGTTCGAACGTATTACGTTATATGGTATAACGTTATAACGTATTACGTTATAAGGTATAACGTTATAACGTATTACGTTATATGGTATAACGTTCGAACGTATTACGTTATATGGTATAACGTTATAACGTATTACGTTATATGGTATACCGTAATATGGTATAACGTTATAACGGATTACGTTATATGGTATACCGTAAAATGGTATAACGTTATAACGTATTACGTTATATGCTATAACGTTATGACGTATTACGTTATATGGTATAACGTTATAACGTATTACGTTATATGGTATAACGTTGTAACGTATTACGTTATATGGTATAACGTTATAACGTATTACGTTATAAGGTATAACGTTATATGGCATAACGTTATAACGTATTACGTTATATGGTATAACGTTATAACGTGTTACGTTATATGGTATAACGTTATAACGTATTACGTTATATGGTATAACGTTATATGGCATAACGTTATAACGTATTACGTTATATGGTATAACGTTATGACGTATTACGTTATATGGTATAACATTATAACGTATTACGTTATATGGTATAACGTTATAACGTATTACGTTAAATGGTATACCGTTATATGGCATAAGGTTATAACGTATTACGTCATATGGTATAACGTTATAACGTATTACGTTATGTGGTATAACGTTATAACGTATTACGTTATATGGTATAACGTTATACCGTATTGCGTTATATGGTATAACGTCATATGGTATAAAGTTATAACGTATTACGATATATGGTGTAACGTTATAACGTATTACGTTATATGTTATAACGTTATAACGTATTACGTTATATGCTATAACGTTATAACGTATTACGTTATATGGTATAACGTTATAACGTATTACGTTATATGGTATAACGTTCGAACGTATTACGTTATACGGTATAACGTTATAACGTATTACGTTATATGGTACAACGTTATAACGTATTACGTTATATGGTATAACGTTCGAACGTATTACGTTATATGGTATAACGTTATAACGTATTATGTTATATGGTATACCGTAATATGGTATAACGTTATAACGTATTACGTTATATGGTATAACGTTATAACGTATTACGTTATATGGTATAACGTTATAACGTATTACGTTATATGGTATAACGTTATAACGTATTACGTTAAATGGTATACCGTAATATGGTATAACGTTATAACGTATTACGTTATATGATATAACGTTATAACGTATTACGTTATATGCTATAAAGTTATAACGTATTACGTTATATGGTATAACGTTAGAACGTATTACGTTATACGGTATAACGTTGTAACGTATTATGTTATATGGTATACCGTAATATGGTATAACGTTATAACGTGTTACGTTATATGGTATAACGTTATAACCTATTACGTTATATGCTATAACGTTATAACGTATTACGTTATATGGTATAACGTCATATGGTATAAAGTTATAACGTATTACGATATATGGTGTAACGTTATAACGTATTACGTTATATGGTATAACGTTATAACGTATTACGTTATATGGTATACCGTAATATGGTATAACGTTATAACGGATTACGTTATATAGTATACCGTAAAATGGTATAACGTTATAACGTATTACGTTATATGCTATAACGTTATGACGTATTACGTTATATGGTATAACGTTATAACGTATTACGTTATATGGTATAACGTTATATGGCATAACGTTATAACGTATTACGTTATATGGTATAACGTTATGACGTATTACGTTATATGGTATAACGTTATGACGTATTACGTTATATGGTATAACGTTATAACGTATTACGTTATATGGTATAACGTTATAACGTATTACGTTAAATGGTATACCGTTATATGGCATAAGGTTATAACGTATTACGTCATATGGTATAACGTTATAACGTATTACGTTATGTGGTATAACGTTATAACGTATTACGTTATATGGTATAACGTTATACCGTATTGCGTTATATGGTATAACGTCATATGGTATAAAGTTACAACGTATTACGATATATGGTGTAACGTTGTAACGTATTACGTTATATGGTATAACGTTATAACGTATTACGTTATAAGGTATAACGTTATATGGCATAACGTTATAACGTATTACGTTATATGGTATAACGTTATAACGTGTTACGTTATATGGTATAACGTTATAACGTATTACGTTATATGGTATAACGTTATATGGCATAACGTTATAACGTATTACGTTATATGGTATAACGTTATGACGTATTACGTTATATGGTATAACATTATAACGTATTACGTTATATGGTATAACGTTATAACGTATTACGTTAAATGGTATGCCGTTATATGGCATAAGGTTATAACGTATTACGTCATATGGTATAACGTTATAACGTATTACGTTATGTGGTATAACGTTATAACGTATTACGTTATATGGTATAACGTTATACCGTATTGCGTTATATGGTATAACGTCATATGGTATAAAGTTATAACGTATTACGATATATGGTGTAACGTTATAACGAATTACGTTATATGTTATAACGTTATAACGTATTACGTTATATGCTATAACGTTATAACGTATTACGTTATATGGTATAACGTTATAACGTATTACGTTATATGGTATAACGTTCGAACGTATTACGTTATATGGTATAACGTTATAACGTATTACGTTATATGGTACAACGTTATAACGTATTACGTTATATGGTATAACGTTCGAACGTATTACGTTATATGGTATAACGTTATAACGTATTATGTTATATGGTATACCGTAATATGGTATAACGTTATAACGTATTACGTTATATGGTATAACGTTATAACGTATTACGTTATATGGTATAACGTTATAACGTATTACGTTATATGGTATAACGTTATAACGTATTACGTTAAATGGTATACCGTAATATGGTATAACGTTATAACGTATTACGTTATATGGTATAACGTTATGACGTATTACGTTATATGGTATAACGTCATATGATATAAGGTTATAACGCATTACGTTATATGGTATAACGTTAGAACGTATTACGTTATACGGTATAACGTTATAACGTATTATGTTATATGGTATACCGTAATATGGTATAACGTTATAACGTGTTACGTTATATGGTATAACGTTATAACCTATTACGTTATATGCTATAACGTTATAACGTATTACGTTATATGGTATAACGTCATATGGTATAAAGTTATAACGTATTACGATATATGGTGTAACGTTATAACGTATTACGTTATATGGTATAACGTTATAACGTATTACGTTATATGGTATAACGTCATATGGTATAAAGTTATAACGTATTACGATATATGGTGTAACGTTATAACGTATTACGTTATATGATATAACGTTATAACGTATTACGTTATATGGTATAACGTCATATGGTATAAAGTTATAACGTATTACGATATATGGTGTAACGTTATAACGTATTACGTTATATGGTATAACGTTCGAACGTATTACGTTATATGGTATAACGTTATAACGTATTACGTTATAAGGTATAACGTTATAACGTATTACGTTATATGGTATAACGTTCGAACGTATTACGTTATATGGTATAACGTTATAACGTATTACGTTATATGGTATACCGTAATATGGTATAACGTTATAACGGATTACGTTATATGGTATACCGTAAAATGGTATAACGTTATAACGTATTACGTTATATGCTATAACGTTATGACGTATTACGTTATATGGTATAACGTTATAACGTATTACGTTATATGGTATAACGTTATAACGTATTACGTTATATGGTATAACGTTATAACGTATTACGTTAAATGGTATACCGTTATATGGCATAAGGTTATAACGTATTACGTCATATGGTATAACGTTATAACGTATTACGTTATGTGGTATAACGTTATAACGTATTACGTTATATGGTATAACGTTATACCGTATTGCGTTATATGGTATAACGTCATATGGTATAAAGTTACAACGTATTACGATATATGGTGTAACGTTATAACGTATTACGTTATATGTTATAACGTTATAACGTATTACGTTATATGCTATAACGTTATAACGTATTACGTTATATGGTATAACGTTATAACGTATTACGTTATATGGTATAACGTTCGAACGTATTACGTTATATGGTATAACGTTATAACGTATTACGTTATATGGTACAACGTTATAACGTATTACGTTATATGGTATAACGTTCGAACGTATTACGTTATATGGTATAACGTTATAACGTATTATGTTATATGGTATACCGTAATATGGTATAACGTTATAACGTATTACGTTATATGGTATAACGTTATAACGTATTACGTTATATGGTATAACGTTATAACGTATTACGTTATATGGTATAACGTTATAACGTATTACGTCAAATGGTATACCGTAATATGGTATAACGTTATAACGTATTACGTTATATGGTATAACGTTATGACGTATTACGTTATATGGTATAACGTCATATGATATAAAGTTATAACGCATTACGTTATATGGTATAACGTTAGAACGTATTACGTTATACGGTATAACGTTATAACGTATTATGTTATATGGTATAACGTTATATGGCATAACGTTATAACGTATTACGTTATATGGTATAACGTCATATGGTATAAAGTTATAACGTATTACGATATATGGTGTAACGTTATAACGTATTACGTTATATGGAATAACGTTATAACGTATTACGTTATATGGTATAACGTTATAACGTATTACGTTATATGGTATAACGTTATATGGCATAACGTTATAACGTATTACGTTATATGGTATAACGTTATAACGTATTACGTTATATGGTATACCGTAAAATGGTATAACGTTATAACAGTATTACGTTATGTGGTATAACGATATAGCGTATTACTTTATATGGTATAACGTTATATGGCATAACGTTATAACGTATTACGTTATATGGTATAACGTCATATGGTATAAAGTTATAACGTATGACGATATATGGTGTAACGTTATAACGTATTACGTTATATGGTATAACGTTATAACGTATTACGTTATATGGTATACCGTAATATGGTATAACGTTATCACGTATTACGTTATATGGTATAACGTCATATGGTATAACGTTATAACGTATTACGCTATATGGTATAACATTATAACGTATTACGCTATATGGTATAACGTTATAACGTATTACGTTATATGGTATACCGTAATATGGTATAACGTTATAACGAATTACATTATATGGTATAACGTTATAACGTATTACGTTATATGTTATAACGTTATAACGTATTACGTTATATGCTATAACGTTATAACGTATTACGTTATATGGTATAACGTCATATGGTATAAAGTTATAACGTATTACGATATATGGTGTAACGTTATAACGTATTAGGTTATATGGTATAACGTTATAACGTATTACGTTATATGGTATAACGTCATATGGTCTAAAGTTATAACGTATTACGATATATGGTGTAACGTTATAATGTATTACGTTATATGTTATAACGTTATAACGTATTACGTTATATGCTATAACGTTATAACGTATTACGTTATGTGGTATAACGTTATAACGTATTACGTTATATGGTATAACGTTATAACGTATTACGTTATAAGGTATAACGTTATAACGTATTACGTTATATGGTATAACGTCCGAACGTATTACGTTATATGGTATAACGTTATAACGTATTACGTTATATGGTATACCGTAATATGGTATAACGTTATAACGGATTACGTTATATGGTATACCGTAAAATGGTATAACGTTATAACGTATTACGTTATATGCTATAACGTTATGACGTATTACGTTATATGGTATAACGTTATAACGTATTACGTTATATGGTATAACGTTGTAACGTATTACGTTATATGGTATAACGTTATAACGTATTACGTTATAAGGTATAACGTTATATGGCATAACGTTATAACGTATTACGTTATATGGTATAACGTTATAACGTGTTACGTTATATGGTATAACGTTATAACGTATTACGTTATATGGTATAACGTTATATGGCATAACGTTATAACGTATTACGTTATATGGTATAACGTTATGACGTATTACGTTATATGGTATAACGTTATAACGTATTACGTTATATGGTATAACGTTATAACGTATTACGTTAAATGGTATACCGTTATATGGCATAAGGTTATAACGTATTACGTCATATGGTATAACGTTATAACGTATTACGTTATGTGGTATAACGTTATAACGTATTACGTTATATGGTATAACGTTATACCGTATTGCGTTATATGGTATAACGTCATATGGTATAAAGTTATAACGTATTACGATATATGGTGTAACGTTATAACGTATTAGGTTATATGGTATAACGTTATAACGTATTACGTTATATGGTATAACGTCATATGGTATAAAGTTATAACGTATTACGATATATGGTGTAACGTTATAACGTATTACGTTATATGTTATAACGTTATAACGTATTACGTTATATGCTATAACGTTATAACGTATTACGTTATGTGGTATAACGTTATAACGTATTACGTTATATGGTATAACGTTCGAACGTATTACGTTATATGGTATAACGTTATAACGTATTACGTTATAAGGTATAACGTTATAACGTATTACGTTATATGGTATAACGTTCGAACGTATTACGTTATATGGTATAACGTTATAACGTATTACGTTATATGGTATACCGTAATATGGTATAACGTTATAACGGATTACGTTATATGGTATACCGTAAAATGGTATAACGTTATAACGTATTACGTTATATGCTATAACGTTATGACGTATTACGTTATATGGTATAACGTTATAACGTATTACGTTATATGGTATAACGTTGAAACGTATTACGTTATATGGTATAACGTTATAACGTATTACGTTATAAGGTATAACGTTATATGGCATAACGTTATAACGTATTACGTTATATGGTATAACGTTATAACGTGTTACGTTATATGGTATAACGTTATAACGTATTACGTTATATGGTATAACGTTATATGGCATAACGTTATAACGTATTACGTTATATGGTATAACGTTATGACGTATTACGTTATATGGTATAACATTATAACGTATTACGTTATATGGTATAACGTTATAACGTATTACGTTAAATGGTATACCGTTATATGGCATAAGGTTATAACGTATTACGTCATATGGTATAACGTTATAACGTATTACGTTATGTGGTATAACGTTATAACGTATTACGTTATATGGTATAACGTTATACCGTATTGCGTTATATGGTATAACGTCATATGGTATAAAGTTATAACGTATTACGATATATGGTGTAACGTTATAACGTATTACGTTATATGTTATAACGTTATAACGTATTACGTTATATGCTATAACGTTATAACGTATTACGTTATATGGTATAACGTTATAACGTATTACGTTATATGGTATAACGTTCGAACGTATTACGTTATATGGTATAACGTTATAACGTATTACGTTATATGGTACAACGTTATAACGTATTACGTTATATGGTATAACGTTCGAACGTATTACGTTATATGGTATAACGTTATAACGTATTATGTTATATGGTATACCGTAATATGGTATAACGTTATAACGTATTACGTTATATGGTATAACGTTATAACGTATTACGTTATATGGTATAACGTTATAACGTATTACGTTATATGGTATAACGTTATAACGTATTACGTTAAATGGTATACCGTAATATGGTATAACGTTATAACGTATTACGTTATATGGTATAACGTTATGACGTATTACGTTATATGGTATAACGTCATATGATATAAAGTTATAACGCATTACGTTATATGGTATAACGTTAGAACGTATTACGTTATACGGTATAACGTTATAACGTATTATGTTATATGGTATACCGTAATATGGTATAACGTTATAACGTGTTACGTTATATGGTATAACGTTATAACCTATTACGTTATATGCTATAACGTTATAACGTATTACGTTATATGGTATAACGTCATATGGTATAAAGTTATAACGTATTACGATATATGGTGTAACGTTATAACGTATTACGTTATATGGTATAACGTTATAACGTATTACGTTATATGGTATAACGTCATATGGTATAAAGTTATAACGTATTACGATATATGGTGTAACGTTATAACGTATTACGTTATATGATATAACGTTATAACGTATTACGTTATATGCTATAACGTTATAACGTATTACGTTATATGGTATAACGTTATAACGTATTACGTTATATGGTATAACGTTCGAACGTATTACGTTATATGGTATAACGTTATAACGTATTACGTTATAAGGTATAACGTTATAACGTATTACGTTATATGGTATAACGTTCGAACGTATTACGTTATATGGTATAACGTTATAACGTATTACGTTATATGGTATACCGTAATATGGTATAACGTTATAACGGATTACGTTATATGGTATACCGTAAAATGGTATAACGTTATAACGTATTACGTTATATGCTATAACGTTATGACGTATTACGTTATATGGTATAACGTTATAACGTATTACGTTATATGGTATAACGTTATATGGCATAACGTTATAACGTATTACGTTATATGGTATAACGTTATGACGTATTACGTTATATGGTATAACGTTATGACGTATTACGTTATATGGTATAACGTTATAACGTATTACGTTATATGGTATAACGTTATAACGTATTACGTTAAATGGTATACCGTTATATGGCATAAGGTTATAACGTATTACGTCATATGGTATAACGTTATAACGTATTACGTTATGTGGTATAACGTTATAACGTATTACGTTATATGGTATAACGTTATACCGTATTGCGTTATATGGTATAACGTCATATGGTATAAAGTTATAACGTATTACGATATATGGTGTAACGTTATAACGTATTACGTTATATGTTATAACGTTATAACGTATTACGTTATATGCTATAACGTTATAACGTATTACGTTATATGGTATAACGTTATAACGTATTACGTTATATGGTATAACGTTCGAACGTATTACGTTATATGGTATAACGTTATAACGTATTACGTTATATGGTACAACGTTATAACGTATTACGTTATATGGTATAACGTTCGTACGTATTACGTTATATGGTATAACGTTATAACGTATTATGTTATATGGTATACCGTAATATGGTATAACGTTATAACGTATTACGTTATATGGTATAACGTTATAACGTATTACGTTATATGGTATAACGTTATAACGTATTACGTTATATGGTATAACGTTATAACGTATTACGTTAAATGGTATACCGTAATATGGTATAACGTTATAACGTATTACGTTATATGGTATAACGTTATGACGTATTACGTTATATGGTATAACGTCATATGATATAAAGTTATAACGCATTACGTTATATGGTATAACGTTAGAACGTATTACGTTATACGGTATAACGTTATAACGTATTATGTTATATGGTATACCGTAATATGGTATAACGTTATAACGTGTTACGTTATATGGTATAACGTTATAACCTATTACGTTATATGCTATAACGTTATAACGTATTACGTTATATGGTATAACGTCATATGGTATAAAGTTATAACGTATTACGATATATGGTGTAACGTTATAACGTATTACGTTATATGGTATAACGTTATAACGTATTACGTTATATGGTATAACGTCATATGGTATAAAGTTATAACGTATTACGATATATGGTGTAACGTTATAACGTATTACGTTATATGATATAACGTTATAACGTATTACGTTATATGCTATAACGTTATAACGTATTACGTTATATGGTATAACGTTATAACGTATTACGTTATATGGTATAACGTTCGAACGTATTACGTTATATGGTATAACGTTATAACGTATTACGTTATAAGGTATAACGTTATAACGTATTACGTTATATGGTATAACGTTCGAACGTATTACGTTATATGGTATAACGTTATAACGTATTACGTTATATGGTATACCGTAATATGGTATAACGTTATAACGGATTACGTTATATGGTATACCGTAAAATGGTATAACGTTATAACGTATTACGTTATATGCTATAACGTTATGACGTATTACGTTATATGGTATAACGTTATAACGTATTACGTTATATGGTATAACGTTATATGGCATAACGTTATAACGTATTACGTTATATGGTATAACGTTATGACGTATTACGTTATATGGTATAACGTTATGACGTATTACGTTATATGGTATAACGTTATAACGTATTACGTTATATGGTATAACGTTATAACGTATTACGTTAAATGGTATACCGTTATATGGCATAAGGTTATAACGTATTACGTCATATGGTATAACGTTATAACGTATTACGTTATGTGGTATAACGTTATAACGTATTACGTTATATGGTATAACGTTATACCGTATTGCGTTATATGGTATAACGTCATATGGTATAAAGTTATAACGTATTACGATATATGGTGTAACGTTATAACGTATTACGTTATATGTTATAACGTTATAACGTATTACGTTATATGCTATAACGTTATAACGTATTACGTTATATGGTATAACGTTATAACGTATTACGTTATATGGTATAACGTTCGAACGTATTACGTTATATGGTATAACGTTATAACGTATTACGTTATATGGTACAACGTTATAACGTATTACGTTATATGGTATAACGTTCGAACGTATTACGTTATATGGTATAACGTTATAACGTATTATGTTATATGGTATACCGTAATATGGTATAACGTTATAACGTATTACGTTATATGGTATAACGTTATAACGTATTACGTTATATGGTATAACGTTATAACGTATTACGTTATATGGTATAACGTTATAACGTATTACGTCAAATGGTATACCGTAATATGGTATAACGTTATAACGTATTACGTTATATGGTATAACGTTATGACGTATTACGTTATATGGTATAACGTCATATGATATAAAGTTATAACGCATTACGTTATATGGTATAACGTTAGAACGTATTACGTTATACGGTATAACGTTATAACGTATTATGTTATATGGTATACCGTAATATGGTATAACGTTATAACGTATTACGTTATATGGTATAACGTTATAGGGCATAACGTTATAACGTATTACGTTATATGGTATAACGTTATAACGTGTTACGTTATATGGTATAACGTTATAACGTATTACGTTATATGGTATAACGTTCGAACGTATTACGTTATATGGTATAACATTATAACGTATTACGTTATATGGTATACCGTAATATGGTATAACGTTATAACGTATTACGTTATATGGTATAACGTTATAACGTATTACGTTATATGGTATAACGTTCGAACGTATTACGTTATATGGTATAACGTTATAACGTATTATGTTATATGGTATACCGTAATATGGTATAACGTTATAACGTATTACGTTATATGGTATAACGTCATATGGCATAACGATATAACATATTACGTTGTATGGTATAACGTTATAACGTATTACGTTATATGGTATAACGTTATAACGTATTACGTTATATGGTATAACGTTATAACGTATTACGTTAAATGGTATACCGTAATATGGTATAACGTTATAACGTATTACGTTATATTGTATAACGTTATGACGTATTACGTTATATGGTATAACGTCATATGATATAAAGTTATAACGCATTACGTTATATGGTATAACGTTAGAACGTATTACGTTATATGGTATAACGTCATATGGCATAACGATATAACGTATTACGTTATATGGTATAACGTTATAACGTATTACGTTATATGGTATAACGTTATAACGTATTACGTTATATGTTATAACGTTATAACGTATTACGTTATATGGTATAACGTTCGAACGTATTACGTTATGTGGTATAACGTTATAACGTATTACGTTATATGGTATAACGTTATATGGCATAACGTTATAACGTATTACGTTATATGGTATAACGTCATATGGTATAAAGTTATAACGTATTACGATATATGGTGTAACGTTATAACGTATTACGTTATATGGTATAACGTCATATGGTATAACGTTATAACGTATTACGTTATATGGTATAACGTTCGAACGTATTACGTTATATGGTATAACGTTATAACGTATTACGTTATAAGGTATAACGTTATAACGTATTACGTTATATGGTATAACGTTCGAACGTGTTACGTTATATGGTATAACGTTATAACGTATTACGTTATATGGTATACCGTAATATGGTATAACGTTATAACGGATTACGTTATATGGTATACCGTAAAATGGTATAACGTTATAACGTATTACGATATATGCTATAACGTTATGACGTATTACGTTATATGGTATAACGTTCGAACGTATTACGTTATATGGTATAACGTTATAACGTATTACGTTATATGGTATACCGTAATATGGTATAACGTTATAACGGATTACGTTATATGGTATACCGTAAAATGGTATAACGTTATAACGTATTACGTTATATGCTATAACGTTATGACGTATTACGTTATATGGTATAACGTTATAACGTATTACGTTATATGGTATAACGTTGTAACGTATTACGTTATATGGTATAACGTTATAACGTATTACGTTATAAGGTATAACGTTATATGGCATAACGTTATAACGTATTACGTTATATGGTATAACGCTATAACGTGTTACGTTATATGGTATAACGTTATAACGTATTACCTTATATGGTATAACGTTATATGGCATAACGTTATAACGTATTACGTTATATGGTATAACGTTATAACGTATTACGTTATGTGGTATAACGTTATAACGTATTACGTTATATGGTATAACGTTATACCGTATTGCGCTATATGGTATAACGTCATATGGTATAAAGTTATAACGTATTACGATATATGGTGTAACGTTATAACGTATTACGTTATATGTTATAACGTTATAACGTATTACGTTATATGCTATAACGTTATAACGTATTACGTTATATGGTATAACGTTATAACGTATTACGTTATATGGTATAACGTTCGAACGTATTACGTTATATGGTATAACGTTATAACGTATTACGTTATATGGTACAACGTTATAACGTATTACGTTATATGGTATAACGTTCGAACGTATTACGTTATATGGTATAACGTTATAACGTATTATGTTATATGGTATACCGTAATATGGTATAACATTATAACGTATTACGTTATATGGTATAACGTTATAACGTATTACGTTATATGGTATAACGTTATAACGTATTACGTTATATGGTATAACGTTATAACGTATTACGTTAAATGGTATACCGTAATATGGTATAACGTTATAACGTATTACGTTATATGGTATAACGTTATAACGTATTACGTTATATGGTATAACGTCATATGGTATAATGTTATAACGTATTACGTTATATGGTATAACGTTATAACGTATTACGTTATATGGTATAACGTTATGACGTATTATGTTATATGGTATAACGTTATGACGTGTTACGTTATATGGTATAACGTTATAACGTATTACGTTATATGGTATAACGTTATAACGTATTACGTTATATGGTATAACGTTATATGGTATAACGTTATAACGTATTACGTTAAATGGTATACCGTTATATGGCATAACGTTATAACGTATTACGTTATATGGTATAACGTTATAACGTATTACGTTATATGGTATAACGTTATAACGTATTACGTTATATGGTATAACGTTATAACGTATTACGTTATATGGTATAACGTCATATGGTATAAAGTTATAACGTATTACGATATATGGTGTAACGTTACAACGTATTACGTTATAGGTTATAACGTTATAACGTATTACGTTATATGCTATAACGTTATAACGTATTACGTTATATGGTATAACGTTATAACGTATTACGTTATATGGTATAACGTTCGAACGTATTACGTTATATGGTATAACGTTCGAACGTATTACGTTATATGGTATAACGTTATAACGTATTACGTTATATGGTATAACGTTCGAACGTATTACGTTATATGGTATAACGTTATAACGTATTATGTTATATGGTATACCGTAATATGGTATAACGTTATAACGTATTACGTTATATGGTATAACGTCATATGGCATAACGATATAACGTATTACGTTATATGGTATAACGTTATAACGTATTACGTTATATGGTATAACGTTATAACGTATTACGTTATATGGTATAACGTTATAACGTATTACGTTAAATGGTATACCGTAATATGGTATAACGTTATAACGTATTACGTTATATGGTATAACGTTATGACGTATTGCGTTATATGGTATAACGTCATATGATATAAAGTTATAACGCATTACGTTATATGGTATAACGTTAGAACGTATTACGTTATATGGTATAACGTCATATGGCATAACGATATAACGTATTACGTTATATGGTATAACGTTATAACGTATTACGTTATATGGTATAACGTTATAACGTATTACGTTATATGGTATAACGTTATAACGTATTACGTTAAATGGTATACCGTAATATGGTATAACGTTATAACGTATTACGTTATATGGTATAACGTTATAACGTATTACGTTATATGGTATAACGTTATAACGTATTACGTTATATGGTATAACGTCATATGGTATAAACTTATAACGTATTACGTTATATGGTATAACGTTATAACGTATTACGTTATATGGTATAACGTTATAACGTATTACGTTATATGGTATAACGTTATAACGTATTACGTTATATGGTATAACGTTATAACGTATTACGTTATATGGTATAACGTCATATGGCATAACGATATAACGTATTACGTTATATGGTATAACGTTATAACGTATTACGTTATATGGTATAACGTTATAACGTATTACGTTATATGGTATAACGTTATAACGTATTACGTTATATGGTATAACGTTATATGGCATAACGTTATAACGTATTACGTTATGTGGTATAACGATATAACGTATTACGTTATATGGTATAACGTTATATGGCATAACGTTATAACGTATTATGTTATATGGTATAACGTCATATGGTATAATGTTATAACGTATTACGATATATGGTGTAACGTTATAACGTATTACGTTATATGGTATAACGTCATATGGTATAACGTTATAACGTATTACGTTATATGGTATACCGTAAAATGGTATAACGTTATAACGTGTTACGTTATGTGGTATAACGTTATAACGTATTACGTTACATGGTATAACGTTATATGGCATAACGTTATAACGTATTACGTTATATGGTATAACGTCATATGGTATAAAGTTATAACGTATTACGATATATGGTGTAACGTTATAACGTATTACGTTATATGGTATAACGTCATATGGTATAAAGTTATAACGCATTACGATATATGGTGTAACGTTATAACGTATTACGTTATATGGTATAACGTCATATGGTATAAAGTTATAACGTATTACGATATATGGTATAACGTTATAACGTATTACGTTATATGGTATAACGTTATAACGTATTACGTTATATGGTATAACGTTATATGGCATAACGTTATAACGTATTACGTTATGTGGTATAACGATATAACGTATTACGTTATATGGTATAACGTTATATGGCATAACGTTATAACGTATTATGTTATATGGTATAACGTCATATGGTATAATGTTATAACGTATTACGATATATGGTGTAACGTTATAACGTATTACGTTATATGGTATAACGTCATATGGTATAACGTTATAACGTATTACGTTATATGGTATACCGTAAAATGGTATAACGTTATAACGTGTTACGTTATGTGGTATAACGTTATAACGTATTACGTTATATGGTATAACGTTATATGGCATAACGTTATAACGTATTACGTTATATGGTATAACGTCATATGGTATAAAGTTATAACGTATTACGATATATGGTGTAACGTTATAACGTATTACGTTATATGGTATAACGTCATATGGTATAAAGTTATAACGTATTACGATATATGGTGTAACGTTATAACGTATTACGTTATATGTTATAACGTTATAACGTATTACGTTATATGCTATAACGTTATAACGTATTACGTTATATGGTATAACGTTATAACGTATTACGTTATATGGTATAACGTTCGAACGTATTACGTTATATGGTATAACGTTATAACGTATTACGTTATAAGGTATAACGTTATAACGTATTACGTTATATGGTATAACGTTCGAACGTATTACGTTATATGGTATAACGTTATAACGTATTACGTTATATGGTATACCGTAATATGGTATAACGTTATAACGGATTACGTTATATGGTATACCGTAAAATGGTATAACGTTATAACGTATTACGTTGTATGCTATAACCATATGACGTATTACGTTATATGGTATAACGTTATAACGTATTACGTTATATGGTATAACGTTGTAACGTATTACGTTATATGGTATAACGTTATAACGTATTACGTTATAAGGTATAACGTTATATGGCATAACGTTATTACGTATTACGTTATATGGTATAACGTTATAACGTGTTACGTTATATGGTATAACGTTATAAGGTATTACGTTATATGGTATAACGTTATATGGCATAACGTTATAACGTATTACGTTATATGGTATAACGTTATGACGTATTACGTTATATGGTATAACGTTATAACGTATTACGTTATATGGTATAACGTTATAACGTATTACGTTAAATGGTATACCGTTATATGGCATAACGTTATAACGTATTACGTTATATGGTATAACGTTATAACGTATTACGTTATGTGGTATAACGTTATAACGTATTACGTTATATGGTATAACGTTATAACGTATTACGTTATATGGTATAACGTCATATGGTATAAAGTTATAACGTATTACGATATATGGTGTAACGTTATAACGTATTACGTTATATGTTATAACGTTATAACGTATTACGTTATATGGTATAACGTTATAACGTATTACGTTATATGGTATAACGTTCGAACGTATTACGTTATATGGTATAACGTTATAACGTATTATGTTATATGGTATACCGTAATATGGTATAACGTTATAACGTATTACGTTATATGGTATAACGTCATATGGCATAACGATATAACGTATTACGTTATATGGTATAACGTTATAACGTATTACGTTATATGGTATAACGTTATAACGTATTACGTTATATGGTATAACGTTATAACGTATTACGTTAAATGGTATACCGTAATATGGTATAACGTTATAACGTATTACGTTATATGGTATAACGTTATGACGTATTGCGTTATATGGTATAACGTCATATGATATAAAGTTATAACGCATTACGTTATATGGTATAACGTTAGAACGTATTACGTTATATGGTATAACGTCATATGGCATAACGATATAACGTATTACGTTATATGGTATAACGTTATAACGTATTACGTTATATGGTATAACGTTATAACGTATTACGTTATATGGTATAACGTTATAACGTATTACGTTAAATGGTATACCGTAATATGGTATAACGTTATAACGTATTACGTTATATGTTATAACGTTATGACGTATTACGTTATATGGTATAACGTCATATGATATAAAGTTATAACGTATTACGTTATATGGTATAACGTTATAACGTATTACGTTATATGGTATAACGTTATAACGTATTACGTTATATGGTATAACGTTATAACGTATTACGTTATATGGTATAACGTCATATGGCATAACGATATAACGTATCACGTTATATGGTATAACGTTATAACGTATTACGTTATATGGTATAACGTTATAACGTATTACGTTATATGGTATAACGTTATAACGTATTACGTTATATGGTATAACGTTATATGGCATAACGTTATAACGTATTACGTTATGTGGTATAACGATATAACGTATTACGTTATATGGTATAACGTTATATGGCATAACGTTATAACGTATTATGTTATATGGTATAACGTCATATCGTATAATGTTATAACGTATTACGATATATGGTGTAACGTTATAACGTATTACGTTATATGGTATAACGTCATATGGTATAACGTTATAACGTATTACGTTATATGGTATACCGTAAAATGGTATAACGTTATAACGTGTTACGTTATGTGGTATAACGTTATAACGTATTACGTTATATGGTATAACGTTATATGGCATAACGTTATAACGTATTACGTTATATGGTATAACGTCATATGGTATAAAGTTATAACGTATTACGATATATGGTGTAACGTTATAACGTATTACGTTATATGGTATAACGTCATATGGTATAAAGTTATAACGTATTACGATATATGGTGTAACGTTATAACGTATTACGTTATATGTTATAACGTTATAACGTATTACGTTATATGGTATAACGTTATAACGTATTACGTTATATGGTATAACGTTATAACGTATTACGTTATATGGTATAACGTTCGAACGTATTACGTTATATGGTATAACGTTATAACGTATTACGTTATAAGGTATAACGTTATAACGTATTACGTTATATGGTATAACGTTCGAACGTATTACGTTATATGGTATAACGTTATAACGTATTACGTTAAATGGTATACCGTAATATGGTATAACGTTATAACGTATTACGTTATATGGTATAACGTTATGACGTATTACGTTATATGGTATAACGTCATATGATATAAAGTTATAACGCATTACGTTATATGGTATAACGTTAGAACGTATTACGTTATACGGTATAACGTTATAACGTATTATGTTATATGGTATACCGTAATATGGTATAACGTTATAACGTATTACGTTATATGTTATAACGTTATAACGTATTACGTTATATGGTATAACGTCATATGGTATAAACTTATAACGTATTACGTTATATGGTATAACGTTATAACGTATTACGTTATATGGTATAACGTTATAACGTATTACGTTATATGGTATAACGTTATAACGTATTACGTTATATGGTATAACGTCATATGGCATAACGATATAACGTATTACGTTATATGTTATAACGTTATAACGTATTACGTTATATGGTATAACGTTATAACGTATTACGTTATATGGTATAACGTTATAACGTATTACGTTATATGGTATAACGTTATATGGCATAACGTTATAACGTATTACGTTATGTGGTATAACGATATAACGTATTACGTTATATGGTATAACGTTATATGGCATAACGTTATAACGTATTATGTTATATGGTATAACGTCATATGGTATAATGTTATAACGTATTACGATATATGGTGTAACGTTATAACGTATTACGTTATATGGTATAACGTCATATGGTATAACGTTATAACGTATTACGTTATATGGTATACCGTAAAATGGTATAACGTTATAACGTGTTACGTTATGTGGTATAACGTTATAACGTATTACGTTACATGGTATAACGTTATATGGCATAACGTTATAACGTATTACGTTATATGGTATAACGTCATATGGTATAAAGTTATAACGTATTACGATATATGGTGTAACGTTATAACGTATTACGTTATATGGTATAACGTCATATGGTATAAAGTTATAACGCATTACGATATATGGTGTAACGTTATAACGTATTACGTTATATGGTATAACGTCATATGGTATAAAGTTATAACGTATTACGATATATGGTATAACGTTATAACGTATTACGTTATATGGTATAACGTTATAACGTATTACGTTATATGGTATAACGTTATATGGCATAACGTTATAACGTATTACGTTATGTGGTATAACGATATAACGTATTACGTTATATGGTATAACGTTATATGGCATAACGTTATAACGTATTATGTTATATGGTATAACGTCATATGGTATAATGTTATAACGTATTACGATATATGGTGTAACGTTATAACGTATTACGTTATATGGTATAACGTCATATGGTATAACGTTATAACGTATTACGTTATTTGGTATACCGTAAAATGGTATAACGTTATAACGTGTTACGTTATGTGGTATAACGTTATAACGTATTACGTTATATGGTATAACGTTATATGGCATAACGTTATAACGTATTACGTTATATGGTATAACGTCATATGGTATAAAGTTATAACGTATTACGATATATGGTGTAACGTTATAACGTATTACGTTATATGGTATAACGTTCGAACGTATTACGTTATATGGTATAACGTTATAACGTATTACGTTATATGGTATACCGTAATATGGTATAACGTTATAACGGATTACGTTATATGGTATACCGTAAAATGGTATAACGTTATAACGTATTACGTTATATGCTATAACCATATGACGTATTACGTTATATGGTATAACGTTATAACGTATTACGTTATATGGTATAACGTTGTAACGTATTACGTTATATGGTATAACGTTATAACGTATTACGTTATAAGGTATAACGTTATATGGCATAACGTTATTACGTATTACGTTATATGGTATAACGTTATAACGTGTTACGTTATATGGTATAACGTTATAAGGTATTACGTTATATGGTATAACGTTATATGGCATAACGTTATAACGTATTACGTTATATGGTATAACGTTATGACGTATTACGTTATATGGTATAACGTTATAACGTATTACGTTATATGGTATAACGTTATAACGTATTACGTTAAATGGTATACCGTTATATGGCATAACGTTATAACGTATTACGTTATATGGTATAACGTTATAACGTATTACGTTATGTGGTATAACGTTATAACGTATTACGTTATATGGTATAACGTTATAACGTATTACGTTATATGGTATAACGTCATATGGTATAAAGTTATAACGTATTACGATATATGGTGTAACGTTATAACGTATTACGTTATATGTTATAACGTTATAACGTATTACGTTATATGGTATAACGTTATAACGTATTACGTTATATGGTATAACGTTCGAACGTATTACGTTATATGGTATAACGTTATAACGTATTATGTTATATGGTATACCGTAATATGGTATAACGTTATAACGTATTACGTTATATGGTATAACGTCATATGGCATAACGATATAACGTATTACGTTATATGGTATAACGTTATAACGTATTACGTTATATGGTATAACGTTATAACGTATTACGATATATGGTATAACGTTATAACGTATTACGTTAAATGGTATACCGTAATATGGTATAACGTTATAACGTATTACGTTATATGGTATAACGTTATGACGTATTGCGTTATATGGTATAACGTCATATGATATAAAGTTATAACGCATTACGTTATATGGTATAACGTTAGAACGTATTACGTTATATGGTATAACGTCATATGGCATAACGATATAACGTATTACGTTATATGGTATAACGTTATAACGTATTACGTTATATGGTATAACGTTATAACGTATTACGTTATATGGTATAACGTTATAACGTATTACGTTAGATGGTATACCGTAATATGGTATAACGTTATAACGTATTACGTTATATGTTATAACGTTATGACGTATTACGTTATATGGTATAACGTCATATGATATAAAGTTATAACGTATTACGTTATATGGTATAACGTTATAACGTATTACGTTATATGGTATAACGTTATAACGTATTACGTTATATGGTATAACGTTATAACGTATTACGTTATATGGTATAACGTTATATGGCATAACGTTATAACGTATTACGTTATGTGGTATAACGATATAACGTATTACGTTATATGGTATAACGTTATATGGCATAACGTTATAACGTATTATGTTATATGGTATAACGTCATATGGTATAATGTTATAACGTATTACGATATATGGTGTAACGTTATAACGTATTACGTTATATGGTATAACGTCATATGGTATAACGTTATAACGTATTACGTTATATGGTATACCGTAAAATGGTATAACGTTATAACGTGTTACGTTATGTGGTATAACGTTATAACGTATTACGTTATATGGTATAACGTTATATGGCATAACGTTATAACGTATTACGTTATATGGTATAACGTCATATGGTATAAAGTTATAACGTATTACGATATATGGTGTAACGTTATAACGTATTACGTTATATGGTATAACGTCATATGGTATAAAGTTATAACGTATTACGATATATGGTGTAACGTTATAACGTATTACGTTATATGTTATAACGTTATAACGTATTACGTTATATGGTATAACGTTATAACGTATTACGTTATATGGTATAACGTTATAACGTATTACGTTATATGGTATAACGTTCGAACGTATTACGTTATATGGTATAACGTTATAACGTATTACGTTATAAGGTATAACGTTATAACGTATTACGTTATATGGTATAACGTTCGAACGTATTACGTTATATGGTATAACGTTATAACGTATTACGTTATATGGTATACCGTAATATGGTATAACGTTATAACGGATTACGTTATATGGTATACCGTAAAATGGTATAACGTTATAACGTATTACGTTATATGCTATAACCATATGACGTATTACGTTATATGATATAACGTTATAACGTATTACGTTATATGGTATAACGTTGTAACGTATTACGTTATATGGTATAACGTTATAACGTATTACGTTACAAGGTATAACGTTATATGGCATAACGTTATAACGTATTACGTTATATGGTATAACGTTATAACGTGTTACGTTATATGGTATAACGTTATAAGGTATTACGTTATATGGTATAACGTTATATTGCATAACGTTATAACGTATTACGTTATATGGTATAACGTTATGACGTATTACGTTATATGGTATAACGTTATAACGTATTACGTTATATGGTATAACGTTATAACGTATTACGTTAAATGGTATACCGTTATATGGCATAACGTTATAACGTATTACGTTATATGGTATAACGTTATAACGTATTACGTTATGTGGTATAACGTTATAACGTATTACGTTATATGGTATAACGTTATAACGTATTACGTTATATGGTATAACGTCATATGGTATAAAGTTATAACGTATTACGATATATGGTGTAACGTTATAACGTATTACGTTATATGGTATAACGTCATATGGTATAAAGTTATAACGCATTACGATATATGGTGTAACGTTATAACGTATTACGTTATATGGTATAACGTCATATGGTATAAAGTTATAACGTATTACGATATATGGTATAACGTTATAACGTATTACGTTATATGGTATAACGTTATAACGTATTACGTTATATGGTATAACGTTATATGGCATAACGTTATAACGTATTACGTTATGTGGTATAACGATATAACGTATTACGTTATATGGTATAACGTTATATGGCATAACGTTATAACGTATTATGTTATATGGTATAACGTCATATGGTATAATGTTATAACGTATTACGATATATGGTGTAACGTTATAACGTATTACGTTATATGGTATAACGTCATATGGTATAACGTTATAACGTATTACGTTATTTGGTATACCGTAAAATGGTATAACGTTATAACGTGTTACGTTATGTGGTATAACGTTATAACGTATTACGTTATATGGTATAACGTTATATGGCATAACGTTATAACGTATTACGTTATATGGTATAACGTCATATGGTATAAAGTTATAACGTATTACGATATATGGTGTAACGTTATAACGTATTACGTTATATGGTATAACGTTCGAACGTATTACGTTATATGGTATAACGTTATAACGTATTACGTTATATGGTATACCGTAATATGGTATAACGTTATAACGGATTACGTTATATGGTATACCGTAAAATGGTATAACGTTATAACGTATTACGTTATATGCTATAACCATATGACGTATTACGTTATATGGTATAACGTTATAACGTATTACGTTATATGGTATAACGTTGTAACGTATTACGTTATATGGTATAACGTTATAACGTATTACGTTATAAGGTATAACGTTATATGGCATAACGTTATTACGTATTACGTTATATGGTATAACGTTATAACGTGTTACGTTATATGGTATAACGTTATAAGGTATTACGTTATATGGTATAACGTTATATGGCATAACGTTATAACGTATTACGTTATATGGTATAACGTTATGACGTATTACGTTATATGGTATAACGTTATAACGTATTACGTTATATGGTATAACGTTATAACGTATTACGTTAAATGGTATACCGTTATATGGCATAACGTTATAACGTATTACGTTATATGGTATAACGTTATAACGTATTACGTTATGTGGTATAACGTTATAACGTATTACGTTATATGGTATAACGTTATAACGTATTACGTTATATGGTATAACGTCATATGGTATAAAGTTATAACGTATTACGATATATGGTGTAACGTTATAACGTATTACGTTATATGTTATAACGTTATAACGTATTACGTTATATGGTATAACGTTATAACGTATTACGTTATATGGTATAACGTTCGAACGTATTACGTTATATGGTATAACGTTATAACGTATTATGTTATATGGTATACCGTAATATGGTATAACGTTATAACGTATTACGTTATATGGTATAACGTCATATGGCATAACGATATAACGTATTACGTTATATGGTATAACGTTATAACGTATTACGTTATATGGTATAACGTTATAACGTATTACGATATATGGTATAACGTTATAACGTATTACGTTAAATGGTATACCGTAATATGGTATAACGTTATAACGTATTACGTTATATGGTATAACGTTATGACGTATTGCGTTATATGGTATAACGTCATATGATATAAAGTTATAACGCATTACGTTATATGGTATAACGTTAGAACGTATTACGTTATATGGTATAACGTCATATGGCATAACGATATAACGTATTACGTTATATGGTATAACGTTATAACGTATTACGTTATATGGTATAACGTTATAACGTATTACGTTATATGGTATAACGTTATAACGTATTACGTTAGATGGTATACCGTAATATGGTATAACGTTATAACGTATTACGTTATATGTTATAACGTTATGACGTATTACGTTATATGGTATAACGTCATATGATATAAAGTTATAACGTATTACGTTATATGGTATAACGTTATAACGTATTACGTTATATGGTATAACGTTATAACGTATTACGTTATATGGTATAACGTTATAACGTATTACGTTATATGGTATAACGTTATATGGCATAACGTTATAACGTATTACGTTATGTGGTATAACGATATAACGTATTACGTTATATGGTATAACGTTATATGGCATAACGTTATAACGTATTATGTTATATGGTATAACGTCATATGGTATAATGTTATAACGTATTACGATATATGGTGTAACGTTATAACGTATTACGTTATATGGTATAACGTCATATGGTATAACGTTATAACGTATTACGTTATATGGTATACCGTAAAATGGTATAACGTTATAACGTGTTACGTTATGTGGTATAACGTTATAACGTATTACGTTATATGGTATAACGTTATATGGCATAACGTTATAACGTATTACGTTATATGGTATAACGTCATATGGTATAAAGTTATAACGTATTACGATATATGGTGTAACGTTATAACGTATTACGTTATATGGTATAACGTCATATGGTATAAAGTTATAACGTATTACGATATATGGTGTAACGTTATAACGTATTACGTTATATGTTATAACGTTATAACGTATTACGTTATATGGTATAACGTTATAACGTATTACGTTATATGGTATAACGTTATAACGTATTACGTTATATGGTATAACGTTCGAACGTATTACGTTATATGGTATAACGTTATAACGTATTACGTTATAAGGTATAACGTTATAACGTATTACGTTATATGGTATAACGTTCGAACGTATTACGTTATATGGTATAACGTTATAACGTATTACGTTATATGGTATACCGTAATATGGTATAACGTTATAACGGATTACGTTATATGGTATAACGTTATAACGTATTACGTTACAAGGTATAACGTTATATGGCATAACGTTATAACGTATTACGTTATATGGTATAACGTTATAACGTGTTACGTTATATGGTATAACGT
Source organism: Bombus huntii (assembly GCF_024542735.1). Lineage (NCBI taxonomy): Eukaryota > Metazoa > Arthropoda > Insecta > Hymenoptera > Apidae > Bombus > Bombus huntii. The sequence continues at coordinate 1,020,862 of NW_026099317.1, read as the reverse complement.
TATAAGGTATTACGTTATATGGTATAACGTTATATTGCATAACGTTATAACGTATTACGTTATATGGTATAACGTTATGACGTATTACGTTATATGGTATAACGTTATAACGTATTACGTTATATGGTATAACGTTATAACGTATTACGTTAAATGGTATACCGTTATATGGCATAACGTTATAACGTATTACGTTATATGGTATAACGTTATAACGTATTACGTTATGTGGTATAACGTTATAACGTATTACGTTATATGGTATAACGTTATAACGTATTACGTTATATGGTATAACGTCATATGGTATAAAGTTATAACGTATTACGATATATGGTGTAACGTTATAACGTATTACGTTATATGTTATAACGTTATAACGTATTACGTTATATGGTATAACGTTATAACGTATTACGTTATATGGTATAACGTTCGAACGTATTACGTTATATGGTATAACGTTATAACGTATTATGTTATATGGTATACCGTAATATGGTATAACGTTATAACGTATTACGTTATATGGTATAACGTTATAACGTATTACGTTATATGGTATAACGTCATATGGCATAACGATATAACGTATTACGTTATATGGTATAACGTTATAACGTATTACGTCATATGATATAAAGTTATAACGCATTACGTTATATGGTATAACGTTAGAGCGTATTACGTTATACGGTATAACGTTATAACGTATTATGTTATATGGTATACCGTAATATGGTATAACGTTATAACGTATTACGTTATATGGTATAACGTTATAACGTATTACGTTATATGGTATAACATTATAACGTATTACGTTATATGGTATAACGTCATATGGTATAAAGTTATAACGTATTACGTTATATGGTATAACGTTATAACGTATTACGTTATATGGTATAACGTTATGACGTATTACGTTATATGGTATAACGTTATGACGTATTACGTTATATGGTATAACGTTATAACGTATTACGTTATATGGTATAACGTTATAACGTATTACGTTATATGGTATAACGTTATATGGTATAACGTTATAACGTATTACGTTAAATGGTATACCGTTATATGGCATAACGTTATAACGTATTACGTTATATGGTATAACGTTATAACGTATTACGTTATATGGTATAACGTTATAACGTATTACGTTATATGGTATAACGTTATAACGTATTACGTTATATGGTATAACGTCATATGGTATAAAGTTATAACGTATTACGATATATGGTGTAACGTTATAACGTATTACGTTATATGTTATAACGTTATAACGTATTACGTTATATGCTATAACGTTATAACGTATTACGTTATATGGTATAACGTTATAACGTATTACGTTATATGGTATAACGTTCGAACGTATTACGTTATATGGTATAACGTTATAACGTATTACGTTATATGGTATAACGTTCGAACGTATTACGTTATATGGTATAACGTTATAACGTATTATGTTATATGGTATACCGTAATATGGTATAACCTTATAACGTATTACGTTATATGGTATAACGTTATGACGTATTACGTTATATGGTATAACGTCATATGATATAAAGTTATAACGCATTACGTTATATGGTATAACGTTAGAACGTATTACGTTATACGGTATAACGTTATAACGTATTATGTTATATGGTATACCGTAATATGGTATAACGTTATAACGTATTACGTTATATGGTATAACGTTATAACGTATTACGCTATATGGTATAACGTTATAACGTATTACGTTACATGGTATAACGTCATATGGTATAAAGTTATAACGTATTACGTTATATGGTATAACGTTATAACGTATTACGTTATATGGTATAACGTTATGACGTATTACGTTATATGGTATAACGTTATGACGTATTACGTTATATGGTATAACGTTATAACGTATTACGTTATATGGTATAACGTTATAACGTATTACGTTATATGGTATAAAGTTATATGGTATAACGTTATAACGTATTACGTTAAATGGTATACCGTTATATGGCATAACGTTATAACGTATTACGTTATATGGTATAACGTTATAACGTATTACGTTATATGGTATAACGTTATAACGTATTACGTTATATGGTATAACGTTATAACGTATTACGTTATATGGTATAACGTCATATGGTATAAAGTTATAACGTATTACGATATATGGTGTAACGTTATAACGTATTACGTTATATGTTATAACGTTTTAACGTATTACGTTATATGCTATAACGTTATAACGTATTACGTTATATGGTATAACGTTATAACGTATTACGTTATATGGTATAACGTTCGAACGTATTACGTAATATGGTATAACGTTATAACGCATTACGTTATATGGTATAACGTTAGAGCGTATTACGTTATACGGTATAACGTTATAACGAATTATGTTATATGGTATACCGTAATATGGTATAACGTTATAACGTATTACGTTATATGGTATAACGTTATAACGTATTACGTTATATGGTATAACATTATAACGTATTACGTTATATGGTATAACGTCATATGGTATAAAGTTATAACGTATTACGTTATATGGTATAACGTTATAACGTATTACGTTATATGGTATAACGTTATGACGTATTACGTTATATGGTATAACGTTATGACGTATTACGTTATATGGTATAACGTTATAACGTATTACGTTATATGGTATAACGTTATAACGTATTACGTTATATGGTATAACGTTATATGGTATAACGTTATAACGTATTACGTTAAATGGTGTACCGTTATATGGCATAACGTTATAACGTATTACGTTATATGGTATAACGTTATAACGTATTACGTTATATGGTATAACGTTATAACGTATTACGTTATATGGTATAACGTTATAACGTATTACGTTATATGGTATAACGTCATATGGTATAAAGTTATAACGTATTACGATATATGGTGTAACGTTATAACGTATTACGTTGTATGTTATAACGTTATAACGTATTACGTTATATGCTATAACGTTATAACGTATTACGTTATATGGTATAACGTTATAACGTATTACGTTATATGGTATAACGTTCGAACGTATTACGTTATATGGTATAACGTTATAACGTATTACGTTATATGGTATAACGTTCGAACGTATTACGTTATATGGTATAACGTTATAACGTATTATGTTATATGGTATACCGTAATATGGTATAACCTTATAACGTATTACGTTATATGGTATAACGTTATGACGTATTACGTTATATGGTATAACGTCATATGATATAAAGTTATAACGCATTACGTTATATGGTATAACGTTAGAACGTATTACGTTATACGGTATAACGTTATAACGTATTATGTTATATGGTATACCGTAATATGGTATAACGTTATAACGTATTACGTTATATGGTATAACGTTATAACGTATTACGCTATATGGTATAACGTTATAACGTATTACGTTACATGGTATAACGTCATATGGTATAAAGTTATAACGTATTACGTTATATGGTATAACGTTATAACGTATTACGTTATATGGTATAACGTTATGACGTATTACGTTATATGGTATAACGTTATGACGTATTACGTTATATGGTATAACGTTATAACGTATTACGTTATATGGTATAACGTTATAACGTATTACGTTATATGGTATAAAGTTATATGGTATAACGTTATAACGTATTACGTTAAATGGTATACCGTTATATGGCATAACGTTATAACGTATTACGTTATATGGTATAACGTTATAACGTATTACGTTATATGGTATAACGTTATAACGTATTACGTTATATGGTATAACGTTATAACGTATTACGTTATATGGTATAACGTCATATGGTATAAAGTTATAACGTATTACGATATATGGTGTAACGTTATAACGTATTACGTTATGTGTTATAACGTTATAACGTATTACGTTATATGCTATAACGTTATAACGTATTACGTTATATGGTATAACGTTATAACGTATTACGTTATATGGTATAACGTTCGAACGTATTACGTAATATGGTATAACGTTATAACGTATTACGTTATATGGTATAACGTTCGAACGTATTACGTTATATGGTATAACGTTATAACGTATTATGTTATATGGTATACCGTAATATGGTATAACCTTATAACGTATTACGTTATATGGTATAACGTTATGACGTATTACGTTATATGGTATAACGTCATATGATATAAAGTTATAACGCATTACGTTATATGGTATAACGTTAGAACGTATTACGTTATACGGTATAACGTTATAACGTATTATGTTATATGGTATACCGTAATATGGTATAACGTTATAACGTATTACGTTATATGGTATAACGTTATAACGTATTACGCTATATGGTATAACGTTATAACGTATTACGTTACATGGTATAACGTCATATGGTATAAAGTTATAACGTATTACGTTATATGGTATAACGTTATAACGTATTACGTTATATGGTATAACGTTATGACGTATTACGTTATATGGTATAACGTTATGAAGTATTACGTTATATGGTATAACGTTATAACGTATTACGTTATATGGTATAACGTTATAACGTATTACGTTATATGGTATAAAGTTATATGGTATAACGTTATAACGTATTACGTTAAATGGTATACCGTTATATGGCATAACGTTATAACGTATTACGTTATATGGTATAACGTTATAACGTATTACGTTATATGGTATAACGTTATAACGTATTACGTTATATGGTATAACGTTATAACGTATTACGTTATATGGTATAACGTCATATGGTATAAAGTTATAATGTATTACGATATATGGTGTAACGTTATAACGTATTACGTTATATGTTATAACGTTATAACGTATTACGTTATATGCTATAACGTTATAACGTATTACGTTATATGGTATAACGTTATAACGTATTACGTTATAAGGTATAACGTTCGAACGTATTACGTTATATGGTATAACGTTCGAACGTATTACGTTATATGGTATAACGTTATAACGTATTACGTTATATGGTATAACGTTCGAACGTATTACGTTATTTGGTATAACGTTATAACGTATTATGTTATATGGTATACCGTAATATGGTATAACGTTATAACGTATTACGTTATATGGTATAACGTCATATGGCATAACGATTTAACGTATTACGTTATATGGTATAACGTTATAACGTATTACGTTATATGGTATAACGTTATAACGTATTACGTTATATGGTATAACGTTATAACGTATTACGTTAAATGGTATACCGTAATATGGTATAACGTTATAACGTATTACGTTATATGGTATAACGTTATGACGTATTACGTTATATGGTATAACGTCATATGATATAAAGTTATAACGCATTACGTTATATAGTGTAACGTTAGAACGTATTACGTTATATGGTATAACGTCATATGGCATAACGATATAACGTATTACGTTATATGGTATAACGTTATATGGCATAAAGTTATAACGTATTATGTTATATGGTATAACGTCATATGGTATAAAGTTATAACGTATTACGATATATGGTGTAACGTTATAACGTATTACGTTATATGGTATAACGTCATATGCTATAACGTTATAACGTATTACGTTATATGGTATAACGTTATAACGTATTACGTTATATGGTATACCGTAAAATGGTATAACGTTATAACGTATTACGTTATGTGGTATAACGATATAGCGTATTACGTTATAAGGTATAACGTTATAACGTATTACGTTATATGGTATAACGTCATATGGTATAAAGTTATAACGTATTACGATATATGGTGTAACGTTATAACGTATTACGTTATATGGTATAACGTTATAACGTATTACGTTATATGGTATACAGTAATATGGTATAACGTTATAACGTATTACGTTATATGGTATAACGTCATATGGTATAACGTTATAACGTATTACGCTATATGGTATAACATTATAACGTATTACGCTATATGGTATAACGTTATAACGTATTACGTTATATGGTATACCGTAATATGGTATGACGTTATAACGTATTACGTTATATGGTATAACGTTATATGGTATAACGTTATAACGTATTACGTTAAATGGTATACCGTTATATGGCATAACGTTATAACGTATTACGTTATATGGTATAACGTTATAACGTATTACGTTATATGGTATAACGTTATAACGTATTACGTTATATGGTATAACGTTATAACGTATTACGTTATATGGTATAACGTCATATGGTATAAAGTTATAACGTATTACGATATATGGTGTAACGTTATAACGTATTACGTTATATGCTATAACGTTATGACGTATTACGTTATATGGTATAACGTTATAACGTATTACGTTATATGGTATAACGTTATAACGTATTACGTTATATGCTATAACGTTATGACGTATTACGTTATATGGTATAACGTTATAACGTATTACGTTATATGGTATAACGTTGTAACGTATTACGTTATATGGTATAACGTTATAACGTATTACGTTATAAGGTATAACGTTATATGGCATAACGTTATAACGTATTACGTTATATGGTATAACGTTATAACGTGTTACGTTATATGGTATAACGTTATAACGTATTACGTTATATGGTATAACGTTATATGGCATAACGTTATAACGTATTACGTTATATGGTATAACGTTATAACGTATTACGTTATGTGGTATAACGTTATAACGTATTACGTTATATGGTATAACGTTATACCGTATTGCGTTATATGGTATAACGTCATATGGTATAAAGTTATAACGTATTACGATATATGGTGTAACGTTATAACGTATTACGTTATATGGTATAACGTTATATGGTATAACGTTATAACGTATTACGTTAAATGGTATACCGTTATATGGCATAACGTTATAACGTATTACGTTATATGGTATAACGTTATAACGTATTACGTTATATGGTATAACGTTATAACATATTACGTTATATGGTATAACGTTATAACGTATTACGTTATATGGTATAACGTTATATGGTATAACGTTAAAACGTATTACGTTAAATGGTATACCGTTATATGGCATAACGTTATAACGTATTACGTTATATGGTATAACGTTATAACGTATTACGTTATATGGTATAACGTTATAACGTATTACGTTATATGGTATAACGTTATAACGTATTACGTTATATGGTATAACGTCATATGGTATAAAGTTATAACGTATTACGATATATGGTATAACGTTATAACGTATTACGTTATATGGTATAACGTTATATGGTATAACGTTATAACGTATTACGTTAAATGGTATACCGTTATATGGCATAACGTTATAACGTATTACGTTATATGGTATAACGTTATAACGTATTACGTTATATGCTATAACGTTATAACGTATTACGTTATATGGTATAACGTTATAACGTATTACGTTATATGGTATAACGTTCGAACGTATTACGTTATATGGTATAACGTTATAACGTATTACGTTATATGGTATAACGTTATAACGTATTACGCTATATGGTATAACGTTATAACGTATTACGTTATATGGTATAACGTCACATGGTATAAAGTTATAACGTATTACGTTATATGGTATAACGTTATAACGTATTACGTTATATGGTATAACGTTATGACGTATTACGTTATATGGTATAACGTTATGACGTATTACGTTATATGGTATAACGTTATAACGTATTACGTTAAATGGTATACCGTTATATGGCATAACGTTATAACGTATTACGTTATATGGTATAACGTTATAACGTATTACGTTATATGGTATAACGTTATAACGTATTACGTTATATGGTATAACGTTATAACGTATTACGTTATATGGTATAACGTCATATGGTATAAAGTTATAACGTATTACGATATATGGTGTAACGTTATAACGTATTACGTTATATGTTATAACGTTATAACGTATTACGTTATATGCTATAACGTTATAACGTATTACGTTATATGGTATAACGTTCGAACGTATTACGTTATATGGTATAACGTTCGAACGTATTACGTTATATGGTATAACGTTCGAACGTATTACGTTATATGGTATAACGTTCGAACGTATTACGTTATATGGTATAACGTTATAACGTATTACGTTATATGGTATAACGTTCGAACGTATTACGTTATATGGTATAACGTTATAACGTATTAGGTTATATGGTATACCGTAATATGGTATAACGTTATAACGTATTACGTTATATGGTATAACGTCATATGGCATAACGATATAACGTATTACGTTATATGGTATAACGTTATAACGTATTCCGTTATATGGTATAACGTTATAACGTATTACGTTATATGGTATAACGTTCGAACGTATTACGTTATATGGTATAACGTTCGAACGTATTACGTTATATGGTATAACGTTCGAACGTATTACGTTATATGGTATAACGTTATAACGTATTACGTTATATGGTATAACGTTCGAACGTATTACGTTATATGGTATAACGTTATAACGTATTAGGTTATATGGTATACCGTAATATGGTATAACGTTATAACGTATTACGTTATATGGTATAACGTCATATGGCATAACGATATAACGTATTACGTTATATGGTATAACGTTATAACGTATTCCGTTATATGGTATAACGTTATAACGTATTACGTTATATGGTATAACGTTATAACGTATTACGTTAAATGATATACCGTAATATGGTATAACGTTATAACGTATTACGTTATATGGTATAACGTTATGACGTATTACGTTATATGGTATAACGTCATATGATATAAAGTTATAACGCATTATGTTATATAGTGTAACGTTAGAACGTATTACGTTATATGGTATAACGTCATATGGCATAACGATATAACGTATTACGTTATATGGTATAACGTTATATGGCATAAAGTTATAACGTATTATGTTATATGGTATAACGTCATATGGTATAAAGTTATAACGTATTACGTTATATGGTATACCGTAAAATGGTATAACGTTATAACGTATTACGTTATATGGTATAACGTCATATGGTATAACGTTATAACGTATTACGTTAAATGATATACCGTAATATGGTATAACGTTATAACGTATTACGTTATATGGTATAACGTTATGACGTATTACGTTATATGGTATAACGTCATATGATATAAAGTTATAACGCATTACGTTATATAGTGTAACGTTAGAACGTATTACGTTATATGGTATAACGTCATATGGCATAACGATATAGCGTATTACGTTATAAGGTATAACGTTATAACGTATTACGTTATATGGTATAACGTCATATGGTATAAAGTTATAACGTATTACGATATATGGTGTAACGTTATAACGTATTACGTTATATGGTATAACGTTATAACGTATTACGTTATATGGTATACCGTAATATGGTATAACGTTATAACGTATTACGTTATATGGTATAACGTCATATGGTATAACGTTATAACGTATTACGCTATATGGTATAACATTATAACGTATTACGCTATATGGTATAACGTTATAACGTATTACGTTATATGGTATACCGTAATATGGTATAACGTTATAACGTATTACATTATATGGTATAACGTTATAACGTATTACGTTATATGTTATAACGTTATAACTTATTACGTTATATGCTATAACGTTATAACGTATTACGTTATATGGTATAACGTCATATGGTATAAAGTTATAACGTATTACGATATATGGTGTAACGTTATAACGTATTACGTTATATGGTATAACGTTATAACGTATTACGTTATATGGTATAACGTCATATGGTATAAAGTTATAACGTATTACGATATATGGTGTAACGTTATAACGTATTACGTTATATGTTATAACGTTATAACGTATTACGTTATATGCTATAACGTTATAACGTATTACGTTATATGGTATAACGTTATAACGTATTACGTTATATGGTATAACGTTCGAACGTATTACGTTATATGGTATAACGTTATAACGTATTACGTTATAAGGTATAACGTTATAACGTATTACGTTATATGGTATAACGTTCGAACGTATTACGTTATATGGTATAACGTTATAACGTATTACGTTATATGGTATACCGTAATATGGTATAACGTTATAACGGATTACGTTATATGGTATACCGTAAAATGGTATAACGTTATAACGTATTACGTTATATGCTATAACGTTATGACGTATTACGTTATATGGTATAACGTTATAACGAATTACGTTATATGGTATAACGTTATATGGCATAACGTTATAACGTATTACGTTATATGGTATAACGTTATAACGTATTACGTTATGTGGTATAACGTTATAACGTATTACGTTATATGGTATAACGTTATACCGTATTGCGTTATATGGTATAACGTCATATGGTATAATGTTATAACGTATTACGATATATGGTGTAACGTTATAACGTATTACGTTATATGTTATAACGTTATAACGTATTACGTTATATGCTATAACGTTATAACGTATTACGTTATATGGTATAACGTTATAACGTATTACGTTATATGGTATAACGTTATAACGTATTACGTTAAATGGTATACCGTAATATGGTATAACGTTATAACGTATTACGTTATATGGTATAAAGTTATGACGTATTACGTTATATGGTATAACGTCATATGATATAATGTTATAACGCATTACGTTATATGGTATAACGTTAGAGCGTATTACGTTATACGGTATAACGTTATAACGTATTATGTTATATGGTATACCGTAATATGGTATAACGTTATAACGTATTACGTTATATGGTATAACGTTATAACGTATTACGTTATATGTTATAACGTTATAACGTATTACGTTATATGGTATAACGTCATATGGTATAAAGTTATAACGTATTACGTTATATGGTATAACGTTATAACGTATTACGTTATATGGTATAACGTTATGACGTATTACGTTATATGGTATAACGTTATGACGTATTACGTTATATGGTATAACGTTATAACGTATTACGTTATATGGTATAACGTTATAACGTATTACGTTATGTGGTATAACGTTATATGGTATAACGTTATAACGTATTATGTTAAATGGTATACCGTTATATGGCATAACGTTATAACGTATTACGTTATATGGTATAACGTTATAACGTATTACGTTATATGGTATAACGTTATAACGTATTACGTTATATGGTATAACGTTATAACGTATTATGTTATATGGTATAACGTTATAACGTATTACGTTATATGGTATAACATTATAACGTATTACGTTATATGGTATAACGTCATATGGTATAAAGTTATAACGTATTACGATATATGGTGTAACGTTATAACGTGTTACGTTATATGTTATAACGTTATAACGTATTACGTTGTATGCTATAACGTTATAACGTATTACGTTATATGGTATAACGTTCGAACGTATTACGTTATATGGTATAACGTTCGAACGTATTACGTTATATGGTATAACGTTCGAACGTATTACGTTATATGGTATAACGTTATAACGTATTACGTTATATGGTATAACGTTATAACGTATTATGTTATATGGTATACCGTAATATGGTATAACGTTATAACGTATTACGTTATATGGTATAACGTTATGACGTATTACGTTATATGGTATAACGTCATATGATATAATGTTATAACGCATTACGTTATATGGTATAACGTTATAACGTATTACGTTATATGGTATAACGTTATGACGTATTACGTTATATGGTATAACGTTATGACGTATTACGTTATATGGTATAACGTTATGACGTATTACGTTATATGGTATAACGTGATAGCGTATTACGTTATATGGTATAACGTTATAACGTATTACGTTATATGGTATAACGTTATAACGTATTACGTTATATGGTATAACGTTATGACGTATTACGTTATATGGTATAACGTTATGACGTATTACGTTATATGGTATAACGTTATAACGTATTACGTTAAATGGTATACCGTTATATGGCATAACGTTATAACGTATTACGTTATATGGTATAACGTTATAACGTATTACGTTATATGGTATAACGTTATAACGTATTACGTTATATGGTATAACGTCATATGATATAAAGTTATAACGCATTACGTTATATGGTATAACGTTAGAACGTATTACGTTATATGGAATAACGTCATATGGCATAACGATATAACGTATTACGTTATATGGTATAACGTTATAACGTATTACGTTATATGGTATAACGTTATAACGTATTACGTTATATGGTATAACGTTATATGGCATAACGTTATAACGTATTACGTTATATGGTATAACGTTATAACGTATTACGTTATATGGTATAACGTCATATGGTATAACGTTATAACGTATTACGCTATATGGTATAACATTATAACGTATTACGCTATATGGTATAACGTTATAACGTATTACGTTATATGGTATACCGTAATATGGTATAACATTATAACGTATTACATTATATGGTATAACGTTATAACGTATTACGTTATATGTTATAACGTTATAACGTATTACGTTATATGCTATAACGTTATAACGTATTACGTTATATGGTATAACGTCATATGGTATAAAGTTATAACGTATTACGATATATGGTGTAACGTTATAACGTATTACGTTTTATGGTATAACGTTATAACGTATTACGTTATATGGTATAACGTCATATGGTATAAAGTTATAACGTATTACGATATATGGTGTAACGTTATAACGTATTACGTTATATGTTATAACGTTATAACGTATTACGTTATATGCTATAACGTTATAACGTATTACGTTATATGGTATAACGTTATAACGTATTACGTTATATGGTATAACGTTATAACGTATTACGTTATATGGTATAACGTTATGACGTATTACGTTATATGGTATAACGTTATGACGTATTACGTTATATGGTATAACGTTATAACGTATTACGTTATATGGTATAACGTTATAACGTATTACGTTATGTGGTATAACGTTATATGGTATAACGTTATAACGTATTACGTTAAATGGTATACCGTTATATGGCATAACGTTATAACGTATTACGTTATATGGTATAACGTTATAACGTATTACGTTATATGGTATAACGTTATAACGTATTACGTTATATGGTATAACGTTATAACGTATTATGTTATATGGTATACCGTAATATGGTATAACGTTATAACGTATTACGTTATATGGTATAACGTTATGACGTATTACGTTATATGGTATAACGTCATATGATATAATGTTATAACGCATTACGTTATATGGTATAACGTTATAACGTATTACGTTATATGGTATAACGTTATGACGTATTACGTTATATGGTATAACGTTATGACGTATTACGTTATATGGTATAACGTTATGACGTATTACGTTATATGGTATAACGTGATAGCGTATTACGTTATATGGTATAACGTTATAACGTATTACGTTATATGGTATAACGTCATATGATATAAAGTTATAACGCATTACGTTATATGGTATAACGTTAGAACGTATTACGTTATATGGAATAACGTCATATGGCATAACGATATAACGTATTACGTTATATGGTATAACGTTATAACGTATTACGTTATATGGTATAACGTTATAACGTATTACGTTATATGGTATAACGTTATATGGCATAACGTTATAACGTATTACGTTATATGGTATAACGTTATAACGTATTACGTTATATGGTATAACGTCATATGGTATAACGTTATAACGTATTACGCTATATGGTATAACATTATAACGTATTACGCTATATGGTATAACGTTATAACGTATTACGTTATATGGTATACCGTAATATGGTATAACATTATAACGTATTACATTATATGGTATAACGTTATAACGTATTACGTTATATGTTATAACGTTATAACGTATTACGTTATATGCTATAACGTTATAACGTATTACGTTATATGGTATAACGTCATATGGTATAAAGTTATAACGTATTACGATATATGGTGTAACGTTATAACGTATTACGTTATATGGTATAACGTTATAACGTATTACGTTATATGGTATAACGTCATATGGTATAAAGTTATAACGTATTACGATATATGGTGTAACGTTATAACGTATTACGTTATATGTTATAACGTTATAACGTATTACGTTATATGCTATAACGTTATAACGTATTACGTTATATGGTATAACGTTATAACGTATTACGTTATATGGTATAACGTTCGAACGTATTACGTTATATGGTATAACGTTATAACGTATTACGTTATAAGGTATAACGTTATAACGTATTACGTTATATGGTATAACGTTCGAACGTATTACGTTATATGGTATAACGTTATAACGTATTACGTTATATGGTATACCGTAATATGGTATAACGTTATAACGGATTACGTTATATGGTATACCGTAAAATGGTATAACGTTATAACGTATTACATTATATGGTATAACGTTATAACGTATTACGTTATATGTTATAACGTTATAACGTATTACGTTATATGCTATAACGTTATAACGTATTACGTTATATGGTATAACGTCATATGGTATAAAGTTATAACGTATTACGATATATGGTGTAACGTTATAACGTATTACGTTATATGGTATAACGTTATAACGTATTACGTTATAAGGTATAACGTTATATGGCATAACGTTATAACGTATTACGTTATATGGTATAACGTCATATGGCATAACGATATAACGTATTACGTTATATGGTAAAACGTTATAACCTATTACGTTATATGGTATAACGTTATAACGTATTACGTTATATGGTATAACGTTATAACGTATTACGTTAAATGGTATACCGTAATATGGTATAACGTTATAACGTATTACGTTATATGGTATAACGTTATGACGTATTACGTTATATGGTATAACGTCATATGATATAAAGTTATAACGCATTACGTTATATGGTATAACGTTAGAACGTATTACGTTATACGGTATAACGTTATAACGTATTATGTTATATGGTATACCGTAATATGGTATAACGTTATAACGTATTACGTTATATGGTATAACGTTATAACGTATTACGTTATATGGTATAACGTCATATGGTATAAAGTTGTAACGTATTACGTTATATGGTATAACGTTATAACGTATTACGTTATATGGTATAACGTTATGACGTATTATGTTATATGGTATAACGTTATAACGTATTACGTTATATGGTATAACGTTATAACGTATTACGTTAAATGGTATACCGTAATATGGTATAACGTTATAACGTATTACGTTATATGGTATAACGTTATGACGTATTACGTTATATGGTATAACGTCATATGATATAAAGTTATAACGCATTACGTTATATGGTATAACGTTAGAACGTATTACGTTATATGGTATAACGTCATATGGCATAACGATATAACGTATTACGTTATATGGTATAACGTTATAACGTATTACGTTATATGGTATAACGTTATAACGTATTACGTTATATGGTATAACGTTATAACGTATTACGTTAAATGGTATACCGTAATATGGTATAACGTTATAACGTATTACGTTATATGGTATAACGTTATGACGTATTACGTTATATGGTATAACGTCATATGGTATAAAGTTATAACGTATTACGTTATATGGTATAACGTTATAACGTATTACGTTATATGGTGTAACGTTATAACGTATTACGTTATATGGTATAACGTTATAACGTATTACGTTATATGGTATAACGTCATATGGCATAACGATATAACGTATTACGTTATATGGTATAACGTTATAACGTATTCCGTTATATGGTATAACGTTATAACGTATTACGTTATATGGTATAACGTTATAACGTATTACGTTATATGGTATAACGTCATATGGTATAAAGTTATAACGTATTACGTTATATGGTAAAACGTTATAACCTATTACGTTATATGGTATAACGTTATAACGTATTACGTTATATGGTATAACGTTATAACGTATTACGTTAAATGGTATAACGTAATATGGTATAACGTTATAACGTATTACGTTATATGGTATAACGTTATGACGTATTACGTTATATGGTATAACGTCATATGATATAAAGTTATAACGCATTACGTTATATGGTATAACGTTAGAACGTATTACGTTATACGGTATAACGTTATAACGTATTATGTTATATGGTATACCGTAATATGGTATAACGTTATAACGTATTACGTTATATGGTATAACGTTATAACGTATTACGTTATATGGTATAACGTCATATGGTATAAAGTTATAACGTATTACGTTATATGGTATAACGTTATAACGTATTACGTTATATGGTATAACGTTATGACGTATTATGTTATATGGTATAACGTTATGACGTATTACGTTATATGGTATAACGTTCGAACGTATTACGTTATATGGTATAACGTTCGAACGTATTACGTTATATGGTATAACGTTCGAACGTATTACGTTATATGGTATAACGTTATAACGTATTACGTTATATGGTATAACGTTCGAACGTATTACGTTATATGGTATAACGTTATAACGTATTATGTTATATGGTATACCGTAATATGGTATAACGTTATAACGTATTACGTTATATGGTATAACGTCATATGGCATAACGATATAACGTATTACGTTATATGGTATAACGTTATAACGTATTACGTTATATGGTATAACGTTATAACGTATTACGTTATATGGTATAACGTTATAACGTATTACGTTAAATGGTATACCGTAATATGGTATAACGTTATAACGTATTACGTTATATGGTATAACGTTATGACGTATTACGTTATATGGTATAACGTCATATGATATAAAGTTATAAAGCATTACGTTATATGGTATAACGTTAGAACGTATTACGTTATATGGTATAACGTCATATGGCATAACGATATAACGTATTACGTTATATGGTATAACGTTATAACGTATTACGTTATATGGTATAACGTTATAACGTATTACGTTATATGGTATACCGTAAAATGGTATAACGTTATAACGTGTTACGTTATGTGGTATAACGTTATAACGTATTACGTTATATGGTATAACGTTATATGGCATAACGTTATAACGTATTACGTTATATGGTATAACGTCATATGGTATAAAGTTATAACGTATTACGATATATGGTGTAACGTTATAACGTATTACGTTATATGGAATAACGTTATAACGTATTACGTTATATGGTATAACGTTATAACGTATTACGTTATATGGTATAACGTTATATGGCATAACGTTATAACGTATTACGTTATATGGTATAACGTTATAACGTATTACGTTATATGGTATACCGTAAAATGGTATAACGTTATAACGTATTACGTTATGTGGTATAACGATATAGCGTATTACGTTATATGGTATAACGTTATATGGCATAACGTTATAACGTATTACGTTATATGGTATAACGTCATATGGTATAAAGTTATAACGTATTACGATATATGGTGTAACGTTATAACGTATTACGTTATATGGTATAACGTTATAACGTATTACGTTATATGGTATACCGTAATATGGTATAACGTTATAACGTATTACGTTATATGGTATAACGTCATATGGTATAACGTTATAACGTATTACGCTATATGGTATAACATTATAACGTATTACGCTATATGGTATAACGTTATAACGTATTACGTTATATGGTATACCGTAATATGGTATAACGTTATAACGTATTGTAATATCGGAAAATAAGGATAGAAATTTTTTCCCGATTACTTACAATTTATTAATATTAAACTGAATATACGGATATAAATTGGACAGAGAACGATATTTAACGGAAACTAAATGCAATGCTCGTATCTATATCAAATAACTTTACACTTATTTGATCACTCTCGTCACAACGAATCTAACACACACACTCTCTCTCTCTAACAACTCTATCAATTCTCACGACTCTACTCTTCGACGACTCGAAACGTCTAACGACTCTACTCTTCAACGACTCAATTAGCTCTAACGGCTCTACTCTTCGACGACTCAATTCGCTCTGACTCTCGCAACACACTCGCTTTTCGACTCGCATACTCTGACCTCTCGCTCATCGCTCCTTGAACCCGAAACCGTCCTTCTGCTCTAGCGTTCTTTATTGTTTTTCTCATATCTCTGTAAGAACTAGGTGACTTTAGTCACATAGGCGCTCTTAAATGTAAACGAACCACAGAAGGACGACGTACACGGTTTTTTCTATTTTCAACCGATCTCTAATTCAAATTTATTCTACGATATTACAGTATTACGTTATGTGGTATAACGTTATAACGTATTACATTATATGGTATAACGTTATAACGTATTACGTTATATGGTATAACGTCATATGGTATAAAGTTATAACGTATTACGATATATGGTGTAACGTTATAACGTATTACGTTATATGGTATAACGTTATAACGTATTACGTTATATGGTATAACGTTAGAACGTATTACGTTATATGGTATAACGTCATATGGTATAAAGTTATAACGTATTACGTTATATGGTATAACGTTATAACGTATTACGTTAAATTGTATAACGTTATAACGTATTACGTTATATGGTGTAACGTTATAACGTATTACGTTATATGGTATAACGTTATAACGTATTACGTTATATGGTATAACGTCATATGGCATAACGATATAACGTATTACGTTATATGGTATAACGTTATAACGTATTCCGTTATATGGTATAACGTTATAACGTATTACGTTATATGGTATAACGTTATAACGTATTACGTTATATGGTATAACGTCATATGGTATAAAGTTATAACGTATTACGTTATATGGTAAAACGTTATAACCTATTACGTTATATGGTATAACGTTATAACGTATTACGTTATATGGTATAACGTTATAACGTATTACGTTAAATGGTATACCGTAATATGGTATAACGTTATAACGTGTTACGTTATATGGTATAACGTTATGACGTATTACGTTATATGGTATAACGTCATATGATATAAAGTTATAACGCATTACGTTATATGGTATAACGTTAGAACGTATTACGTTATACGGTATAACGTTATAACGTATTATGTTATATGGTATACCGTAATATGGTATAACGTTATAACGTATTACGTTATATGGTATAACGTTATAACGTATTACGTTATATGGTATAACGTCATATGGTATAAAGTTATAACGTATTACGTTATATGGTATAACGTTATAACGTATTACGTTATATGGTATAACGTTATGACGTATTATGTTATATGGTATAACGTAATGACGTATTACGTTATATGGTATAACGTTATAACGTATTACGTTATATGGTATAACGTTCGAACGTATTACGTTATATGGTATAACGTTCGAACGTATTACGTTATATGGTATAACGTTATAACGTATTACGTTATATGGTATAACGTTCGAACGTATTACGTTATATGGTATAACGTTATAACGTATTATGTTATATGGTATACCGTAATATGGTATAACGTTATAACGTATTACGTTATATGGTATAACGTCATATGGCATAACGATATAACGTATTACGTTATATGGTATAACGTTATAACGTATTACGTTATATGGTATAACGTTATAACGTATTACGTTATATGGTATAACGTTATAACGTATTACGTTAAATGGTATACCGTAATATGGTATAACGTTATAACGTATTACGTTATATGGTATAACGTTATGACGTATTACGTTATATGGTATAACGTCATATGATATAAAGTTATAACGCATTACGTTATATGGTATAACGTTAGAACGTATTACGTTATATGGTATAACGTCATATGGCATAACGATATAACGTATTACGTTATATGGTATAACGTTATATGGCATAACGTTATAACGTATTATGTTATATGGTATAACGTCATATGGTATAAAGTTATAACGTATTACGATATATGGTGTAACGTTATAACGTATTACGTTATATGGTATAACGTCATATGCTATAACGTTCTAACGTATTACGTTATATGGTATACCGTAAAATGGTATAACGTTATAACGTATTACGTTATATGCTATAACGTTATGACGTATTACGTTATATGGTATAACGTTATATGGCATAACGTTATAACGTATTACCTTATATGGTATAACGTCATATGGTATAAAGTTATAACGTATTACGATATATGGTGTAACGTTATAACGTATTACGTTATATGGAATAACGTTAGAACGTATTACGTTATACGGTATAACGTTATAACGTATTATGTTATATGGTATACCGTAATATGGTATAACGTTATAACGTATTACGTTATATGGTATAACGTTAGAACGTATTACGTTATACGGTATAACGTTATAACGTATTATGTTATATGGTATACCGTAATATGGTATAACGTTATAACGTATTACGTCATATGGTATAACGTTATAACGTATTACGTTATATGGTATAACGTTATAACGTATTACGTTATATGGTATAACGTCATATGGTATAAAGTTATAACGTATTACGTTATATGGTATAACGTCATATGGTATAAAGTTATAACGTATTACGTTATATGGTATAACGTTATAACGTATTACGTTATATGGTATAACGTTATGACGTATTACGTTATATGGTATAACGTTATGACGTATTACGTTATATGGTATAACGTTATAACGTATTACGTTATATGGTATAACGTTATAACGTATTACGTTATATGGTATAACGTTATATGGTATAACGTTATAACGTATTACGTTAAATGGTATACCGTTATATGGCATAACGTTATAACGTATTACGTTATATGGTATAACGTTATAACGTATTACGTTATATGGTATAACGTTATAACGTATTACGTTGTATGGTATAACGTTATAACGTATTACGTTATATGGTATAACGTCATATGGTATAAAGTTATAACGTATTACGATATATGGTGTAACGTTATAACGTATTACGTTATATGTTATAACGTTATAACGTATTACGTTATATGCTATAACGTTATAACGTATTACGTTATATGGTATAACGTTATAACGTATTACGTTATATGGTATAACGTTCGAACGTATTACGTTATATGGTATAACGTTCAAACTTATTACGTTATATGGTATAACGTTATAACGTATTACGTTATATGGTATAACGTTCGAACGTATTACGTTATATGGTATAACGTTATAACGTATTATGTTATATGGTATACCGTAATATGGTATAACGTTATAACGTATTACGTTATATGGTATAACGTCAGATGGCATAACGATATAACGTATTACGTTATATGGTATAACGTTATAACGTATTACGTTATATGGTATAACGTTATAACGTATTACGTTATATGGTATAACGTTATAACGTATTACGTTAAATGGTATACCGTAATATGGTATAACGTTATAACGTATTACGTTATATGGTATAACGTTATGACGTATTACGTTATATGGTATAACGTCATATGATATAAAGTTATAACGCATTACGTTATATAGTGTAACGTTAGATCGTATTACGTTATATGGTATAACGTCATATGGCATAACGATATAACGTATTACGTTATATGGTATAACGTTATATGGCATAACGTTATAACGTATTATGTTATATGGTATAACGTCATATGGTATAAAGTTATAACGTATTACGATATATGGTGTAACGTTATAACGTATTACGTTATATGGTATAACGTCATATGCTATAACGTTATAACGTATTACGTTATATGGTATACCGTAAAATGGTATAACGTTATAACGTGTTACGTTATGTGGTATAACGTTATAACGTATTACGTTATATGGTATAACGTTATATGGCATAACGTTATAACGTATTACGTTATATGGTATAACGTCATATGGTATAAAGTTATAACGTATTACGATATATGGTGTAACGTTATAACGTATTACGTTATATGGAATAACGTTATAACGTATTACGTTATATGGTATAACGTTATAACGTATTACGTTATATGGTATAACGTTATATGGCATAACGTTATAACGTATTACGTTATATGGTATAACGTTATAACGTATTACGTTATATGGTATACCGTAAAATGGTATAACGTTATAACGTATTACGTTATGTGGTATAACGATATAGCGTATTACGTTATATGGTATAACGTTATATGGCATAACGTTATAACGTATTACGTTATATGGTATAACGTCATATGGTATAAAGTTATAACGTATGACGATATATGGTGTAACGTTATAACGTATTACGTTATATGGTATAACGTTATAACGTATTACGTTATATGGTATACCGTAATATGGTATAACGTTATAACGTATTACGTTATATGGTATAACGTCATATGGTATAACGTTATAACGTATTACGCTATATGGTATAACATTATAACGTATTACGCTATATGGTATAACGTTATAACGTATTACGTTATATGGTATACCGTAATATGGTATAACATTATAACGTATTACATTGTATGGTATAACGTTATAACGTATTACGTTATATGTTATAACGTTATAACGTATTACGTTATATGCTATAACGTTATAACGTATTACGTTATATGGTATAACGTCATATGGTATAAAGTTATAACGTATTACGATATATGGTGTAACGTTATAACGTATTACGTTATATGGTATAACGTTATAACGTATTACGTTATATGGTATAACGTCATATGGTATAAAGTTATAACGTATTACGATATATGGTGTAACGTTATAACGTATTACGTTATATGGTATAACGTTCGAACGTATTACGTTATATGGTATAACGTTATAACGTATTACGTTATATGGTATACCGTAATATGGTATAACGTTATAACGGATTACGTTATATGGTATACCGTAAAATGGTATAACGTTATAACGTATTACGTTATATGCTATAACGTTATGACGTATTACGTTATATGGTATAACGTTATAACGTATTACGTTATATGGTATAACGTTGTAACGTATTACGTTATATTGTATAACGTTATAACGTATTACGTTATAAGGTATAACGTTATATGGCATAACGTTATAACGTAATACGTTATATGGTATAACGGCATATGGCATAACGATATAACGTATTACGTTATATGGTAAAACGTTATAACCTATTACGTTATATGGTATAACGTTATAACGTATTACGTTATATGGTATAACGTTATAACGTATTACGTTAAATGGTATACCGTAATATGGTATAACGTTATAACGTATTACGTTATATGGTATAACGTTATGACGTATTACGTTATATGGTATAACGTCATATGATATAAAGTTATAACGCATTACGTTATATGGTATAACGTTAGAACGTATTACGTTATACGGTAAAACGTTATAACGTATTATGTTATATGGTATACCGTAATATGGTATAACGTTATAACCTATTACGTTATATGGTATAACGTTATAACGTATTACGTTATATGGTATAACGTCATATGGTATAAAGTTATAACGTATTACGTTATATGGTATAACGTTATAACGTATTACGTTATATGGTATAACGTTATGACGTATTATGTTATATGGTATAACGTTATGACGTATTACGTTATATGGTATAACGTTATAACGTATTACGTTATATGGTATAACGTTATAACGTATTACGTTATATGGTATAACGTTATATGGTATAACATTATAACGTATTACGTTAAATGGTATAACGTTATAACGTATTACGTTATATGGTATAACGTTCGAACGTATTACGTTATATGGTATAACGTTATAACGTATTACGTTATAAGGTATAACGTTATAACGTATTACGTTATATGGTATAACGTTCGAACGTATTACGTTATATGGTATAACGTTATAACGTATTACGTTATATGGTATACCGTAATATGGTATAACGTTATAACGGATTACGTTATATGGTATACCGTAAAATGGTATAACGTTATAACGTATTACGTTATATGCTATAACGTTATGACGTATTACGTTATATGGTATAACGTTATAACGTATTACGTTATATGGTATAACGTTGTAACGTATTACGTTATATTGTATAACGTTATAACGTATTACGTTATAAGGTATAACGTTATATGGCATAACGTTATAACGTATTACGTTATATGGTATAACGTCATATGGCATAACGATATAACGTATTACGTTATATGGTAAAACGTTATAGCCTATTACGTTATATGGTATAACGTTATAACGTATTACGTTATATGGTATAACGTTATAACGTATTACGTTAAATGGTATACCGTAATATGGTATAACGTTATAACGTATTACGTTATATGGTATAACGTTATGACGTATTACGTTATATGGTATAACGTCATATGATATAAAGTTATAACGCATTACGTTATATGGTATAACGTTAGAACGTATTACGTTATACGGTAAAACGTTATAACGTATTATGTTATATGGTATACCGTTATATGGTATAACGTTATAACGTATTACGTTATATGGTATAACGTTATGACGTATTATGTTATATGGTATAACGTTATGACGTATTACGTTATATGGTATAACGTTATAACGTATTACGTTATATGGTATAACGTTATAACGTATTACGTTATATGGTATAACGTTATATGGTATAACATTATAACGTATTACGTTAAATGGTATACCGTTATATGGCATAACGTTATAACGTATTACGTTATATGGTATAACGTTATAACGTATTACGTTATATGGTATAACGTTATAACGTATTACGTTATATGGTATAACGTTATAACGTATTACGTTATATGGTATAACGTCATATGGTATAAAGTTATAACGTATTACGATATATGGTATAACGTTATAACGTATTACGTTATATGGTATACCGTAAAATGGTATAACGTTATAACGTATTACGTTATGTGGTATAACGATATAGCGTATTACGTTATATGGTATAACGTTATAACGTATTACGTTATATGGTATAACGTTATAACGTATTACGTTATATGGTATAACGTTATATGGCATAACGTTATAACGTATTACGTTATATGGTATAACGTTATAACGTATTACGTTATATGGTATACCGTAAAATGGTATAACGTTATAACGTATTACGTTATGTGGTATAACGATATAGCGTATTACGTTATATGGTATAACGTTATAACGTATTACGATATATGGTGTAACGTTATAACGTATTACGTTATATGGTATAACGTTATGACGTATTACGTTATATGGTATAACGTCATATGATATAATGTTATAACGCATTACGTTATATGGTATAACGTTATAACGTATTACGTTATATGGTATAACGTTATGACGTATTACGTTATATGGTATAACGTTATGACGTATTACGTTATATGGTATAACGTTATAACGTATTACGTTATATGGTATAACGTTATAACGTATTACGTTATATGGTATAACGTTATATGGTATAACGTTATAACGTATTACGTTAAATGGTATACCGTTATATGGCATAACGTTATAACGTATTACGTTATATGGTATAACGTTATAACGTATTACGTTATATGGTATAACGTTATAACGTATTACGTTATATGGTATAACGTTATAACGTATTACGTTATATGGTATAACGTTAGAACGTATTACGTTATATGGAATAACGTCATATGGCATAACGATATAACGTATTACGTTATATGGTATAACGTTATAACGTATTACGTTATATGGTATAACGTTATAACGTATTACGTTATATGGTATAACGTTATAACGTATTACGTTAAATGGTATACCGTAATATGGTATAACGTTATAACGTATTACGTTATATGGTATAACGTTATGACGTATTACGTTATATGGTATAACGTCATATGATATAAAGTTATAACGCATTACGTTATATGGTATAACGTTAGAACGCATTACGTTATACGGTATAACGTTATAACGTATTATGTTATATGGTATACCGTAATATGGTATAACGTTATAACGTATTACGTTATATGTTATAACGTTATAACGTATTACGTTATATGGTATAACGTCATATGGTATAAAGTTATAACGTATTACGTTATATGGTATAACGTTATAACGTATTACGTTATATGGTGTAACGTTATAACGTATTACGTTATATGGTATAACGTTATAACGTATTACGTTATATGGTATAACGTCATATGGCATAACGATATAACGTATTACGTTATATGGTATAACGTTATAACGTATTCCGTTATATGGTATAACGTTATAACGTATTACGTTATATGGTATAACGTTATAACGTATTACGTTATATGGTATAACGTCATATGGTATAAAGTTATAACGTATTACGTTATATGGTAAAACGTTATAACCTATTACGTTATATGGTATAACGTTATAACGTATTACGTTATATGGTATAACGTTATAACGTATTACGTTAAATGGTATACCGTAATATGGTATAACGTTATAACGTGTTACGTTATATGGTATAACGTTATGACGTATTACGTTATATGGTATAACGTCATATGATATAAAGTTATAACGCATTACGTTATATGGTATAACGTTAGAACGTATTACGTTATACGGTATAACGTTATAACGTATTATGTTATATGGTATACCGTAATATGGTATAACGTTATAACGTATTACGTTATATGGTATAACGTTATAACGTATTACGTTATATGGTATAACGTCATATGGTATAAAGTTATAACGTATTACGTTATATGGTATAACGTTATAACGTATTACGTTATATGGTATAACGTTATGACGTATTATGTTATATGGTATAACGTAATGACGTATTACGTTATATGGTATAACGTTATAACGTATTACGTTATATGGTATAACGTTCGAACGTATTACGTTATATGGTATAACGTTCGAACGTATTACGTTATATGGTATAACGTTATAACGTATTACGTTATATGGTATAACGTTCGAACGTATTACGTTATATGGTATAACGTTATAACGTATTATGTTATATGGTATACCGTAATATGGTATAACGTTATAACGTATTACGTTATATGGTATAACGTCATATGGCATAACGATATAACGTATTACGTTATATGGTATAACGTTATAACGTATTACGTTATATGGTATAACGTTATAACGTATTACGTTATATGGTATAACGTTATAACGTATTACGTTAAATGGTATACCGTAATATGGTATAACGTTATAACGTATTACGTTATATGGTATAACGTTATGACGTATTACGTTATATGGTATAACGTCATATGATATAAAGTTATAACGCATTACGTTATATGGTATAACGTTAGAACGTATTACGTTATATGGTATAACGTCATATGGCATAACGATATAACGTATTACGTTATATGGTATAACGTTATATGGCATAACGTTATAACGTATTATGTTATATGGTATAACGTCATATGGTATAAAGTTATAACGTATTACGATATATGGTGTAACGTTATAACGTATTACGTTATATGGTATAACGTCATATGCTATAACGTTCTAACGTATTACGTTATATGGTATACCGTAAAATGGTATAACGTTATAACGTATTACGTTATATGCTATAACGTTATGACGTATTACGTTATATGGTATAACGTTAGAACGTATTACGTTATACGGTATAACGTTATAACGTATTATGTTATATGGTATACCGTAATATGGTATAACGTTATAACGTATTACGTCATATGGTATAACGTTATAACGTATTACGTTATATGGTATAACGTTATAACGTATTACGTTATATGGTATAACGTCATATGGTATAAAGTTATAACGTATTACGTTATATGGTATAACGTCATATGGTATAAAGTTATAACGTATTACGTTATATGGTATAACGTTATAACGTATTACGTTATATGGTATAACGTTATGACGTATTACGTTATATGGTATAACGTTATGACGTATTACGTTATATGGTATAACGTTATAACGTATTACGTTATATGGTATAACGTTATAACGTATTACGTTATATGGTATAACGTTATGTGGTATAACGTTATAACGTATTACGTTAAATGGTATACCGTTATATGGCATAACGTTATAACGTATTACGTTATATGGTATAACGTTATAACGTATTACGTTATATGGTATAACGTTATAACGTATTACGTTGTATGGTATAACGTTATAACGTATTACGTTATATGGTATAACGTCATATGGTATAAAGTTATAACGTATTACGATATATGGTGTAACGTTATAACGTATTACGTTATATGTTATAACGTTATAACGTATTACGTTATATGCTATAACGTTATAACGTATTACGTTATATGGTATAACGTTATAACGTATTACGTTATATGGTATAACGTTCGAACGTATTACGTTATATGGTATAACGTTCGAACTTATTACGTTATATGGTATAACGTTATAACGTATTACGTTATATGGTATAACGTTCGAACGTATTACGTTATATGGTATAACGTTATAACGTATTATGTTATATGGTATACCGTAATATGGTATAACGTTATAACGTATTACGTTATATGGTATAACGTCAGATGGCATAACGATATAACGTATTACGTTATATGGTATAACGTTATAACGTATTACGTTATATGGTATAACGTTATAACGTATTACGTTATATGGTATAACGTTATAACGTATTACGTTAAATGGTATACCGTAATATGGTATAACGTTATAACGTATTACGTTATATGGTATAACGTTATGACGTATTACGTTATATGGTATAACGTCATATGATATAAAGTTATAACGCATTACGTTATATAGTGTAACGTTAGATCGTATTACGTTATATGGTATAACGTCATATGGCATAACGATATAACGTATTACGTTATATGGTATAACGTTATATGGCATAACGTTATAACGTATTATGTTATATGGTATAACGTCATATGGTATAAAGTTATAACGTATTACGATATATGGTGTAACGTTATAACGTATTACGTTATATGGTATAACGTCATATGCTATAACGTTATAACGTATTACGTTATATGGTATACCGTAAAATGGTATAACGTTATAACGTGTTACGTTATGTGGTATAACGTTATAACGTATTACGTTATATGGTATAACGTTATATGGCATAACGTTATAACGTATTACGTTATATGGTATAACGTCATATGGTATAAAGTTATAACGTATTACGATATATGGTGTAACGTTATAACGTATTACGTTATATGGAATAACGTTATAACGTATTACGTTATATGGTATAACGTTATAACGTATTACGTTATATGGTATAACGTTATATGGCATAACGTTATAACGTATTACGTTATATGGTATAACGTTATAACGTATTACGTTATATGGTATACCGTAAAATGGTATAACGTTATAACGTATTACGTTATGTGGTATAACGATATAGCGTATTACGTTATATGGTATAACGTTATATGGCATAACGTTATAACGTATTACGTTATATGGTATAACGTCATATGGTATAAAGTTATAACGTATGACGATATATGGTGTAACGTTATAACGTATTACGTTATATGGTATAACGTTATAACGTATTACGTTATATGGTATACCGTAATATGGTATAACGTTATAACGTATTACGTTATATGGTATAACGTCATATGGTATAACGTTATAACGTATTACGCTATATGGTATAACATTATAACGTATTACGCTATATGGTATAACGTTATAACGTATTACGTTATATGGTATACCGTAATATGGTATAACATTATAACGTATTACATTGTATGGTATAACGTTATAACGTATTACGTTATATGTTATAACGTTATAACGTATTACGTTATATGCTATAACGTTATAACGTATTACGTTATATGGTATAACGTCATATGGTATAAAGTTATAACGTATTACGATATATGGTGTAACGTTATAACGTATTACGTTATATGGTATAACGTTATAACGTATTACGTTATATGGTATAACGTCATATGGTATAAAGTTATAACGTATTACGATATATGGTGTAACGTTATAACGTATTACGTTATATGGTATAACGTTCGAACGTATTACGTTATATGGTATAACGTTATAACGTATTACGTTATATGGTATACCGTAATATGGTATAACGTTATAACGGATTACGTTATATGGTATACCGTAAAATGGTATAACGTTATAACGTATTACGTTATATGCTATAACGTTATGACGTATTACGTTATATGGTATAACGTTATAACGTATTACGTTATATGGTATAACGTTGTAACGTATTACGTTATATTGTATAACGTTATAACGTATTACGTTATAAGGTATAACGTTATATGGCATAACGTTATAACGTATTACGTTATATGGTATAACGTCATATGGCATAACGATATAACGTATTACGTTATATGGTAAAACGTTATAACCTATTACGTTATATGGTATAACGTTATAACGTATTACGTTATATGGTATAACGTTATAACGTATTACGTTAAATGGTATACCGTAATATGGTATAACGTTATAACGTATTACGTTATATGGTATAACGTTATGACGTATTACGTTATATGGTATAACGTCATATGATATAAAGTTATAACGCATTACGTTATATGGTATAACGTTAGAACGTATTACGTTATACGGTAAAACGTTATAACGTATTATGTTATATGGTATACCGTAATATGGTATAACGTTATAACCTATTACGTTATATGGTATAACGTTATAACGTATTACGTTATATGGTATAACGTCATATGGTATAAAGTTATAACGTATTACGTTATATGGTATAACGTTATAACGTATTACGTTATATGGTATAACGTTATGACGTATTATGTTATATGGTATAACGTTATGACGTATTACGTTATATGGTATAACGTTATAACGTATTACGTTATATGGTATAACGTTATAACGTATTACGTTATATGGTATAACGTTATATGGTATAACATTATAACGTATTACGTTAAATGGTATAACGTTATAACGTATTACGTTATATGGTATAACGTTCGAACGTATTACGTTATATGGTATAACGTTATAACGTATTACGTTATAAGGTATAACGTTATAACGTATTACGTTATATGGTATAACGTTCGAACGTATTACGTTATATGGTATAACGTTATAACGTATTACGTTATATGGTATACCGTAATATGGTATAACGTTATAACGGATTACGTTATATGGTATACCGTAAAATGGTATAACGTTATAACGTATTACGTTATATGCTATAACGTTATGACGTATTACGTTATATGGTATAACGTTATAACGTATTACGTTATATGGTATAACGTTGTAACGTATTACGTTATATTGTATAACGTTATAACGTATTACGTTATAAGGTATAACGTTATATGGCATAACGTTATAACGTATTACGTTATATGGTATAACGTCATATGGCATAACGATATAACGTATTACGTTATATGGTAAAACGTTATAGCCTATTACGTTATATGGTATAACGTTATAACGTATTACGTTATATGGTATAACGTTATAACGTATTACGTTAAATGGTATACCGTAATATGGTATAACGTTATAACGTATTACGTTATATGGTATAACGTTATGACGTATTACGTTATATGGTATAACGTCATATGATATAAAGTTATAACGCATTACGTTATATGGTATAACGTTAGAACGTATTACGTTATACGGTAAAACGTTATAACGTATTATGTTATATGGTATACCGTTATATGGTATAACGTTATAACGTATTACGTTATATGGTATAACGTTATGACGTATTATGTTATATGGTATAACGTTATGACGTATTACGTTATATGGTATAACGTTATAACGTATTACGTTATATGGTATAACGTTATAACGTATTACGTTATATGGTATAACGTTATATGGTATAACATTATAACGTATTACGTTAAATGGTATACCGTTATATGGCATAACGTTATAACGTATTACGTTATATGGTATAACGTTATAACGTATTACGTTATATGGTATAACGTTATAACGTATTACGTTATATGGTATAACGTTATAACGTATTACGTTATATGGTATAACGTCATATGGTATAAAGTTATAACGTATTACGATATATGGTGTAACGTTATAACGTATTACGTTATAGGTTATAACGTTATAACGTATTACGTTATATGCTATAACGTTATAACGTATTACGTTATATGGTATAACGTTATAACGTATTACGTTATATGGTATAACGTTCGAACGTATTACGTTATATGGTATAACGTTCGAACGTATTACGTTATATGGTATAACGTTATAACGTATTACGTTATATGGTATAACGTTCGAACGTATTACGTTATATGGTATAACGTTATAACGTATTATGTTATATGGTATACCGTAATATGGTATAACGTTATAACGTATTACGTTATATGGTATAACGTCATATGGCATAACGATATAACGTATTACGTTATATGGTATAACGTTATAACGTATTACGTTATATGGTATAACGTTATAACGTATTACGTTATATGGTATAACGTTATAACGTATTACGTTAAATGGTATACCGTAATATGGTATAACGTTATAACGTATTACGTTATATGGTATAACGTTATGACGTATTACGTTATATGGTATAACGTCATATGATATAAAGTTATAACGCATTACGTTATATGGTATAACGTTAGAACGTATTACGTTATATGGTATAACGTCATATGGCATAACGATATAACGTATTACGTTATATGGTATAACGTTATAACGTATTACGTTATATGGTATAACGTTATAACGTATTACGTTAAATGGTATACCGTAATATGGTATAACGTTATAACGTATTACGTTATATGGTATAACGTTATGACGTATTACGTTATATGGTATAACGTCATATGATATAAAGTTATAACGCATTACGTTATATGGTATAACGTTAGAACGTATTACGTTATACGGTATAACGTTATAACGTATTATGTTATATGGTATACCGTAATATGGTATAACGTTATAACGTATTACGTTATATGTTATAACGCTTTAACGTATTACGTTATATGGTATAACGTCATATGGTATAAAGTTATAACGTATTACGTTATATGGTATAACGTTATAACGTATTACGTTATATGGTGTAACGTTATAACGTATTACGTTATATGGTATAACGTTATAACGTATTACGTTATATGGTATAACGTCATATGGCATAACGATATAACGTATTACGTTATATGGTATAACGTTATAACGTATTCCGTTATATGGTATAACGTTATAACGTATTACGTTATATGGTATAACGTTATAACGTATTACGTTATATGGTATAACGTTATAACGTATTACGTTATATGGTATAACGTTATAACGTATTACGTTAAATGGTATACCGTAATATGGTATAACGTTATAACGTATTACGTTATATGGTATAACGTTATGACGTATTACGTTATATGGTATAACGTCATATGATATAAAGTTATAACGCATTACGTTATATGGTATAACGTTAGAACGTATTACGTTATATGGTATAACGTCATATGGCATAACGATACAACGTATTACGTTATATGGTATAACGTTATAACGTATTACGTTATATGGTATAACGTTATAACGTATTACGTTAAATGGTATACCGTAATATGGTATAACGTTATAACGTATTACGTTATATGGTATAACGTTATGACGTATTACGTTATATGGTATAACGTCATATGATATAAAGTTATAACGCATTACGTTATATGGTATAACGTTAGAACGTATTACGTTATACGGTATAACGTTATAACGTATTATGTTATATGGTATACCGTAATATGGTATAACGTTATAACGTATTACGTTATATGTTATAACGCTTTAACGTATTACGTTATATGGTATAACGTCATATGGTATAAAGTTATAACGTATTACGTTATATGGTATAACGTTATAACGTATTACGTTATATGGTGTAACGTTATAACGTATTACGTTATATGGTATAACGTTATAACGTATTACGTTATATGGTATAACGTCATATGGCATAACGATATAACGTATTACGTTATATGGTATAACGTTATAACGTATTCCGTTATATGGTATAACGTTATAACGTATTACGTTATATGGTATAACGTTATAACGTATTACGTTATATGGTATAACGTCATATGGTATAAAGTTATAACGTATTACGTTATATGGTAAAACGTTATAACCTATTACGTTATATGGTATAACGTTATAACGTATTACGTTATATGGTATAACGTTATAACGTATTACGTTAAATGGTATACCGTAATATGGTATAACGTTATAACGTATTACGTTATATGGTATAACGTTATGACGTATTACGTTATATGGTATAACGTCATATGATATAAAGTTATAACGCATTACGTTATATGGTATAACGTTAGAACGTATTACGTTATACGGTATAACGTTATAACGTATTATGTTATATGGTATACCGTAATATGGTATAACGTTATAACGTATTACGTTATATGGTATAACGTTATAACGTATTACGTTATATGGTATAACGTCATATGGTATAAAGTTATAACGTATTACGTTATATGGTATAACGTTATAACGTATTACGTTATATGGTATAACGTTATGACGTATTATGTTATATGGTATAACGTTATGACGTATTACGTTATATGGTATAACGTTCGAACGTATTACGTTATATGGTATAACGTTCGAACGTATTACGTTATATGGTATAACGTTCGAACGTATTACGTTATATGGTATAACGTTATAACGTATTACGTTATATGGTATAACGTTCGAACGTATTACGTTATATGGTATAACGTTATAACGTATTATGTTATATGGTATACCGTAATATGGTATAACGTTATAACGTATTACGTTATATGGTATAACGTCATATGGCATAACGATATAACGTATTACGTTATATGGTATAACGTTATAACGTATTACGTTATATGGTATAACGTTATAACGTATTACGTTATATGGTATAACGTTATAACGTATTACGTTATATGGTATAACGTCATATGATATAAAGTTATAAAGCATTACGTTATATGGTATAACGTTAGAACGTATTACGTTATATGGTATAACGTCATATGGCATAACGATATAACGTATTACGTTATATGGTATAACGTTATAACGTATTACGTTATATGGTATAACGTTATAACGTATTACGTTATATGGTATACCGTAAAATGGTATAACGTTATAACGTGTTACGTTATGTGGTATAACGTTATAACGTATTACGTTATATGGTATAACGTTATATGGCATAACGTTATAACGTATTACGTTATATGGTATAACGTCATATGGTATAAAGTTATAACGTATTACGATATATGGTGTAACGTTATAACGTATTACGTTATATGGAATAACGTTATAACGTATTACGTTATATGGTATAACGTTATAACGTATTACGTTATATGGTATAACGTTATATGGCATAACGTTATAACGTATTACGTTATATGGTATAACGTTATAACGTATTACGTTATATGGTATACCGTAAAATGGTATAACGTTATAACGTATTACGTTATGTGGTATAACGATATAGCGTATTACGTTATATGGTATAACGTTATATGGCATAACGTTATAACGTATTACGTTATATGGTATAACGTCATATGGTATAAAGTTATAACGTATTACGATATATGGTGTAACGTTATAACGTATTACGTTATATGGTATAACGTTATAACGTATTACGTTATATGGTATACCGTAATATGGTATAACGTTATAACGTATTACGTTATATGGTATAACGTCATATGGTATAACGTTATAACGTATTACGCTATATGGTATAACATTATAACGTATTACGCTATATGGTATAACGTTATAACGTATTACGTTATATGGTATACCGTAATATGGTATAACGTTATAACGTATTGTAATATCGGAAAATAAGGATAGAAATTTTTTCCCGATTACTTACAATTTATTAATATTAAACTGAATATACGGATATAAATTGGACAGAGAACGATATTTAACGGAAACTAAATGCAATACTCGTATCTATATCAAATAACTTTACAGTTATTTGATCACTCTCGTCACAACGAATCTAACACACACACTCTCTCTCTCTAACAACTCTATCAATTCTCACGACTCTACTCTTCGACGACTCGAAACGTCTAACGACTCTACTCTTCAACGACTCAATTAGCTCTAACGACTCTACTCTTCAACGACTCAATTCGCTCTGACTCTCGCAACACACTCGCTTTTCGACTAGCATACTCTGACCTCTCGGTCATCGCTCCTTGAACCCGAAACCGTCCTTCTGCTCTAGCGTTCTTTATTGTTTTTCTCATATCTCTGTAAGAACTAGGTGACTTTAGTCACATAGGCGCTCTTAAATGTAAACGAACCACAGAAGGACGACGAACACGGTTTTTTCTATTTTCAACCGATCTCTAATTCAAATTTATTCTACGATATTACAGTATTACGTTATGTGGTATAACGTTATAACGTATTACATTATATGGTATAACGTTATAACGTATTACGTTATATGGTATAACGTCATATGGTATAAAGTTATAACGTATTACGATATATGGTGTAACGTTATAACGTATTACGTTATATGGTATAACGTTATAACGTATTACGTTATATGGTATAACGTTAGAACGTATTACGTTATACGGTATAACGTTATAACGTATTATGTTATATGGTATACCGTAATATGGTATAACGTTATAACGTATTACGTTATATGGTATAACGTTATAACGTATTACGTTATATGGTATAACGTCATATGGTATAAAGTTATAACGTATTACGTTATATGGTATAACGTTATAACGTATTACGTTAAATTGTATAACGTTATAACGTATTACGTTATATGGTATAACGTTATAACGTATTACGTTATATGGTATAACGTTATAACGTATTACGTTATATGGTATAACGTTATATGGCATAACGTTATAACGTATTACGTTATATGGTATAACGTTATAACGTATTACGTTATATGGTATACCGTAAAATGGTATAACGTTATAACGTATTACGTTATGTGGTATAACGATATAGCGTATTACGTTATATGGTATAACGTTATAACGTATTACGTTATATGGTATAACGTTATAACGTATTACGTTATATGGTATAACGTTATATGGCATAACGTTATAACGTATTACGTTATATGGTATAACGTTATAACGTATTACGTTATATGGTATACCGTAAAATGGTATAACGTTATAACGTATTACGTTATGTGGTATAACGATATAGCGTATTACGTTATATGGTATAACGTTATAACGTATTACGATATATGGTGTAACGTTATAACGTATTACGTTATATGGTATAACGTTATGACGTATTACGTTATATGGTATAACGTCATATGATATAATGTTATAACGCATTACGTTATATGGTATAACGTTATAACGTATTACGTTATATGGTATAACGTTATGACGTATTACGTTATATGGTATAACGTTATGACGTATTACGTTATATGGTATAACGTTATAACGTATTACGTTATATGGTATAACGTTATAACGTATTACGTTATATGGTATAACGTTATATGGTATAACGTTATAACGTATTACGTTAAATGGTATACCGTTATATGGCATAACGTTATAACGTATTACGTTATATGGTATAACGTTATAACGTATTACGTTATATGGTATAACGTTATAACGTATTACGTTATATGGTATAACGTTATAACGTATTACGTTATATGGTATAACGTCATATGATATAAAGTTATAACGCATTACGTTATATGGTATAACGTTAGAACGTATTACGTTATATGGAATAACGTCATATGGCATAACGATATAACGTATTACGTTATATGGTATAACGTTATAACGTATTACGTTATATGGTATAACGTTATAACGTATTACGTTATATGGCATAACGTTATAACGTATTACGTTAAATGGTATACCGTAATATGGTATAACGTTATAACGTATTACGTTATATGGTATAACGTTATGACGTATTACGTTATATGGTATAACGTCATATGATATAAAGTTATAACGCATTACGTTATATGGTATAACGTTAGAACGCATTACGTTATACGGTATAACGTTATAACGTATTATGTTATATGGTATACCGTAATATGGTATAACGTTATAACGGATTACGTTATATGGTATAACGTTATAACGGATTACGTTATATGGTATACCGTAAAATGGTATAACGTTATAACGTATTACGTTATATGCTATAACGTTATGACGTATTACGTTATATGGTATAACGTTATAACGTATTACGTTATATGGTATAACGTTATAACGTATTACGTTATATGGTATAACGTTATAACGTATTACGTTATAAGGTATAACGTTATATGGCATAACGTTATTACGTATTACGTTATATGGTATAACGTTATAACGTGTTACGTTATATGGTATAACGTTATAACGTATTACGTTATATGGCATAACGTTATAACGTATTACGTTATATGGTATAACGTTATGACGTATTACGTTATATGGTATAACGTTATAACGTATTACGTTATATGGTATAACGTTATAACGTATTACGTTATATGGTATAACGTCATATGGTATAAAGTTATAACGTAATACGGTATATGGTGTAACGTTATAACGTATTACGTTATATGGTATAACGTTATAACGTATTACGTTATATGGTATAACGTTCGAACGTATTACGTTATATGGTATAACGTTATAACGTATTACGTTGTATGGTATAACGTTATAACGTATTACGTTATATGGTATAACGTTCGAACGTATTAAGTTATATGGTATAACGTTATAACGTATTATGTTATATGGTATACCGTAATATGGTATAACGTTATAACGTATTACGTTATATGGTATAACGTTATAACGTATTACGTTATATGGTATAACGTCATATGGTATAAAGTTATAACGTAATACGGTATATGGTGTAACGTTATAACGTATTACGTTATATGTTATAACGATATAACGTATTACGTTATATGCTATAACGTTATAACGTATTACGTTATATGGTATAACGTTATAACGTATTACGTTATATGGTATAACGTTATAACGTATTACGTTATATGGTATAACGTTATAACGTATTACGTTATATGGTATAACGTCATATGGCATAACGATATAACGTATTACGTTATATGGTATAACGTTATAACGTATTACGTTCAATGGTATACCGTAATATGGTATAACGTTATAACGTATTACGTTATATGGTATAACGTTATGACGTATTACGTTATATGGTATAACGTCATATGATATAAAGTTATAACGCATTACGTTATATGGTATAACGCTAGAACGTATTACGTTATACGGTATAACGTTATAACGTATTATGTTATATGGTATACCGTAATATGGTATAACGTTATAACGTATTACGTTATATGGTATAACGTTATAACGTATTACGTTATATGGTATAACGTCATATGGTATAACGTCATATGGTATAAAGTTATAACGTATTACGTTATATGGTATAACGTTATAACGTATTACGTTATATGGTATAACGTTATAACGTATTACGTTAAATGGTATACCGTAATATGGTATAACGTTATAACGTATTACGTTATATGGTATAACGTTATGACGTATTACGTTATATGGTATAACGTCATATGATATAAAGTTATAACGCATTACGTTATATGGTATAACGTTAGAACGTATTACGTTATATGGTATAACGTTATAACGTATTATGTTATATGGTATTCCGTAATATGGTATAACGTTATAACGTATTACGTTATATGGTATAACGTTATAACGTATTACGTTATATGGTATAACGTTATAACGTATTACGTTATATGGTATAACGTTATAACGTATTACGTTAAATGGTATACCGTAATATGGTATAACGTTATAACGTATTACGTTATATGCTATAACGTTATAACGTATTACGTTATATGGTATAACGTTATAACGTATTACGTTATATGGTATAACGTTATAACGTATTACGTTAAATGGTATACCGTAATATGGTATAACGTTAGAACGTATTACGTTATACGGTATAACGTTATAACGTATTATGTTATATGGTATACCGTAATATGGTATAACGTTATAACGTATTACGTTATATGGTATAACGTTATAACGTATTACGTTATATGGTATAACGTCATATGGTATAAAGTTATAACGTATTACGTTATATGGTATAACGTTATAACGTATTACGTTATATGGTATAACGGTATAACGTATTACGTTATATGGTATAACGTTATAACGTATTACGTTATATGGTATAACGTTATAACGTATTACGTTATATGGTATAACGTTATAACGTATTACGTTATATGGTATAACGTCATATGGCATAACGATATAACGTATTACGTTATATGCTATAACTTTATAACGTATTACGTTATATGGTATAACGTTATAACGTATTACGTTATATGGTATAACGTCATATGGCATAACGATATAACGTATTACGTTATATGGTATAACGTTATAACGTATTACGTTATATGGTATAACGTTATAACGTATTACGTTATATGGTATAACGTTATAACGTATTACGTTAAATGGTATACCGTAATATGGTATAACGTTATAACGTATTACGTTATATGGTATAACGTTATGACGTATTACGTTATATGGTATAACGTCATATGATATAAAGTTATAACGTAATACGGTATATGGTGTAACGTTACAACGTATTACGTTATATGTTATAACGTTATA
The DNA here is from genome assembly GCF_024542735.1 of Bombus huntii. Lineage (NCBI taxonomy): Eukaryota > Metazoa > Arthropoda > Insecta > Hymenoptera > Apidae > Bombus > Bombus huntii. The sequence goes on along the minus strand of NW_026099317.1, from coordinate 979,676 downwards.
ACGTTATAACGTATTACGTTATATGCTATAACGTTATAACGTATTACGTTATATGGTATAACGTTATAACGTATTACGTTATATGGTATAACGTTATAACGTATTACGTTATATGGTATAACGTTATAACGTATTACGTTATATGGTATAACGTCATATGGCATAACGATATAACGTATTACGTTATATGGTATAACGTTATAACGTATTACGTTAAATGGTATACCGTAATATGGTATAACGTTAGAACGTATTACGTTATACGGTATAACGTTATAACGTATTATGTTATATGGTATACCGTAATATGGTATAACGTTATAACGTATTACGTTATATGGTATAACGTTATAACGTATTACGTTATATGGTATAACGTCATATGGTATAAAGTTATAACGTATTACGTTATATGGTATAAGGTTATAACGTATTACGTTATATGGTATAACGCTATAACGTATTACGTTATATGGTATAACGTTCGAACGTATTACGTTATATGGTATAACGTTATAACGTATTATGTTATATGGTATACCGTAATATGGTATAACGTTATAACGTATTACGTTATATGGTATAACGTTATAACGTATTACGTTATATGGTATAACGTCATATGGTATAAAGTTATAACGTAATACGGTATATGGTGTAACGTTATAACGTATTACGTTATATGTTATAACGTTATAACGTATTACGTTATATGCTATAACGTTATAACGTATTACGTTATATGGTATAACGTTATAACGTATTACGTTATATGGTATAACGTTATAACGTATTACGTTATATGGTATAACGTTATAACGTATTACGTTATATGGTATAACGTTATAACGTATTACGTTATATGGTATAACGTTATAACGTATTACGTTATATGGTATAACGTCATATGGCATAACGATATAACGTATTACGTTATATGGTATATCGTTATAACGTATTACGTTATATGGTATAACGTTATAACGTATTACGTTATATGGTATAACGTTATAACGTATTACGTTAAATGGTATACCGTAATATGGTATAACGTTAGAACGTATTACGTTATACGGTATAACGTTATAACGTATTATGTTATATGGTATACCGTAATATGGTATAACGTTATAACGTATTACGTTATATGGTATAACGTTATAACGTATTACGTTATATGGTATAACGTCATATGGTATAAAGTTATAACGTATTACGTTATATGGTATAACGTTATAACGTATTACGTTATATGGTATAACGTTATAACGTATTACGTTATATGGTATAACGTTATAACGTATTACGTTATATGGTATAACGTTATAACGTATTACGTTATATGGTATAACCTTATAACGTATTACGTTACATGGTATTACGTCATATGGCATAACGATATAACGTATTACGTTATATGGTATAACGTTATAACGTATTACGTTATATGGTATAACGTTATAACGTATTACGTTATATGGTATAACGTTATAACGTATTACGTTATATGGTATAACGTTATATGGCATAACGTTATAACGTATTACGTTATATGGTATAACGTTGTAACGTATTACGATATATGGTATACCGTAAAATGGTATAACGTTATAACGTATTACGTTATGTGGTATAACGATATAACGTATTACGTTATATGGTATAACGTTATATGGCATAACGTTATAACGTATTATGTTATATGGTATAACGTCATATGGTATAAAGTTATAACGTATTACGATATATGGTGTAACGGTATAACGTATTATGTTATATGGTATAACGTCATATGGCATAACGATATAACGTATTACGTTATATGGTATAACGTTATAACGTATTACGTTATATGGTATAACGTTATAACGTATTACGTTAAATGGTATACCGTAATATGGTATAACGATATAACGTATTACGTTATATGGTATAACGTTCGAACGTATTACGTTATATGGTATAACGTTATAACGTATTACGTTATATGGTATAACGTTATAACGTATTATGTTATATGGTATTCCGTAATATGGTATAACGTTATAACGTATTACGTTATATGATATAACGTTATAACGTATTACGTTATATGGTATAACGTCATATGGTATAAAGTTATAACGTAATACGATATATGGTGTAACGTTATAACGTATTACGTTATATGTTATAACGTTATAACGTATTACGTTATATGCTATAACGTTATAACGTATTACGTTATATGGTATAACGTTATAACGTATTACGTTATATGGCATAACGTTATAACGTATTACGTTATATGGTATAACGTTATAACGTATTACGTTATATGGTATAACGTCATATGGCATAACGATATAACGTATTACGTTATATGGTATAACGTTATAACGTATTACGTTATATGGTATAACGTTATAACGTATTACGTTATATGGTATAACGTTATAACGTATTACGTTAAATGGTATACCGTAATATGGTATAACGTTGTAACGTATTACGTTATATGGTATAACGTTATGACGTATTACGTTATATGGTATAACGTCATATGATATAAAGTTATAACGCATTACGTTATATGGTATAACGTTATAACGTATTACGTTATATGGTATAACGTTATAACGTATTACGTTATATGGTACAACGTCATATGGTATAAAGTTATAACGTATTACGTTATATGGTATAACGTTATAACGTATTACGTCATATGGTATAACGTTATAACGTATTACGTTATATGGTATAACGTTATAACGTATTAGGTTATATGGTATAACGTTATAACGTATTACGTTATATGGTATAACGTTATAACGTATTACGTTATATGGTATAACGTTATAACGTATTACGTTATATGGTATAACGTCATATGGCATAACGATATAACGTATTACGTTATATGGTATAACGTTATAACGTATTACGTTATATGGTATAACGTTATAACGTATTACGTTATATGGTATAACGTTATAACGTATTACGTTATATGGTATAACGTTATATGGCATAACGTTATAACGTATTACGTTATATGGTATAACGTTATAACGTATTACGTTATATGGTATAACGTCATATGGCATAACGATATAACGTATTACGTTATATGGTATAACGTTATAACGTATTACGTTATATGGTATAACGTTATAACGTATTACGTTATATGGTATAACGTTATAACGTATTACGTTATATGGTATAACGTTATATGGCATAACGTTATAACGTATTACGTTATATGGTATAACGTTATAACGTATTACGTTATATGGTATAACGTTATAACGTATTACGTTATATGGTATAACGTTATAACGTATTACGTTATATGGTATAACGTTATAACGCATTACGTTATATGGTATAACGTCATATGGCATAACGATATAACGTATTACGTTATATGGTATAACGTTATAACGTATTACGTTATATGGTATAACGTTATAACGTATTACGTTATATGGTATAACGTTATAACGTATTACGTTATACGGTATAACGTTATATGGCATAACGTTATAACGTATTACGTTATATGGTATAACGTTATAACGTATTACGTTATATGGTATAACGTTATAACGTATTACGTTATATGGTATAACGTTATAACGTATTACGTTATATGGTATAACGTCATATGGCATAACGATATAACGTATTACGTTATATGCTATAACGTTATAACGTATTACGTTATATGGTATAACGTTATAACGTATTACGTTAAATGGTATACCGTAATATGGTATAACGTTGTAACGTATTACGTTATATGGTATAACGTTATGACGTATTACGTTATATGGTATAACGTCATATGATATAAAGTTATAACGCATTACGTTATATGGTATAACGTTAGAACGTATTACGTTATACGGTATAACGTTATAACGTATTATGTTATATGGTATACCGTAATATGGTATAACGTTATAACGTATTACGTTATATGGTATAACGTTATAACGTATTACGTTATATGGTACAACGTCATATGGTATAAAGTTATAACGTATTACGTTATATGGTATAACGTTATAACGTATTACGTCATATGTTATAACGTTATAACGTATTACGTTATATGGTATAACGTTATAACGTATTAGGTTATATGGTATAACGTTATAACGTATTACGTTATATGGTATAACGTTATAACGTATTACGTTATATGGTATAACGTTATAACGTATTACGTTATATGGTATAACGTCATATGGCATAACGATATAACGTATTGCGTTATATGGTATAACGTTATAACGTATTACGTTATATGGTATAACGTTATAACGTATTACGTTATATGGTATAACGTTATAACGTATTACGTTATATGGTATAACGTTATATGGCATAACGTTATAACGTATTACGTTATATGGTATAACGTTATAACGTATTACGTTATATGGTATAACGTCATATGGCATAACGATATAACGTATTACGTTATATGGTATAACGTTATAACGTATTACGTTATATGGTATAACGTTATAACGTATTACGTTATATGGTATAACGTTATAACGTATTACGTTATATGGTATAACGTTATATGGCATAACGTTATAACGTATTACGTTATATGGTATAACGTTATAACGTATTAGGTTATATGGTATAACGTTATAACGTATTACGTTATATGGTATAACGTTATAACGTATTACGTTATATGGTATAACGTTATAACGTATTACGTTATATGGTATAACGTCATATGGCATAACGATATAACGTATTACGTTATATGGTATAACGTTATAACGTATTACGTTATATGGTATAACGTTATAACGTATTACGTTATATGGTATAACGTTATAACGTATTACGTTATATGGTATAACGTTATATGGCATAACGTTATAACGTATTACGTTATATGGTATAACGTTATAACGTATTACGTTATATGGTATAACGTTATAACGTATTACGTTATATGGTATAACGTTATAACGTATTACGTTATATGGTATAACGTCATATGGCATAACGATATAACGTATTACGTTATATGCTATAACGTTATAACGTATTACGTTATATGGTATAACGTTATAACGTATTACGTTATATGGTATAACGTTATAACGTATTACGTTATATGGTATAACGTTATAACGTATTACGTTATATGGTATAACGTTATAACGTATTACGTTATATGGTATAACGTCATATGGCATAACGATATAACGTATTACGTTATATGGTATAACGTTATAACGTATTACGTTATATGGTATAACGTTATAACGTATTACGTTATATGGTATAACGTTATAACGTATTACGTTAAATGGTATACCGTAATATGGTATAACGTTAGAACGTATTACGTTATACGGTATAACGTTATAACGTATTATGTTATATGGTATACCGTAATATGGTATAACGTTATAACGTATTACGTTATATGGTATAACGTCATATGGTATAAAGTTATAACGTATTACGTTATATGGTATAACGTTATAACGTATTACGTTATATGGTATAACGTTATAACGTATTACGTTATATGGTATAACGTTATAACGTATTACGTTATATGGTATAACGTTATAACGTATTACGTTATATGGTATAACGTTATAACGTATTACGTTATATGGTATAACGTCATATGGCATAACGATATAACGTATTACGTTATATGGTATAACGTTATAACGTATTACGTTATATGGTATAACGTTATATGGCATAACGTTATAACGTATTACGTTATATGGTATAACGTTATAACGTATTACGTTATATGGTATAACGTTATAACGTATTACGTTATATGGTATAACGTTATAACGTATTACGTTATATGGTATAACGTCATATGGCATAACGATATAACGTATTACGTTATATGCTATAACGTTATAACGTATTACGTTATATGGTATAACGTTATAACGTATTACGTTATATGTTATAACGTTATAACGTTATAACGTATTACGTTATATGGTATAGCGTTATAACGTATTACGTTATATGGTATAACGTCATATGGCATAACGATATAACGTATTACGTTATATGGTATAACGTTATAACGTATTACGTTATATGGTATAACGTTATATGGCATAACGTTATAACGTATTACGTTATATGGTATAACGTTATAACGTATTACGTTATATGGTATAACGTTATAACGTATTACGTTATATGGTATAACGTTATAACGTATTACGTTATATGGTATAACGTCATATGGCATAACGATATAACGTATTACGTTATATGCTATAACGTTATAACGTATTACGTTATATGGTATAACGTTATAACGTATTACGTTATATGTTATAACGTTATAACGTTATAACGTATTACGTTATATGGTATAACGTTATAACGTATTACGTTATATGGTATAACGTTATAACGTATTACGTTATATGGTATAACGTTATAACGTATTACGTTATATGGTATAACCTTATAACGTATTACGTTATATGGTATTACGTCATATGGCATAACGATATAACGTATTACGTTATATGGTATAACGTTATAACGTATTACGTTATATGGTATAACGTTATAACGTATTACGTTATATGGTATAACGTTATAACGTATTACGTTATATGGTATAACGTTATATGGCATAACGTTATAACGTATTACGTTATATGGTATAACGTTGTAACGTATTACGATATATGGTATACCGTAAAATGGTATAACGTTATAACGTATTACGTTATGTGGTATAACGATATAACGTATTACGTTATATGGTATAACGTTATATGGCATAACGTTATAACGTATTATGTTATATGGTATAACGTCATATGGTATAAAGTTATAACGTATTACGATATATGGTGTAACGGTATAACGTATTATGTTATATGGTATAACGTCATATGGCATAACGATATAACGTTATAACGTATTACGTTATATGGTATAACGTTATAACGTATTACGTTAAATGGTATACCGTAATATGGTATAACGATATAACGTATTACGTTATATGGTATAACGTTCGAACGTATTACGTTATATGGTATAACGTTATAACGTATTACGTTATATGGTATAACGTTATAACGTATTATGTTATATGGTATTCCGTAATATGGTATAACGTTATAACGTATTACGTTATATGATATAACGTTATAACGTATTACGTTATATGGTATAACGTCATATGGTATAAAGTTATAACGTAATACGATATATGGTGTAACGTTATAACGTATTACGTTATATGTTATAACGTTATAACGTATTACGTTATATGCTATAACGTTATAACGTATTACGTTATATGGTATAACGTTATAACGTATTACGTTATATGGCATAACGTTATAACGTATTACGTTATATGGTATAACGTTATAACGTATTACGTTATATGGTATAACGTCATATGGCATAACGATATAACGTATTACGTTATATGGTATAACGTTATAACGTATTACGTTATATGGTATAACGTTATAACGTATTACGTTATATGGTATAACGTTATAACGTATTACGTTAAATGGTATACCGTAATATGGTATAACGTTGTAACGTATTACGTTATATGGTATAACGTTATGACGTATTACGTTATATGGTATAACGTTATAACGTATTACGTTATATGGTATAACGTTATAACGTATTACGTTATATGGTATAACGTTATATGGCATAACGTTATAACGTATTACGTTATATGGTATAACGTTATAACGTATTACGTTATATGGTATAACGTTATATGGCATAACGTTATAACGTATTACGTTATATGGTATAACGTTATAACGTATTACGTTATATGGTATAACGTCATATGGCATAACGATATAACGTATTACGTTATATGGTATAACGTTATAACGTATTACGTTATATGGTATAACGTTATAACGTATTACGTTATATGGTATAACGTTATAACGTATTACGTTATATGGTATAACGTTATATGGCATAACGTTATAACGTATTACGTTATATGGTATAACGTTATAACGTATTACGTTATATGGTATAACGTTATAACGTATTACGTTATATGGTATAACGTTATAACGTATTACGTTATATGGTATAACGTTATAACGCATTACGTTATATGGTATAACGTCATATGGCATAACGATATAACGTATTACGTTATATGGTATAACGTTATAACGTATTACGTTATATGGTATAACGTTATAACGTATTACGTTATATGGTATAACGTTATAACGTATTACGTTATACGGTATAACGTTATATGGCATAACGTTATAACGTATTACGTTATATGGTATAACGTTATAACGTATTACGTTATATGGTATAACGTTATAACGTATTACGTTATATGGTATAACGTTATAACGTATTACGTTATATGGTATAACGTCATATGGCATAACGATATAACGTATTACGTTATATGCTATAACGTTATAACGTATTACGTTATATGGTATAACGTTATAACGTATTACGTTAAATGGTATACCGTAATATGGTATAACGTTGTAACGTATTACGTTATATGGTATAACGTTATGACGTATTACGTTATATGGTATAACGTCATATGATATAAAGTTATAACGCATTACGTTATATGGTATAACGTTAGAACGTATTACGTTATACGGTATAACGTTATAACGTATTATGTTATATGGTATACCGTAATATGGTATAACGTTATAACGTATTACGTTATATGGTATAACGTTATAACGTATTACGTTATATGGTACAACGTCATATGGTATAAAGTTATAACGTATTACGTTATATGGTATAACGTTATAACGTATTACGTCATATGTTATAACGTTATAACGTATTACGTTATATGGTATAACGTTATAACGTATTAGGTTATATGGTATAACGTTATAACGTATTACGTTATATGGTATAACGTTATAACGTATTACGTTATATGGTATAACGTTATAACGTATTACGTTATATGGTATAACGTCATATGGCATAACGATATAACGTATTGCGTTATATGGTATAACGTTATAACGTATTACGTTATATGGTATAACGTTATAACGTATTACGTTATATGGTATAACGTTATAACGTATTACGTTATATGGTATAACGTTATATGGCATAACGTTATAACGTATTACGTTATATGGTATAACGTTATAACGTATTACGTTATATGGTATAACGTCATATGGCATAACGATATAACGTATTACGTTATATGGTATAACGTTATAACGTATTACGTTATATGGTATAACGTTATAACGTATTACGTTATATGGTATAACGTTATAACGTATTACGTTATATGGTATAACGTTATATGGCATAACGTTATAACGTATTACGTTATATGGTATAACGTTATAACGTATTAGGTTATATGGTATAACGTTATAACGTATTACGTTATATGGTATAACGTTATAACGTATTACGTTATATGGTATAACGTTATAACGTATTACGTTATATGGTATAACGTCATATGGCATAACGATATAACGTATTACGTTATATGGTATAACGTTATAACGTATTACGTTATATGGTATAACGTTATAACGTATTACGTTATATGGTATAACGTTATAACGTATTACGTTATATGGTATAACGTTATATGGCATAACGTTATAACGTATTACGTTATATGGTATAACGTTATAACGTATTACGTTATATGGTATAACGTTATAACGTATTACGTTATATGGTATAACGTTATAACGTATTACGTTATATGGTATAACGTCATATGGCATAACGATATAACGTATTACGTTATATGCTATAACGTTATAACGTATTACGTTATATGGTATAACGTTATAACGTATTACGTTATATGGTATAACGTTATAACGTATTACGTTATATGGTATAACGTTATAACGTATTACGTTATATGGTATAACGTTATAACGTATTACGTTATATGGTATAACGTCATATGGCATAACGATATAACGTATTACGTTATATGGTATAACGTTATAACGTATTACGTTATATGGTATAACGTTATAACGTATTACGTTATATGGTATAACGTTATAACGTATTACGTTAAATGGTATACCGTAATATGGTATAACGTTAGAACGTATTACGTTATACGGTATAACGTTATAACGTATTATGTTATATGGTATACCGTAATATGGTATAACGTTATAACGTATTACGTTATATGGTATAACGTCATATGGTATAAAGTTATAACGTATTACGTTATATGGTATAACGTTATAACGTATTACGTTATATGGTATAACGTTATAACGTATTACGTTATATGGTATAACGTTATAACGTATTACGTTATATGGTATAACGTTATAACGTATTACGTTATATGGTATAACGTTATAACGTATTACGTTATATGGTATAACGTCATATGGCATAACGATATAACGTATTACGTTATATGGTATAACGTTATAACGTATTACGTTATATGGTATAACGTTATAACGTATTACGTTATATGGTATAACGTTATAACGTATTACGTTATATGGTATAACGTTATATGGCATAACGTTATAACGTATTACGTTATATGGTATAACGTTATAACGTATTACGATATATGGTATACCGTAAAATGGTATAACGTTATAACGTATTACGTTATGTGGTATAACGATATAACGTATTACGTTATATGGTATAACGTTATATGGCATAACGTTATAACGTATTATGTTATATGGTATAACGTCATATGGTATAATGTTATAACGTATTACGATATATGGTGTAACGTTATAACGTATTACGTTATATGGTATAACGTCATATGCCATAACGATATAACGTATTACGTTATATGGTATAACGTTATAACGTATTACGTTATATGGTATAACGTTATAACGTATTACGTTATATGGTATAACGTTCGAACGTATTACGTTATATGGTATAACGTTATAACATATTATGTTATATGGTATTCCGTAATATGGTATAACGTTATAACGTATTACGTTATATGGTATAACGTTATAACGTATTACGTTATGTGGTATAACGTCATATGGTATAAAGTTATAACGTAATACGATATATGGTGTAACGTTATAACGTATTACGTTATATGTTATAACGTTATAACGTATTACGTTATATGCTATAACGTTATAACGTATTACGTTATATGGTATAACGTTATAACGTATTACGTTATATGGCATAACGTTATAACGTATTACGTTATATGGTATAACGTTATAACGTATTACGTTATATGGTATAACGTCATATGGCATAACGATATAACGTATTACGTTATATGGTATAACGTTATAACGTATTACGTTATATGGTATAACGTTATAACGTATTACGTTATATGGTATAACGTTATAACGTATTACGTTAAATGGTATACCGTAATATGGTATAACGTTATAACGTATTACGTTATATGGTATAACGTTATGACGTATTACGTTATATGGTATAACGTCATATGATATAAAGTTATAACGCATTACGTTATATGGTATAACGTTAGAACGTATTACGTTATACGGTATAACGTTATAACGTATTATGTTATATGGTATACCGTAATATGGTATAACGTTATAACGTATTACGTTATATGGTATAACGTTATAACGTATTACGTTATATGGTATAACGTCATATGGTATAAAGTTATAACGTATTACGTTATATGGTATAACGTTATAACGTATTACGTTATATGGTATAACGTTATAACGTATTACGTTATATGGTATAACGTTATAACGTATTACGTTATATGGTATAACGTTATATGGCATAACGTTATAACGTATTACGTTATATGGTATACCGTAATGTGGTATAACGTTATAACGTATTACGTTATGTGGTATAACGTTATAACGTATTACATTATATGGTATAACGTTATAACGTATTACGTTATATGGTATAACGTTATAACGTATTACGTTATATGGTATACCGTAATATGGTATAACGTTATAACGGATTACGTTATATGGTATACCGTAAAATGGTATAACGTTATAACGTATTACGTTATATGCTATAACGTTATGACGTATTACGTTATATGGTATAACGTTATAACTTATTACGTTATATGGTATAACGTTATAACGTATTACGTTAAATGGTATACCGTTATATGGCATAACGTTATAACGTATTACGTTATATGGTATAACGTTATAACGTATTACGTTATGTGGTATAACGTTATAACGTATTACGTTATATGGTATAACGTTATGACGTATTACGTTATATGGTATAACGTCATATGATATAAAGTTATAACGCATTACGTTATATGGTATAACGTTAGAACGTATTACGTTATACGGTATAACGTTATAACGTATTATGTTATATGGTATAACGTTATAACGTATTACGTTATATGGTATAACGTCATATGGTATAAAGTTATAACGTAATACGATATATGGTGTAACGTTATAACGTATTACGTTATATGTTATAACGTTATAACGTATTACGTTATATGCTATAACGTTATAACGTATTACGTTATATGGTATAACGTTATAACGTATTACGTTATATGGTATAAAGTTATAACGTATTACGTTATATGGTATAACGTTATAACGTATTACGTTAAATGGTATAACGTCATATGGTATAAAGTTATAACGTATTACGTTATATGGTATAACGTTATAACGTATTACGTTATATGGTATAACGTTATAACGTATTACGTTATATGGTATAACCTTATAACGTATTACGTTATATGGTATAACGTTATAACGTATTACGTTATATGGTATAACGTTATATGGCATAACGTTATAACGTATTACGTTATATGGTATAACGTTATAACGTATTACGATATATGGTATACCGTAAAATGGTATAACGTTATAACGTATTACGTTATGTGGTATAACGATATAACGTATTACGTTATATGGTATAACGTTATATGGCATAACGTTATAACGTATTATGTTATATGGTATAACGTCATATGGTATAAAGTTATAACGTATTACGATATATGGTGTAACGTTATAACGTATTACGTTATATGGTATAACGTCATATGGTATAACGTTATAACGTATTACGTTATATGGTATACCGTAAAATGGTATAACGTTATAACGTGTTACGTTATGTGGTATAACGTTATAACGTATTACGTTATATGGTATAACGTTATATGGCATAACGTTATAACGTATTACGTTATATGGTATAACGTCATATGGTATAAAGTTATAACGTATTACGATATATGGTGTAACGTTATAACGTATTACGCTATATGGAATAACGTTATAACGTATTACGTTATATGGTATAACGTTATAACGTATTACGTTATATGGTATAACGTTATATGGCATAACGTTATAACGTATTACGTTATATGGTATAACGTTATAACGTATTACGTTATATGGTATACCGTAAAATGGAATAACGTTATAACGTATTACGTTATGTGGTATAACGATATAGCGTATTACGTTATATGGTATAACGTTATATGGCATAACGTTATAACGTATTACGTTATATGGTATAACGTCATATGGTATAAAGTTATAACGTATTACGATATATGGTGTAACGTTATAACGTATTACGCTATATGGTATAACGTTATAACGTATTACGTTATATGGTATACCGTAATATGGTATAACGTTATAACGTATTACGTTATGTGGTATAACGTTATAACGTATTACATTATATGGTATAACGTTATAACGTATTACGTTATATGTTATAACGTTATAACGTATTACGTTATATGCTATAACGTTATAACGTATTACGTTATATGCTATAACGTTATAACGTATTACGTTATATGGTATAACGTCATATGGTATAAAGTTATAACGTATTACGATATATGGTGTAACGTTATAACGTATTACGTTATATGTTATAACGTTATAACGTATTACGTTATATGCTATAACGTTATAACGTATTACGTTATATGGTATAACGTTATAACGTATTACGTTATATGGTATAACGTTCGAACGTATTACGTTATATGGTATAACGTTATAACGTATTACGTTATAAGGTATAACGTTATAACGTATTACGTTATATGGTATAACGTTCGAACGTATTACGTTATATGGTATAACGTTATAACGTATTACGTTATATGGTATACCGTAATATGGTATAACGTTATAACGGATTACGTTATATGGTATACCGTAAAATGGTATAACGTTATAACGTATTACGTTATATGCTATAACGTTATGACGTATTACGTTATATGGTATAACGTTATAACGTATTACGTTATATGGTATAACGTTGTAACGTATTACGTTATATGGTATAACGTTATAACGTATTACGTTATAAGGTATAACGTTATATGGCATAACGTTATAACGTATTACGTTATATGGTATAACGTTATAACGTGTTACGTTATATGGTATAACGTTATAACGTATTACGTTATATGGTATAACGTTATATGGCATAACGTTATAACGTATTACGTTATATGGTATAACGTTATGACGTATTACGTTATATGGTATAACGTTATAACGTATTACGTTATATGGTATAACGTTATAACGTATTACGTTAAATGGTATACCGTTATATGGCATAACGTTATAACGTATTCCGTTATATGGTATAACGTTATAACGTATTACGTTATGTGGTATAACGTTATAACGTATTACGTTATATGGTATAACGTTATGACGTATTACGTTATATGGTATAACGTCATATGGTATAAAGTTATAACGCATTACGTTATATGGTATAACGTTAGAACGTATTACGTTATACGGTATAACGTTATAACGTATTATGTTATATGGTATACCGTAATATGGTATAACGTTATAACGTATTACGTTATATGGTATAACGTTTTAACGTATTACGTTATATGGTATAACGTTATAACGTATTACGTTATATGGTGTAACGTCATATGGTATAAAGTTATAACGTATTACGTTATATGGTATAACGTTATAACGTATTACGTTATATGGTATAACGTTATGACGTATTACGTTATATGGTATAACGTTATGACGTATTACGTTATATGGTATAACGTTATAACGTATTACGTTATATGGTATAACGTTATAACGTATTACGTTATATGGTATAACGTTATATGGTATAACGTTATAACGTATTACGTTAAATGGTATACCGTTATATGGCATAACGTTATAACGTATTACGTTATATGGTATAACGTTATAACGTATTACGTTATGTGGTATAACGTTATAACGTATTACGTTATATGGTATAACGTTATAACGTATTACGTTATATGGTATAACGTCATATGGTATAAAGTTATAACGTATTACGATATATGGTGTAACGTTATAACGTATTACGTTATATGTTATAACGTTATAACGTATTACGTTATATGCCATAACGTTATAACGTATTACGTTATATGGTATAACGTTATAACGTATTACGTTATATGGTATAACGTTCGAACGTATTACGTTATATGGTATAACGTTCGAACGTATTACGTTATATGGTATAACGTTATAACGTATTACGTTATATGGTATAACGTTCGAACGTATTACGTTATATGGTATAACGTTATAACGTATTATGTTATATGGTATACCGTAATATGGTATAACTTTATAACGTATTACGTTATATGGTATAACGTCATATGGCATAACGATATAACGTATTACGTTATATGGTATAACGTCATAACGTATTACGTTATATGGTATAACGTTATAACGTATTACGTTATATGGTATAACGTCATATGGCATAACGATATAACGTATTACGTTATATGGTATAACGTTACAACGTATTACGTTATATGGTATAACGTTATAACGTATTACGTTATATGGTATAACGTTATAACGTATTACGTTAAATGGTATACCGTAATATGGTATAACGTTATAACGTATTACGTTATATGGTATAACGTTATGACGTATTACGTTATATGGTATAACGTCATATGATATAAAGTTATAACGCATTACGTTATATGGTATAACGTTAGAACGTATTACGTTATACGGTATAACGTTATAACGTATTATGTTATATGGTATACCGTAATATGGTATAACGTTATAACGTATTACGTTATATGGTATAACGTTATAACGTATTACGTTATATGGTATAACGTTCGAACGTATTACGTTATATGGTATAACGTTATAACGTATTATGTTATATGGTATACCGTAATATGGTATAACGTTATAACGTATTACGTTATATGGTATAACGTCATATGGCATAACGATATAACGTATTACGTTATATGGTATAACGTTATAACGTATTACGTTATATGGTATAACGTTATAACGTATTACGTTATATGGTATAACGTTATAACGTATTACGTTAAATGGTATACCGTAATATGGTATAACGTTATATCGTATTACGTTATATGGTATAACGTTATGACGTATTACGTTATATGGTATAACGTCATATGATATAAAGTTATAACGCATTACGTTATATAGTGTAACGTTATAACGTATTACGTTATATGGTATAACGTCATATGGTATAAAGTTATAACGTATTACGATATATGGTGTAACGTTATAACGTATTACGTTATATGGTATAACGTTATAACGTATTACGTTATATGGTATAACGTCATATGGTATAAAGTTATAACGTATTACGATATATGGTGTAACGTTATAACGTATTACGTTATATGTTATAACGTTATAACGTATTACGTTATATGCTATAACGTTATAACGTATTACGTTATATGGTATAACGTTATAACGTATTACGTTATATGGTATAACGTTCGAACGTATTACGTTATATGGTATAACGTTATAACGTATTACGTTATAAGGTATAACGTATTACGTTATATGGTATAACGTCATATGGTATAAAGTTATAACGTATTACGATATATGGTGTAACGTTATAACGTATTACGTTATATGGTATAACGTTATAACGTATTACGTTATATGGTATAACGTCATATGGTATAAAGTTATAACGTATTACGATATATGGTGTAACGTTATAACGTATTACGTTATATGGTATAACGTTATAACGTATTACGTTATATGGTATAACGTCATATGGTATAAAGTTATAACGTATTACGATATATGGTGTAACGTTATAACGTATTACGTTATATGGTATAACGTTATAACGTATTACGTTATATGGTATAACGTCATATGGTATAAAGTTATAACGTATTACGATATATGGTGTAACGTTATAACGTATTACGTTATATGGTATAACGTCATATGGTATAAAGTTATAACGTATTACGATATATGGTGTAACGTTATAACGTATTACGTTATATGTTATAACGTTATAACGTATTACGTTATATGGTATAACGTTATGACGTATTACGTTATATGGTATAACGTCATATGATATAAAGTTATAACGCATTACGTTATATGGTATAACGTTAGAACGTATTACGTTATACGGTATAACGTTATAACGTATTATGTTATATGGTATACCGTAATATGGTATAACGTTATAACGTATTACGTTATATGGTATAACGTTATAACGTATTACGTTATATGGTATAACGTTCGAACGTATTACGTTATATGGTATAACGTTATAACGTATTATGTTATATGGTATACCGTAATATGGTATAACGTTATAACGTATTACGTTATATGGTATAACGTCATATGGCATAACGATATAACGTATTACGTTATATGGTATAACGTTATAACGTATTACGTTATATGGTATAACGTTATAACGTATTACGTTATATGGTATAACGTTATAACGTATTACGTTAAATGGTATACCGTAATATGGTATAACGTTATATCGTATTACGTTATATGGTATAACGTTATGACGTATTACGTTATATGGTATAACGTCATATGATATAAAGTTATAACGCATTACGTTATATAGTGTAACGTTATAACGTATTACGTTATATGGTATAACGTCATATGGTATAAAGTTATAACGTATTACGATATATGGTGTAACGTTATAACGTATTACGTTATATGGTATAACGTTATAACGTATTACGTTATATGGTATAACGTCATATGGTATAAAGTTATAACGTATTACGATATATGGTGTAACGTTATAACGTATTACGTTATATGTTATAACGTTATAACGTATTACGTTATATGCTATAACGTTATAACGTATTACGTTATATGGTATAACGTTATAACGTATTACGTTATATGGTATAACGTTCGAACGTATTACGTTATATGGTATAACGTTATAACGTATTACGTTATAAGGTATAACGTTATAACGTATTACGTTATATGGTATAACGTTCGAACGTATTACGTTATATGGTATAACGTTATAACGTATTACGTTATATGGTATACCGTAATATGGTATAACGTTATAACGGATTACGTTATATGGTGTACCGTAAAATGGTATAACGTTATAACGTATTACGTTATATGCTATAACGTTATGACGTATTACGTCATATGGTATAACGTTATAACGTATTACGTTATATGGTATAACGTTGTAACGTATTACGCTATATGGTATAACGTTATAACGTATTACGTTATATGGTATAACGTTATATGGCATAACGTTATAACGTATTACGTTATATGGTATAACGTTATGACGTATTACGTTATATGGTATAACGTTATAACGTATTACGTTATATGGTATAACGTTATAACGTATTACGTTAAATGGTATACCGTTATATGGCATAACGTTATAACGTATTACGTTATATGGTATAACGTTATAACGTATTACGTTATGTGGTATAACGTTATAACGTATTACGTTATATGGTATAACGTTATGACGTATTACGTTATATGGTATAACGTCATATGGTATAAAGTTATAACGCATTACGTTATATGGTATAACGTTAGAACGTATTACGTTATACGGTATAACGTTATAACGTATTATGTTATATGGTATACCGTAATATGGTATAACGTTATAACGTATTACGTTATATGGTATAACGTTATAACGTATTACGTTATATGGTATAACGTTATAACGTATTACGTTATATGGTGTAACGTCATATGGTATAAAGTTATAACGTATTACGTTATATGGTATAACGTTATAACGTATTACGTTATATGGTATAACGTTATGACGTATTACGTTATATGGTATAACGTTATGACGTATTACGTTATATGGTATAACGTTATAACGTATTACGTTATTTGGTATAACGTTATAACGTATTACGTTATATGGTATAACGTTATATGGTATAACGTTATAACGTATTATGTTAAATGGTATACCGTTATATGGCATAACGTTATAACGTATTACGTTATATGGTATAACGTTATAACGTATTACGTTATGTGGTATAACGTTATAACGTATTACGTTATATGGTATAACGTTATAACGTATTACGTTATATGGTATAACGTCATATGGTATAAAGTTATAACGTATTACGATATATGGTGTAACGTTATAACGTATTACGTTATATGTTATAACGTTATAACGTATTACGTTATATGCTATAACGTTATAACGTATTACGTTATATGGTATAACGTTATAACGTATTACGTTATATGGTATAACGTTCGAACGTATTACGTTATATGGTATAACGTTCGAACGTATTACGTTATATGGTATAACGTTATAACGTATTACGTTATATGGTATAACGTTCGAACGTATTACGTTATATGGTATAACGTTATAACGTATTATGTTATATGGTATACCGTAATATGGTATAACTTTATAACGTATTACGTTATATGGTATAACGTCATATGGCATAACGATATAACGTATTACGTTATATGGTATAACGTCATAACGTATTACGTTATATGGTATAACGTTATAACGTATTACGTTATATGGTATAACGTCATATGGCATAACGATATAACGTATTACGTTATATGGTATAACGTTATAACGTATTACGTTATATGGTATAACGTTATAACGTATTACGTTATATGGTATAACGTTATAACGTATTACGTTAAATGGTATACCGTAATATGGTATAACGTTATAACGTATTACGTTATATGGTATAACGTTATGACGTATTACGTTATATGGTATAACGTCATATGATATAAAGTTATAACGCATTACGTTATATGGTATAACGTTAGAACGTATTACGTTATATGGTATAACGTTATATGGCATAACGTTATAACGTATTACGTTATATGGTATAACGTCATATGGTATAAAGTTATAACGTATTACGATATATGGTGTAACGTTATAACGTATTACGTTATATGGAATAACGTTATAACGTATTACGTTATATGGTATAACGTTATAACGTATTACGTTATATGGTATAACGTTATATGGCATAACGTTATAACGTATTACGTTATATGGTATAACGATATAACGTATTACGTTATATGGTATACCGTAAAATGGTATAACGTTATAACGTATTACGTTATGTGGTATAACGATATAGCGTATTACGTTATATGGTATAACGTTATATGGCATAACGTTATAACGTATTACGTTATATGGTATAACGTCATAAGGTATAAAGTTATAACGTATGACGATATATGGTGTAACGTTATAACGTATTACGTTATATGGTATAACGTTATAACGTATTACGTTATATGGTATACCGTAATATGGTATAACGTTATAACGTATTACGTTATATGGTATAACGTCATATGGTATAACGTTATAACGTATTACGCTATATGGTATAACATTATAACGTATTACGCTATATGGTATAACGTTATAACGTATTACGTTATATGGTATACCGTAATATGGTATAACGTTATAACGTATTACATTATATGGTATAACGTTATAACGTATTACGTTATATGTTATAACGTTATAACGTATAACGTTATATGCTATAACGTTATAACGTATTACGTTATATGGTATAACGTCATATGGTATAAAGTTATAACGTATTACGATATATGGTGTAACGTTATAACGTATTACGTTATATGGTATAACGTTATAACGTATTACGTTATATGGTATAACGTCATATGGTATAAAGTTATAACGTATTACGATATATGGTGTAACGTTATAACGTATTACGTTATATGCTATAACGTTATAACGTATTACGTTATATGCTATAACGTTATAACGTATTACGTTATATGGTATAACGTTATAACGTATTACGTTATATGGTATAACGTTCGAACGTATTACGTTATATGGTATAACGTTATAACGTATTACGTTATAAGGTATAACGTTATAACGTATTACGTTATATGGTATAACGTTCGAACGTATTACGTTATATGGTATAACGTTATAACGTATTACGTTATAAGGTATAACGTTATAACGTATTACGTTATATGGTATAACGTTCGAACGTATTACGTTATATGGTATAACGTTATAACGTATTACGTTATATGGTATAACGTCATATGGTATAAAGTTATAACGTATTACGATATATGGTGTAACGTTATAACGTATTACGTTATATGCTATAACGTTATAACGTATTACGTTATATGCTATAACGTTATAACGTATTACGTTATATGGTATAACGTTATAACGTATTACGTTATATGGTATAACGTTCGAACGTATTACGTTATATGGTATAACGTTATAACGTATTACGTTATAAGGTATAACGTTATAACGTATTACGTTATATGGTATAACGTTCGAACGTATTACGTTATATGGTATAACGTTATAACGTATTACGTTATATGGTATACCGTAATATGGTATAACGTTATAACGGATTACGTTATATGGTGTACCGTAAAATGGTATAACGTTATAACGTATTACGTTATATGCTATAACGTTATGACGTATTACGTCATATGGTATAACGTTATAACGTATTACGTTATATGGTATAACGTTGTAACGTATTACGCTATATGGTATAACGTTATAACGTATTACGTTATAAGGTATAACGTTATATGGCATAACGTTATAACGTATTACGTTATATGGTATAACGTTATAACGTGTTACGTTATATGGTATAACGTTATAACGTGTTACGTTATATGGTATAACGTTATATGGCATAACGATATAACGTATTACGTTATATGGTATAACGTTATACCGTATTGCGTTATATGGTATAACGTTATAACGTATTACGTTATATGGTATAACGTTCGAACGTATTACGTTATATGCTATAACGTTATAACGTATTACGTTATATGGTATAACGTTATAACGTTCGAACGTATTACGTTATATGGTATAACGTTATAACGTATTACGTTATATGGTACAACGTTATAACGTATTACGTTATATGGTATAACGTTCGAACGTATTACGTTATATGGTATAACGTTATAACGTATTATGTTATATGGTATACCGTAATATGGTATAACGTTATAACGTATTACGTTATATGTTATAACGTTATAACGTATTACGTTATATGGTATAACGTCATATGGTATAAAGTTATAACGTATTACGTTATATGGTATAACGTTATAACGTATTACGTTATATGGTATAACGTTATGACGTATTACGTTATATGGTATAACGTTATGACGTATTACGTTATATGGTATAACGTTATAACGTATTACGTTATATGGTATTACGTTATAACGTATTACGTTATATGGTATAACGTTATATGGTATAACGTTATAACGTATTACGTTAAATGGTATACCGTTATATGGCATAACGTTATAACGTATTACGTTATATGGTATAACGTTATAACGTATTACGTTATATGGTATAACGTTATAACGTATTACGTTATATGGTATAACGTTATAACGTATTACGTTATATGGTATAACGTCATATGGTATAAAGTTATAACGTATTACGATATATGGTGTAACGTTATAACGTATTACGTTATAGGTTATAACGTTATAACGTATTACGTTATATGCTATAACGTTATAACGTATTACGTTATATGGTATAACGTTATAACGTATTACGTTATATGGTATAACGTTATAACGTATTACGTTATATGGTATAACGTCATATGGCATAACGATATAACGTATTACGTTATATGGTAAAACGTTATAACGTATTACGTTATATGGTATAACGTTATAACGTATTACGTTATATGGTATAACGTTATAACGTATTACGTTAAATGGTATACCGTAATATGGTATAACGTTATAACGTATTACGTTATATGGTATAACGTTATGACGTATTACGTTATATGGTATAACGTCATATTATATAAAGTTATAACGCATTACGTTATATGGTATAACGTTAGAACGTATTACGTTATACGGTATAACGTTATAACGTATTATGTTATATGGTATACCGTAATATGGTATAACGTTATAACGTATTACGTTATATGGTATAACGTTATAACGTATTACGTTATATGGTATAACGTCATATGGTATAAAGTTATAACGTATTACGTTATATGGTATAACGTTATAACGTATTACGTTATATGGTATAACGTTATGACGTATTATGTTATATGGTATAACGTTATGACGTATTACGTTATATGGTATAACGTTATAACGTATTACGTTATATGGTATAACGTTATAACGTATTACGTTATATGATATAACGTTATATGGTATAACGTTATAACGTATTACGTTAAATGGTATACCGTTATATGGCATAACGTTATAACGTATTACGTTATATGGTATAACGTTATAACGTATTACGTTATATGGTATAACGTTATAACGTATTACGTTATATGGTATAACGTCATATGGTATAAAGTTATAACGTATTACGATATATGGTGTAACGTTATAACGTATTACGTTATAGGTTATAACGTTATAACGTATTACGTTATATGCTATAACGTTATAACGTATTACGTTATATGGTATAACGTTATAACGTATTACGTTATATGGTATAACGTTCGAACGTATTACGTTATATGGTATAACGTTCGAACGTATTACGTTATATGGTATAACGTTATAACGTATTACGTTATATGGTATAACGTCATATGGCATAACGATATAACGTATTACGTTATATGGTATGACGTTATAACGTATTACGTTATATGGTATAACGTTATAACGTATTACGTTATATGGTATAACGTTATAACGTATTACGTTAAATGGTATAACGTCATATGGCATAACGATATAACGTATTACGTTATATGGTATAACGTTATAACGTATTACGTTATATGGTATAACGTTATAACGTATTACGTTATATGGTATAACGTTATAACGTATTACGTTATATGGTATAACGTCATATGGTATAAAGTTATAACGTATTACGATATATGGTGTAACGTTATAACGTATTACGTTATAGGTTATAACGTTATAACGTATTACGTTATATGCTATAACGTTATAACGTATTACGTTATATGGTATAACGTTATAACGTATTACGTTATATGGTATAACGTTATAACGTATTACGTTATATGGTATAACGTCATATGGCATAACGATATAACGTATTACGTTATATGGTAAAACGTTATAACGTATTACGTTATATGGTATAACGTTATAACGTATTACGTTATATGGTATAACGTTATAACGTATTACGTTAAATGGTATACCGTAATATGGTATAACGTTATAACGTATTACGTTATATGGTATAACGTTATGACGTATTACGTTATATGGTATAACGTCATATTATATAAAGTTATAACGCATTACGTTATATGGTATAACGTTAGAACGTATTACGTTATACGGTATAACGTTATAACGTATTATGTTATATGGTATACCGTAATATGGTATAACGTTATAACGTATTACGTTATATGGTATAACGTTATAACGTATTACGTTATATGGTATAACGTCATATGGTATAAAGTTATAACGTATTACGTTATATGGTATAACGTTATAACGTATTACGTTATATGGTATAACGTTATGACGTATTATGTTATATGGTATAACGTTATGACGTATTACGTTATATGGTATAACGTTATAACGTATTACGTTATATGGTATAACGTTATAACGTATTACGTTATATGATATAACGTTATATGGTATAACGTTATAACGTATTACGTTAAATGGTATACCGTTATATGGCATAACGTTATAACGTATTACGTTATATGGTATAACGTTATAACGTATTACGTTATATGGTATAACGTTATAACGTATTACGTTATATGGTATAACGTCATATGGTATAAAGTTATAACGTATTACGATATATGGTGTAACGTTATAACGTATTACGTTATAGGTTATAACGTTATAACGTATTACGTTATATGCTATAACGTTATAACGTATTACGTTATATGGTATAACGTTATAACGTATTACGTTATATGGTATAACGTTCGAACGTATTACGTTATATGGTATAACGTTCGAACGTATTACGTTATATGGTATAACGTTATAACGTATTACGTTATATGGTATAACGTCATATGGCATAACGATATAACGTATTACGTTATATGGTATGACGTTATAACGTATTACGTTATATGGTATAACGTTATAACGTATTACGTTATATGGTATAACGTTATAACGTATTACGTTAAATGGTATAACGTCATATGGCATAACGATATAACGTATTACGTTATATGGTATAACGTTATAACGTATTACGTTATATGGTATAACGTTATAACGTATTACGTTATATGGTATAACGTTATAACGTATTACGTTATATGGTATAACGTCATATGATATAAAGTTATAACGCATTACGTTATATAGTGTAACGTTAGAACGTATTACGTTATATGGTATAACGTCATATGGCATAACGATATAACGTATTACGTTATATGGTATAACGTTATATGGCATAACGTTATAACGTATTATGTTATATGGTATAACGTCATATGGTATAAAGTTATAACGTATTACGATATATGGTGTAACGTTATAACGTATTACGTTATATGGTATAACGCCATATGCTATAACGTTATAACGTATTACGTTATATGGTATACCGTAAAATGGTATAACGTTATAACGTGTTACGTTATGTGGTATAACGTTATAACGTATTACGTTATATGGTATAACGTTATATGGCATAACGTTATAACGTATTACGTTATATGGTATAACGTCATATGGTATAAAGTTATAACGTATTACGATATATGGTGTAACGTTATAACGTCTAACGTTATATGGAATAACGTTATGACGTATTACGTTATATGGTATAACGTTATAACGTATTACGTTATATGGTATACCGTAATATGGTATAACGTTATAACGTATTACGTTATATGGTATAACGTCATATGGTATAAAGTTATAACGTATTACGATATATGGTGTAACGTTATAAGGTATTACGTTATATGGTATAACGTTATAACGTATTACGTTATATGGTATAACGTCATATGGTATAAAGTTATAACGTATTACGATATATGGTGTAACGTTATAACGTATTACGTTATATGTTATAACGTTATAACGTATTACGTTATATGCTATAACGTTATAACGTATTACGTTATATGGTATAACGTTATAACGTATTACGTTATATGGTATAACGTTCGAACGTATTACGTTATATGGTATAACGTTATAACGTATTACGTTATAAGGTATAACGTTATAACGTATTACGTTATATGGTATAACGTTCGAACGTATTACGTTATATGGTATAACGTTATAACGTATTACGTTATATGGTATACCGTAATATGGTATAACGTTATAACGGATTACGTTATATGGTATACCGTAAAATGGTATAACGTTATAACGTATTACGTTATATGCTATAACGTTATGACGTATTACGTTATATGGAATAACGTTATAACGTATTACGTTATATGGTATAACGTTGTAACGTATTACGTTATATGGTATAACGTTATAACGTATTACGTTATAAGGTATATCGTTATATGGCATAACGTTATAACGTATTACGTTATATGGTATAACGTTATAACGTGTTACGTTATATGGTATAACGTTATAACGTATTACGTTATATGGTATAACGTTATATGGCATAACGTTATAACGTATTACGTTATATGGTATAACGTTATGACGTATTACGTTATATGGTATAACGTTATAACGTATTACGTTATATGGTATAACGTTATAACGTATTTCGTTAAATGGTATACCGTTATATGGCATAACGTTATAACGTATTACGTTATATGGTATAACGTTATAACGTATTACGTTATGTGGTATAACGTTATAACGTATTACGTTATATGGTATAACGTTATACCGTATTGCGTTATATGGTATAACGTCATATGGTATAAAGTTATAACGTATTACGATATATGGTGTAACGTTATAACGTATTACGTTATATGTTATAACGTTATAACGTATTACGTTATATGCTATAACGTTATAACGTATTACGTTATATGGTATAACGTTATAACGTATTACGTTATATGGTATAACGTTCGAACGTATTACGTTATATGGTATAACGTTATAACGTATTATGTTATATGGTATACCGTAATATGGTATAACGTTATAACGTATTACGTTATATGGTATAACGTTATAACGTATTACGTTATATGGTATAACGTCATATGGTATAAAGTTATAACGTATTACGTTATATGGTATAACGTTATAACGTATTACGTTATATGGTATAACTTTATAACGTATTACGTTATATGGTATAACGTCATATGGCATAACGATATAACGTATTACGTTATATGGTAAAACGTTATAACGTATTACGTTATATGGTATAACGTTATAACGTATTACGTTATATGGTATAACGTTATAACGTATTACGTTAAATGGTATACCGTAATATGGTATAACGTTATAACGTATTACGTTATATGGTATAACGTTATGACGTATTACGTTATATGGTATAACGTCATATGATATAAAGTTATAACGCATTACGTTATATGGTATAACGTTAGAACGTATTACGTTATACGGTATAACGTTATAACGTATTATGTTATATGGTATACCGTAATATGGTATAACGTTATAACGTATTACGATATATGGTGTAACGTTATAAGGTATTACGTTATATGGTATAACGTTATAACGTATTACGTTATATGGTATAACGTCATATGGTATAAAGTTATAACGTATTACGATATATGGTGTAACGTTATAACGTATTACGTTATATGTTATAACGTTATAACGTATTACGTTATATGCTATAACGTTATAACGTATTTCGTTATATGGTATAACGTTATAACGTATTACGTTATATGGTATAACGTTCGAACGTATTACGTTATATGGTATAACGTTATAACGTATTACGTTATAAGGTATAACGTTATAACGTATTACGTTATATGGTATAACGTTCGAACGTATTACGTTATATGGTATAACGTTATAACGTATTACGTTATATGGTATACCGTAATATGGTATAACGTTATAACGGATTACGTTATATGGTATACCGTAAAATGGTATAACGTTATAACGTATTACGTTATATGCTATAACGTTATGACGTATTACGTTATATGGAATAACGTTATAACGTATTACGTTATATGGTATAACGTTGTAACGTATTACGTTATATGGTATAACGTTATAACGTATTACGTTATAAGGTATATCGTTATATGGCATAACGTTATAACGTATTACGTTATATGGTATAACGTTATAACGTGTTACGTTATATGGTATAACGTTATAACGTATTACGTTATATGGTATTACGTTATATGGAATAACGTTATAACGTATTACGTTATATGCTATAACGTTATAACGTATTACGTTATATGGTATAACGTTATAACGTATTACGTTATATGGTATAACGTTCGAACGTATTACGTTATATGGTATAACGTTATAACGTATTATGTTATATGGTATACCGTAATATGGTATAACGTTATAACGTATTACGTTATATGGTATAACGTTATAACGTATTACGTTATATGGTATAACGTCATATGGTATAAAGTTATAACGTATTACGTTATATGGTATAACGTTATAACGTATTACGTTATATGGTATAACGTTATAACGTATTACGTTATATGGTATAACGTTATAACGTATTACGTTATATGGTATAACGTCATATGGCATAACGATATAACGTATTACGTTATATGGTAAAACGTTATAACGTATTACGTTATATGGTATAACGTTATAACGTATTACGTTATATGGTATAACGTTATAACGTATTACGTTAAATGGTATACCGTAATATGGTATAACGTTATCACGTATTACGTTATATGGTATAACGTTATGACGTATTACGTTATATGGTATAACGTCATATGATATAAAGTTCTAACGCATTACGTTATATGGTATAACGTTAGAACGTATTACGTTATACGGTATAACGTTATAACGTATTATGTTATATGGTATACCGTAATATGGTATAACGTTATAACGTATTACGTTATATGGTATAACGTTATAACGTATTACGTTATATGGTATAACGTTATAACGTATTACGTTATATGGTATAACGTTATAACGTATTACGTTATATGGTATAACGTCATATGGCAAAACGATATAACGTATTACGTTATATGGTAAAACGTTATAACGTATTACGTTATATGGTATAACGTTATAACGTATTACGTTATATGGTATAACGTTATAACGTATTACGTTAAATGGTATACCGTAATATGGTATAACGTTATAACGTATTACGTTATATGGTATAACGTTATGACGTATTACGTTATATGGTATAACGTCATATTATATAAAGTTATAACGCATTACGTTATATGGTATAACGTTAGAACGTATTACGTTATACGGTATAACGTTATAACGTATTATGTTATATGGTATACCGTAATATGGTATAACGTTATAACGTATTACGTTATATGGTATAACGTTATAACGTATTACGTTATATGGTATAACGTCATATGGTATAAAGTTATAACGTATTACGTTATATGGTATAACGTTATAACGTATTACGTTATATGGTATAACGTTATGACGTATTATGTTATACGGTATAACGTTATGACGTATTACGTTATATGGTATAACGTTATAACGTATTACGTTATATGGTATAACGTTATAACGTATTACGTTATATGATATAACGTTATATGGTATAACGTTATAACGTATTACGTTAAATGGTATACCGTTATATGGCATAACGTTATAACGTATTACGTTATATGGTATAACGTTATAACGTATTACGTTATATGGTATAACGTTATAACGTATTACGTTATATGGTATAACGTCATATGGTATAAAGTTATAACGTATTACGATATATGGTGTAACGTTATAACGTATTACGTTATAGGTTATAACGTTATAACGTATTACGTTATATGCTATAACGTTATAACGTATTACGTTATATGGTATAACGTTATAACGTATTACGTTATATGGTATAACGTTCGAACGTATTACGTTATATGGTATAACGTTCGAACGTATTACGTTATATGGTATAACGTTATAACGTATTACGTTATATGGTATAACGTCATATGGCATAACGATATAACGTATTACGTTATATGGTATGACGTTATAACGTATTACGTTATATGGTATAACGTTATAACGTATTACGTTATATGGTATAACGTTATAACGTATTACGTTAAATGGTATAACGTCATATGGCATAACGATATAACGTATTACGTTATATGGTATAACGTTATAACGTATTACGTTATATGGTATAACGTTATAACGTATTACGTTATATGGTATAACGTTATAACGTATTACGTTATATGGTATAACGTCATATGATATAAAGTTATAACGCATTACGTTATATAGTGTAACGTTAGAACGTATTACGTTATATGGTATAACGTCATATGGCATAACGATATAACGTATTACGTTATATGGTATAACGTTATATGGCATAACGTTATAACGTATTATGTTATATGGTATAACGTCATATGGTATAAAGTTATAACGTATTACGATATATGGTGTAACGTTATAACGTATTACGTTATATGGTATAACGCCATATGCTATAACGTTATAACGTATTACGTTATATGGTATACCGTAAAATGGTATAACGTTATAACGTGTTACGTTATGTGGTATAACGTTATAACGTATTACGTTATATGGTATAACGTTATATGGCATAACGTTATAACGTATTACGTTATATGGTATAACGTCATATGGTATAAAGTTATAACGTATTACGATATATGGTGTAACGTTATAACGTCTAACGTTATATGGAATAACGTTATGACGTATTACGTTATATGGTATAACGTTATAACGTATTACGTTATATGGTATACCGTAATATGGTATAACGTTATAACGTATTACGTTATATGGTATAACGTCATATGGTATAAAGTTATAACGTATTACGATATATGGTGTAACGTTATAAGGTATTACGTTATATGGTATAACGTTATAACGTATTACGTTATATGGTATAACGTCATATGGTATAAAGTTATAACGTATTACGATATATGGTGTAACGTTATAACGTATTACGTTATATGTTATAACGTTATAACGTATTACGTTATATGCTATAACGTTATAACGTATTACGTTATATGGTATAACGTTATAACGTATTACGTTATATGGTATAACGTTCGAACGTATTACGTTATATGGTATAACGTTATAACGTATTACGTTATAAGGTATAACGTTATAACGTATTACGTTATATGGTATAACGTTCGAACGTATTACGTTATATGGTATAACGTTATAACGTATTACGTTATATGGTATACCGTAATATGGTATAACGTTATAACGGATTACGTTATATGGTATACCGTAAAATGGTATAACGTTATAACGTATTACGTTATATGCTATAACGTTATGACGTATTACGTTATATGGAATAACGTTATAACGTATTACGTTATATGGTATAACGTTGTAACGTATTACGTTATATGGTATAACGTTATAACGTATTACGTTATAAGGTATATCGTTATATGGCATAACGTTATAACGTATTACGTTATATGGTATAACGTTATAACGTGTTACGTTATATGGTATAACGTTATAACGTATTACGTTATATGGTATAACGTTATATGGCATAACGTTATAACGTATTACGTTATATGGTATAACGTTATGACGTATTACGTTATATGGTATAACGTTAAAACGTATTACGTTATATGGTATAACGTTATAACGTATTTCGTTAAATGGTATACCGTTATATGGCATAACGTTATAACGTATTACGTTATATGGTATAACGTTATAACGTATTACGTTATGTGGTATAACGTTATAACGTATTACGTTATATGGTATAACGTTATACCGTATTGCGTTATATGGTATAACGTCATATGGTATAAAGTTATAACGTATTACGATATATGGTGTAACGTTATAACGTATTACGTTATATGTTATAACGTTATAACGTATTACGTTATATGCTATAACGTTATAACGTATTACGTTATATGGTATAACGTTATAACGTATTACGTTATATGGTATAACGTTCGAACGTATTACGTTATATGGTATAACGTTATAACGTATTATGTTATATGGTATACCGTAATATGGTATAACGTTATAACGTATTACGTTATATGGTATAACGTTATAACGTATTACGTTATATGGTATAACGTCATATGGTATAAAGTTATAACGTATTACGTTATATGGTATAACGTTATAACGTATTACGTTATATGGTATAACTTTATAACGTATTACGTTATATGGTATAACGTCATATGGCATAACGATATAACGTATTACGTTATATGGTAAAACGTTATAACGTATTACGTTATATGGTATAACGTTATAACGTATTACGTTATATGGTATAACGTTATAACGTATTACGTTAAATGGTATACCGTAATATGGTATAACGTTATAACGTATTACGTTATATGGTATAACGTTATGACGTATTACGTTATATGGTATAACGTCATATGATATAAAGTTATAACGCATTACGTTATATGGTATAACGTTAGAACGTATTACGTTATACGGTATAACGTTATAACGTATTATGTTATATGGTATACCGTAATATGGTATAACGTTATAACGTATTACGATATATGGTGTAACGTTATAAGGTATTACGTTATATGGTATAACGTTATAACGTATTACGTTATATGGTATAACGTCATATGGTATAAAGTTATAACGTATTACGATATATGGTGTAACGTTATAACGTATTACGTTATATGTTATAACGTTATAACGTATTACGTTATATGCTATAACGTTATAACGTATTTCGTTATATGGTATAACGTTATAACGTATTACGTTATATGGTATAACGTTCGAACGTATTACGTTATATGGTATAACGTTATAACGTATTACGTTATAAGGTATAACGTTATAACGTATTACGTTATATGGTATAACGTTCGAACGTATTACGTTATATGGTATAACGTTATAACGTATTACGTTATATGGTATACCGTAATATGGTATAACGTTATAACGGATTACGTTATATGGTATACCGTAAAATGGTATAACGTTATAACGTATTACGTTATATGCTATAACGTTATGACGTATTACGTTATATGGAATAACGTTATAACGTATTA
The DNA here is from genome assembly GCF_024542735.1 of Bombus huntii. Lineage (NCBI taxonomy): Eukaryota > Metazoa > Arthropoda > Insecta > Hymenoptera > Apidae > Bombus > Bombus huntii. The sequence goes on along the minus strand of NW_026099317.1, from coordinate 945,766 downwards.
CGTTATATGGTATAACGTTGTAACGTATTACGTTATATGGTATAACGTTATAACGTATTACGTTATAAGGTATATCGTTATATGGCATAACGTTATAACGTATTACGTTATATGGTATAACGTTATAACGTGTTACGTTATATGGTATAACGTTATAACGTATTACGTTATATGGTATAACGTTATATGGCATAACGTTATAACGTATTACGTTATATGGTATAACGTTATGACGTATTACGTTATATGGTATAACGTTATAACGTATTACGTTATATGGTATAACGTTATAACGTATTTCGTTAAATGGTATACCGTTATATGGCATAACGTTATAACGTATTACGTTATATGGTATAACGTTATAACGTATTACGTTATGTGGTATAACGTTATAACGTATTACGTTATATGGTATAACGTTATACCGTATTGCGTTATATGGTATAACGTCATATGGTATAAAGTTATAACGTATTACGATATATGGTGTAACGTTATAACGTATTACGTTATATGTTATAACGTTATAACGTATTACGTTATATGCTATAACGTTATAACGTATTACGTTATATGGTATAACGTTATAACGTATTACGTTATATGGTATAACGTTCGAACGTATTACGTTATATGGTATAACGTTATAACGTATTATGTTATATGGTATACCGTAATATGGTATAACGTTATAACGTATTACGTTATATGGTATAACGTTATAACGTATTACGTTATATGGTATAACGTCATATGGTATAAAGTTATAACGTATTACGTTATATGGTATAACGTTATAACGTATTACGTTATATGGTATAACGTTATAACGTATTACGTTATATGGTATAACGTTATAACGTATTACGTTATATGGTATAACGTCATATGGCATAACGATATAACGTATTACGTTATATGGTAAAACGTTATAACGTATTACGTTATATGGTATAACGTTATAACGTATTACGTTATATGGTATAACGTTATAACGTATTACGTTAAATGGTATACCGTAATATGGTATAACGTTATCACGTATTACGTTATATGGTATAACGTTATGACGTATTACGTTATATGGTATAACGTCATATGATATAAAGTTATAACGCATTACGTTATATGGTATAACGTTAGAACGTATTACGTTATACGGTATAACGTTATAACGTATTATGTTATATGGTATACCGTAATATGGTATAACGTTATAACGTATTACGTTATATGGTATAACGTTATAACGTATTACGTTATATGGTATAACGTTATAACGTATTACGTTATATGGTATAACGTCATATGGTATAAAGTTATAACGTATTACGTTATATGGTATAACGTTATAACGTATTACGTTATATGTTATAACGTTATGACGTATTATGTTATATGGTATAACGTTATGACGTATTACGTTATATGGTATAACGTTATAACGTATTACGTTATATGGTATAACGTTATAACGTATTACGTTATATGGTATAACGTTATATGGTATAACATTATAACGTATTACGTTAAATGGTATACCGTTATATGGCATAACGTTATAACGTACTACGTTATATGGTATAACGTTATAACGTATTACGTTATATGGTATAACGTTATAACGTATTACGTTATATGGTATAACGTTATAACGTATTACGTTATATGGTATAACGTCATATGGTATAAAGTTATAACGTATTACGATATATGGTGTAACGTTATAACGTATTACGTTATAGGTTATAACGTTATAACGTATTACGTTATATGCTATAACGTTATAACGTATTACGTTATATGGTATAACGTTATAACGTATTACGTTATATGGCATAACGTTCGAACGTATTACGTTATATGGTATAACGTTCGAACGTATTACGTTATATGGTATAACGTTATAACGTATTACGTTATATGGTATAACGTTCGAACGTATTACGTTATATGGTATAAAGTTATAACGTATTATGTTATATGGTATACCGTAATATGGCATAACGTTATAACGAATTACGTTATATGGTATAACGTCATATGGCATAACTATATAACGTATTACGTTATATGGTATAACGTTATAACGTATTACGTTATATGGTATAACGTTATAACGTATTACGTTATATGGTATAACGTTATAACGTATTACGTTAAATGGTATACCGTAATATGGTATAACGTTATAACGTATTACGTTATATGGTATAACGTTATGACGTATTACGTTATATGGTATAACGTCATATGATATAAAGTTATAACGCATTACGTTATATGGTATAACGTTAGAACGTATTACGTTATATGGTATAACGTCATATGGCATAACGATATAACGTATTACGTTATATGGTATAACGTTATAACGTATTACGTTATATGGTATAACGTTATAACGTATTACGTTATATGGTATAACGTTATAACGTATTACGTTAAATGGTATACCGTAATATGGTATAACGTTATAACGTATTACGCTATATGGTATAACGTTATGACGTATTACGTTATATGGTATAACGTCATATGATATAAAGTTATAACGCATTACGTTATATGGTATAACGTTAGAACGTATTACGTTATATGGTATAACGTTATATGGTATAACATAATAACGTATTACGTTAAATGGTATACCGTTATATGGCATAACGTTATAACGTATTACGTTATATGGTATAACGTTATAACGTATTACGTTAAATGGTATACCGTAATATGGTATAACGTTATAACGTATTACGTTATATGGTATAACGTTATAACGTATTACGTTATATGGTATAACGTTATAACGTATTACGTTATATGGTATAAAGTTATAACGTATTACGATATATGGTGTAACGTTATAACGTATTACGTTATAGGTTATAACGTTATAACGTATAACGTTATATGCTATAACGTTATAACGTATTACGTTATATGGTATAACGTTATAACGTATTACGTTATATGGTATAACGTTCGAACGTATTACGTTATATGGTGTAACGTTCGAACGTATTACGTTATATGGTATAACGTTATAACGTATTACGTTATATGGTGTAACGTTCGAACGTATTACGTTATATGGTATAACGTTATAACGTATTATGTTATATGGTATAACGTTATATGGCATAACGTTATAACGTATTACGTTATATGGTATAACGTTATGACGTATTACGTTATATGGTATAACGTTATAACGTATTACGTTATAAGGTATAACGTTATATGGCATAACGTTATAACGTATTACGTTATATGGTATAACGTTATAACGTGTTACGTTATATGGTATAACGTTATAACGTATTACGTTATATGGTATAACGTTATATGGCATAACGTTATAACGTATTACGTTATATGGTATAACGTTATGACGTATTACGTTATATGGTATAACGTTATAACGTATTACGTTATATGGTATAACGTTATAACGTATTTCGTTAAATGGTATACCGTTATATGGCATAACGTTATAACGTATTACGTTATATGGTATAACGTTATAACGTATTACGTTATGTGGTATAACGTTATAACGTATTACGTTATATGGTATAACGTTATACCGTATTGCGTTATATGGTATAACGTCATATGGTATAAAGTTATAACGTATTACGATATATGGTGTAACGTTATAACGTATTACGTTATATGTTATAACGTTATAACGTATTACGTTATATGCTATAACGTTATAACGTATTACGTTATATGGTATAACGTTATAACGTATTACGTTATATGGTATAACGTTCGAACGTATTACGTTATATGGTATAACGTTATAACGTATTATGTTATATGGTATACCGTAATATGGTATAACGTTATAACGTATTACGTTATATGGTATAACGTTATAACGTATTACGTTATATGGTATAACGTCATATGGCATAACGATATAACGTATTACGTTATATGGTAAAACGTTATAACGTATTACGTTATATGGTATAACGTTATAACGTATTACGTTATATGGTATAACGTTATAACGTATTACGTTAAATGGTATACCGTAATATGGTATAACGTTATAACGTATTACGTTATATGGTATAACGTTATGACGTATTACGTTATATGGTATAACGACATATGATATAAAGTTATAACGCATTACGTTATATGGTATAACGTTAGAACGTATTACGTTATACGGTATAACGTTATAACGTATTATGTTATATGGTATACCGTAATATGGTATAACGTTATAACGTATTACGTTATATGGTATAACGTTATAACGTATTACGTTATATGGTATAACGTTATAACGTATTACGTTATATGGTATAACGTCATATGGTATAAAGTTATAACGTATTACGTTATATGGTATAACGTCATATGGTATAAAGTTATAACGTATTACGTTATATGGTATAACGTTATAACGTATTACGTTATATGGTATAACGTTATGACGTATTATGCTATATGGTATAACGTTATGACGTATTACGTTATATGGTATAACGTTATAACGTATTACGTTATATGGTATAACGTTATAACGTATTACGTTATATGGTGTAACGTTATAACGTATTACGTTATAGGTTATAACGTTATAACGTATTACGTTATATGCTATAACGTTATAACGTATTACGTTATATGGTATAACGTTATAACGTATTACGTTATATGGTATAACGTTCGAACGTATTACGTTATATGGTATAACGTTATAACGTATTACGTTATATGGTATAACGTTATAACGTATTACGTTATATGGTATAACGTTCGAACGTATTACGTTATATGGTATAACGTTATAACGTATTACGTTATATGGTATAACGTTCGAACGTATTACGTTATATGGTATAACGTTATAACGTATTATGTTATATGGTATACCGTAATATGGTATAACGTTATAACGTATTACGTTATATGGTATAAAGTTATAACGTATTACGATATATGGTGTAACGTTATAACGTATTACGTTATATGGTATAACGTTATAACGTATTACGTTATATGGTATAACGTTCGAACGTATTACGTTATATGGTATAACGTTCGAACGTATTACGTTATATGGTATAACGTTATAACGTATTACGTTATATGGTATAACGTTCGAACGTATTACGTTATATGGTATAACGTTATAACGTATTATGTTATATGGTATAACGTTATATGGCATAACGTTATAACGTATTACGTTATATGGTATAACGTTATGACGTATTACGTTATATGGTATAACGTTATAACGTATTACGTTATAACGTATTACGTTATATGGTATAACGTTATAACGTATTACGTTATATGGTATAACGTTATAACGTATTACGTTATATGGTATAACGTCATATGGTATAAAGTTATAACGTATTACGATATATGGTGTAACGTTATAACGTATTACGTTATAGGTTATAACGTTATAACGTATTACGTTATATGCTATAACGTTATAACGTATTACGTTATATGGTATAACGTTATAACGTATTACGTTATATGGCATAACGTTCGAACGTATTACGTTATATGGTATAACGTTCGAACGTATTACGTTATATGGTATAACGTTATAACGTATTACGTTATATGGTATAACGTTCGAACGTATTACGTTATATGGTATAAAGTTATAACGTATTATGTTATATGGTATACCGTAATATGGCATAACGTTATAACGAATTACGTTATATGGTATAACGTCATATGGCATAACTATATAACGTATTACGTTATATGGTATAACGTTATAACGTATTACGTTATATGGTATAACGTTATAACGTATTACGTTATATGGTATAACGTTATAACGTATTACGTTAAATGGTATACCGTAATATGGTATAACGTTATAACGTATTACGTTATATGGTATAACGTTATGACGTATTACGTTATATGGTATAACGTCATATGATATAAAGTTATAACGCATTACGTTATATGGTATAACGTTAGAACGTATTACGTTATATGGTATAACGTCATATGGCATAACGATATAACGTATTACGTTATATGGTATAACGTTATAACGTATTACGTTATATGGTATAACGTTATAACGTATTACGTTATATGGTATAACGTTATAACGTATTACGTTAAATGGTATACCGTAATATGGTATAACGTTATAACGTATTACGCTATATGGTATAACGTTATGACGTATTACGTTATATGGTATAACGTCATATGATATAAAGTTATAACGCATTACGTTATATGGTATAACGTTAGAACGTATTACGTTATATGGTATAACGTTATATGGTATAACATAATAACGTATTACGTTAAATGGTATACCGTTATATGGCATAACGTTATAACGTATTACGTTATATGGTATAACGTTATAACGTATTACGTTAAATGGTATACCGTAATATGGTATAACGTTATAACGTATTACGTTATATGGTATAACGTTATAACGTATTACGTTATATGGTATAACGTTATAACGTATTACGTTATATGGTATAAAGTTATAACGTATTACGATATATGGTGTAACGTTATAACGTATTACGTTATAGGTTATAACGTTATAACGTATTACGTTATATGCTATAACGTTATAACGTATTACGTTATATGGTATAACGTTATAACGTATTACGTTATATGGTATAACGTTCGAACGTATTACGTTATATGGTGTAACGTTCGAACGTATTACGTTATATGGTATAACGTTATAACGTATTACGTTATATGGTGTAACGTTCGAACGTATTACGTTATATGGTATAACGTTATAACGTATTATGTTATATGGTATAACGTTATATGGCATAACGTTATAACGTATTACGTTATATGGTATAACGTTATGACGTATTACGTTATATGGTATAACGTTATAACGTATTACGTTATAAGGTATAACGTTATATGGCATAACGTTATAACGTATTACGTTATATGGTATAACGTTATAACGTGTTACGTTATATGGTATAACGTTATAACGTATTACGTTATATGGTATAACGTTATATGGCATAACGTTATAACGTATTACGTTATATGGTATAACGTTATGACGTATTACGTTATATGGTATAACGTTATAACGTATTACGTTATATGGTATAACGTTATAACGTATTTCGTTAAATGGTATACCGTTATATGGCATAACGTTATAACGTATTACGTTATATGGTATAACGTTATAACGTATTACGTTATGTGGTATAACGTTATAACGTATTACGTTATATGGTATAACGTTATACCGTATTGCGTTATATGGTATAACGTCATATGGTATAAAGTTATAACGTATTACGATATATGGTGTAACGTTATAACGTATTACGTTATATGTTATAACGTTATAACGTATTACGTTATATGCTATAACGTTATAACGTATTACGTTATATGGTATAACGTTATAACGTATTACGTTATATGGTATAACGTTCGAACGTATTACGTTATATGGTATAACGTTATAACGTATTATGTTATATGGTATACCGTAATATGGTATAACGTTATAACGTATTACGTTATATGGTATAACGTTATAACGTATTACGTTATATGGTATAACGTCATATGGCATAACGATATAACGTATTACGTTATATGGTAAAACGTTATAACGTATTACGTTATATGGTATAACGTTATAACGTATTACGTTATATGGTATAACGTTATAACGTATTACGTTAAATGGTATACCGTAATATGGTATAACGTTATAACGTATTACGTTATATGGTATAACGTTATGACGTATTACGTTATATGGTATAACGACATATGATATAAAGTTATAACGCATTACGTTATATGGTATAACGTTAGAACGTAATACGTTATACGGTATAACGTTATAACGTATTATGTTATATGGTATACCGTAATATGGTATAACGTTATAACGTATTACGTTATATGGTATAACGTTATAACGTATTACGTTATATGGTATAACGTTATAACGTATTACGTTATATGGTATAACGTCATATGGTATAAAGTTATAACGTATTACGTTATATGGTATAACGTCATATGGTATAAAGTTATAACGTATTACGTTATATGGTATAACGTTATAACGTATTACGTTATATGGTATAACGTTATGACGTATTATGCTATATGGTATAACGTTATGACGTATTACGTTATATGGTATAACGTTATAACGTATTACGTTATATGGTATAACGTTATAACGTATTACGTTATATGGTGTAACGTTATAACGTATTACGTTATAGGTTATAACGTTATAACGTATTACGTTATATGCTATAACGTTATAACGTATTACGTTATATGGTATAACGTTATAACGTATTACGTTATATGGTATAACGTTCGAACGTATTACGTTATATGGTATAACGTTATAACGTATTACGTTATATGGTATAACGTTATAACGTATTACGTTATATGGTATAACGTTCGAACGTATTACGTTATATGGTATAACGTTATAACGTATTACGTTATATGGTATAACGTTCGAACGTATTACGTTATATGGTATAACGTTATAACGTATTATGTTATATGGTATACCGTAATATGGTATAACGTTATAACGTATTACGTTATATGGTATAAAGTTATAACGTATTACGATATATGGTGTAACGTTATAACGTATTACGTTATATGGTATAACGTTATAACGTATTACGTTATATGGTATAACGTTCGAACGTATTACGTTATATGGTATAACGTTCGAACGTATTACGTTATATGGTATAACGTTATAACGTATTACGTTATATGGTATAACGTTCGAACGTATTACGTTATATGGTATAACGTTATAACGTATTATGTTATATGGTATAACGTTATATGGCATAACGTTATAACGTATTACGTTATATGGTATAACGTTATGACGTATTACGTTATATGGTATAACGTTATAACGTATTACGTTATAAGGTATAACGTTATATGGCATAACGTTATAACGTATTACGTTATATGGTATAACGTTATAACGTGTTACGTTATATGGTATAACGTTATAACGTATTACGTTATATGGTATAACGTTATATGGCATAACGTTATAACGTATTACGTTATATGGTATAACGTTATGACGTATTACGTTATATGGTATAACGTTATAACGTATTACGTTATATGGTATAACGTTATAACGTATTTCGTTAAATGGTATACCGTTATATGGCATAACGTTATAACGTATTACGTTATATGGTATAACGTTATAACGTATTACGTTATGTGGTATAACGTTATAACGTATTACGTTATATGGTATAACGTTATACCGTATTGCGTTATATGGTATAACGTCATATGGTATAAAGTTATAACGTATTACGATATATGGTGTAACGTTATAACGTATTACGTTATATGTTATAACGTTATAACGTATTACGTTACATGCTATAACGTTATAACGTATTACGTTATATGGTATAACGTTCGAACGTATTACGTTATATGGTATAACGTTCGAACGTATTACGTTATATGGTATAACGTTATAACGTATTACGTTATATGGTATAACGTTCGAACGTATTACGTTATATGGTATAACGGTATAACGTATTATGTTATATGGTATACCGTAATATGGTATAACGTTATAACGTATTACGTTATATGGTATAACGTCATATGGCATAACGATATAACGTATTACGTTATATGGTATAACGTTATAACGTATTACGTTATATGGTATAACGTTATAACGTATTACGTTATATGGTATAACGTCATATGGCATAACGATATAACGTATTACGTTATATGGTAAAACGTTATAACGCATTACGTTATATGGTATAACGTTATAACGTATTACGTTATATGGTATAACGTTATAACGTATTACGTTAAATGGTATACCGTAATATGGTATAACGTTATAACGTATTACGTTATATGGTATAGCGTCATATGGCATAACGACATAACGTATTACGTTATATGGTAAAACGTTATAACGTATTACGTTATATGGTATAACGTTATAACGTATTACGTTATATGGTATAACGTTATAACGTATTACGTTATAGGTTATAACGTTATAACGTATTACGTTATATGCTATAACGTTATAACGTATTACGTTATATGGTATAACGTTATAACGTATTACGTTATATGGTATAACGTTCGAACGTATTACGTTATATGGTATAACGTTCGAACGTATTACGTTATATGGTATAACGTTATAACGTATTACGTTATATGGTATAACGTTCGAACGTATTACGTTATATGGTATAACGGTATAACGTATTATGTTATATGGTATACCGTAATATGGTATAACGTTATAACGTTTTACGTTATATGGTATAACGTCATATGGCATAACGATATAACGTATTACGTTATATGGTATAACGTTATAACGTATTACGTTATATGGTATAACGTTATAACGTATTACGTTATATGGTATAACGTCATATGGCATAACGATATAACGTATTACGTTATATGGTAAAACGTTATAACGTATTACGTTATATGGTATAACGTTATAACGTATTACGTTATATGGTATAACGTTATAACGTATTACGTTAAATGGTATACCGTAATATGGTATAACGTTATAACGTATTACGTTATATGGTATAACGTTATGACGTATTACGTTATATGGTATAACGTCATATGATATAAAGTTATAACGCATTACGTTATATGGTATAACGTCATATGATATAAAGTTATAACGCATTACGTTATATGGTATAACGTTAGAACGTATTACGTTATACGGTATAACGTTATAACGTATTATGTTATATGGTATACCGTAATATGGTATAACGTTATAACGTATTACGTTATATGGTATAACGTTATAACGTATTACGTTATATGGTATAACGTTATAACGTATTACGTTATATGGTATAACGTTATAACGTATTACGTTATATGGTATAACGTCATATGGTATAAAGTTATAACGTATTACGTTATATGGTATAACGTTATAACGTATTACGTTATATGGTATAACGTTATGACGTATTATGTTATATGGTATAACGTTATGACGTATTACGTTATATGGTATAACGTTATAACGTATTACGTTATATGGTATAACGTTATAACGTATTACGTTATATGGTATAACGTTATATGGTATAACATTATAACGTATTACGTTAAATGGTATACCGTTATATGGCATAACGTTATAACGTATTACGTTATATGGTATAACGTTATAACGTATTACGTTATATGGTATAACGTTATAACGTATTACGTTATATGCTATAACGTTATAACGTATTACGTTATATGGTATAACGTTATAACGTATTACGTTATATGGTATAACGTTCGAACGTATTACGTTATATGGTATAACGTTATAACGTATTATGTTATATGGTATACCGTAATATGGTATAACGTTATAACGTATTACGTTATATGGTATAACGTTATAACGTATTACGTTATGTGGTATAACGTTATAACGTATTACGTTATATGGTATAACGTTATACCGTATTGCGTTATATGGTATAACGTCATATGGTATAAAGTTATAACGTATTACGATATATGGTGTAACGTTATAACGTATTACGTTATATGTTATAACGTTATAACGTATTACGTTACATGCTATAACGTTATAACGTATTACGTTATATGGTATAACGTTATAACGTATTACGTTATATGGTATAACGTTCGAACGTATTACGTTATATGGTATAACGTTATAACGTATTATGTTATATGGTATACCGTAATATGGTATAACGTTATAACGTATTACGTTATATGGTATAACGTTATAACGTATTACGTTATATGGTATAGCGTCATATGGCATAACGACATAACGTATTACGTTATATGGTAAAACGTTATAACGTATTACGTTATATGGTATAACGTTATAACGTATTACGTTATATGGTATAACGTTATAACGTATTACGTTATAGGTTATAACGTTATAACGTATTACGTTATATGCTATAACGTTATAACGTATTACGTTATATGGTATAACGTTATAACGTATTACGTTATATGGTATAACGTTCGAACGTATTACGTTATATGGTATAACGTTCGAACGTATTACGTTATATGGTATAACGTTATAACGTATTACGTTATATGGTATAACGTTCGAACGTATTACGTTATATGGTATAACGGTATAACGTATTATGTTATATGGTATACCGTAATATGGTATAACGTTATAACGTATTACGTTATATGGTATAACGTCATATGGCATAACGATATAACGTATTACGTTATATGGTATAACGTTATAACGTATTACGTTATATGGTATAACGTTATAACGTATTACGTTATATGGTATAACGTCATATGGCATAACGATATAACGTATTACGTTATATGGTAAAACGTTATAACGTATTACGTTATATGGTATAACGTTATAACGTATTACGTTATATGGTATAACGTTATAACGTATTACGTTAAATGGTATACCGTAATATGGTATAACGTTATAACGTATTACGTTATATGGTATAACGTTATGACGTATTACGTTATATGGTATAACGTCATATGATATAAAGTTATAACGCATTACGTTATATGGTATAACGTCATATGATATAAAGTTATAACGCATTACGTTATATGGTATAACGTTAGAACGTATTACGTTATACGGTATAACGTTATAACGTATTATGTTATATGGTATACCGTAATATGGTATAACGTTATAACGTATTACGTTATATGGTATAACGTTATAACGTATTACGTTATATGGTATAACGTTATAACGTATTACGTTATATGGTATAACGTTATAACGTATTACGTTATATGGTATAACGTCATATGGTATAAAGTTATAACGTATTACGTTATATGGTATAACGTTATAACGTATTACGTTATATGGTATAACGTTATGACGTATTATGTTATATGGTATAACGTTATGACGTATTACGTTATATGGTATAACGTTATAACGTATTACGTTATATGGTATAACGTTATAACGTATTACGTTATATGGTATAACGTTATATGGTATAACATTATAACGTATTACGTTAAATGGTATACCGTTATATGGCATAACGTTATAACGTATTACGTTATATGGTATAACGTTATAACGTATTACGTTATATGGTATAACGTCATATGGCATAACGATATAACGTATTACGTTATATGGTAAAACGTTATAACGTATTACGTTATATGGTATAACGTTATAACGTATTACGTTATATGGTATAACGTTATAACGTATTACGTTAAATGGTATACCGTAATATGGTATAACGTTATAACGTATTACGTTATATGGTATAACGTTATGACGTATTACGTTATATGGTATAACGACATATGATATAAAGTTATAACGCATTACGTTATATGGTATAACGTTAGAACGTATTACGTTATACGGTATAACGTTATAACGTATTATGTTATATGGTATACCGTAATATGGTATAACGTTATAACGTATTACGTTATATGGTATAACGTTATAACGTATTACGTTATATGGTATAACGTTATAACGTATTACGTTATATGGTATAACGTCATATGGTATAAAGTTATAACGTATTACGTTATATGGTATAACGTCATATGGTATAAAGTTATAACGTATTACGTTATATGGTATAACGTTATAACGTATTACGTTATATGGTATAACGTTATGACGTATTACGCTATATGGTATAACGTTATGACGTATTACGTTATATGGTATAACGTTATAACGTATTACGTTATATGGTATAACGTTATAACGTATTACGTTATATGGTGTAACGTTATAACGTATTACGTTATAGGTTATAACGTTATAACGTATTACGTTTTATGCTATAACGTTATAACGTATTACGTTATATGGTATAACGTTATAACGTATTACGTTATATGGTATAACGTTCGAACGTATTACGTTATATGGTATAACGTTATAACGTATTACGTTATATGGTATAACGTTATAACGTATTACGTTATATGGTATAACGTTCGAACGTATTACGTTATATGGTATAACGTTATAACGTATTACGTTATATGGTATAACGTTCGAACGTATTACGTTATATGGTATAACGTTATAACGTATTATGTTATATGGTATACCGTAATATGGTATAACGTTATAACGTATTACGTTATATGGTATAAAGTTATAACGTATTACGATATATGGTGTAACGTTATAACGTATTACGTTATATGGTATAACGTTATAACGTATTACGTTATATGGTATAACGTTCGAACGTATTACGTTATATGGTATAACGTTCGAACGTATTACGTTATATGGTATAACGTTATAACGTATTACGTTATATGGTATAACGTTATAACGTATTACGTTATATGGTATAACGTTCGAACGTATTACGTTATATGGTATAACGTTATAACGTATTATGTTATATGGTATAACGTTATATGGCATAACGTTATAACGTATTACGTTATATGGTATAACGTTATGACGTATTACGTTATATGGTATAACGTTATAACGTATTACGTTATAAGGTATAACGTTATATGGCATAACGTTATAACGTATTACGTTATATGGTATAACGTTATAACGTGTTACGTTATATGGTATAACGTTATAACGTATTACGTTATATGGTATAACGTTATATGGCATAACGTTATAACGTATTACGTTATATGGTATAACGTTATGACGTATTACGTTATATGGTATAACGTTATAACGTATTACGTTATATGGTATAACGTTATAACGTATTTCGTTAAATGGTATACCGTTATATGGCATAACGTTATAACGTATTACGTTATATGGTATAACGTTATAACGTATTACGTTATGTGGTATAACGTTATAACGTATTACGTTATATGGTATAACGTTATACCGTATTGCGTTATATGGTATAACGTCATATGGTATAAAGTTATAACGTATTACGATATATGGTGTAACGTTATAACGTATTACGTTATATGTTATAACGTTATAACGTATTACGTTACATGCTATAACGTTATAACGTATTACGTTATATGGTATAACGTTCGAACGTATTACGTTATATGGTATAACGTTCGAACGTATTACGTTATATGGTATAACGTTATAACGTATTACGTTATATGGTATAACGTTCGAACGTATTACGTTATATGGTATAACGGTATAACGTATTATGTTATATGGTATACCGTAATATGGTATAACGTTATAACGTATTACGTTATATGGTATAACGTCATATGGCATAACGATATAACGTATTACGTTATATGGTATAACGTTATAACGTATTACGTTATATGGTATAACGTTATAACGTATTACGTTATATGGTATAACGTCATATGGCATAACGATATAACGTATTACGTTATATGGTAAAACGTTATAACGCATTACGTTATATGGTATAACGTTATAACGTATTACGTTATATGGTATAACGTTATAACGTATTACGTTAAATGGTATACCGTAATATGGTATAACGTTATAACGTATTACGTTATATGGTATAGCGTCATATGGCATAACGACATAACGTATTACGTTATATGGTAAAACGTTATAACGTATTACGTTATATGGTATAACGTTATAACGTATTACGTTATATGGTATAACGTTATAACGTATTACGTTATAGGTTATAACGTTATAACGTATTACGTTATATGCTATAACGTTATAACGTATTACGTTATATGGTATAACGTTATAACGTATTACGTTATATGGTATAACGTTCGAACGTATTACGTTATATGGTATAACGTTCGAACGTATTACGTTATATGGTATAACGTTATAACGTATTACGTTATATGGTATAACGTTCGAACGTATTACGTTATATGGTATAACGGTATAACGTATTATGTTATATGGTATACCGTAATATGGCATAACGATATAACGTATTACGTTATATGGTATAACGTTATAACGTATTACGTTATATGGTATAACGTTATAACGTATTACGTTATATGGTATAACGTCATATGGCATAACGATATAACGTATTACGTTATATGGTAAAACGTTATAACGTATTACGTTATATGGTATAACGTTATAACGTATTACGTTATATGGTATAACGTTATAACGTATTACGTTAAATGGTATACCGTAATATGGTATAACGTTATAACGTATTACGTTATATGGTATAACGTTATGACGTATTACGTTATATGGTATAACGTCATATGATATAAAGTTATAACGCATTACGTTATATGGTATAACGTCATATGATATAAAGTTATAACGCATTACGTTATATGGTATAACGTTAGAACGTATTACGTTATACGGTATAACGTTATAACGTATTATGTTATATGGTATACCGTAATATGGTATAACGTTATAACGTATTACGTTATATGGTATAACGTTATAACGTATTACGTTATATGGTATAACGTTATAACGTATTACGTTATATGGTATAACGTTATAACGTATTACGTTATATGGTATAACGTCATATGGTATAAAGTTATAACGTATTACGTTATATGGTATAACGTTATAACGTATTACGTTATATGGTATAACGTTATGACGTATTATGTTATATGGTATAACGTTATGACGTATTACGTTATATGGTATAACGTTATAACGTATTACGTTATATGGTATAACGTTATAACGTATTACGTTATATGGTATAACGTTATATGGTATAACATTATAACGTATTACGTTAAATGGTATACCGTTATATGGCATAACGTTATAACGTATTACGTTATATGGTATAACGTTATAACGTATTACGTTATATGGTATAACGTTATAACGTATTACGTTATATGCTATAACGTTATAACGTATTACGTTATATGGTATAACGTTATAACGTATTACGTTATATGGTATAACGTTCGAACGTATTACGTTATATGGTATAACGTTATAACGTATTATGTTATATGGTATACCGTAATATGGTATAACGTTATAACGTATTACGTTATATGGTATAACGTTATAACGTATTACGTTATGTGGTATAACGTTATAACGTATTACGTTATATGGTATAACGTTATACCGTATTGCGTTATATGGTATAACGTCATATGGTATAAAGTTATAACGTATTACGATATATGGTGTAACGTTATAACGTATTACGTTATATGTTATAACGTTATAACGTATTACGTTACATGCTATAACGTTATAACGTATTACGTTATATGGTATAACGTTATAACGTATTACGTTATATGGTATAACGTTCGAACGTATTACGTTATATGGTATAACGTTATAACGTATTATGTTATATGGTATACCGTAATATGGTATAACGTTATAACGTATTACGTTATATGGTATAACGTTATAACGTATTACGTTATATGGTATAGCGTCATATGGCATAACGACATAACGTATTACGTTATATGGTAAAACGTTATAACGTATTACGTTATATGGTATAACGTTATAACGTATTACGTTATATGGTATAACGTTATAACGTATTACGTTATAGGTTATAACGTTATAACGTATTACGTTATATGCTATAACGTTATAACGTATTACGTTATATGGTATAACGTTATAACGTATTACGTTATATGGTATAACGTTCGAACGTATTACGTTATATGGTATAACGTTCGAACGTATTACGTTATATGGTATAACGTTATAACGTATTACGTTATATGGTATAACGTTCGAACGTATTACGTTATATGGTATAACGGTATAACGTATTATGTTATATGGTATACCGTAATATGGTATAACGTTATAACGTATTACGTTATATGGTATAACGTCATATGGCATAACGATATAACGTATTACGTTATATGGTATAACGTTATAACGTATTACGTTATATGGTATAACGTTATAACGTATTACGTTATATGGTATAACGTCATATGGCATAACGATATAACGTATTACGTTATATGGTAAAACGTTATAACGTATTACGTTATATGGTATAACGTTATAACGTATTACGTTATATGGTATAACGTTATAACGTATTACGTTAAATGGTATACCGTAATATGGTATAACGTTATAACGTATTACGTTATATGGTATAACGTTATGACGTATTACGTTATATGGTATAACGTCATATGATATAAAGTTATAACGCATTACGTTATATGGTATAACGTCATATGATATAAAGTTATAACGCATTACGTTATATGGTATAACGTTAGAACGTATTACGTTATACGGTATAACGTTATAACGTATTATGTTATATGGTATACCGTAATATGGTATAACGTTATAACGTATTACGTTATATGGTATAACGTTATAACGTATTACGTTATATGGTATAACGTTATAACGTATTACGTTATATGGTATAACGTTATAACGTATTACGTTATATGGTATAACGTCATATGGTATAAAGTTATAACGTATTACGTTATATGGTATAACGTTATAACGTATTACGTTATATGGTATAACGTTATGACGTATTATGTTATATGGTATAACGTTATGACGTATTACGTTATATGGTATAACGTTATAACGTATTACGTTATATGGTATAACGTTATAACGTATTACGTTATATGGTATAACGTTATATGGTATAACATTATAACGTATTACGTTAAATGGTATACCGTTATATGGCATAACGTTATAACGTATTACGTTATATGGTATAACGTTATAACGTATTACGTTATATGGTATAACGTTATAACGTATTACGTTATATGCTATAACGTTATAACGTATTACGTTATATGGTATAACGTTATAACGTATTACGTTATATGGTATAACGTTCGAACGTATTACGTTATATGGTATAACGTTATAACGTATTATGTTATATGGTATACCGTAATATGGTATAACGTTATAACGTATTACGTTATATGGTATAACGTTATAACGTATTACGTTATATGGTATAACGTTATAACGTATTACGTTATATGGTATAACGTTATGACGTATTACGTTATATGGTATAACGTCATATGATATAAAGTTATAACGCATTACGTTATATGGTATAACGTTAGAACGTATTACGTTATATGGTATAACGTTATATGGTATAACATAATAACGTATTACGTTAAATGGTATACCGTTATATGGCATAACGTTATAACGTATTACGTTATATGGTATAACGTTATAACGTATTACGTTAAATGGTATACCGTAATATGGTATAACGTTATAACGTATTACGTTATATGGTATAACGTTATGACGTATTACGTTATATGGTATAACGTCATATGGTATAACGTTATAACGTATTACGTTATATGGTATAACGTTATAACGTATTACGTTATATGGTATAACGTTCGAACGTATTACGTTATATGGTATAACGTTCGAACGTATTACGTTATATGGTATAACGTTATAACGTATTACGTTATATGGTATAACGTTCGAACGTATTACGTTATATGGTATAACGTTATAACGTATTATGTTATATGGTATAACGTTATATGGCATAACGTTATAACGTATTACGTTATATGGTATAACGTTATGACGTATTACGTTATATGGTATAACGTTATAACGTATTACGTTAAATGGTATACCGTAATATGGTATAACGTTATAACGTATTACGTTATATGGTATAACGTTATGACGTATTACGTTATATGGTATAACGTCATATGATATAAAGTTATAACGCATTACGTTATATGGTATAACGTTAGAACGTATTACGTTATACGGTATAACGTTATAACGTATTATGTTATATGGTATACCGTAATATGGTATAACGTTATAACGTATTACGTTATATGGTATAACGTTATAACGTATTACGTTATATGGTATAACGTTATAACGTATTACGTTATATGGTATAACGTCATATCGTATATAGTTATAACGTATTACGTTATATGGTATAACGTTATAACGTATTACGTTATATGGTATAACGTTATAACGTATTACGTTATATGGTGTAACGTTATAACGTATTACGTTATAGGTTATAACGTTATAACGTATTACGTTATATGCTATAACGTTATAACGTATTACGTTATATGGTATAACGTTATAACGTATTACGTTATATGGTATAACGTTCGAACGTATTACGTTATATGGTATAACGTTCGAACGTATTACGTTATATGGTATAACGTTATAACGTATTACGTTATATGGTATAACGTTCGAACGTATTACGTTATATGGTATAACGTTATAACGTATTATGTTATATGGTATACCGTAATATGGTATAACGTTATAACGTATTACGTTATATGGTATAACGTCATATGGCATAACGATATAACGTATTACGTTATATGGTATAACGTTATAACGTATTACGTTATATGGTATAACGTTATAACGTATTACGTTATATGGTATAACGTTATAACGTATTACGTTAAATGGTATACCGTAATATGGTATAACGTTATAACGTATTACGTTATATGGTATAACGTTATGACGTATTACGTTATATGGTATAACGTCATATGATATAAAGTTATAACGCATTACGTTATATGGTATAACGTTAGAACGTATTACGTTATATGGTATAACGTTATAACGTATTACGTTATATGGTATAACGTTCGAACGTATTACGTTATATGGTATAACGTTATAACGTATTATGTTATATGGTATACCGTAATATGGTATAACGTTATAACGTATTACGTTATATGGTATAACGTTATAACGTATTACGTTATATGGTATAACGTTATAACGTATTACGTTATATGGTATAACGTTATGACGTATTACGTTATATGGTATAACGTCATATGATATAAAGTTATAACGCATTACGTTATATGGTATAACGTTAGAACGTATTACGTTATATGGTATAACGTTATATGGTATAACATAATAACGTATTACGTTAAATGGTATACCGTTATATGGCATAACGTTATAACGTATTACGTTATATGGTATAACGTTATAACGTATTACGTTAAATGGTATACCGTAATATGGTATAACGTTATAACGTATTACGTTATATGGTATAACGTTATGACGTATTACGTTATATGGTATAACGTCATATGGTATAACGTTATAACGTATTACGTTATATGGTATAACGTTATAACGTATTACGTTATATGGTATAACGTTCGAACGTATTACGTTATATGGTATAACGTTCGAACGTATTACGTTATATGGTATAACGTTATAACGTATTACGTTATATGGTATAACGTTCGAACGTATTACGTTATATGGTATAACGTTATAACGTATTATGTTATATGGTATAACGTTATATGGCATAACGTTATAACGTATTACGTTATATGGTATAACGTTATGACGTATTACGTTATATGGTATAACGTTATAACGTATTACGTTAAATGGTATACCGTAATATGGTATAACGTTATAACGTATTACGTTATATGGTATAACGTTATGACGTATTACGTTATATGGTATAACGTCATATGATATAAAGTTATAACGCATTACGTTATATGGTATAACGTTAGAACGTATTACGTTATACGGTATAACGTTATAACGTATTATGTTATATGGTATACCGTAATATGGTATAACGTTATAACGTATTACGTTATATGGTATAACGTTATAACGTATTACGTTATATGGTATAACGTTATAACGTATTACGTTATATGGTATAACGTCATATCGTATATAGTTATAACGTATTACGTTATATGGTATAACGTTATAACGTATTACGTTATATGGTATAACGTTATAACGTATTACGTTATATGGTGTAACGTTATAACGTATTACGTTATAGGTTATAACGTTATAACGTATTACGTTATATGCTATAACGTTATAACGTATTACGTTATATGGTATAACGTTATAACGTATTACGTTATATGGTATAACGTTCGAACGTATTACGTTATATGGTATAACGTTCGAACGTATTACGTTATATGGTATAACGTTATAACGTATTACGTTATATGGTATAACGTTCGAACGTATTACGTTATATGGTATAACGTTATAACGTATTATGTTATATGGTATACCGTAATATGGTATAACGTTATAACGTATTACGTTATATGGTATAACGTCATATGGCATAACGATATAACGTATTACGTTATATGGTATAACGTTATAACGTATTACGTTATATGGTATAACGTTATAACGTATTACGTTATATGGTATAACGTTATAACGTATTACGTTAAATGGTATACCGTAATATGGTATAACGTTATAACGTATTACGTTATATGGTATAACGTTATGACGTATTACGTTATATGGTATAACGTCATATGATATAAAGTTATAACGCATTACGTTATATGGTATAACGTTAGAACGTATTACGTTATATGGTATAACGTCATATCGCATAACGATATAACGTATTACGTTATATGGTATAACGTTATAACGTATTACGTTATATGGTATAACGTTATAACGTATTACGTTATATGGTATAACGTTATAACGTATTACGTTAAATGGTATACCGTAATATGGTATAACGTTATAACGTATTACGTTATATGGTATAACGTTATGACGTATTACGTTATATGGTATAACGTCATATGATATAAAGTTATAACGCATTACGTTATATGGTATAACGTTAGAACGTATTACGTTATACGGTATAACGTTATAACGTATTATGTTATATGGTATACCGTAATATGGTATAACGTTATAACGTATTACGTTATATGGTATAACGTTATAACGTATTACGTTATATGGTATAACGTTATAACGTATTACGTTATATGGTATAACGTCATATGGTATAAAGTTATAACGTATTACGTTATATGGTATAACGTTATAACGTATTACGTTATATGGTATAACGTTATGACGTATTATGTTATATGGTATAACGTTATGACGTATTACGTTATATGGTATAACGTTATAACGTATTACGTTATATGGTATAACGTTATAACGTATTACGTTATATGGTGTAACGTTATAACGTATTACGTTATAGGTTATAACGTTATAACGTATTACGTCATATGCTATAACGTTATAACGTATTACGTTATATGGTATAACGTTATAACGTATTACGTTATATGGTATAACGTTCGAACGTATTACGTTATATGGTATAACGTTCGAACGTATTAAGTTATATGGTATAACGTTATAACGTATTACGTTATATGGTATAACGTTCGAACGTATTACGTTATATGGTATAACGTTATAACGTATTATGTTATATGGTATACCGTAATATGGTATAACGTTATAACGTATTACGTTATATGGTATAACGTCATATGGCATAACGATATAACGTATTACGTTATATGGTATAACGTTATAACGTATTACGTTATATGGTATAACGTTATAACGTATTACGTTATATGGTATAACGTTATAACGTATTACGTTAAATGGTATACCGTAATATGGTATAACGTTATAACGTATTACGTTATATGGTATAACGTTATGACGTATTACGTTATATGGTATAACGTCATATGATATAAAGTTATAACGCATTACGTTATATGGTATAACGTTAGAACGTATTACGTTATATGGTATAACGTTATATGGTATAACATAATAACGTATTACGTTAAATGGTATACCGTTATATGGCATAACGTTATAACGTATTACGTTATATGGTATAACGTTATAACGTATTACGTTAAATGGTATACCGTAATATGGTATAACGTTATAACGTATTACGTTATATGGTATAACGTTATGACGTATTACGTTATATGGTATAACGTCATATGGTATAACGTTATAACGTATTACGTTATATGGTATAACGTTATAACGTATTACGTTATATGGTATAACGTTCGAACGTATTACGTTATATGGTATAACGTTCGAACGTATTACGTTATATGGTATAACGTTATAACGTATTACGTTATATGGTATAAAGTTATAACGTATTACGATATATGGTGTAACGTTATAACGTATTACGTTATAGGTTATAACGTAATAACGTATTACGTTATATGCTATAACGTTATAACGTATTACGTTATATGGTATAACGTTATAACGTATTACGTTATATGGTATAACGTTCGAACGTATTACGTTATATGGTATAACGTTCGAACGTATTACGTTATATGGTATAACGTTATAACGTATTACGTTATATGGTATAACGTTCGAACGTATTACGTTATATGGTATAACGTTATAACGTATTATGTTATATGGTATACCGTAATATGGTATAACGTTATAACGTATTACGTTATATGGTATAACGTCATATGGCATAGCGATATAACGTATTACGTTACATGGTATAACGTTATAACGTATTACGTTATATGGTATAACGTTATAACGTATTACGTTATATGGTATAACGTCATATGGCATAACGATATAACGTATTACGTTATATGGTATAACGTTATAACGTATTACGTTATATGGTATAACGTTATAACGTATTACGTTATATGGTATAACGTTATAACGTATTACGTTAAATGGTATACCGTAATATGGTATAACGTTATAACGTATTACGTTATATGGTATAACGTTATAACGTATTACGTTATATGCTATAACGTTATAACGTATTACGTTATATGGTATAACGTTATAACGTATTACGTTATATGGTATAACGTTATAACGTATTACGTTAAATGGTATACCGTAATATGATATAACGTTATAACGTATTACGTTATATGGTATAACGTCATATGGCATAGCGATATAACGTATTACGTTACATGGTATAACGTTATAACGTATTACGTTATATGGTATAACGTTATAACGTATTACGTTATATGGTATAACGTCATATGGCATAACGATATAACGTATTACGTTATATGCTATAACGTTATAACGTATTACGTTATATGGTATAACGTTATATGGCTTAACGTTATAACGTATTACGTTATGTGGTATAACGATATAACGTATTACGTTATATGGTATAACGTTATATGGCATAACGTTATAACGTATTATGTTATATGGTATAACGTCATATGGTATAAAGTTATAACGTATTACGTTATATGGTATACCGTAAAATGGTATAACGTTATAACGTGTTACGTTATGTGGTATAACGTTATAACGTATTACGTTATATGGTATAACGTTATATGGCATAACGTTATAACGTATTACGTTATATGGTATAACGTCATATGGTATAAAGTTATAACGTATTACGATATATGGTGTAACGTTATAACGTATTACGTTATATGGAATAACGTTATAACGTATTACGTTATATGGTATAACGTTATAACGTATTACGTTATATGGTATAACGTTATATGGTATAACGTTATGACGTATTACGTTATATGGTATAACGTCATATGATATAAAGTTATAACGCATTACGTTATATGGTATAACGTTAGAACGTATTACGTTATATGGTATAACGTCATATGGCATAACGATATAACGTATTACGTTATATGGTATAACGTTATAACGTATTACGTTATATGGTATAACGTTATAACGTATTACGTTATATGGTATAACATAATAACGTATTACGTTAAATGGTATACCGTTATATGGCATAACGTTATAACGTATTACGTTATATGGTATAACGTTATAACGTATTACGTTAAATGGTATACCGTAATATGGTATAACGTTATAACGTATTACGTTATATGGTATAACGATATATGGCATAACGTTATAACGTATTACGTTATATGGTATAACGTCATATGGTATAAAGTTATAACGTATTACGATATATGGTGTAACGTTATAACGTATTACGTTATATGGAATAACGTTATAACGTATTACGTTATATGGTATAACGTTATAACGTATTACGTTATATGGTATAACGTTATATGGTATAACGTTATGACGTATTACGTTATATGGTATAACGTCATATGATATAAAGTTATAACGCATTACGTTATATGGTATAACGTTATAACGTATTACGTTATATGGTATAACGTTATAACGTATTACGTTAAATGGTATACCGTAATATGGTATAACGTTATAACGTATTACGTTATATGGTATAACGTTATGACGTATTACGTTATATGGTATAACGTCATATGATATAAAGTTATAACGCATTACGTTATATGGTATAACGTTAGAACGTATTACGTTATATGGTATAACGTCATAAGGCATAACGATATAACGTATTACGTTATATGGTATAACGTTATAACGTATTACGTTATATGGTATAACGTTATAACGTATTACGTTATATGGTATAACGTTATAACGTATTACGTTAAATGGTATACCGTAATATGGTATAACGTTATAACGTATTACGTTATATGGTATAACGTTATGACGTATTACGTTATATGGTATAACGTCATATGATATAAAGTTATAACGCATTACGTTATATGGTATAACGTTAGAACGCATTACGTTATACGGTATAACGTTATAACGTATTATGTTATATGGTATACCGTTATATGGTATAACGTTATAACGTATTACGTTATATGTTATAACGTTATAACGTATTACGTTATATGGTATAACGTCATATGGTATAAAGTTATAACGTATTACGTTATATGGTATAACGTTATAACGTATTACGTTATATGGTATAACGTTATAACGTATTACGTTATATGGTATAACGTTATATGGCATAACGTTATAACGTATTACGTTATGTGGTATAACGATATAACGTATTACGTTATATGGTATAACGTTATATGGCATAACGTTATAACGTATTATGTTATATGGTATAACGTCATATGGTATAAAGTTATAACGTATTACGTTATATGGTATACCGTAAAATGGTATAACGTTATAACGTGTTACGTTATGTGGTATAACGTTATAACGTATTACGTTATATGGTATAACGTTATATGGCATAACGTTATAACGTATTACGTTATATGGTATAACGTCATATGGTATAAAGTTATAACGTATTACGATATATGGTGTAACGTTATAACGTATTACGTTATATGGAATAACGTTATAACGTATTACGTTATATGGTATAACGTTATAACGTATTACGTTATATGGTATAACGTTATATGGTATAACGTTATGACGTATTACGTTATATGGTATAACGTCATATGATATAAAGTTATAACGCATTACGTTATATGGTATAACGTTAGAACGTATTACGTTATATGGTATAACGTCATATGGCATAACGATATAACGTATTACGTTATATGGTATAACGTTATAACGTATTACGTTATATGGTATAACGTTATAACGTATTACGTTATATGGTATAACATAATAACGTATTACGTTAAATGGTATACCGTTATATGGCATAACGTTATAACGTATTACGTTATATGGTATAACGTTATAACGTATTACGTTAAATGGTATACCGTAATATGGTATAACGTTATAACGTATTACGTTATATGGTATAACGTTATGACGTATTACGTTATATGGTATAACGTCATATGGTATAACGTTATAACGTATTACGTTATATGGTATAACGTTATAACGTATTACGTTATATGGTATACCGTAAAATGGTATAACGTTATAACGTATTACGTTATGTGGTATAACGATATAGCGTATTACGTTATATGGTATAACGTTATATGGCATAACGTTATAACGTATTACGTTATATGGTATAACGTCATATGGTATAAAGTTATAACGTATTACGATATATGGTGTAACGTTATAACGTATTACGTTATATGGTATAACGTTATAACGTATTACGTTATATGGTATACCGTAATATGGTATAACGTTATAACGTATTACGTTATATGGTATAACGTCATATGGTATAACGTTATAACGTATTACGCTATATGGTATAACATTATAACGTATTACGCTATATGGTATAACGTTATAACGTATTACGTTATATGGTATACCGTAATATGGTATAACGTTATAACGTATTGTAATATCGGAAAATAAGGATAGAAATTTTTTCCCGATTACTTACAATTTATTAATATTAAACTGAATATACGGATATAAATTGGACAGAGAACGATATTTAACGGAAACTAAATGCAATACTCGTATCTATATCAAATAACTTTACAGTTATTTGATCACTCTCGTCACAACGAATCTAACACACACACTCTCTCTCTCTAACAACTCTATCAATTCTCACGACTCTACTCTTCGACGACTCGAAACGTCTAACGACTCTACTCTTCAGCGACTCAATTAGCTCTAACGACTCTACTCTTCAACGACTCAATTCGCTCTGACTCTCGCAACACACTCGCTTTTCGACTCGCATACTCTGACCTCTCGGTCATCGCTCCTTGAACCCGAAACCGTCCTTCTGCTCTAGCGTTCTTTATTGTTATTCTCATATCTCTGTAAGAACTAGGTGACTTTAGTCACATAGGCGCTCTTAAATGTAAACGAACCACAGATGGACGACGTACACGGTTTTTTCTATTTTCAACCGATCTCTAATTCAAATGTATTCTACGATATTACAGTATTACGTTATGTGGTATAACGTTATAACGTATTACATTATATGGTATAACGTTATAACGTATTACGTTAAATGGTATACCGTTATATGGCATAACGTTATAACGTATTACGTTATATGGTATAACGTTATAACGTATTACGTTATATGGTATAACGTTATAACGTATTACGTTATATGGTATAACGTCATATGGTATAAAGTTATAACGTATTACGATATATGGTGTAACGTTATAACGTATTACGTTATATGTTATAACGTTATAACGTATTACGTTATATGCTATAACGTTATAACGTATTACGTTATATGGTATAACGTTATAACGTATTACGTTATATGGTATAACGTTCGAACGTATAACGTTATATGGTATAACGTTATAACGTATTACGTTATAAGGTATAACGTTATAACGTATTACGTTATATGGTATAACGTTCGAACGTATTACGTTATATGGTATAACTTTATAACGTATTACGTTATATGGTATAACGTTATAACGTATTACGTTATATGGTATAACGTTCGAACGTATTACGTTATATGGTATAACGTTCGAACGTATTACGTTATATGGTATAACGTTATAACGTATTACGTTATATGGTATAACGTTCGAACGTATTACGTTATATGGTATAACGTTATAACGTATTATGTTATATGGTATACCGTAATATGGTATAACGTTATAACGTATTACGTTATATGGTGTAACGTCATATGGCATAACGATATAACGTATTACGTTATATGGTATAACGTTATAACGTATTACGTTATATGGTATAACGTTATAACGTATTACGTTATATGGTATAACGTTATAACGTATTACGTTAAATGGTATACCGTAATATGGTATAACGTTATAACGTATTACGTTATATGGTATAACGTTATGACGTATTACGTTATATGGTATAACGTCATATGATATAAAGTTATAACGCATTACGTTATATGGTATAACGTTAGAACGTATTACGTTAAATGGTATACCGTAATATGGTATAACGTTATAACGTATTACGTTATATGGTATAACGTTATGACGTATTACGTTATATGGTATAACGTCATATGGTATAACGTTATAACGTATTACGTTATATGGTATAACGTTATAACGTATTACGTTATATGGTATAACGTTCGAACGTACTACGTTATATGGTATAACGTTCGAACGTATTACGTTATATGGTATAACGTTATAACGTATTACGTTATATGGTATAAAGTTATAACGTATTACGATATATGGTGTAACGTTATAACGTATTACGTTATAGGTTATAACGTTATAACGTCTTACGTTATATGCTATAACGTTATAACGTATTACGTTATATGGTATAACGTTATAACGTATTACGTTATATGGTATAACGTTCGTACGTATTACGTTATATGGTATAACGTTATAACGTATTACGTTATATGGTATAACGTTATAACGTATTACGTTAAATGGTATACCGTAATATGGTATAACGTTATAACGTATTACGTTATATGGTATAACGTTATGACGTATTACGTTATATGGTATAACGTCATATGATATAAAGTTATAACGCATTACGTTATATGGTATAACGTTAGAACGTATTACGTTATATGGTATAACGTCATATGGCATAACGATATAACGTATTACGTTATATGGTATAACGTTATAACGTATTACGTTATATGGTATAACGTTATAACGTATTACGTTATATGGTATAACGTTATAACGTATTACGTTAAATGGTATACCGTAATATGGTATAACGTTATAACGTATTA
Source organism: Bombus huntii (assembly GCF_024542735.1). Classification (NCBI taxonomy): domain Eukaryota; kingdom Metazoa; phylum Arthropoda; class Insecta; order Hymenoptera; family Apidae; genus Bombus; species Bombus huntii. The sequence goes on along the minus strand of NW_026099317.1, from coordinate 915,245 downwards.
CGTTATATGCTATAACGTTATAACGTATTACGTTATATGCTATAACGTTATAACGTATTACGTTATATGGTATAACGTTCGAACGTATTACGTTATATGGTATAACGTTCGAACGTATTACGTTATATGGTATAACGTTCGAACGTATTACGTTATATGGTATAACGTTATAACGTATTACGTTATATGGTATAACGTTCGAACGTATTACGTTATATGGTATAACGTTATAACGTATTATGTTATATGGTATACCGTAATAAGGTATAACGTTATAACGTATTACGTTATATGGTATAACGTCATATGGCATAGCGATATAACGTATTACGTTACATGGTATAACGTTATAACGTATTACGTTATATGGTATAACGTTATAACGTATTACGTTATATGGTATAACGTTATAACGTATTACGTTAAATGGTATACCGTAATATGGTATAACGTTATAACGTATTACGTTATATGGTATAACGTTATGACGTATTACGTTATATGGTATAACGTCATATGATATAAAGTTATAACGCATTACGTTATATGGTATAACGTTAGAACGTATTACGTTATATGGTATAACGTCATATGGCATAACGATATAACGTATTACGTTATATGGTATAACGTTATAACGTATTACGTTATATGGTATAACGTTATAACGTATTACGTTATATGGTATAACGTTATAACGTATTACGTTAAATGGTATACCGTAATATGGTATAACGTTATAACGTATTACGTTATATGGTATAACGTTATGACGTATTACGTTATATGGTATAACGTCATATGATATAAAGTTATAACGCATTACGTTATATGGTATAACGTTAGAACGCATTACGTTATACGGTATAACGTTATAACGTATTATGTTATATGGTATACCGTAATATGGTATAACGTTATAACGTATTACGTTATATGTTATAACGTTATAACGTATTACGTTATATGGTATAACGTCATATGGTATAAAGTTATAACGTATTACGTTATATGGTATAACGTTATAACGTATTACGTTATATGGTATAACGTTATAACGTATTACGTTATATGGTATAACGTTATAACGTATTACGTTATATGGTATAACGTTATATGGCATAACGTTATAACGTATTACGTTATGTGGTATAACGATATAACGTATTACGTTATATGGTATAACGTTATATGGCATAACGTTATAACGTATTATGTTATATGGTATAACGTCATATGGTATAAAGTTATAACGTATTACGTTATATGGTATACCGTAAAATGGTATAACGTTATAACGTGTTACGTTATGTGGTATAACGTTATAACGTATTACGTTATATGGTATAACGTTATATGGCATAACGTTATAACGTATTACGTTATATGGTATAACGTCATATGGTATAAAGTTATAACGTATTACGATATATGGTGTAACGTTATAACGTATTACGTTATATGGAATAACGTTATAACGTATTACGTTATATGGTATAACGTTATAACGTATTACGTTATATGGTATAACGTTATATGGTATAACGTTATGACGTATTACGTTATATGGTATAACGTCATATGATATAAAGTTATAACGCATTACGTTATATGGTATAACGTTAGAACGTATTACGTTGTATGGTATAACGTCATATGGCATAACGATATAACGTATTACGTTATATGGTATAACGTTGTAACGTATTACGTTATATGGTATAACGTTATAACGTATTACGTTATATGGTATAACATAATAACGTATTACGTTAAATGGTATACCGTTATATGGCATAACGTTATAACGTATTACGTTATATGGTATAACGTTATAACGTATTACGTTAAATGGTATACCGTAATATGGTATAACGTTATAACGTATTACGTTATATGGTATAACGTTATGACGTATTACGTTATATGGTATAACGTCATATGGTATAACGTTATAACGTATTACGTTATATGGTATAACGTTATAACGTATTACGTTATATGGTATACCGTAAAATGGTATAACGTTATAACGTATTACGTTATGTGGTATAACGATATAGCGTATTACGTTATATGGTATAACGTTATATGGCATAACGTTATAACGTATTACGTTATATGGTATAACGTCATATGGTATAAAGTTATAACGTATTACGATATATGGTGTAACCTTATAACGTATTACGTTATATGGTATAACGTTATAACGTATTACGTTATATGGTATACCGTAATATGGTATAACGTTATAACGTATTACGTTATATGGTATAACGTCATATGGTATAACGTTATAACGTATTACGCTATATGGTATAACATTATAACGTATTACGCTATATGGTATAACGTTATAACGTATTACGTTATATGGTATACCGTAATATGGTATAACGTTATAACGTATTGTAATATCGGAAAATAAGTATAGAAATTTTTTCCCGATTACTTACAATTTATTAATATTAAACTGAATATACGGATATAAATTGGACAGAGAACGATATTTAACGGAAACTAAATGCAATACTCGTATCTATATCAAATAACTTTACAGTTATTTGATCACTCTCGTCACAACGAATCTAACACACACACTCTCTCTCTCTAACAACTATATCAATTCTCACGACTCTACTCTTCGACGACTCGAAACGTCTAACGACTCTACTCTTCAGCGACTCAATTAGCTCTAACGACTCTACTCTTCAACGACTCAATTCGCTCTGACTCTCGCAACACACTCGCTTTTCGACTCGCATACTCTGACCTCTCGGTCATCGCTCCTTGAACCCGAAACCGTCCTTCTGCTCTAGCGTTCTTTATTGTTATTCTCATATCTCTGTAAGAACTAGGTGACTTTAGTCACATAGGCGCTCTTAAATGTAAACGAACCACAGATGGACGACGTACACGGTTTTTTCTATTTTCAACCGATCTCTAATTCAAATTTATTCTACGATATTACAGTATTACGTTATGTGGTATAACGTTATAACGTATTACATTATATGGCATAACGTTATAGCGTATTACGTTATATGGTATAACGTCATATGGTATAAAGTTATAACGTATTACGATATATGGTGTAACGTTATAACGTATTACGTTATATGGTATAACGTTATAACGTATTACGTTATATGGTATAACGTCATATGGTATAAAGTTATAACGTATTACGATATATGGTGTAACGTTATAACGTATTACGTTATATGTTATAACGTTATAACGTATTACGTTATATGCTATAACGTTATAACGTATTACGTTATATGGTATAACGTTATAACGTATTACGTTATATGGTATAACGTTCGAACGTATTACGTTATATGGTATAACGTTATAACGTATTACGTTATAAGGTATAACGTTATAACGTATTACGTTATATGGTATAACGTTCGAACGTATTACGTTATATGGTATAACTTTATAACGTATTACGTTATATGGTATACCGTAATATGGTATAACGTTATAACGGATTACGTTATATGGTATACCGTAAAATGGTATAACGTTATAACGTATTACGTTATATGCTATAACGTTATGACGTATTACGTTATATGGTATAACGTTATAACGTATTACGTTATATGGTATAACGTTGTAACGTATTACGTTATATGGTATAACGTTATAACGTATTACGTTATATGGTATAACGTCATATGGTATAAAGTTATAACGTATTACGATATATGGTGTAACGTCATATGGTATAAAGTTATAACGTATTACGATATATGGTGTAACGTTATAACGTATTACGTTATATGTTATAACGTTATAACGTATTACGTTATATGCTATAACGTTATATGGCATAACGTTATAACGTATTACGTTATATGGTATAACGTTATGACGTATTACGTTATATGGTATAACGTTATAACGTATTACGTTATATGGTATAACGTTATATGGTATAACGTTATAACGTATTACGTTAAATGGTATACCGTTATATGGCATAACGTTATAACGTATTACGTTATATGGTATAACGTTATAACGTATTACGTTATGTGGTATAACGTTATAACGTATTACGTTATATGGTATAACGTTATAACGTATTACGTTATATGGTATAACGTCATATGGTATAAAGTTATAACGTATTACGATATATGGTGTAACGTCATATGGTATAAAGTTATAACGTATTACGATATATGGTGTAACGTTATAACGTATTACGTTATATGTTATAACGTTATAACGTATTACGTTATATGCTATAACGTTATAACGTATTACGTTATATGGTATAACGTTATAACGTATTACGTTATATGGTATAACGTTCGAACGTATTACGTTATATGGTATAACGTTATAACTTATTACGTTATATGGTATAACGTTATAACGTATTACGTTATATGGTATAACGTTCGAATGTATTACGTTATATGGTATAACGTTATAACGTATTACGTTATATGGTATAACGTTATAACGTATTACGTTATATGGTATAACGTCATATGGTATAAAGTTATAACGTATTACGTTATATGGTATAACGTTATAACGTATTACGTTATATGGTATAACGTCATATGGTATAAAGTTATAACGCATTACGTTATATGGTATAACGTTATAACGTATTACGTTATATGGTATAACGTTATAACGTATTACGTTATATGGTATAACGTCATATGGTATAAAGTTATAACGTATTACGATATATGGTGTAACGTTATAACGTATTACGTTATATGTTATAACGTTATAACGTATTACGTTATATGGTATAACGTTATAACGTATTACGTTATATGGTATAACGTTATAACGTATTACGTTATATGGTATAACGTCATATGGCATAACGATATAACGTATTACGTTATATGGTATAACGTTATAACGTATTACGTTATATGGTATAACGTTATAACGTATTACGTTATATGGTATAACGTTATAACGTATTACGTTAAATGGTATACCGTAATATGGTATAACGTTATAACGTATTACGTTATATGGTATAACGTTATGACGTATTACGTTATATGGTATAACGTCATATGATATAAAGTTATAACGCATTACGTTATATGGTATAACGTTAGAACGTATTACGTTATACGGTATAACGTTATAACGTATTATGTTATATGGTATACCGTAATATGGTATAACATTATAACGTATTACGTTATATGGTATAACGTTATAACGTATTACGTTATATGGTATAACGTCATATGGTATAAAGTTATAACGCATTACGTTATATGGTATAACGTTATAACGTATTACGTTATATGGTATAACGTTATGACGTATTACGTTATATGGTATAACGTTATGACGTATTACGTTATATGGTATAACGTTATAACGTATTACGTTATATGGTATAACGTTATAACGTATTACGTTATATGGTATAACGTTATATGGTATAACGTTATAACGTATTACGTTAAATGGTATACCGTTATATGGCATAACGTTATAACGTATTACGTTTATGGTATAACTTTATAACGTATTACGTTATATGGTATAACGTTATAACGTATTACGTTATATGGTATAACGTTATAACGTATTACGTTATATGGTATAACGTCATATGGTATAAAGTTATAACGTATTACGATATATGGTGTAACGTTATAACGTATTACGTTATATGTTATAACGTTATAACGTATTACGTTATATGCTATAACGTTATAACGTATTACGTTATATGGTATAACGTTATAACGTATTACGTTATATGGTATAACGTTCGAACGTATTACGTTATATGGTATAACGTTCGAACGTATTACGTTATATGGTATAACGTTCGAACGTATTACGTTATATGGTATAACGTTATAACGTATTACGTTATATGGTATAACGTTCGAACGTATTACGTTATATGGTATAACGTTATAACGCATTATGTTATATGGTATACCGTAATATTGTATAACGTTATAACGTATTACCTTATATGGTATAACGTTAGAACGTATTACGTTATATGGTATAACGTCATATGGTATATAGTTATAACGTATTACGTTATATGGTATAACGTTATAACGTATTACGTTATATGGTATAACGTTATAACGTATTACGTTATATGGTATAACGTCATATGGCATAACGATATAACGTATTACGTTATATGGTATAACGTCATATGATATAAAGTTACAACGCATTACGTTATATGGTATAACGTTAGAACGTATTACGTTATACGGTATAACGTTATAACGTATTATGTTATATGGTATACCGTAATATGGTATAACGTTATAACGTATTACGTTATATGGCATAACGTTATAACGTATTACGTTATATGGTATAACGTCATATGGTATAAAGTTATAACGTATTACGATATATGGTGTAACGTTATAACGTATTACGTTATATGTTATAACGTTATAACGTATTACGTTATATGCTATAACGTTATAACGTATTACGTTATATGCTATAACGTTATAACGTATTACGTTATATGGTATAACGTTCGAACGTATTACGTTATATGGTATAACGTTCGAACGTATTACGTTATATGGTATAACGTTCGAACGTATTACGTTATATGGTATAACGTTATAACGTATTACGTTATATGGTATAACGTTATAACGTATTATGTTATATGGTATACCGTAATATGGTATAACGTTATAACGTATTACGTTATATGTTATAACGTTATAACGTATTACGTTATATGGTATAACGTCATATGGTATAAAGTTATAACGTATTACGTTATATGGTATAACGTTATAACGTATTACGTTATATGGTATAACGTTATAACGTATTACGTTATATGGTATAACGTTATAACGTATTACGTTATATGGTATAACGTTATATGGCATAACGTTATAACGTATTACGTTATGTGGTATAACGATATAACGTATTACGTTATGTGGTATAACGTTATATGGCATAACGTTATAACGTATTATGTTATATGGTATAACGTCATATGGTATAAAGTTATAACGTATTACGTTATATGGTATACCGTAAAATGGTATAACGTTATAACGTGTTACGTTATGTGGTATAACGTTATAACGTATTACGTTATATGGTATAACGTTATATGGCATAACGTTATAACGTATTACGTTATATGGTATAACGTCATATGGTATAAAGTTATAACGTATTACGATATATGGTGTAACGTTATAACGTATTACGTTATATGGAATAACGTTATAACGTATTACGTTATATGGTATAACGTTATATGGTATAACGTTATGACGTATTACGTTATATGGTATAACGTCATATGATATAAAGTTATAACGCATTACGTTATATGGTATAACGTTAGAACGTATTACGTTATATGGTATAACGTCATATGGCATAACGATATAACGTATTACGTTATATGGTATAACGTTGTAACGTATTACGTTATATGGTATAACGTTATAACGTATTACGTTATATGGTATAACATAATAACGTATTACGTTAAATGGTATACCGTTATATGGCATAACGTTATAACGTATTACGTTATATGGTATAACGTTATAACGTATTACGTTAAATGGTATACCGTAATATGGTATAACGTTATAACGTATTACGTTATATGGTATAACGTTATGACGTATTACGTTATATGGTATAACGTCATATGGTATAACGTTATAACGTATTACGTTATATGGTATAACGTTATAACGTATTACGTTATATGGTATACCGTAAAATGGTATAACGTTATAACGTATTACGTTATGTGGTATAACGATATAGCGTATTACGTTATATGGTATAACGTTATATGGCATAACGTTATAACGTATTACGTTATATGGTATAACGTCATATGGTATAAAGTTATAACGTATTACGATATATGGTGTAACGTTATAACGTATTACGTTATATGGTATAACGTTATAACGTATTACGTTATATGGTATACCGTAATATGGTATAACGTTATAACGTATTACGTTATATGGTATAACGTCATATGGTATAACGTTATAACGTATTACGCTATATGGTATAACATTATAACGTATTACGCTATATGGTATAACGTTATAACGTATTACGTTATATGGTATACCGTAATATGGTATAACGTTATAACGTATTGTAATATCGGAAAATAAGGATAGAAATTTTTTCCCGATTACTTACAATTTATTAATATTAAACTGAATATACGGATATAAATTGGACAGAGAACGATATTTAACGGAAACTAAATGCAATACTCGTATCTATATCAAATAACTTTACAGTTATTTGATCACTCTCGTCACAACGAATCTAACACACACACTCTCTCTCTCTAACAACTATATCAATTCTCACGACTCTACTCTTCGACGACTCGAAACGTCTAACGACTCTACTCTTCAGCGACTCAATTAGCTCTAACGACTCTACTCTTCAACGACTCAATTCGCTCTGACTCTCGCAACACACTCGCTTTTCGACTCGCATACTCTGACCTCTCGGTCATCGCTCCTTGAACCCGAAACCGTCCTTCTGCTCTAGCGTTCTTTATTGTTATTCTCATATCTCTGTAAGAACTAGGTGACTTTAGTCACATAGGCGCTCTTAAATGTAAACGAACCACAGATGGACGACGTACACGGTTTTTTCTATTTTCAACCGATCTCTAATTCAAATTTATTCTACGATATTACAGTATTACGTTATGTGGTATAACGTTATAACGTATTACATTATATGGCATAACGTTATAGCGTATTACGTTATATGGTATAACGTCATATGGTATAAAGTTATAACGTATTACGATATATGGTGTAACGTTATAACGTATTACGTTATATGGTATAACGTTATAACGTATTACGTTATATGGTATAACGTCATATGGTATAAAGTTATAACGTATTACGATATATGGTGTAACGTTATAACGTATTACGTTATATGTTATAACGTTATAACGTATTACGTTATATGCTATAACGTTATAACGTATTACGTTATATGGTATAACGTTATAACGTATTACGTTATATGGTATAACGTTCGAACGTATTACGTTATATGGTATAACGTTATAACGTATTACGTTATAAGGTATAACGTTATAACGTATTACGTTATATGGTATAACGTTCGAACGTATTACGTTATATGGTATAACTTTATAACGTATTACGTTATATGGTATACCGTAATATGGTATAACGTTATAACGGATTACGTTATATGGTATACCGTAAAATGGTATAACGTTATAACGTATTACGTTATATGCTATAACGTTATGACGTATTACGTTATATGGTATAACGTTATAACGTATTACGTTATATGGTATAACGTTGTAACGTATTACGTTATATGGTATAACGTTATAACGTATTACGTTATATGGTATAACGTCATATGGTATAAAGTTATAACGTATTACGATATATGGTGTAACGTCATATGGTATAAAGTTATAACGTATTACGATATATGGTGTAAAGTTATAACGTATTACGTTATATGTTATAACGTTATAACGTATTACGTTATATGCTATAACGTTATATGGCATAACGTTATAACGTATTACGTTATATGGTATAACGTTATGACGTATTACGTTATATGGTATAACGTTATAACGTATTACGTTATATGGTATAACGTTATATGGTATAACGTTATAACGTATTACGTTAAATGTTATACCGTTATATGGCATAACGTTATAACGTATTACGTTATATGGTATAACGTTATAACGTATTACGTTATGTGGTATAACGTTATAACGTATTACGTTATATGGTATAACGTTATAACGTATTACGTTATATGGTATAACGTCATATGGTATAAAGTTATAACGTATTACGATATATGGTGTAACGTCATATGGTATAAAGTTATAACGTATTACGATATATGGTGTAACGTTATAACGTATTACGTTATATGTTATAACGTTATAACGTATTACGTTATATGCTATAACGTTATAACGTATTACGTTATATGGTATAACGTTATAACGTATTACGTTATATGGTATAACGTTCGAACGTATTACGTTATATGGTATAACGTTATAACTTATTACGTTATATGGTATAACGTTATAAAGTATTACGTTATATGGTATAACGTTCGAATGTATTACGTTATATGGTATAACGTTATAACGTATTACGTTATATGGTATAACGTTATAACGTATTACGTTATATGGTATAACGTCATATGGTATAAAGTTATAACGTATTACGATATATGGTATAACGTTATAACGTATTACGTTATATGGTATAACGTCATATGGTATAAAGTTATAACGCATTACGTTATATGGTATAACGTTATAACGTATTACGTTATATGGTATAACGTTATAACGTATTACGTTATATGGTATAACGTCATATGGTATAAAGTTATAACGTATTACGATATATGGTGTAACGTTATAACGTATTACGTTATATGTTATAACGTTATAACGTATTACGTTATATGGTATAACGTTATAACGTATTACGTTATATGGTATAACGTTATAACGTATTACGTTATATGGTATAACGTCATATGGCATAACGATATAACGTATTACGTTATATGGTATAACGTTATAACGTATTACGTTATATGGTATAACGTTATAACGTATTACGTTATATGGTATAACGTTATAACGTATTACGTTAAATGGTATACCGTAATATGGTATAACGTTATAACGTATTACGTTATATGGTATAACGTTATGACGTATTACGTTATATGGTATAACGTCATATGATATAAAGTTATAACGCATTACGTTATATGGTATAACGTTAGAACGTATTACGTTATACGGTATAACGATATAACGTATTACGTTATATGGTATAACATAATAACGTATTACGTTAAATGGTATACCGTTATATGGCATAACGTTATAACGTATTACGTTATATGGTATAACGTTATAACGTATTACGTTAAATGGTATACCGTAATATGGTATAACGTTATAACGTATTACGTTATATGGCATAACGTTATAACGTATTACGTTATATGGTATAACGTCATATGGTATAAAGTTATAACGTATTACGATATATGGTGTAACGTTATAACGTATTACGTTATATGGTATAACGTTATAACGTATTACGTTATATGGTATACCGTAATATGGTATAACGTTATAACGTATTACGTTATATGGTATAACGTCATATGGTATAACGTTATAACGTATTACGCTATATGGTATAACATTATAACGTATTACGCTATATGGTATAACGTTATAACGTATTACGTTATATGGTATACCGTAATATGGTATAACGTTATAACGTATTGTAATATCGGAAAATAAGGATAGAAATTTTTTCCCGATTACTTACAATTTATTAATATTAAACTGAATATACGGATATAAATTGGACAGAGAACGATATTTAACGGAAACTAAATGCAATACTCGTATCTATATCAAATAACTTTACAGTTATTTGATCACTCTCGTCACAACGAATCTAACACACACACTCTCTCTCTCTAACAACTATATCAATTCTCACGACTCTACTCTTCGACGACTCGAAACGTCTAACGACTCTACTCTTCAGCGACTCAATTAGCTCTAACGACTCTACTCTTCAACGACTCAATTCGCTCTGACTCTCGCAACACACTCGCTTTTCGACTCGCATACTCTGACCTCTCGGTCATCGCTCCTTGAACCCGAAACCGTCCTTCTGCTCTAGCGTTCTTTATTGTTATTCTCATATCTCTGTAAGAACTAGGTGACTTTAGTCACATAGGCGCTCTTAAATGTAAACGAACCACAGATGGACGACGTACACGGTTTTTTCTATTTTCAACCGATCTCTAATTCAAATTTATTCTACGATATTACAGTATTACGTTATGTGGTATAACGTTATAACGTATTACATTATATGGCATAACGTTATAGCGTATTACGTTATATGGTATAACGTCATATGGTATAAAGTTATAACGTATTACGATATATGGTGTAACGTTATAACGTATTACGTTATATGGTATAACGTTATAACGTATTACGTTATATGTTATAACGTCATATGGTATAAAGTTATAACGTATTACGATATATGGTGTAACGTTATAACGTATTACGTTATATGTTATAACGTTATAACGTATTACGTTATATGCTATAACGTTATAACGTATTACGTTATATGGTATAACGTTATAACGTATTACGTTATATGGTATAACGTTCGAACGTATTACGTTATATGGTATAACGTTATAACGTATTACGTTATAAGGTATAACGTTATAACGTATTACGTTATATGGTATAACGTTCGAACGTATTACGTTATATGGTATAACTTTATAACGTATTACGTTATATGGTATACCGTAATATGGTATAACGTTATAACGGATTACGTTATATGGTATACCGTAAAATGGTATAACGTTATAACGTATTACGTTATATGCTATAACGTTATGACGTATTACGTTATATGGTATAACGTTATAACGTATTACGTTATATGGTATAACGTTGTAACGTATTACGTTATATGGTATAACGTTATAACGTATTACGTTATATGGTATAACGTCATATGGTATAAAGTTATAACGTATTACGATATATGGTGTAACGTCATATGGTATAAAGTTATAACGTATTACGATATATGGTGTAACGTTATAACGTATTACGTTATATGTTATAACGTTATAACGTATTACGTTATATGCTATAACGTTATATGGCATAACGTTATAACGTATTACGTTATATGGTATAACGTTATGACGTATTACGTTATATGGTATAACGTTATAACGTATTACGTTATATGGTATAACGTTATATGGTATAACGTTATAACGTATTACGTTAAATGGTATACCGTTATATGGCATAACGTTATAACGTATTACGTTATATGGTATAACGTTATAACGTATTACGTTATGTGGTATAACGTTATAACGTATTACGTTATATGGTATAACGTTATAACGTATTACGTTATATGGTATAACGTCATATGGTATAAAGTTATAACGTATTACGATATATGGTGTAACGTCATATGGTACAAAGTTATAACGTATTACGATATATGGTGTAACGTTATAACGTATTACGTTATATGTTATAACGTTATAACGTATTACGTTATATGCTATAACGTTATAACGTATTACGTTATATGGTATAACGTTATAACGTATTACGTTATATGGTATAACGTTCGAACGTATTACGTTATATGGTATAACGTTATAACTTATTACGTTATATGGTATAACGTTATAAAGTATTACGTTATATGGTATAACGTTCGAATGTATTACGTTATATGGTATAACGTTATAACGTATTACGTTATATGGTATAACGTTATAACGTATTACGTTATATGGTATAACGTCATATGGTATAAAGTTATAACGTATTACGTTATATGGTATAACGTTATAACGTATTACGTTATATGGTATAACGTCATATGGTATAAAGTTATAACGCATTACGTTATATGGTATAACGTTATAACGTATTACGTTATATGGTATAACGTTATAACGTATTACGTTATATGGTATAACGTCATATGGTATAAAGTTATAACGTATTACGATATATGGTGTAACGTTATAACGTATTACGTTATATGTTATAACGTTATAACGTATTACGTTATATGGTATTACGTTATAACGTATTACGTTAAATGGTATACCGTAATATGGTATAACGTTATAACGTATTACGTTATATGGTATAACGTTATGACGTATTACGTTATATGGTATAACGTCATATGATATAAAGTTATAACGCATTACGTTATATGGTATAACGTTAGAACGTATTACGTTATACGGTATAACGTTATAACGTATTACGTTATATGGTATAACATAATAACGTATTACGTTAAATGGTATACCGTTATATGGCATAACGTTATAACGTATTACGTTATATGGTATAACGTTATAACGTATTACGTTATATGGCATAACGTTATAACGTATTACGTTATAACGTATTACGTTATATGGCATAACGTTATAACGTATTACGTTATATGGTATAACGTCATATGGTATAAAGTTATAACGTATTACGATATATGGTGTAACGTTATAACGTATTACGTTATATGGTATAACGTTATAACGTATTACGTTATATGGTATACCGTAATATGGTATAACGTTATAACGTATTACGTTATATGGTATAACGTCATATGGTATAACGTTATAACGTATTACGCTATATGGTATAACATTATAACGTATGACGCTATATGGTATAACGTTATAACGTATTACGTTATATGGTATACCGTAATATGGTATAACGTTATAACGTATTGTAATATCGGAAAATAAGGATAGAAATTTTTTCCCGATTACTTACAATTTATTAATATTAAACTGAATATACGGATATAAATTGGACAGAGAACGATATTTAACGGAAACTAAATGCAATACTCGTATCTATATCAAATAACTTTACAGTTATTTGATCACTCTCGTCACAACGAATCTAACACACACACTCTCTCTCTCTAACAACTATATCAATTCTCACGACTCTACTCTTCGACGACTCGAAACGTCTAACGACTCTACTCTTCAGCGACTCAATTAGCTCTAACGACTCTACTCTTCAACGACTCAATTCGCTCTGACTCTCGCAACACACTCGCTTTTCGACTCGCATACTCTGACCTCTCGGTCATCGCTCCTTGAACCCGAAACCGTCCTTCTGCTCTAGCGTTCTTTATTGTTGTTCTCATATCTCTGTAAGAACTAGGTGACTTTAGTCACATAGGCGCTCTTAAATGTAAACGAACCACAGATGGACGACGTACACGGTTTTTTCTATTTTCAACCGATCTCTAATTCAAATTTATTCTACGATATTACAGTATTACGTTATGTGGTATAACGTTATAACGTATTACATTATATGGCATAACGTTATAGCGTATTACGTTATATGGTATAACGTCATATGGTATAAAGTTATAACGTATTACGATATATGGTGTAACGTTATAACGTATTACGTTATATGGTATAACGTTATAACGTATTACGTTATATGGTATAACGTCATATGGTATAAAGTTATAACGTATTACGTTATATGCTATAACGTTATGACGTATTACGTTATATGGTATAACGTTATAACGTATTACGTTATATGGTATAACGTTGTAACGTATTACGTTATGTGGTATAACGTTATAACGTATTACGTTATATGGTATAACGTCATATGGTATAAAGTTATAACGTATTACGATATATGGTGTAACGTCATATGGTATAAAGTTATAACGTATTACGATATATGGTGTAACGTTATAACGTATTACGTTATATGTTATAACGTTATAACGTATTACGTTATATGCTATAACGTTCTATGGCATAACGTTATAACGTGTTACGTTATATGGTATAACGTTATGACGTATTACGTTATATGGTATAACGTTATAACGTATTACGTTATATGGTATAACGTTATATGGTATAACGTTATAACGTATTACGTTAAATGGTATACCGTTATATGGCATAACGTTATAACGTATTACGTTATATGGTATAACGTTATAACGTATTACGTTATGTGGTATAACGTTATAACGTATTACGTTATATGGTATAACGTTATAACGTATTACGTTATATGGTATAACGTCATATGGTATAAAGTTATAACGTATTACGATATATGGTGTAACGTCATATGGTATAAAGTTATAACGTATTACGATATATGGTGTAACGTTATAACGTATTACGTTATATGTTATAACGTTATAACGTATTACGTTATATGCTATAACGTTATAACGTATTACGTTATATGGTATAACGTTATAACGTATTACGTTATATGGTATAACGTTCGAACGTATTACGTTATATGGTATAACGTTATAACTTATTACGTTATATGGTATAACGTTATAAAGTATTACGTTATATGGTATAACGTTCGAATGTATTACGTTATATGGTATAACGTTATAACGTATTACGTTATATGGTATAACGTTATAACGTATTACGTTATATGGTATAACGTCATATGGTATAAAGTTATAACGTATTACGTTATATGGTATAACGTTATAACGTATTACGTTATATGGTATAACGTCATATGGTATAAAGTTATAACGCATTACGTTATATGGTATAACGTTATAACGTATTACGTTATATGGTATAACGTTATAACGTATTACGTTATATGGTATAACGTCATATGGTATAAAGTTATAACGTATTACGATATATGGTGTAACGTTATAACGTATTACGTTATATGTTATAACGTTATAACGTATTACGTTATATGGTATAACGTTATAACGTATTACGTTATATGGTATAACGTTATAACGTATTACGTTATATGGTATAACGTCATATGGCATAACGATATAACGTATTACGTTATATGGTATAACGTTATAACGTATTACGTTATATGCTATAACGTTATAACGTATTACGTTATATGGTATAACGTTATAACGTATTACCTTAAATGGTATACCGTAATATGGTATAACGTTATAACGTATTACGTTATATGGTATAACGTTATGACGTATTACGTTATATGGTATAACGTTATATGATATAAAGTTATAACGCATTACGTTATATGGTATAACGTTAGAACGTATTACGTTATACGGTATAACGTTATAACGTATTATGTTATATGGTATACCGTAATATGGTATAACATTATAACGTATTACGTTATATGGTATAACGTTATAACGTATTACGTTATATGGTATAACGTCATATGGTATAAAGTTATAACGCATTACGTTATATGGTATAACGTTATAACGTATTACGTTATATGGTATAACGTTATGACGTATTACGTTATATGGTATAACGTTATGACGTATTACGTTATATGGTATAACGTTATAACGTATTACGTTATATGGTATAACGTTATAACGTATTACGTTATATGGTATAACGTTATATGGTATAACGTTATAACGTATTACGTTAAATGGTATACCGTTATATGGCATAACGTTATAACGTATTACGTTTATGGTATAACTTTATAACGTATTACGTTATATGGTATAACGTTATAACGTATTACGTTATATGGTATAACGTTATAACGTATTACGTTATATGGTATAACGTCATATGGTATAAAGTTATAACGTATTACGATATATGGTGTAACGTTATAACGTATTACGTTATATGTTATAACGTTATAACGTATTACGTTATATGCTATAACGTTATAACGTATTACGTTATATGGTATAACGTTATAACGTATTACGTTATATGGTATAACGTTCGAATATTACGTTATATGGTATAACGTTCGAACGTATTACGTTATATGGTATAACGTTCGAACGTATTACGTTATATGGTATAACGTTATAACGTATTACGTTATATGGTATAACGTTCGAACGTATTACGTTATATGGTATAACGTTATAACGCATTATGTTATATGGTATACCGTAATATTGTATAACGTTATAACGTATTACGTTATATGGTATAACGTTAGAACGTATTACGTTATATGGTATAACGTCATATGGTATATAGTTATAACGTATTACGTTATATGGTATAACGTTATAACGTATTACGTTATATGGTATAACGTTCGAACGTATTACGTTATATGGTATAACGTTATAACGTATTACGTTATATGGTATAACTTTCGAACGTATTACGTTATATGGTATAACGTTATAACGTATTATGTTATATGGTATACCGTAATATGGTATAGCGTTATAACGTATTACGTTATATGGTATAACGTTAGAACGTATTACGTTATATGGTATAACGTCATATGGTATATAGTTATAACGTATTACGTTATATGGTATAACGTTATAACGTATTGCGTTATATGGTATAACGTTATAACGTATTACGTTATATGGTATAACGTCATATGGCATAACGATATAACGTATTTCGTTATATGGTATAACGTTATAACGTATTACGTTATATGGTATAACGTTATAACGTATTACGTTAAATGGTATACCGTAATATGGTATAACGTTATAACGTATTACGTTATATGGTATAACGTTATGACGTATTACGTTATATGGTATAACGTCATATGATATAAAGTTATAACGCATTACGTTATATGGTATAACGTTAGAACGTATTACGTTAAACGGTATAACGTTATAACGTATTATGTTATATGGTATACCGTAATATGGTATAACGTTATAACGTATTACGTTATATGGTATAACGTTATAACGTATTACGTTATATGGTATAACGTCATATGGCATAACGATATAACGTATTACGTTATATGGTATAACGTTATAACGTATTACGTTATATGGTATAACGTTATAACGTATTACGTTATATGGTATAACGTTATAACGTATTACGTTATATGGTATAACGTTATGACGTATTACGTTATATGGTATAACGTTATGACGTATTACGTTATATGGTATAACGTTATGACGTATTACGTTATATGGTATAACGTTATAACGTATTACGTTATATGGTATAACGTTCGACCGTATTACGTTATATGGTATAACGTTCGAACGTATTACGTTATATGGTATAACGTCATAACGTATTACGTTATATGGTATAACGTTCGAACGTATTACGTTATATGGTGTAACGTTATAACGTATTATGTTATATGGTATACCGTAATATGGTATAACGTTATAACGTATTACGTTATATGGTATAACGTTAGAACGTATTACGTTATATTTTATAACGTTCGAACGTATTACGTTATATGGTATAACGTTATAACGTATTACGTTATATGGTATAACGTTCGAACGTAATACGTTATATGGTATAACGTCATATGGTATATAGTTATAACGTATTACGTTATATGGTATAACGTTATAACGTATTACGTTATATGGTATAACGTTATAACGTATTACGTTATATGGTATAACGTCATATGGCATAACGATATAACGTATTACGTTATATGGTATAACGTCATATGATATAAAGTTATAACGTATTACGTTATATGGCATAACGTTATAACGTATTACGTTATATGGTATAACGTCATATGGTATAAAGTTATAACGTATTACGTTATATGGTATAACGTTCGAACGTATTACGTTATATGGTATAACGTTCGAACGTATTACGTTATATGGTATAACGTTATAACGTATTACGTTATATGGTATAACGTTCGAACGTATTACGTTATATGGTATAACGTTATAACGTATTATGTTATATGGTATACCGTAATATGGTATAACGTTATAACGTATTACGTTATATGGTATAACGTCATATGGCATAACGATATAACGTATTACGTTATATGGTATAACGTTATAACGTATTACGTTATATGGTATAACGTTATAACGTATTACGTTATATGGTATAACGTCATATGGCATAACGATATAACGTATTACGTTATATGGTAAAACGTTATAACGTATTACGTTATATGGTATAACGTTATAACGTATTACGTTATATGGTATAACGTTATAACGTATTACGTTAAATGGTATACCGTAATATGGTATAACGTTATAACGTATTACGTTATATGGTATAACGTTATGACGTATTACGTTATATGGTATAACGTCATATGATATAAAGTTATAACGCATTACGTTATATGGTATAACGTTAGAACGTATTACGTTATACGGTATAACGTTATAACGTATTATGTTATATGGTATACCGTAATATGGTATAACGTTATAACGTATTACGTTATATGGTATAACGTTATAACGTATTACGTTATATGGTATAACGTTATAACGTATTACGTTATATGGTATAACGTCATATGGTATAAAGTTATAACGTATTACGTTATATGGTATAACGTTATAACGTATTACGTTATATGGTATAACGTTATGACGTATTATGTTATATGGTATAACGTTATGACGTATTACGTTATATGGTATAACGTTATAACGTATTACGTTATATGGTATAACGTTATAACGTATTACGTTATATGGTATAACGTTATATGGTATAACATTATAACGTATTACGTTAAATGGTATACCGTTATATGGCATAACGTTATAACGTATTACGTTATATGGTATAACGTTATAACGTATTACGTTATATGGTATAACGTTATAACGTATTACGTTATATGGTATAACGTTATAACGTATTACGTTATATGGTATAACGTCATATGGTATAAAGTTATAACGTATTACGTTATATGGTATAACGTTATAACGTATTACGTTAAATGGTATACCGTAATATGGTATAACGTTATAACGTATTACGTTATATGGTATAACGTTATGACGTATTACGTTATATGGTATAACGTCATATGGTATAACGTTATAACGTATTACGTTATACGGTATAACGTTATAACGTATTACGTTATATGGTATAACGTTCGAACGTATTACGTTATATGGTATAACGTTCGAACGTATTACGTTATATGGTATAACGTTATAACGTATTACGTTATATGGTATAAAGTTATAACGTATTACGATATATGGTGTAACGTTATAACGTATTACGTTATAGGTTATAACGTTATAACGTATTACGTTATAGGTTATAACGTTATAACGTATTACGTTATATGCTATAACGTTATAACGTATTACGTTATATGGTATAACGTTATAACGTATTACGTTATATGGTATAACGTTCGAACGTATTACGTTATATGGTATAACGTTCGAACGTATTACGTTATATGGTATAACGTTATAACGTATTACGTTATATGGTATAACGTTCGAACGTATTACGTTATATGGTATAACGTTATAACGTATTATGTTATATGGTATACCGTAATATGGTATAACGTTATAACGTATTACGTTATATGGTATAACGTCATATGGCATAGCGATATAACGTATTACGTTACATGGTATAACGTTATAACGTATTACGTTATATGGTATAACGTTATAACGTATTACGTTATATGGTATAACGTTATAACGTATTACGTTAAATGGTATACCGTAATATGGTATAACGTTATAACGTATTACGTTATATGGTATAACGTTATGACGTATTACGTTATATGGTATAACGTCATATGATATAAAGTTATAACGCATTACGTTATATGGTATAACGTTAGAACGTATTACGTTATATGGTATAACGTCATATGGCATAACGATATAACGTATTACGTTATATGGTATAACGTTATAACGTATTACGTTATATGGTATAACGTTATAACGTATTACGTTATATGGTATAACGTTATAACGTATTACGTTAAATGGTATACCGTAATATGGTATAACGTTATAACGTATTACGTTATATGCTATAACGTTATAACGTATTACGTTATATGGTATAACGTTCGAACGTATTACGTTATATGGTATAACGTTCGAACGTATTACGTTATATGGTATAACGTTCGAACGTATTACGTTATATGGTATAACGTTCGAACGTATTACGTTATATGGTATAACGTTCGAACGTATTACGTTATATGGTATAACGTTATAACGTATTATGTTATATGGTATACCGTAATATGGTATAACGTTATAACGTATTACGTTATATGGTATAACGTCATATGGCATAGCGATATAACGTATTACGTTACATGGTATAACGTTATAACGTATTACGTTATATGGTATAACGTTATAACGTATTACGTTATATGGTATAACGTTATAACGTATTACGTTAAATGGTATACCGTAATATGGTATAACGTTATAACGTATTACGTTATATGGTATAACGTTATGACGTATTACGTTATATGGTATAACGTCATATGATATAAAGTTATAACGCATTACGTTATATGGTATAACGTTATAGCGTATTACGTTATATGGTATAACGTTATAACGTATTACGTTATATGGTATAACGTTATAACGTATTACGTTAAATGGTATACCGTAATATGGTATAACGTTATAACGTATTACGTTATATGGTATAACGTTATGACGTATTACGTTATATGGTATAACGTCATATGATATAAAGTTATAACGCATTACGTTATATGGTATAACGTTAGAACGCATTACGTTATACGGTATAACGTTATAACGTATTATGTTATATGGTATACCGTAATATGGTATAACGTTATAACGTATTACGTTATATGTTATAACGTTATAACGTATTACGTTATATGGTATAACGTCATATGGTATAAAGTTATAACGTATTACGTTATATGGTATAACGTTATAACGTATTACGTTATATGGTATAACGTTATAACGTATTACGTTATATGGTATAACGTTATAACGTATTACGTTATATGGTATAACATTATATGGCATAACGTTATAACGTATTACGTTATGTGGTATAACGATATAACGTATTACGTTATATGGTATAACGTTATATGGCATAACGTTATAACGTATTATGTTATATGGTATAACGTCATATGGTATAAAGTTATAACGTATTACGATATATGGTGTAACGTTATAACGTATTACGTTATATGGTATAACGTCATATGGTATAACGTTATAACGTATTACGTTATATGGTATACCGTAAAATGGTATAACGTTATAACGTGTTACGTTATGTGGTATAACGTTATAACGTATTACGTTATATGGTATACCGTTATATGGCATAACGTTATAACGTATTACGTTATATGGTATAACGTTATAACGTATTACGTTAAATGGTATACCGTAATATGGTATAACGTTATAACGTATTACGTTATATGGTATAACGTTATGACGTATTACGTTATATGGTATAACGTCATATGGTATAACGTTATAACGTATTACGTTATATGGTATAACGTTATAACGTATTACGTTATATGGTATAACGTAAAATGGTATAACGTTATAACGTATTACGTTATGTGGTATAACGATATAGCGTATTACGTTATATGGTATAACGTTATATGGCATAACGTTATAACGTATTACGTTATATGGTATAACGTCATATGGTATAAAGTTATAACGTATTACGATATATGGTGTAACGTTATAACGTATTACGTTATATGGTATAACGTTATAACGTATTACGTTATATGGTATACCGTAATATGGTATAACGTTATAACGTATTACGTTATATGGTATAACGTCATATGTTATATCGTTATAACGTATTACGCTATATGGTATAACATTATAACGTATTACGCTATATGGTATAACGTTATAACGTATTACGTTATATGGTATACCGTAATATGGTATAACGTTATAACGTATTGTAATATCGGAAAATAAGGATAGAAATTTTTTCCCGATTACTTACAATTTATTAATATTAAACTGAATATACGGATATAAATTGGACAGAGAACGATATTTAACGGAAACTAAATGCAATACTCGTATCTATATCAAATAACTTTACAGTTATTTGATCACTCTCGTCACAACGAATCTAACACACACACTCTCTCTCTCTAACAACTCTATCAATTCTCACGACTCTACTCTTCGACGACTCGAAACGTCTAACGACTCTACTCTTCAGCGACTCAATTAGCTCTAACGACTCTACTCTTCAAGGACTCAATTCGCTCTGACTCTCGCAACACACTCGCTTTTCGACTCGCATACTCTGACCTCTCGGTCATCGCTCCTTGAACCCGAAACCGTCCTTCTGCTCTAGCGTTCTTTATTGTTATTCTCATATCTCTGTAAGAACTAGGTGACTTTAGTCACATAGGCGCTCTTAAATGTAAACGAACCACAGATGGACGACGTACACGGTTTTTTCTATTTTCAACCGATCTCTAATTCAAATTTATTCTACGATATTACAGTATTACGTTATGTGGTATAACGTTATAACGTATTACATTATATGGCATAACGTTATAGCGTATTACGTTATATGGTATAACGTCATATGGTATAAAGTTATAACGTATTACGATATATGGTGTAACGTTATAACGTATTACGTTATATGGTATAACGTTATAACGTATTACGTTATATGGTATAACGTCATATGGTATAAAGTTATAACGTATTACGATATATGGTGTAACGTTATAACGTATTACGTTATATGTTATAACGTTATAACGTATTACGTTATATGCTATAACGTTATAACGTATTACGTTATATGGTATAACGTTATAACGTATTACGTTATATGGTATAACGTTCGAACGTATTACGTTATATGGTATAACGTTATAACGTATTACGTTATAAGGTATAACGTTATAACGTATTACGTTATATGGTATAACGTTCGAACGTATTACGTTATATGGTATAACTTTATAACGTATTACGTTATATGGTATACCGTAATATGGTATAACGTTATAACGGATTACGTTATATGGTATACCGTAAAATGGTATAACGTTATAACGTATTACGTTATATGCTATAACGTTATGACGTATTACGTTATATGGTATAACGTTATAACGTATTACGTTATATGGTATAACGTTGTAACGTATTACGTTATATGGTATAACGTTATAACGTATTACGTTATATGGTATAACGTCATATGGTATAAAGTTATAACGTATTACGATATATGGTGTAACGTCATATGGTATAAAGTTATAACGTATTACGATATATGGTGTAAAGTTATAACGTATTACGTTATATGTTATAACGTTATAACGTATTACGTTATATGCTATAACGTTATATGGCATAACGTTATAACGTATTACGTTATATGGTATAACGTTATGACGTATTACGTTATATGGTATAACGTTATAACGTATTACGTTATATGGTATAACGTTATGACGTATTACGTTATATGGTATAACGTTATAACGTATTACGTTATATGGTATAACGTTCGAACGTATTACGTTATATGGTATAACGTTATAACGTATTACGTTATAAGGTATAACGTTATAACGTATTACGTTATATGGTATAACGTTCGAACGTATTACGTTATATGGTATAACTTTATAACGTATTACGTTATATGGTATACCGTAATATGGTATAACGTTATAACGGATTACGTTATATGGTATACCGTAAAATGGTATAACGTTATAACGTATTACGTTATATGCTATAACGTTATGACGTATTACGTTATATGGTATAACGTCATATGGTATAAAGTTATAACGTATTACGTTATATGGTATAACGTTATAACGTATTACGTTATATGGTATAACGTTATATGGCATAACGTTATAACGTATTACGTTATATGGTATAACGTTATAACGTATTACGTTATATGGTATAACGTCATATGGTATAAAGTTATAACGTATTACGATATATGGTGTAACGTTATAACGTATTACGTTATATGGTATAACGTTATAACGTATTACGTTATATGGCATAACGTCATATGGTATAAAGTTATAACGTATTACGATATATGGTGTAACGTTATAACGTATTACGTTATATGTTATAACGTTATAACGTATTACGTTATATGCTATAACGTTATAACGTATTACGTTATATGGTATAACGTTATAACGTATTACGTTATATGGTATAACGTTCGAACGTATTACGTTATATGGTATAACGTTATAACGTATTACGTTATAAGGTATAACGTTATAACGTATTACGTTATATGGTATAACGTTCGAACGTATTACGTTATATGGTATAACTTTATAACGTATTACGTTATATGGTATACCGTAATATGGTATAACGTTATAACGGATTACGTTATATGGTATACCGTAAAATGGTATAACGTTATAACGTATTACGTTATATGCTATAACGTTATGACGTATTACGTTATATGGTATAACGTCATATGGTATAAAGTTATAACGTATTACGTTATATGGTATAACGTTATAACGTATTACGTTATATGGTATAACGTTATATGGCATAACGTTATAACGTATTACGTTATATGGTATAACGTTATGACGTATTACGTTATATGGTATAACGTCATATGGTATAAAGTTATAACGTATTACGTTATATGGTATAACGTTATAACGTATTACGTTATATGGTATAACGTCATATGGTATAAAGTTATAACGTATTACGATATATGGTGTAACGTTATAACGTATTACGTTATATGGTATAACGTTATAACGTGTTACGTTATATGGTATAACGTTATAACGTATTACGTTATATGGTATAACGTTATATGGCATAACGTTATAACGTATTACGTTATATGGTATAACGTTATGACGTATTACGTTATATGGTATAACGTTATAACGTATTACGTTATATGGTATTCGTTATATGGTATAACGTTATAACGTATTACGTTAAATGGTATACCGTTATATGGCATAACGTTATAACGTATTACGTTATATGGTATAACGTTATAACGTATTACGTTATGTGGTATAACGTTATAACGTATTACGTTATATGGTATAACGTTATAACGTATTACGTTATATGGTATAACGTCATATGGTATAAAGTTATAACGTATTACGATATATGGTGTAACGTCATATGGTATAAAGTTATAACGTATTACGATATATGGTGTAACGTTATAACGTATTACGTTATATGTTATAACGTTATAACGTATTACGTTATATGCTATAACGTTATAACGTATTACGTTATATGGTATAACGTTATAACGTATTACGTTATATGGTATAACGTTCGAACGTATTACGTTATATGGT
This sequence comes from Bombus huntii, assembly GCF_024542735.1. NCBI lineage: Eukaryota > Metazoa > Arthropoda > Insecta > Hymenoptera > Apidae > Bombus > Bombus huntii. Next base: position 888,349 of record NW_026099317.1, on the reverse strand, counting down.
ATAACGTTATAACTTATTACGTTATATGGTATAACGTTATAACGTATTACGTTATATGGTATAACGTTCGAACGTATTACGTTATATGGTATAACGTTATAACGTATTACGTTATATGGCATAACGTTATAACGTATTACGTTATATGGTATAACGTTATGACGTATTACGTTATATGGTATAACGTCATATGGTATAAAGTTATAACGTATTACGTTATATGGTATAACGTTCGAACGTATTACGTTATATGGTATAACGTTATAACGTATTACGTTATAAGGTATAACGTTATAACGTATTACGTTATATGGTATAACGTTCGAACGTATTACGTTATATGGTATAACTTTATAACGTATTACGTTATATGGTATACCGTAATATGGTATAACGTTATAACGGATTACGTCATATGGTATACCGTAAAATGGTATAACGTTATAACGTATTACGTTATATGCTATAACGTTATGACGTATTACGTTATATGGTATAACGTCATATGGTATAAAGTTATAACGTATTACGTTATATGGTATAACGTTATAACGTATTACGTTATATGGTATAACGTTATATGGCATAACGTTATAGCGTATTACGTTATATGGTATAACGTTATGACGTATTACGTTATATGGTATAACGTCATATGGTATAAAGTTATAACGTATTACGTTATATGGTATAACGTTATAACGTATTACGTTATATGGTATAACGTCATATGGTATAAAGTTATAACGTATTACGATATATGGTGTAACGTTATAACGTATTACGTTATATGGTATAACGTTATAACGTGTTACGTTATATGGTATAACGTTATAACGTATTACGTTATATGGTATAACGTTATATGGCATAACGTTATAACGTATTACGTTATATGGTATAACGTTATGACGTATTACGTTATATGGTATAACGTTATAACGTATTACGTTATATGGTATTCGTTATATGGTATAACGTTATAACGTATTACGTTAAATGGTATACCGTTATATGGCATAACGTTATAACGTATTACGTTATATGGTATAACGTTATAACGTATTACGTTATGTGGTATAACGTTATAACGTATTACGTTATATGGTATAACGTTATAACGTATTACGTTATATGGTATAACGTCATATGGTATAAAGTTATAACGTATTACGATATATGGTGTAACGTCATATGGTATAAAGTTATAACGTATTACGATATATGGTGTAACGTTATAACGTATTACGTTATATGTTATAACGTTATAACGTATTACGTTATATGCTATAACGTTATAACGTATTACGTTATATGGTATAACGTTATAACGTATTACGTTATATGGTATAACGTTCGAACGTATTACGTTATATGGTATAACGTTATAACTTATTACGTTATATGGTATAACGTTATAACGTATTACGTTATATGGTATAACGTTCGAACGTATTACGTTATATGGTATAACGTTATAACGTATTACGTTATATGGTATAACGTTATAACGTATTACGTTATATGGTATAACGTCATATGGTATAAAGTTATAACGTATTACGTTATATGGTATAACGTTATAACGTATTACGTTATATGGTATAACGTCATATGGTATAAAGTTATAACGCATTACGTTATATGGTATAACGTTATAACGTATTACGTTATATGGTATAACGTTATGACGTATGACGTTATATGGTATAACGTTATGACGTATTACGTTATATGGTATAACGTTATAACGTATTACGTTATATGGTATAACGTTATAACGTATTACGTTATATGGTATAACGTTATATGGTATAACGTTCGAACGTATTACGTTATATGGTATAACGTTATAACGTATTACGTTATAAGGTATAACGTTATAACGTATTACGTTAAATGGTATACCGTTATATGGCATAACGTTATAACGTATTACGTTATATGGTATAACGTTATAACGTATTACGTTATATGGTATAACGTCATATGGTATAAAGTTATAACGCATTACGTTATATGGTATAACGTTATAACGTATTACGTTAAATGGTATACCGTTATATGGTATAACGTTCGAACGTATTACGTTATATGGTATAACGTTATAACGTATTACGTTATAAGGTATAACGTTATAACGTATTACGTTATATGGTATAACGTTCGAACGTATTACGTTATATGGTATAACTTTATAACGTATTACGTTATATGGTATACCGTAATATGGTATAACGTTATAACGGATTACGTTATATGGTATACCGTAAAATGGTATAACGTTATAACGTATTACGTTATATGCTATAACGTTATGACGTATTACGTTATATGGTATAACGTCATATGGTATAAAGTTATAACGTATTACGTTATATGGTATAACGTTATAACGTATTACGTTATGTGGTATAACGTTATATGGCATAACGTTATAACGTATTACGTTATATGGTATAACGTTATGACGTATTACGTTATATGGTATAACGTCATATGGTATAAAGTTATAACGTATTACGTTATATGGTATAACGTTATAACGTATTACGTTATATGGTATAACGTCATATGGTATAAAGTTATAACGTATTACGATATATGGTGTAACGTTATAACGTATTACGTTATATGGTATAACGTTATAACGTGTTACGTTATATGGTATAACGTTATAACGTATTACGTTATATGGTATAACGTTATATTGCAAAACGTTATAACGTATTACGTTATATGGTATAACGTTATGACGTATTACGTTATATGGTATAACGTTATAACGTATTACGTTATATGGTATTCGTTATATGGTATAACGTTATAACGTATTACGTTAAATGGTATACCGTTATATGGCATAACGTTATAACGTATTACGTTATATGGTATAACGTTATAACGTATTACGTTATGTGGTATAACGTTATAACGTTTTACGTTAACTGGTATAACGTTATAACGTATTACGTTATATGGTATAAGGTCATATGGTATAAAGTTATAACGTATTACGATATATGGTGTAACGTCATATGGTATAAAGTTATAACGTATTACGATATATGGTGTAACGTTATAACGTATTACGTTATATGTTATAACGTTATAACGTATTACGTTATATGCTATAACGTTATAACGTATTACGTTATATGGTATAACGTTATAACGTATTACGTTATATGGTATAACGTTCGAACGTATTACGTTATATGGTATAACGTTATAACTTATTACGTTATATGGTATAACGTTATAACGTATTACGTTATATGGTATAACGTTCGAACGTATTACGTTATATGGTATAACGTTATAACGTATTACGTTATATGGTATAACGTTATAACGTATTACGTTATATGGTATAACGTCATATGGTATAAAGTTATAACGTATTACGTTATATGGTATAACGTTATAACGTATTACGTTATATGGTATAACGTCATATGGTATAAAGTTATAACGCATTACGTTATATGGTATAACGTTATAACGTATTACGTTATATGGTATAACGTTATGACGTATTACGTTATATGGTATAACGTTATGACGTATTACGTTATATGGTATAACGTTATAACGTATTACGTTATATGGTATAACGTTATAACGTATTACGTTATATGGTATAACGTTATATGGTATAACGTTATAACGTATTACGTTAAATGGTATACCGTTATATGGCATAACGTTATAACGTATTACGTTTATGGTATAACTTTATAACGTATTACGTTATATGGTATAACGTTATAACGTATTACGTTATATGGTATAACGTCATATGGTATAAAGTTATAACGTATTACGATATATGGTGTAACGTTATAACGTATTACGTTATATGTTATAACGTTATAACGTATTACGTTATATGCTATAACGTTATAACGTATTACGTTATATGGTATAACGTTATAACGTATTACGTTATATGGTATAACGTTCGAACGTATTACGTTATATGGTATAACGTTCGAACGTATTACGTTATATGGTATAACGTTATAACGTATTACGTTATATGGTATAACGTTCGAACGTATTACGTTATATGGTATAACGTTATAACGCATTATGTTATATGGTATACCGTAATATGGTATAACGTTATAACGTATTACGTTATATGGTATAACGTTCGAACGTATTACGTTATATGGTATAACGTTATAACGTATTACGTTATATGGTATAACGTTATAACGTATTACGTTATATGGTATAACGTCATATGGTATAAAGTTATAACGTATTACGTTATATGGTATAACGTTATAACGTATTACGTTATATGGTATAACGTTATAACGTATTACGTTATATGGTATAACGTCATATGGCATAACGATATAACGTATTACGTTATATGGTATAACGTTATAACGTATTACGTTATATGGTATAACGTTATAACGTATTACGTTATATGGTATAACGTTATAACGTATTACGTTAAATGGTATACCGTAATATGGTATAACGTTATAACGTATTACGTTATATGGTATAACGTTATGACGTAATACGTTATATGGTATAACGTCATATGATATAAAGTTATAACGCATTACGTTATATGGTATAACGTTAGAACGTATTACGTTATACGGTATAACGTTATAACGTATTATGTTATATGGTATACCGTAATATGGTATAACATTATAACGTATTACGTTATATGGTATAACGTTATAACGTATTACGTTATATGGTATAACGTCATATGGTATAAAGTTATAACGCATTACGTTATATGGTATAACGTTATAACGTATTACGTTATATGGTATAACGTTATGACGTATTACGTTATATGGTATAACGTTATGACGTATTACGTTATATGGTATAACGTTATAACGTATTACGTTATATGGTATAACGTTATAACGTATTACGTTATATGGTATAACGTTATATGGTATAACGTTATAACGTATTACGTTAAATGGTATACCGTTATATGGCATAACGATATAACGTATTACGTTTATGGTATAACTTTATAACGTATTACGTTATATGATATAACGTTATAACGTATTACGTTATATGGTATAACGTTATAACGTATTACGTTATATGGTATAACGTCATATGGTATAAAGTTATAACGTATTACGATATATGGTGTAACGTTATAACGTATTACGTTATATGTTATAACGTTATAACGTATTACGTTATATGCTATAACGTTATAACGTATTACGTTATATGGTATAACGTTATAACGTATTACGTTATATGGTATAACGTTCGAACGTATTACGTTATATGGTATAACGTTATAACGTATTACGTTATATGGTATAACGTCATATGGCATAACGATATAACGTATTACGTTATATGGTATAACGTTATAACGTATTACGTTATATGGTATAACGTTATAACGTATTACGTTATATGGTATAACTTTATAACGTATTACGTTATATGGTATAACGTTCGAACGTATTACGTTATATGGTATAACGTTATAACGTATTACGTTATATGGTATAACGTTCGAACGTATTACGTTATATGGTATAACGTTATAACGCATTATGTTATATGGTATACCGTAATATTGTATAACGTTATAACGTATTACGTTATATGGTATAACGTTAGAACGTATTACGTTATATGGTATAACGTCATATGGTATATAGTTATAACGTATTACGTTATATGGTATAACGTTATAACGTATTGCGTTATATGGTATAACGTTATAACGTATTACGTTATATGGTATAACGTCATATGGCATAACGATATAACGTATTACGTTATATGGTATAACGTCATATGATATAAAGTTATAACGCATTACGTTATATGGTATAACGTTAGAACGTATTACGTTATACGGTATAACGTTATAACGTATTATGTTATATGGTATACCGTAATATGGTATAACGTTATAACGTATTACGTTATATGGCATAACGTTATAACGTATTACGTTATATGGTATAACGTCATATGGTATAAAGTTATAACGTATTACGATATATGGTGTAACGTTATAACGTATTACGTTATATGTTATAACGTTATAACGTATTACGTTTATGGTATAACTTTATAACGTATTACGTTATATGGTATAACGTTATAACGTATTACGTTATATGGTATAACGTTCGAACGTATTACGTTATGTGGTATAACGTTATAACGTATTACGTTATATGGTATACCGTAATATGGTATAACGTTATAACGTATTACGTTATATGGTGTACCGTAATATGGTATAACGTTATAACGTATTACGTTATATGGTGTACCGTAATATGGTATAACGTTATAACGTATTACGTTATATGGTATAACGTTATGACGTATTACGTTATATGGTATAACGTTATAACGTATTACGTTATATGGTACAACGTTATAACGTATTACGTTATATGGTACAACGTTATATGGCATAACGTTATAACGTATTACGTTATATGGTATAACGTTCGAACGTATTACGTTATATGGTATAACGTTATAACGTATTACGTTATATGGTATAACGTTATGACGTATTACGTTATATGGTATAACGTAATATGATATAAAGTTATAACGTATTACGTTATGTGGTATGACTTTATAACGTATTACGTTATATGGTATAACGTTCGAACGTATTACGTTATATGGTATAACGTTATAACGTATTACGTTATATGGTATACCGTAATATGGTATAACGTTATAAGATATTACGTTATATGGTATACCGTAATATGGTATAACGTTATAACGTATTACTTTATATGGTATAACGTTATGACGTATTACGTTATATTCTATAACGTTATAACGTATTACGTTATATGGTATAACGTTATAACGTATTACGTTATATGGTATAACGTTATGACGTATTACGTTATATGGTATAACGTTATAACTTATTACGTTATATGGTATACCGTAATATGGTATAACATTATAACGTATTACGTTATATGGTATAACGTTATGACGTTTTACGTTATATGGTATAACGTCATATGATATAAAGTTATAACGTATTACGTTATATGGTATGACGTTATAACGTATTACGCTATATGGTATAACGTTATATTGTATTACGTTGTATGGTATAACGTTATAACGTAATACGTTAAATGGTATAACGTTATAACGTATTACGTTATATGGTATAACGTTCGAACGTATTACGTTATGTGGTATAACGTTATAACGTATTACGTTATATGGTATACCGTAATATGGTATAACGTTATAACGTATTACGTTATATGGTATACCGTAAAATGGTATAACGTTATAACGTGTTACGTTATGTGGTATAACGTTATAACGTATTACGTTATATGGTATACCGTAATATGGTATAACGTTATAACGTATTACGTTATATGGTGTACCGTAATATGGTATAACGTTATAACGTATTACGTTATATGGTATAACGTTATGACGTATTACGTTATATGGTATAAAGTTATAACGTATTACGTTATATGGTATAACGTTATAACTTATTACGTTATATGGTATACCGTAATATGGTATAACATTATAACGTATTACGTTATATGGTATAACGTTATGACGTATTACGTTATATGGTATAACGTAATATGGTATAACGTTATAACGTATAACGATATATGGTATAACGTTATAACGTATTACGTTATATGGTATAACGTTATAACGTATTACGTTATATGGTATAACGTCATATGGTATAACGTTATAACGTATTACGTTATATGGTATACCGCAAAATGGTATAACGTTATAACGTATTACGTTATATGGTATAACGTTATAACGTATTACGTTATATGGTATAACGTCATATGGCATAACGATATAACGTATTACGTTATATGGTATAACGTTATAACGTATTACGTTATATGGTATAACGTTATAACGTATTACGTTATATGGTATAGCGTTATAACGTATTACGTTATATGGTATAACGTTATATGGCATAACGTTATAACGTATTGCGTTATATGGTACAACTTCATATGGTATAAAGTTATAACGTATTACGATATATGGTGTAACGTTATAACGTATTACGTTATATGGAATAACGTTATAACGTATTACGTTATATGGTAAAACGTTATAACGTATTACGATTATATGGTATAACGTTATATGGCATAACGTTATAACGTATTACGTTATATGGTATAACGTTATAACGTATTACGTTATATGGTATACCGTAAAATGGTATAACGTTATAACGTATTACGTTATGTGGTATAACGATATAGCGTATTACGTTATATGGTATAACGTCATATGGTATAACGTTATAACGTATTACGTTATATGGTATAACGTTATGACGTATTACGTTATATGGTATAACGTTATAACGTATTACGTTATATGGTACAACGTTATAACGTATTACGTTATATGGTATAACGTTATATGGCATAACGTTATAACGTATTACGCTATATGGTATAACGTCATATGGTATAACGTTATAACGTATTAAGCTATATGGTACAACGTTATAACGTATTACGTTATATGGTATAACGTCATATGGTATAACGTTATAACGTATTACGTTATATGGTATAACGTCATATGGTATAACGTTATAACGTATTACGCTATATGGTATAACGTCATATGGTATAACGTTATAACGTATTAAGCTATATGGTACAACGTTATAACGTATTACGTTATATGGTATAACGTCATATGGTATAACGTTATAACGTATTACGCTATATGGTATAACGTCATATGGTATAACGTTATAACGTATTAAGCTATATGGTACAACGTTATAACGTATTACGTTATATGTTATAACGTTATAACGTATTACGTTATATGGTATAACGTTCGAACGTATTACGTTATGTGGTATAACGTTATAACGTATTACGTTATATGGTATACCGTAATATGGTATAACGTTATAACGTATTACGTTATATGGTGTACCGTAATATGGTATAACGTTATAACGTATTACGTTATATGGTATAACGTTATGACGTATTACGTTATATGGTATAACGTTATAACGTATTACGTTATATGGTACAACGTTATAACGCATTACGTTATATGGTATAACGTTATATGGCATAACGTTATAACGTATTACGTTATATGGTATAACGTTCGAACGTATTACGTTATATGGTATAACGTTATAACGTTTTACGTTATATGGTATAACGTTATGACGTATTACGTTGTATGGTATAACGTAATATGATATAAAGTTATAACGTATTACGTTATGTGGTATGACTTTATAACGTATTACGTTATATGGTATAACGTTCGAACGTATTACGTTATATGGTATAACGTTCGAACGTATTACGTTATGTGGTATAACGTTATAACGTATTACGTTATATGGTATACCGTAATATGGTATAACGTTATAACGTATTACGTTATATGGTGTACCGTAATATGGTATAACGTTATAACGTATTACGTTATATGGTATAACGTTATGACGTATTACGTTATATGGTATAACGTTATAACGTATTACGTTATATGGTACAACGTTATAACGTATTACGTTATATGGTATAACGTTATATGGCATAACGTTATAACGTATTACGTTATATGGTATAACGTTCGAACGTATTACGTTATATGGTATAACGTTATAACGTATTACGTTATATGGTATAACGTTATGACGTATTACGTTATATGGTATAACCTCATATGGTATAAAGTTATAACGTATTACGATATATGGTGTAACATTATAACGTATTACGTTATATGGTATAACGTTATAACGTATTACGTTATATGGTATAACGTCATATGGTATAACGTTATAACGTATTACGTTATATGGTATAACGTCATATGGTATAACGTTATAACGTATTACGCTATATGGTATAACGTCATATGGTATAACGTTATAACGTATTAAGCTATATGGTATAACGTTATAACGTATTACGTTATATGTTATAACGTTATAACGTATTACGTTATATGGTATAACGTTCGAACGTATTACGTTATGTGGTATAACGTTATAACGTATTACGTTATATGGTATACCGTAATATGGTATAACGTTATAACGTATTACGTTATATGGTGTACCGTAATATGGTATAACGTTATAACGTATTACGTTATATGGTATAACGTTATGACGTATTACGTTATATGGTATAACGTTATAACGTATTACGTTATATGGTACAACGTTATAACGTATTACGTTATATGGTATAACGTTATATGGCATAACGTTATAACGTATTACGTTATATGGTATAACGTTCGAACGTATTACGTTATATGGTATAATGTTATAACGTATTACGTTATATGGTATAACGTTATGACGTATTACGTTATATGGTATAACGTAATATGATATAAAGTTATAACGTATTACGTTATGTGGTATGACTTTATAACGTATTACGTTATATGGTATACCGTAAAATGGTATAACGTTATAACGTGTTACGTTATGTGGTATAACGTTATAACGTATTACGTTATATGGTATACCGTAATATGGTATAACGTTATAACGTATTACGTTATATGGTGTACCGTAATATGGTATAACGTTATAACGTATTACGTTATATGGTATAACGTTATGACGTATTACGTTATATGGTATAACGTTATAACGTATTACGTTATATGGTATACCGTAATATGGTATAACGTTATAACGTATTACGTTATATGGTGTACCGTAATATGGTATAACGTTATAACGTATTACGTTATATGGAATAACGTTATAACGTATTACGTTATATGGTAAAACGTTATAACGTATTACGATTATATGGTATAACGTTATATGGCATAACGTTATAACGTATTACGTTATATGGTATAACGTTATAACGTATTACGTTATATGGTATACCGTAAAATGGTATAACGTTATAACGTATTACGTTATGTGGTATAACGATATAGCGTATTACGTTATATGGTATACCGTAATATGGTATAACGTTATAACGTATTACGTTATATGGTATACCGTAAAATGGTATAACGTTATAACGTGTTACGTTATGTGGTATAACGTTATAACGTATTACGTTATATGGTATACCGTAATATGGTATAACGTTATAACGTATTACGTTATATGGTGTACCGTAATATGGTATAACGTTATAACGTATTGCGTTATATGGTACAACGTTATAACGTATTACGTTATATGGTATAACGTTATAACTTATTACGTTATATGGTATACCGTAATATGGTATAACATTATAACGTATTACGTTATATGGTATAACGTTATGACGTATTACGTTATATGGTATAACGTAATATGGTATAACGTTATAACGTATAACGATATATGGTATAACGTTATAACGTATTACGTTATATGGTATAACGTTATATCGTATTACGTTATATGGTATAACGTCATATGGTATAACGTTATAACGTATTACGTTATATGGTATACCGTAAAATGGTATAACGTTATAACGTATTACGTTATATGGTATAACGTTATAACGTATTACGTTATATGGTAAAACGTCATATGGCATAACGATATAACGTATTACGTTATATGGTATAACGTTATAACGTATTACGTTATATGGTATAACGTTATAACGTATTACGTTATATGGTATAGCGTTATAACGTATTACGTTATATGGTATAACGTTATATGGCATAACGTTATAACGTATTGCGTTATATGGTACAACTTCATATGGTATAAAGTTATAACGTATTACGATATATGGTGTAACGTTATAACGTATTACGTTATATGGAATAACGTTATAACGTATTACGTTATATGGTAAAACGTTATAACGTATTACGATTATATGGTATAACGTTATATGGCATAACGTTATAACGTATTACGTTATATGGTATAACGTTCGAACGTATTACGTTATATGGTATAACGTTATAACGTATTACGTTATATGGTATACCGTAATATGGTATAACGTTATAAGATATAACGTTATATGGTATACCGTAATATGGTATAACGTTATAACGTATTACTTTATATGGTATAACGTTATGACGTATTACGTTATATGGTATAACGTTATAACGTATTACGTTATATGGTATAACGTTATAACGTATTACGTTATATGGTATAACGTTATGACGTATTACGTTATATGGTATAACGTAATATGATATAAAGTTATAACGTATTACGTTATGTGGTATGACTTTATAACGTATTACGTTATATGGTATAACGTTATAACTTATTACGTTATATGGTATACCGTAATATGGTATAACATTATAACGTATTACGTTATATGGTATAACGTTATGACGTTTTACGTTATATGGTATAACGTCATATGATATAAAGTTATAACGTATGACGTTATATGGTATGACGTTATAACGTATTACGTTATATGGTATAACGTTATATTGTATTACGTTGTATGGTATAACGTTATAACGTAATACGTTAAATGGTATAACGTTATAACGTATTACGTTATATGGTATAACGATATAACGTATTACGTTATATGGTATACCGTAAAATGGTATAACGTTATAACGTGTTACGTTATGTGGTATAACGTTATAACGTATTACGTTATATGGTATACCGTAATATGGTATAACGTTATAACGTATTACGTTATATGGTGTACCGTAATATGGTATAACGTTATAACATATTACGTTGTATGGTATAACGTTATGACGTATTACGTTATATGGTATAACGTTATAACGTATTACGTTATATGGTATAACGTTAGAACTTATTACGTTATATGGTATACCGTAATATGGTATAACATTATAACGTATTACGTTATATGGTATAACGTTATGACGTATTACGTTATATGGTATAACGTAATATGGTATAACGTTATAACGTATAACGATATATGGTATAACGTTATAACGTATTACGTTATATGGTATAACGTTATAACGTATTACGTTATATGGTATAACGTCATATGGTATAACGTTATAACGTATTACGTTATATGGTATACCGTAAAATGGTATAACGTTATAACGTGTTACGTTATGTGGTATAACGTTATAACGTATTACGTTATATGGTATAACGTTATATGGCATAACGTTATAACGTATTACGTTATATGGTATAACGTCATATGGTATAAAGTTATAACGTATTACGATATATGGTGTAACGTTATAACGTATTACGTTATATGGTATAACGTTATAACGTATTACGTTATATGGTATACCGTAAAATGGTATAACGTTATAACGTATTACGTTATGTGGTATAACGATATAGCGTATTACGTTATATGGTATAACATTATATGGCATAACGTTATAACGTATTACGTTATATGGTATAACGTCATATGGTATAAAGTTATAACGTATTACGATATATGGTGTAACGTTATAACGTATTACGTTATATGGTATAACGTTATAACGTATTACGTTATATGGTATAACGTCATATGGTATATCGTTATAACGTATTACGTTATATGGTATAACGTCATATGGTATAACGTTATAACGTATGACGCTATATGGTATAACGTTATAACGTATTGCGTTATATGGTATAACGTTATGACGTATTACGTTATATGGTATAACGTTATATGGCATAACGTTATAACGTATTACGTTATATGGTATAACGTTATAACGTATTACGTTATATGGTATACCGTAAAATGGTATAACGTTATAACGTATTACGTTATGTGGTATAACGATATAGCGTATTACGTTATATGGTATAACATTATATGGCATAACGTTATAACGTATTACGTTATATGGTATAACGTCATATGGTATAAAGTTATAACGTATTACGATATATGGTGTAACGTTATAACGTATTACGTTATATGGTATAACGTTATAACGTATTACGTTATATGGTATAACGTCATATGGTATATCGTTATAACGTATTACGTTATATGGTATAACGTCATATGGTATAACGTTATAACGTATGACGCTATATGGTATAACGTTATAACGTATTGCGTTATATGGTATAACGTTATGACGTATTACGTTATATGGTATAACGTAATATGATATAAAGTTATAACGTATTACGTTATGTGGTATGACTTTATAACGTATTACGTTATATGGTATAACGTTATAACGTATTACGTTATATGGTATAACGTTATAACTTATTACGTTATATGGTATACCGTAATATGGTATAACGTTATAACGTATTACGTTATGTGCTATAACGTTATAACGTATTACGTTATATGGTATAACGTTATAACGTATTACGTTATATGGTATAACGTCATATGGTATAAAGTTATAACGTATTACGATATATGGTGTAACGTTATAACGTATTACGTTATATGGTATAACGTTATAACGTATTACGTTATATGGTATAACGTTATAACGTATTACGTTATATGGTATAACGTTATGACGTATTACGTTATATGGTATAACGTAATATGATATAAAGTTATAACGTATTACGTTATGTGGTATGACTTTATAACGTATTACGTTATATGGTATAACGTTATAACGTATTACGTCATATGGTATAACGTTATAACGTATTACGTTATATGGTATAACGTCATATGGTATAAAGTTATAACGTATTACGATATATGGTGTAACGTTATAACGTATTACGTTATATGGAATAACGTTATAACGTATTACGTTATATGGTATAACGTTATAACGTATTACGTTATATGGTATAACGTTATGACGTATTACGTTATATGGTATAACGTAATATGATATAAAGTTATAACGTATTACGTTATGTGGTATGACTTTATAACGTATTACGTTATATGGTATAACGTTATAACGTATTGCGTTATATGGTATAACGTACTATGGTATAACGTTATAACGTATTACGCTATATGGTATAACGTCATATGGTATAACGCTATAACGTATTACGTTATATGGTATAACGTCATATGGTATAACGTTATAACGTATTACGCTATATGGTATAACGTTATAACGCATTACGTTATATGGTATAACGTCATATGGTATAACGTTATAACGTATTACGCTATATGGTATAACGTCATATGGTATAACGTTATAACGTATTACGTTATATGGTATAACGTCATATGGTATAAAGTTATAACGTATTACGCTATATGGTATAACGTTATAACGTATTACGTTATATGGTATAACGTCATATGGTATAACGTTATAACGTATTACGCTATATGGTATAAAGTTATAACGTATTACGTTATATGGTATAACGTCATATGGTATAAAGTTATAACGTATTACGTTATATGGTATAACGTTATAACGTATTACGTTAAATTGTATAACGTTATAACGTATTACGTTATATGGTATAACGTTATAACGTATTACGTTATATGGTATAACGTTATAACTTATTACGTTATGTGGTATTACGTTATATGGTATATCGTTATAACGTATTACGTTATATGGTATAACGTTATATGGCATAACGTTATAACGTATTACGTTATATGGTATAACGTCATATGGTATAATGTTATAACGTATTACGATATATGGTGTTAAGTTATAACGTATTACGTTATATGGAATAACGTTATAACGTATTACGTTATATGGTATAACGTTATAACGTAGTACGTTATATGGTATAACGTTATATGGCATAACGTTATAACGTATTACGTTATATGGTATAACGTCATATGGTATAACGTTATAACGTATTACGTTATATGGTATAACGTCATATGGTATAACGTTATAACGTATTACGCTATATGGTATAACGTAATAACGTATTGCGTTATATGGTATAACGTCATATGGTATAACGTTATAACGTATTACGTTATATGGTATAACGTCATATGGTATAACGTTATAACGTATTACGTTATATGGTATAACGTCATATGGTATAACGTTATAACGTATTAAGCTATATGGTATAACGTTATAACGTATTACGCTATATGGTATAACGTTATATGGTATACCGTAATATGGTATATCGTTATAACGTATTACGTTATATGGTATAACGTTATAACGTATTACGTTATATGGTATAACGTCATATGGTATATAGTTATAACGTATTACGATATATGGTATAACGTTATAACGTATTACGTTATATGGTATAACGTTATAACGTATTACGTTATATGGTATAACGTCATATGGCATAACGATATAACGTATTACGTTATATGGTATAACGTTATGACGTATTACGTTATATGGTATAACGTTATAACGTATTACGTTATATGCTATAACGTTATAACGTATTACTTTATATGGTATAACGTTCGAACGTATTACGTTATATGGTATAACGTTATAACGTATTACGTTATATGGTATAACGTTATGACGTATTACGTTATATGGTATAACGTAATATGATATAAAGTTATAACGTATTACGTTATGTGGTATGACTTTATAACGTATTACGTTATATGGTATAACGTTCGAACGTATTACGTTATATGGTATAACGTTATAACGTATTACGTTATATGGTATACCGTAATATGGTATAACGATATAACGCATTACGTTATATGGTATACCGTAATATGGTATAACGTTATAACGTATTACTTCATATGGTATAACGTTATGACGTATTACGTTATATGGTACAACGTTATAACGTATTACGTTATATGGTATAACGGTATAACGTATTACGTTATATGGTATAACGTTATAACGTATTACGTTATATGGTATAACGTTATAACTTATTACGTTATGTGGTATTACGTTACATGGTATATCGTTATAACGTATTACGTTATATGGTATAACGTTATATGGCATAACGTTATAACGTATTACGTTATATGGTATAACGTCATATGGTATAATGTTATAACGTATTACGATATATGGTGTTAAGTTATAACGTATTACGTTATATGGAATAACGTTATAACGTATTACGTTATATGGTATAACGTTATAACGTAGTACGTTATATGGTATAACGTTATATGGCATAACGTTATAACGTATTACGTTATATGGTATAACGTCATATGGTATAACGTTATAACGTATTACGTTATATGGTATAACGTCATATGGTATAACGTTATAACGTATTACGCTATATGGTATAACGTAATAACGTATTGCGTTATATGGTATAACGTCATATGGTATAACGTTATAACGTATTACGTTATATGGTATAACGTCATATGGTATAACGTTATATCGTATTACGTTATATGGTATAACGTCATATGGTATAACGTTATAACGTATTAAGCTATATGGTATAACGTTATAACGTATTACGCTATATGGTATAACGTAATAACGTATTGCGTTATATGGTATAACGTCATATGGTATAACGTTATAACGTATTACGTTATATGGTATAACGTAATATGATATAAAGTTATAACGTATTACGTTATGTGGTATGACTTTATAACGTATTACGTTATATGGTATAACGTTCGAACGTATTACGTTATATGGTATAACGTTATAACGTATTACGTTATATGGTATACCGTAATATGGTATAACGTTATAAGATATAACGTTATATGGTATACCGTAATATGGTATAACGTTATAACGTATTACTTTATATGGTATAACGTTATGACGTATTACGTTATATGGTATAACGTTATAACGTATTACGTTATATGGTATAACGTTATAACGTATTACGTTATATGGTATAACGTTATGACGTATTACGTTATATGGTATAACGTAATATGATATAAAGTTATAACGTATTACGTTATGTGGTATGACTTTATAACGTATTACGTTATATGGTATAACGTTATAACTTATTACGTTATATGGTATACCGTAATATGGTATAACATTATAACGTATTACGTTATATGGTATAACGTTATGACGTTTTACGTTATATGGTATAACGTCATATGATATAAAGTTATAACGTATGACGTTATATGGTATGACGTTATAACGTATTACGTTATATGGTATAACGTTATATTGTATTACGTTGTATGGTATAACGTTATAACGTAATACGTTAAATGGTATAACGTTATAACGTATTACGTTATATGGTATAACGATATAACGTATTACGTTATATGGTATACCGTAAAATGGTATAACGTTATAACGTGTTACGTTATGTGGTATAACGTTATAACGTATTACGTTATATGGTATACCGTAATATGGTATAACGTTATAACGTATTACGTTATATGGTGTACCGTAATATGGTATAACGTTATAACGTATTACGTTATATGGTATAACGTTATGACGTATTACGTTATACGGTATAACGTTATAACGTATTACGTTATATGGTATAACGTTATAACTTATTACGTTATATGGTATACCGTAATATGGTATAACATTATAACGTATTACGTTATATGGTATAACGTTATGACGTATTACGTTATATGGTATAACGTAATATGGTATAACGTTATAACGTATAACGATATATGGTATAACGTTATAACGTATTACGTTATATGGTATAACGTTATAACGTATTACGTTATATGGTATAACGTCATATGGTATAACGTTATAACGTATTACGTTATATGGTATACCGTAAAATGGTATAACGTTATAACGTGTTACGTTATGTGGTATAACGTTATAACGTATTACGTTATATGGTATAACGTTATATGGCATAACGTTATAACGTATTACGTTATATGGTATAACGTTATAACGTATTACGTTATATGGTATACCGTAAAATGGTATAACGTTATAACGTATTACGTTATGTGGTATAACGATATAGCGTATTACGTTATATGGTATAACATTATATGGCATAACGTTATAACGTATTACGTTATATGGTATAACGTCATATGGTATAAAGTTATAACGTATTACGATATATGGTGTAACGTTATAACGTATTACGTTATATGGTATAACGTTATAACGTATTACGTTATATGGTATAACGTCATATGGTATAACGTTATAACGTATTACGTTATATGGTATAACGTCATATGGTATAACGTTATAACGTATGACGCTATATGGTATAACGTTATAACGTATTGCGTTATATGGTATAACGTCATATGGTATAACGTTATAACGTATTACGTTATATGGTAAAACGTCATATGGTATAAAGTTATAACGTATTACGATATATGGTGTAACGTTATAACGTATTACGTTATATGGAATAACGTTATAACGTATTACGTTATATGGTATAACGTTATAACGTATTACGTTATATGGTATAACGTTATGACGTATTACGTTATATGGTATAACGTAATATGATATAAAGTTATAACGTATTACGTTATGTGGTATGACTTTATAACGTATTACGTTATATGGTATAACGTTATAACGTATTACGTTATATGGTATAACGTTATACGGTATTACGTTATATGGTATAACGTTATAACGTATTACGTTATATGGTATAACGTTATAACGAATTACGTTATATGGTATAACGTTATATGGCATAACGTTATAACGTATTACGTTATATGGTATAACGTTAAAACTTATTACGTTATATGGTATAACGTTATAACGTATTACGTTATATGGTATAACGTTATATGGCATAACGTTATAACGTATTACGCTATATGGTATAACGTTAGAACGTATTACGTTATACGGTATAACGATATAACGTATTACGTTATATGGTATAACGTTATAACGTATTACGTTATATGGTATAACGTTATATGGCATAACGTTATAACGTATTGCGTTATATGGTATAACGTACTATGGTATAACGTTATAACGTATTACGCTATATGGTATAACGTCATATGGTATAACGTTATAACGTATTACGTTATATGGTATAACGTCATATGGTATAACGTTATAACGTATTACGCTATATGGTATAACGTTATAACGCATTACGTTATATGGTATAACGTCATATGGTATAACGTTATAACGTATTACGCTATATGGTATAACGTCATATGGTATAACGTTATAACGTATTACGTTATATGGTATAACGTCATATGGTATAAAGTTATAACGTATTACGCTATATGGTATAACGTTATAACGTATTACGTTATATGGTATAACGTCATATGGTATAACGATATAACGTATTACGCTATATGGTATAAAGTTATAACGTATTACGTTATATGGTATAACGTCATATGGTATAAAGTTATAACGTATTACGTTATATGGTATAACGTTATAACGTATTACGTTAAATTGTATAACGTTATAACGTATTACGTTATATGGTATAACGTTATAACGTATTACGTTATATGGTATAACGTTATAACTTATTACGTTATGTGGTATTACGTTATATGGTATATCGTTATAACGTATTACGTTATATGGTATAACGTTATATGGCATAACGTTATAACGTATTACGTTATATGGTATAACGTCATATGGTTTAATGTTATAACGTATTACGATATATGGTGTTAAGTTATAACGTATTACGTTATATGGAATAACGTTATAACGTATTACGTTATATGGTATAACGTTATAACGTAGTACGTTATATGGTATAACGTTATATGGCATAACGTTATAACGTATTACGTTATATGGTATAACGTCATATGGCATAACGATATAACGTATTACGTTATATGGTATAACGTTATGACGTATTACGTTATATGGTATAACGTTATAACGTATTACGTTATATGCTATAACGTTATAACGTATTACTTTATATGGTATAACGTTCGAACGTATTACGTTATATGGTATAACGTTATAACGTATTACGTTATATGGTATAACGTTATGACGTATTACGTTATATGGTATAACGTAATATGATATAAAGTTATAACGTATTACGTTATGTGGTATGACTTTATAACGTATTACGTTATATGGTATAACGTTCGAACGTATTACGTTATATGGTATAACGTTATAACGTATTACGTTATATGGTATACCGTAATATGGTATAACGATATAACGCATTACGTTATATGGTATACCGTAATATGGTATAACGTTATAACGTATTACTTCATATGGTATAACGTTATGACGTATTACGTTATATGGTACAACGTTATAACGTATTACGTTATATGGTATAACGGTATAACGTATTACGTTATATGGTATAACGTTATAACGTATTACGTTATATGGTATAACGTTATAACTTATTACGTTATGTGGTATTACGTTATATGGTATATCGTTATAACGTATTACGTTATATGGTATAACGTTATATGGCATAACGTTATAACGTATTACGTTATATGGTATAACGTCATATGGTATAATGTTATAACGTATTACGATATATGGTGTTAAGTTATAACGTATTACGTTATATGGAATAACGTTATAACGTATTACGTTATATGGTATAACGTTATAACGTAGTACGTTATATGGTATAACGTTATATGGCATAACGTTATAACGTATTACGTTATATGGTATAACGTCATATGGTATAACGTTATAACGTATTACGTTATATGGTATAACGTCATATGGTATAACGTTATAACGTATTACGCTATATGGTATAACGTAATAACGTATTGCGTTATATGGTATAACGTCATATGGTATAACGTTATAACGTATTACGTTATATGGTATAACGTCATACGGTATAACGTTATATCGTATTACGTTATATGGTATAACGTCATATGGTATAACGTTATAACGTATTACGTTATATGGTATAACGTCATATGGTATAACGTTATAACGTATTACGCTATATGGTATAACGTAATAACGTATTGCGTTATATGGTATAACGTCATATGGTATAACGTTATAACGTATTACGTTATATGGTATAACGTTATATGGCATAACGTTATAACGTATTACGTTATATGGTATAACGTCATATGGTATAATGTTATAACGTATTACGATATATGGTGTTAAGTTATAACGTATTACGTTATATGGAATAACGTTATAACGTATTACGTTATATGGTATAACGTTATAACGTAGTACGTTATATGGTATAACGTTATATGGCATAACGTTATAACGTATTACGTTATATGGTATAACGTCATATGGTATAACGTTATAACGTATTACGTTATATGGTATAACGTCATATGGTATAACGTTATAACGTATTACGCTATATGGTATAACGTAATAACGTATTGCGTTA
Source organism: Bombus huntii (assembly GCF_024542735.1). NCBI lineage: Eukaryota > Metazoa > Arthropoda > Insecta > Hymenoptera > Apidae > Bombus > Bombus huntii. The sequence goes on along the minus strand of NW_026099317.1, from coordinate 866,052 downwards.
TATGGTATAACGTCATATGGTATAACGTTATAACGTATTACGTTATATGGTATAACGTCATATGGTATAACGTTATATCGTATTACGTTATATGGTATAACGTCATATGGTATAACGTTATAACGTATTAAGCTATATGGTATAACGTTATAACGTATTACGCTATATGGTATAACGTTATATGGTATACCGTAATATGGTATAACGTTATAACGTATTACGTTATATGGTATAACGTTATAACGTATTACGTTATATGGTATAACGTCATATGGTATATAGTTATAACGTATTACGATATATGGTATAACGTTATAACGTATTACGTTATATGGTATAACGTTATAACGTATTACGTTATATGGTATAACGTCATATGGCATAACGATATAACGTATTACGTTATATGGTATAACGTTATGACGTATTACGTTATATGGTATAACGTTATAACGTATTACGTTATATGCTATAACGTTATAACGTATTACTTTATATGGTATAACGTTCGAACGTATTACGTTATATGGTATAACGTTATAACGTATTACGTTATATGGTATAACGTTATGACGTATTACGTTATATGGTATAACGTAATATGATATAAAGTTATAACGTATTACGTTATGTGGTATGACTTTATAACGTATTACGTTATATGGTATAACGTTCGAACGTATTACGTTATATGGTATAACGTTATAACGTATTACGTTATATGGTATACCGTAATATGGTATAACGATATAACGTATTACGTTATATGGTATACCGTAATATGGTATAACGTTATAACGTATTACTTCATATGGTATAACGTTATGACGTATTACGTTATATGGTACAACGTTATAACGTATTACTTTATATGGTATAACGTTATAACGTATTACGTTATATGGTATAACGTTATGACGTATTACGTTATATGGTATAACGTAATATGATATAAAGTTATAACGTATTACGTTATGTGGTATGACTTTATAACGTATTACGTTATATGGTATAACGTTATAACGTATTACGTTATATGGTATAACGTTATAACTTATTACGTTATATGGTATACCGTAATATGGTATAACATTATAACGTATTACGTTATATGGTATAACGTTATGACGTTTTACGTTATATGGTATAACGTCATATGATATAAAGTTATAACGTATTACGTTATATGGTATAACGTTATAACGTATTACGTTATATGGTATAACGTTATATGGCATAACGTTATAACGTATTACGTTATATGATATAACGTTCGAACGTATTACGTTATATGGTATAACGTTATAACGTATTACGTTATATGGTACAACGTTATAACGTATTACGTTATATGGTATAACGTTATAATATATTACGTTATATGGAATACCGTAATATGGTATAACGTTATAACGTATTACATTATATGGTACAACGTTATAACGTATTACGTTATATGGTATAACGTTATAACGTATTACGTTATATGGTATAACGTCATATGGTATAACGTTATAACGTATTACGTTATATGGTATGACGTTATAGCGTATTACGTTATATGGTATAACGTTATATTGTATTACGTTGTATGGTATAACGTTATAACGTAATACGTTAAATGGTATAACGTTATAATGTACTACGTTATATGGTATAACGATATAACGTATTACGTTATATGGTATAACGTTATAACTTATTACGTTATATGGTATAACGTTATATGGCATAACGTTATAACGTATTACGTTATATGGTATATCGTACTATGGTATAACGTTATAACGTATTACGCTATATGGTATAACGTCATATGGTATAACGTTATAACGTATTACGTTATATGGTATAACGTCATATGGTATAAAGTTATAACGTATTACGTTATATGGTGTAACTTTATAACGTATTACGTTATATGGTATAACGATATAACGTATTACATAATATGGTATAACGTCATATGGTATAACGTTATAACGTATTACGAATATATGGTATAACGTCATATGGTATAACGTTATAACGTATTACGCTATATGGTATAACGATATAACGCATTACGTTATATGGTATAACGTCATATGGTATAACGTTATAACGTATTACGCTATATGGTATAACGTCATATGGTATAACGTTATAACGTATTACGTTATATGGTATAACGTCATATGGTATAAAGTTATAACGTATTACGCTATATGGTATAACGTTATAACGTATTACGTTATATGGTATAACGTCATATGGTATAACGTTATAACATATTACGCTATATGGTATAAAGTTATAACGTATTACGTTATATGGTATAACGTCATATGGTATAAAGTTATAACGTATTACGTTATATGGTATAACGTTATAACGTATTACGTTAAATTGTATAACGTTATAGCGTATTACGTTATATGGTATAACGTTATAACGTATTACGTTATATGGTATAACGTTATAACGTATTACGTTATGTGGTATTACGTTATATGGTATAACGTTATAACGTATTACGTTATATGGTATAACGTTATATGGCATAACGTTATAACGTATTACGTTATATGGTATAACGTCATATGGTATAACGTTATAACGTATTACGCTATATGGTATAACGTTATAACGTATTACGTTATATGGTATAACGTCATATGGTATAACGTTATAACATATTACGCTATATGGTATAAAGTTATAACGTATTACGTTATATGGTATAACGTCATATGGTATAAAGTTATAACGTATTACGTTATATGGTATAACGTTATAACGTATTACGTTAAATTGTATAACGTTATAACGTATTACGTTATATGGTATAACGTTATAACGTATTACTTTATATGGTATAACGTTATAGCGTATTACGTTATGTGGTATTACGTTATATGGTATAACGTTATAACGTATTACGTTATATGGTATAACGTTATATGGCATAACGTTATAACGTATTACGTTATATGGTATAACGTCATATGGTATAATGTTATAACGTATTACGATATATGGTGTTAAGTTATAACGTATTACGTTATATGGAATAACGTTATAACGTATTACGTTATATGGTATAACGTTATAACGTAGTACGTTATATGGTATAACGTTATATGGCATATCGTTATAACGTATTACGTTATATGGTATAACGTCATATGGTATAACGTTATAACGTATTACGTTATATGGCATAACGTCATATGGTATAACGTTCGAACGTATTACGTTATATGGTATAACGTTATAACGTATTACGTTATATGGTATACCGTAATATGGTATAACGTTATAACGTATTACGTTATATGGTATACCGTAATATGGTATAACGTTATGACGTATTACGTTATATGGTATAACGTTATAACGTATTACGTTATATGGTATAACGTTATAACGTATTACGTTATATGGTATAACGTTATATGGCATAACGTTATAACGTATTACGTTATATGGTATAACGTTCGAACGTATTACGTTATATGGTATAACGTTATAACGTATTACGTTATATGGTATAACGTTATGACGTATTACGTTATATGGTATAACGTAATATGATATAAAGTTATAACGTATTACGTTATGTGGTATGACTTTATAACGTATTACGTTATATGGTATAACGTTCGAACGTATTACGTTATATGGTATAACGTTATAACGTATTACGTTATATGGTATACCGTAATATGGTATAACGTTATAACGTATTACGCTATATGGTATAAGGTCATATGGTATAACGTTATAACGTATTACGTTATATGGTATAACGTCATATGGTATAAAGTTATAACGTATTACGCTATATGGTATAACGTTATAACGTATTACGTTATATGGTATAACGTCATATGGTATAACGTTATAACGTATTACGCTATATGGTATAAAGTTATAACGTATTACGTTATATGGTATAACGTCATATGGTATAAAGTTATAACGTATTGCGTTATATGGTATAACGTTATAACGTATTACGTTAAATTGTATAACGTTATAACGTATTACGTTATATGGTATAACGTTATAACGTATTACGTTATATGGTATAACGTTATAACGTATTACGTTATGTGGTATTACGTTATATGGTATAACGTTATAACGTATTACGTTATATGGTATAACGTTATATGGCATAACGTTATAACGTATTACGTTATATGGTATAACGTCATATGGTATAATGTTATAACGTATTACGATATATGGTGTTAAGTTATAACGTATTACGTTATATGGAATAACGTTATAACGTATTACGTTATATGGTATAACGTTATAACGTAGTACGTTATATGGTATAACGTTATATGGCATAACGTTATAACGTATTACGTTATATGGTATAACGTCATATGGTATAACGTTATAACGTATTACGTTATATGGTATAACGTCATATGGTATAACGTTATAACGTATTACGCTATATGGTATAACGTAATAACGTATTGCGTTATATGGTATAACGTCATATGGTATAACGTTATAACGTATTACGTTATATGGTATAACGTCATATGGTATAACGTTATAACGTATTACGTTATATGGTATAACGTTATAACGTATTACGTTATATGGTATAACGTTATATGGCATAACGTTATAACGTATTACTTTATATGGTATAACGTTATGACGTATTACGTTATATGGTATAACGTTATAACGTATTACGTTATATGGTATAACGTTATAACGTATTACGTTATATGGTATAACGTTATGACGTATTACGTTATATGGTATAACGTATTATGATATAAAGTTATAACGTATTACGTTATGTGATATGACTTTATAACGTATTACTTTATATGGTATAACGTTATAACGTATTACGTTATATGGTATAACGTTATAACTTATTACGTTATATGGTATACCGTAATATGGTATAACATTATAACGTATTACGTTATATGGTATAACGTTATGACGTTTTACGTTATATGGTATAACGTCATACGATATAAAGTTATACCGTATTACGTTATATGGTATAACGTTATAACGTATTACGTTATATGGTATAACGTTATATGGCATAACGTTATAACGTATTACGTTATATGGTTTAACGTTCGAAAATATTACGTTATATGGTATAACGTTATAACGTATTACGTTGTATGGTACAACGTTATAACGTATTACGTTATATGGTATAACGTTATAATATATTACGTTATATGGAATACCGTAATATGGTATAACGTTATAACGTATTACATTATATGGTACAACGTTATAACGTATTACGTTATATGGTATAACGTTATAACGTATTACGTTATATGGTATAACGTCATATGGTATAACGTTATAACGTATTACGTTATATGGTATGACGTTATAACGTATTACGTTATATGGTATAACGTTATATTGTATTACGTTGTATGGTATAACGTTCGAACGTATTACGTTATATGGTATAACGATATAACGTATTACGTTATATGGTATAACGTTATAACGTATTACGTTATATGGTATAACGTTATATGGCATAACGTTATAACGTATTACGTTATATGGTATAACGTACTATGGTATAACGTTATAACGTATTACGCTATATGGTATAACGTCATATGGTATAACGTTATAACGTATTACGTTATATGGTATAACGTCATATGGTATAAAGTTATAACGTATTACGTTATATGGTGTAACTTTATAACGTATTACGTTATATGGTATAACGATATAACGTATTACATAATATGGTATAACGTCATATGGTATAACGTTATAACGTATTACGTTATATGGTATAACGTCATATGGTATAACGTCATATGGTATAACGATATAACGTATTACGCTATATGGTATAACGTTATAACGCATTACGTTATATGGTATAACGTCATATGGTATAACGTTATAACGTATTACGCTATATGGTATAACGTCATATGGTATAACGTTATAACGTATTACGTTATATAGTATAACGTCATATGGTATAAAGTTATAACGTATTACGCTATATGGTATAACGTTATAACGTATTACGTTATATGGTAGAACGTCATATGGTATAACGTTATAACGTATTACGCTATATGGTATAACGTTATGACGTATTACGTTATATGGTATAACGTAATATGATATAAAGTTATAACGTATTACGTTATGTGGCATGACTTTATAACGTATTACGTTATATGGTATAACGTTCGAACGTATTACGTTATATGGTATAACGTTATAACGTATTACGTTATATGGTATACCGTAATATGGTATAACGTTATAACGTATTACGCTATATGGTATAACGTCATATGGTATAACGTTATAACGTATTACGTTATATGGTATAACGTTATAACGTATTACGCTATATGGTATAACGTTATAACGCATTACGTTATATGGTATAACGTCATATGGTATAACGTTATAACGTATTACGCTATATGGTATAACGTCATATGGTATAACGTTATAACGTATTACGTTATATGGTATAACGTCATATGGTATAAAGTTATAACGTATTACGCTATATGGTATAACGTTATAACGTATTACGTTATATGGTATAACGTCATATGGTATAACGTTATAACGTATTACGCTATATGGTATAAAGTTATAACGTATTACGTTATATGGTATAACGTCATATGGTATAAAGTTATAACGTATTACGTTATATGGTATAACGTTATAACGTATTACGTTCAATTGTATATCGTTATAACGTATTACGTTATATGGAATAACGTTATAACGTATTACGTTATATGGTATAACGTTATAACGTAGTACGTTATATGGTATAACGTTATATGGCATAACGTTATAACGTATTACGTTATATGGTATAACGTCATATGGTATAACGTTATAACGTATTACGTTATATGGTATAACGTCATATGGTATAACGTTATAACGTATTAAGCTATATGGTATAACGTTATAACGTATTACGCTATATGGTATAACGTTATATGGTATACCGTAATATGGTATAACGTTATAACGTATTACGTTATATGGTATAACGTTCGAACGTATTACCGTATATGGTATAACGTTATAACGTATTACGTTATATGGTATACCGTAATATGGTATAACGTTATAACGTATTACGTTATATGGTATACCGTAATATGGTATAACGTTATAACGTATTACTTTATATGGTATAACGTTATGACGTATTACGTTATATGGTATAACGTTATAACGTATTACGTTATATGGTATAACGTTCGAACGTATTACGTTATATGGTATAACGTTATAACGTATTACGTTATATGGTATAACGTAATATGGTATAACGTTATAACGTATTACGTTATATGGTATACCGTAATAAGGTATAACGTTATAACGTATTACTTTATATGGTATAACGTTATGACGTATTACGTTATATGGTATAACGTTATAACGTATTACGTTATATGGTATAACGTTATAACGTATTACGTTATATGGTATAACGTTATGACGTATTACGTTATATGGTATAACGTAATATGATATAAAGTTATAACGTATTACGTTATGTGATATGACTTTATAACGTGTTACTTTATATGGAATAACGTTATAACGTATTACGTTATATGGTATAACGTTATAACTTATTACGTTATATGGTATACCGTAATATGGTATAACATTATAACGTATTACGTTATATGGTATAACGTTATGACGTTTTACGTTATATGGTATAACGTTATATGGCATAACGTTATAACGTATTACGTTATATAGTTTAACGTTCGAACGTATTACGTTATATGGTATAACGTTATAACGTATTACGTTATATGGTACAACGTTATAACGTATTACGTTATATGGTATAACTTTATAATATATTACGTTATATGGAATACCGTAATATGGTATAACGTTATAACGTATTACATTATATGGTACAACGTTATAACGTATTACGTTATATGGTATAACGTTATAACGTATTACGTTATATGGTATAACGTCATATGGTATAACGTTATAACGTATTACGTTATATGGTATGACGTTATAACGTATTACGTTATATGGTATAACGTTATATTGTATTACGTTGTATGGTATAACGTTCGAACGTATTACGTTATATGGTATAACGATATAACGTATTACGTTATATGGTATAACGTTATAACGTATTACGTTATATGGTATAACGTTATATGGCATAACGTTATAACGTATTACGTTATATGGTATAACGTACTATGGTATAACGTTATAACGTATTACGCTATATGGTATAACGTCATATGGTATAACGTTATAACGTATTACGTTATATGGTATAACGTCATATGGTATAACGATATAACGTATTACGCTATATGGTATAACGTTATAACGCATTACGTTATATGGTATAACGTCATATGGTATAACGTTATAACGTATTACTTTATATGGTATAACGTCATATGGTATAAAGTTATAACGTATTACGTTATATGGTGTAACTTTATAACGTATTACGTTATATGGTATAACGATATAACGTATTACATAATATGGTATAACGTCATATGGTATAACGTTATAACGTATTACGTTATATGGTATAACGTCATATGGTATAACGATATAACGTATTACGCTATATGGTATAATGTTATAACGCATTACGTTATATGGTATAACGTCATATGGTATAACGTTATAACGTATTACGTTATATGGTATAACGTCATATGGTATAACGTTATAACGTATTACGTTATATGGTATAACGTCATATGGTATAAAGTTATAACGTATTACGCTATATGGTATAACGTTATAACGTATTACGTTATATGGTATAACGTTATAACGTATTACGTTATATGGTATAACGTTATATGGCATAACATTATAACGTATTACGTTATATGGTATAACGTTATATGGCATAACATTATAACGTATTACGTTATATGGTATAACGTTATAACGTATTACGTTATATGGTATACCGTAATATGGTATAACGTTATAACGTATTACGTTATATGGTATACCGTAATATGGTATAACGTTATGACGTATTACGTTATATGGTATAACGTTATAACGTATTACGTTATATGGTATAACGTTATAACGTATTACGTTATATGGTATAACGTTATATGGCATAACATTATAACGTATTACGTTATATGGTATAACGTTCGAACGTATTACGTTATATGGTATAACGTTATAACGTATTACGTTATATGGTATAACGTTATGACGTATTACGTTATATGGTATAACGTAATATGATATAAAGTTATAACGTATTACGTTATGTGGTATAACGTTATAACGTATTACGTTAAATTGTATAACGTTATAACGTATTACGTTATATGGTATAACGTTATAACGTATTACGTTATATGGTATAACGTTATAACGTATTACGTTATATGGTATAACGTCATATGGAATAACGTTATAACATATTACGCTATATGGTATAAAGTTATAACGTATTACGTTATATGGTATAACGTCATATGGTATAAAGTTATAACGTATTACGTTATATGGTATAACGTTATAACGTATTACGTTAAATTGTATAACGTTATAACGTATTACGTTATATGGTATAACGTTATAACGTATTACGTTATATGGTATAACGTTATAACGTATTACGTTATGTGGTATTACGTTATATGGTATAACGTTAGAACGTATTACGTTATATGGTATAACGTTATATGGCATAACGTTATAACGTATTACGTTATATGGTATAACGTCATATGGTATAATGTTATAACGTATTACGATATATGGTGTTAAGTTATAACGTATTACGTTATATGGAATAACGTTATAACGTATTACGTTATATGGTATAACGTTATAACGTAGTACGTTATATGGTATAACGTTATATGGCATATCGTTATAACGTATTACGTTATATGGTATAACGTCATATGGTATAACGTTATAACGTATTACGTTATATGGCATAACGTCATATGGTATAACGTTCGAACGTATTACGTTATATGGTATAACGTTATAACGTATTACGTTATATGGTATACCGTAATATGGTATAACGTTATAACGTATTACGTTATATGGTATACCGTAAAATGGTATAACGTTATGACGTATTACGTTATATGGTATAACGTTATAACGTATTACGTTATATGGTATAACGTTATAACGTATTACGTTATATGGTATAACGTTATATGGCATAACGTTATAACGTATTACGTTATATGGTATAATGTTCGAACGTATTACGTTATATGGTATAACGTTATAACGTATTACGTTATATGGTATAACGTTATGACGTATTACGTTATATGGTATAACGTAATATGATATAAAGTTATAACGTATTACGTTATGTGGTATGACTTTATAACGTATTACGTTATATGGTATAACGCTCGAACGTATTACGTTATATGGTATAACGTTATAACGTATTACGTTATATGGTATACCGTAATATGGTATAACGTTATAACGTATTACGCTATATGGTATAAGGTCATATGGTATAACGTTATAACGTATTACGTTATATGGTATAACGTCATATGGTATAAAGTTATAACGTATTACGCTATATGGTATAACGTTATAACGTATTACGTTATATGGTATAACGTCATATGGTATAACGTTATAACGTATTACGCTATATGGTATAAAGTTATAACGTATTACGTTATATGGTATAACGTCATATGGTATAAAGTTATAACGTATTGCGTTATATGGTATAACGTTATAACGTATTACGTTAAATTGTATAACGTTATAACGTATTACGTTATATGGTATAACGTTATAACGTATTACGTTATATGGTATAACGTTATAACGTATTACGTTATGTGGTATTACGTTATATGGTATAACGTTATAACGTATTACGTTATATGGTATAACGTTATATGGCATAACGTTATAACGTATTACGTTATATGGTATAACGTCATATGGTATAATGTTATAACGTATTACGATATATGGTGTTAAGTTATAACGTATTACGTTATATGGAATAACGTTATAACGTATTACGTTATATGGTATAACGTTATAACGTAGTACGTTATATGGTATAACGTTATATGGCATAACGTTATAACGTATTACGTTATATGGTATAACGTCATATGGTATAACGTTATAACGTATTACGTTATATGGTATAACGTCATATGGTATAACGTTATAACGTATTACGCTATATGGTATAACGTAATAACGTATTGCGTTATATGGTATAACGTCATATGGTATAACGTTATAACGTATTACGTTATATGGTATAACGTCATATGGTATAACGTTATAACGTATTACGTTATATGGTATAACGTCATATGGTATAACGTTATAACGTATTAAGCTATATGGTATAACGTTATAACGTATTACGCTATATGGTATAACGTTATATGGTATACCGTAATATGGTATAACGTTATAACGTATTACGTTATATGGTATAACGTTCGAACGTATTACGTTATATGGTATAACGTTATAACGTATTACGTTATATGGTGTACCGTAATATGGTATAACGTTATAACGTATTACGTTATATGGTATACCGTAATATGGTATAACGTTATGACGTATTACGTTATATGGTATAACGTTATAACGTATTACGTTATATGGTATAACGTTATAACGTATTACGTTATATGGTATAACGTTATATGGCATAACATTATAACGTATTACGTTATATGGTATAACGTTCGAACGTATTACGTTATATGGTATAACGTTATAACGTATTACGTTATATGGTATAACGTTATGACGTATTACGTTATATGGTATAACGTAATATGATATAAAGTTATAACGTATTACGTTATGTGGTATGACTTTATAACGTATTACGTTATATGGTATAACGTTCGAACGTTTTACGTTATATGGTATACCGTAATATGGTATAACGTTATAACGTATTACGTTATATGGTATACCGTAATATGGTATAACGTTATAACGTATTACTTTATATGGTATAACGTTATAACGTATTACTTTATATGGTATAACGTTATAACGTATTACGTTATATGGTATAACGTTATAACGTATTACGTTATATGGTATAACGTTATATGGCATAACATTATAACGTATTACGTTATATGGTATAACGTTCGAACGTATTACGTTATATGGTATAACGTTATAACGTATTACGTTATATGGTATAACGTTATAACTTATTACGTTATATGGTATACCGTAATATGGTATAACATTATAACGTATTACGTTATATGGTATAACGTTATGACGTTTTACGTTATATGGTATAACGTCATACGATATAAAGTTATACCGTATTACGTTATATGGTATAACGTTATAACGTATTACGTTATATGGTATAACGTTATATGGCATAACGTTATAACGTATTACGTTATATGGTTTAACGTTCGAAAATATTACGTTATATGGTATAACGTTATAACGTATTACGTTGTATGGTACAACGTTATAACGTATTACGTTATATGGTATAACGTTATAATATATTACGTTATATGGAATACCGTAATATGGTATAACGTTATAACGTATTACATTATATGGTACAACGTTATAACGTATTACGTTATATGGTATAACGTTATAACGTATTACGTTATATGGTATAACGTCATATGGTATAACGTTATAACGTATTACGTTATATGGTATGACGTTATAACGTATTACGTTATATGGTATAACGTTATATTGTATTACGTTGTATGGTATAACGTTCGAACGTATTACGTTATATGGTATAACGATATAACGTATTACGTTATATGGTATAACGTTATAACGTATTACGTTATATGGTATAACGTTATATGGCATAACGTTATAACGTATTACGTTATATGGTATAACGTACTATGGTATAACGTTATAACGTATTACGGTATATGGTATAACGTCATATGGTATAACGTTATAACGTATTACGTTATATGGTATAACGTCATATGGTATAAAGTTATAACGTATTACGTTATATGGTGTAACTTTATAACGTATTACGTTATATGGTATAACGATATAACGTATTACATAATATGGTATAACGTCATATGGTATAACGTTATAACGTATTACGTTATATGGTATAACGTCATATGGTATAACGTCATATGGTATAACGATATAACGTATTACGCTATATGGTATAACGTTATAACGCATTACGTTATATGGTATAACGTCATATGGTATAACGTTATAACGTATTACGCTATATGGTATAACGTCATATGGTATAACGTTATAACGTATTACGTTATATAGTATAACGTCATATGGTATAAAGTTATAACGTATTACGCTATATGGTATAACGTTATAACGTATTACGTTATATGGTAGAACGTCATATGGTATAACGTTATAACGTATTACGCTATATGGTATAAAGTTATAACGTATTACGTTATATGGTATAACGTCATATGGTATAAAGTTATAACGTATTACGTTATATGGTATAACGTTATAACGTATTACGTTATATGGTATAACGTTATAACGTATGACGTTATATGGCATAACGTTATATGGCATTACGTTATAACGTATTACGTTATATGGTATAACGTTATAACGTATTACGTTATATGGTATAACGTTATGACGTATTACGTTATATGGTATAACGTAATATGATATAAAGTTATAACGTATTACGTTATGTGGCATGACTTTATAACGTATTACGTTATATGGTATAACGTTCGAACGTATTACGTTATATGGTATAACGTTATAACGTATTACGTTATATGGTATACCGTAATATGGTATAACGTTATAACGTATTACGCTATATGGTATAACGTCATATGGTATAACGTTATAACGTATTACGTTATATGGTATAACGTTATAACGTATTACGCTATATGGTATAACGTTATAACGCATTACGTTATATGGTATAACGTCATATGGTATAACGTTATAACGTATTACGCTATATGGTATAACGTCATATGGTATAACGTTATAACGTATTACGTTATATGGTATAACGTCATATGGTATAAAGTTATAACGTATTACGCTATATGGTATAACGTTATAACGTATTACGTTATATGGTATAACGTCATATGGTATAACGTTATAACGTATTACGCTATATGGTATAAAGTTATAACGTATTACGTTATATGGTATAACGTCATATGGTATAAAGTTATAACGTATTACGTTATATGGTATAACGTTATAACGTATTACGTTAAATTGTATAACGTTATAACGTATTACGTTATATGGAATAACGTTATAACGTATTACGTTATATGGTATAACGTTATAACGTAGTACGTTATATGGTATAACGTTATATGGCATAACGTTATAACGTATTACGTTATATGGTATAACGTCATATGGTATAACGTTATAACGTATTACGTTATATGGTATAACGTCATATGGTATAACGTTATAACGTATTAAGCTATATGGTATAACGTTATAACGTATTACGCTATATGGTATAACGTTATATGGTATACCGTAATATGGTATAACGTTATAACGTATTACGTTATATGGTATAACGTTCGAACGTATTACGTTATATGGTATAACGTTATAACGTATTACGTTATATGGTATACCGTAATATGGTATAACGTTATAACGTATTACGTAATATGGTATACCGTAATATGGTATAACGTTATAACGTATTACTTTATATGGTATAACGTTATGACGTATTACGTTATATGGTATAACGTTATAACGTATTACGTTATATGGTATAACGTTCGAACGTATTACGTTATATGGTATAACGTTATAACGTATTACGTTATATGGTATAACGTAATATGGTATAACGTTATAACGTATTACGTTATATGGTATACCGTAATATGGTATAACGTTATAACGTATTACTTTATATGGTATAACGTTATGACGTATTACGTTATATGGTATAACGTTATAACGTATTACGTTATATGGTATAACGTTATAACGTATTACGTTATATGGTATAACGTTATGACGTATTACGTTATATGGTATAACGTAATATGTTATAAAGTTATAACGTATTACGTTATGTGATATGACTTTATAACGTGTTACTTTATATGGAATAACGTTATAACGTATTACGTTATATGGTATAACGTTATAACTTATTACGTTATATGGTATACCGTAATATGGTATAACATTATAACGTATTACGTTATATGGTATAACGTTATGACGTTTTACGTTATATGGTATAACGTTATATGGCATAACGTTATAACGTATTACGTTATATAGTTTAACGTTCGAACGTATTACGTTATATGGTATAACGTTATAACGTATTACGTTATATGGTACAACGTTATAACGTATTACGTTATATGGTATAACTTTATAATATATTACGTTATATGGAATACCGTAATATGGTATAACGTTATAACGTATTACATTATATGGTACAACGTTATAACGTATTACGTTATATGGTATAACGTTATAACGTATTACGTTATATGGTATAACGTCATATGGTATAACGTTATAACGTATTACGTTATATGGTATGACGTTATAACGTATTACGTTATATGGTATAACGTTATATTGTATTACGTTGTATGGTATAACGTTCGAACGTATTACGTTATATGGTATAACGATATAACGTATTACGTTATATGGTATAACGTTATAACGTATTACGTTATATGGTATAACGTTATATGGCATAACGTTATAACGTATTACGTTATATGGTATAACGTACTATGGTATAACGTTATAACGTATTACGCTATATGGTATAACGTCATATGGTATAACGTTATAACGTATTGCGTTATATGGTATAACGTCATATGGTATAACGATATAACGTATTACGCTATATGGTATAACGTTATAACGCATTACGTTATATGGTATAACGTCATATGGTATAACGTTATAACGTATTACTTTATATGGTATAACGTCATATGGTATAAAGTTATAACGTATTACGTTATATGGTGTAACTTTATAACGTATTACGTTATATGGTATAACGATATAACGTATTACATAATATGGTATAACGTCATATGGTATAACGTTATAACGTATTACGTTATATGGTATAACGTCATATGGTATAACGATATAACGTATTACGCTATATGGTATAACGTTATAACGTATTACGTTATATGGTATAACGTCATATGGTATAAAGTTATAACGTATTACGCTATATGGTATAACGTTATAACGTATTACGTTATATGGTATAACGTTATAACGTATTACGTTATATGGTATAACGTTATATGGCATAACATTATAACGTATTACGTTATATGGTATAACGTTATATGGCATAACATTATAACGTATTACGTTATATGGTATAACGTTATAACGTATTACGTTATATGGTATACCGTAATATGGTATAACGTTATAACGTATTACGTTATATGGTATACCGTAATATGGTATAACGTTATGACGTATTACGTTATATGGTATAACGTTATAACGTATTACGTTATATGGTATAACGTTATAACGTATTACGTTATATGGTATAACGTTATATGGCATAACATTATAACGTATTACGTTATATGGTATAACGTTCGAACGTATTACGTTATATGGTATAACGTTATAACGTATTACGTTATATGGTATAACGTTATGACGTATTACGTTATATGGTATAACGTAATATGATATAAAGTTATAACGTATTACGTTATGTGGTATGACTTTATAACGTATTACGTTATATGGTATAACGTTCGAACGTATTACGTTATATGGTATAACGTTATAACGTATTACGTTATATGGTATACCGTAATATGGTATAACGTTATAACGTATTACGTTATATGGTATACCGTAATATGGTATAACGTTATAACGTATTACTTTATATGGTATAACGTTATGACGTATTACGTTAAATGGTATAACGTTATAACGTATTACGTTATATGGTATAACGTTATAACGTATTACGTTATATGGTATATCGTTATGACGTATTACGTTATATGGTATAACGTAATATGATATAAAGTTATAACGTATTACGTTATGTGATATGACTTTATAACGTATTACTTTATATAGTATAACGTTATAACGTATTACGTTATATGGTATAACGTTATAACTTATTACGTTATATGGTATACCGTAATATGGTATAACATTATAACGTATTACGTTATATGGTATAACGTTATGACGTTTTACGTTATATGGTATAACGTCATACGATATAAAGTTATACCGTATTACGTTATATGGTATAACGTTATATGGCATAACGTTATAACGTATTACGTTATATGGTATAACGTACTATGGTATAACGTTATAACGTATTACGCTATATGGTATAACGTCATATGGTATAACGTTATAACGTATTACGTTATATGGTGTAACTTTGTAACGTATTACGTTATATGGTATAACGATATAACGTATTACATAATATGGTATAACGTCATATGGTATAACGTTATAACGTATTACGTTATATGGTATAACGTCATATGGTATAACGTCATATGGTATAACGATATAACGTATTACGCTATATGGTATAACGTTATAACGCATTACGTTATATGGTATAACGTCATATGGTATAACGTTATAACGTATTACGCTATATGGTATAACGTCATATGGTATAACGTTATAACGTATTACGTTATATAGTATAACGTCATATGGTATAAAGTTATAACGTATTACGCTATATGGTATAACGTTATAACGTATTACGTTATATGGTATAACGTCATATGGTATAACGTTATAACGTATTACGCTATATGGTATAAAGTTATAACGTATTACGTTATATGGTATAACGTCATATGGTATAAAGTTATAACGTATTACGTTATATGGTATAACGTTATAACGTATTACGTTATATGGTATAACGTTATAACGTATGACGTTATATGGCATAACGTTATATGGCATTACGTTATAACGTATTACGTTATATGGTATAAAGTTATAACGTATTACGTTATATGGTATACCGTAACATGGAATAACGTTATAACGTATTACGTTATATGGTATAACGTTATAACGTATTACGTTATATGGTATAACGTAATAACGTATTACGTTATATGGTATAACGTAATATGATATAAAGTTATAACGTATTACGTTATGTGGCATGACTTTATAACGTATTACGTTATATGGTATAACGTTCGAACGTATTACGTTATATGGTATAACGTTATAACGTATTACGTTATATGGTATACCGTAATATGGTATAACGTTATAACGTATTACGCTATATGGTATAACGTCATATGGTATAACGTTATAACGTATTACATTATATGGTATAACGTTATAACGTATTACGCTATATGGTATAACGTTATAACGCATTACGTTATATGGTATAACGTCATATGGTATAACGTTATAACGTATTACGCTATATGGTATAACGTCATATGGTATAACGTTATAACGTATTACGTTATATGGTATAACGTCATATGGTATAAAGTTATAACGTATTACGCTATATGGTATAACGTTATAACGTATTACGTTATATGGTATAACGTCATATGGTATAACGTTATAACGTATTACGCTATATGGTATAAAGTTATAACGTATTACGTTATATGGTATAACGTCATATGGTATAAAGTTATAACGTATTACGTTATATGGTATAACGTTATAACGTATTACGTTAAATTGTATAACGTTATAACGTATTACGTTATATGGAATAACGTTATAACGTATTACGTTATATGGTATAACGTTATAACGTAGTACGTTATATGGTATAACGTTATATGGCATAACGTTATAACGTATTACGTTATATGGTATAACGTCATATGGTATAACGTTATAACGTATTACGTTATATGGTATAACGTCATATGGTATAAAGTTATAACGTATTACGCTATATGGTATAACGTTATAACGTATTACGTTATATGGTATAACGTTATAACGTATTACGTTATATGGTATAACGTTATATGGCATAACATTATAACGTATTACGTTATATGGTATAACGTTATATGGCATAACATTATAACGTATTACGTTATATGGTATAACGTTATAACGTATTACGTTATATGGTATACCGTAATATGGTATAACGTTATAACGTATTACGTTATATGGTATACCGTAATATGGTATAACGTTATGACGTATTACGTTATATGGTATAACGTTATAACGTATTACGTTATATGGTATAACGTTATAACGTATTACGTTATATGGTATAACGTTATAACGTATTACGTTATATGGTATACCGTAATATGGTATAACGTTATAACGTATTACGTTATATGGTATACCGTAATATGGTATAACGTTATAACGTATTACTTTATATGGTATAACGTTATGACGTATTACGTTATATGGTATAACGTTATAACGTATTACGTTATATGGTATAACGTTATAACGTATTACGTTATATGGTATAACGTTATGACGTATTACGTTATATGGTATAACGTAATATGATATAAAGTTATAACGTATTACGTTATGTGATATGACTTTATAACGTATTACTTTATATGGTATAACGTTATAACGTATTACGTTATATGGTATAACGTTATAACTTATTACGTTATATGGTATACCGTAATATGGTATAACATTATAACGTATTACGTAATATGGTATAACGTTATGACGTTTTACGTTATATGGTATAACGTTATATGGCATAACGTTATAACGTATTACGTTATATAGTTTAACGTTCGAACGTATTACGTTATATGGTATAACGTTATAACGTATTACGTTATATGGTACAACGTTATAACGTATTACGTTATATGGTATAACGTTATAATATATTACATTATATGGTATAACGTTATAATATATTACGTTATATGGAATACCGTAATATGGTATAACGTTATAACGTATTACATTATATGGTACAACGTTATAACGTATTACGTTATATGGTATAACGTTATAACGTATTACGTTATATGGTATAACGTTATATGGCATAACGTTATAACGTATTACGTTATATGGTTTAACGTTCGAAAATATTACGTTATATGGTATAACGTTATAACGTATTACGTTGTATGGTACAACGTTATAACGTATTACGTTATATGGTATAACGTTATAATATATTACGTTATATGGAATACCGTAATATGGTATAACGTTATAACGTATTACATTATATGGTACAACGTTATAACGTATTACGTTATATGGTATAACGTTATAACGTATTACGTTATATGGTATAACGTCATATGGTATAACGTTATAACGTATTACGTTATATGGTATGACGTTATAACGTATTACGTTATATGGTATAACGTTATATTGTATTACGTTGTATGGTATAACGTTCGAACGTATTACGTTATATGGTATAACGATATAACGTATTACGTTATATGGTATAACGTTATAACGTATTACGTTATATGGTATAACGTTATATGGCATAACGTTATAACGTATTACGTTATATGGTATAACGTACTATGGTATAACGTTATAACGTATTACGGTATATGGTATAACGTCATATGGTATAACGTTATAACGTATTACGTTATATGGTATAACGTCATATGGTATAAAGTTATAACGTATTACGTTATATGGTGTAACTTTATAACGTATTACGTTATATGGTATAACGATATAACGTATTACATAATATGGTATAACGTCATATGGTATAACGTTATAACGTATTACGCTATATGGTATAACGTTATAACGTATTACGTTATATGGTAGAACGTCATATGGTATAACGTTATAACGTATTACGCTATATGGTATAAAGTTATAACGTATTACGTTATATGGTATAACGTCATATGGTATAAAGTTATAACGTATTACGTTATATGGTATAACGTTATAACGTATTACGTTATATGGTATAACGTTATAACGTATGACGTTATATGGCATAACGTTATATGGCATTACGTTATAACGTATTACGTTATATGGTATAACGTTATAACGTATTACGTTATATGGTATAACGTTATGACGTATTACGTTATATGGTATAACGTAATATGATATAAAGTTATAACGTATTACGTTATGTGGCATGACTTTATAACGTATTACGTTATATGGTATAACGTTCGAACGTATTACGTTATATGGTATAACGTTATAACGTATTACGTTATATGGTATACCGTAATATGGTATAACGTTATAACGTATTACGCTATATGGTATAACGTCATATGGTATAACGTTATAACGTATTACGTTATATGGTATAACGTTATAACGTATTACGCTATATGGTATAACGTTATAACGCATTACGTTATATGGTATAACGTCATATGGTATAACGTTATAACGTATTACGCTATATGGTATAACGTCATATGGTATAACGTTATAACGTATTACGTTATATGGTATAACGTCATATGGTATAAAGTTATAACGTATTACGCTATATGGTATAACGTTATAACGTATTACGTTATATGGTATAACGTCATATGGTATAACGTTATAACGTATTACGCTATATGGTATAAAGTTATAACGTATTACGTTATATGGTATAACGTCATATGGTATAAAGTTATAACGTATTACGTTATATGGTATAACGTTATAACGTATTACGTTAAATTGTATAACGTTATAACGTATTACGTTATATGGAATAACGTTATAACGTATTACGTTATATGGTATAACGTTATAACGTAGTACGTTATATGGTATAACGTTATATGGCATAACGTTATAACGTATTACGTTATATGGTATAACGTCATATGGTATAACGTTATAACGTATTACGTTATATGGTATAACGTCATATGGTATAACGTTATAACGTATTAAGCTATATGGTATAACGTTATAACGTATTACGCTATATGGTATAACGTTATATGGTATACCGTAATATGGTATAACGTTATAACGTATTACGTTATATGGTATAACGTTCGAACGTATTACGTTATATGGTATAACGTTATAACGTATTACGTTATATGGTATACCGTAATATGGTATAACGTTATAACGTATTACGTTATATGGTATACCGTAATATGGTATAACGTTATAACGTATTACTTTATATGGTATAACGTTATGACGTATTACGTTATATGGTATAACGTTATAACGTATTACGTTATATGGTATAACGTTCGAACGTATTACGTTATATGGTATAACGTTATAACGTATTACGTTATATGGTATAACGTAATATGGTATAACGTTATAACGTATTACGTTATATGGTATACCGTAATATGGTATAACGTTATAACGTATTACTTTATATGGTATAACGTTATGACGTATTACGTTATATGGTATAACGTTATAACGTATTACGTTATATGGTATAACGTTATAACGTATTACGTTATATGGTATAACGTTATGACGTATTACGTTATATGGTATAACGTAATATGATATAAAGTTATAACGTATTACGTTATGTGATATGACTTTATAACGTGTTACTTTATATGGAATAACGTTATAACGTATTACGTTATATGGTATAACGTTATAACTTATTACGTTATATGGTATACCGTAATATGGTATAACATTATAACGTATTACGTTATATGGTATAACGTTATGACGTTTTACGTTATATGGTATAACGTTATATGGCATAACGTTATAACGTATTACGTTATATAGTTTAACGTTCGAACGTATTACGTTATATGGTATAACGTTATAACGTATTACGTTATATGGTACAACGTTATAACGTATTACGTTATATGGTATAACTTTATAATATATTACGTTATATGGAATACCGTAATATGGTATAACGTTATAACGTATTACATTATATGGTACAACGTTATAACGTATTACGTTATATGGTATAACGTTATAACGTATTACGTTATATGGTATAACGTCATATGGTATAACGTTATAACGTATTACGTTATATGGTATGACGTTATAACGTATTACGTTATATGGTATAACGTTATATTGTATTACGTTGTATGGTATAACGTTCGAACGTATTACGTTATATGGTATAACGATATAACGTATTACGTTATATGGTATAACGTTATAACGTATTACGTTATATGGTATAACGTTATATGGCATAACGTTATAACGTATTACGTTATATGGTATAACGTACTATGGTATAACGTTATAACGTATTACGCTATATGGTATAACGTCATATGGTATAACGTTATAACGTATTACGTTATATGGTATAACGTCATATGGTATAACGATATAACGTATTACGCTATATGGTATAACGTTATAACGCATTACGTTATATGGTATAACGTCATATGGTATAACGTTATAACGTATTACTTTATATGGTATAACGTCATATGGTATAAAGTTATAACGTATTACGTTATATGGTGTAACTTTATAACGTATTACGTTATATGGTATAACGATATAACGTATTACATAATATGGTATAACGTCATATGGTATAACGTTATAACGTATTACGTTATATGGTATAACGTCATATGGTATAACGATATAACGTATTACGCTATATGGTATAACGTTATAACGTATTACGTTATATGGTATAACGTCATATGGTATAAAGTTATAACGTATTACGCTATATGGTATAACGTTATAACGTATTACGTTATATGGTATAACGTTATAACGTATTACGTTATATGGTATAACGTTATATGGCATAACATTATAACGTATTACGTTATATGGTATAACGTTATATGGCATAACATTATAACGTATTACGTTATATGGTATAACGTTATAACGTATTACGTTATATGGTATACCGTAATATGGTATAACGTTATAACGTATTACGTTATATGGTATACCGTAATATGGTATAACGTTATGACGTATTACGTTATATGGTATAACGTTATAACGTATTACGTTATATGGTATAACGTTATAACGTATTACGTTATATGGTATAACGTTATATGGCATAACATTATAACGTATTACGTTATATGGTATAACGTTCGAACGTATTACGTTATATGGTATAACGTTATAACGTATTACGTTATATGGTATAACGTTATGAAGTATTACGTTATATGGTATAACGTAATATGATATAAAGTTATAACGTATTACGTTATGTGGTATGACTTTATAACGTATTACGTTATATGGTATAACGTTCGAACGTATTACGTTATATGGTATAACGTTATAACGTATTACGTTATATGGTATACCGTAATATGGTATAACGTTATAACGTATTACGTTATATGGTATACCGTAATATGGTATAACGTTATAACGTATTACTTTATATGGTATAACGTTATGACGTATTACGTTAAATGGTATAACGTTATAACGTATTACGTTATATGGTATAACGTTATAACGTATTACGTTATATGGTATATCGTTATGACGTATTACGTTATATGGTATAACGTAATATGATATAAAGTTATAACGTATTACGTTATGTGATATGACTTTATAACGTATTACTTTATATAGTATAACGTTATAACGTATTACGTTATATGGTATAACGTTATAACTTATTACGTTATATGGTATACCGTAATATGGTATAACATTATAACGTATTACGTTATATGGTATAACGTTATGACGTTTTACGTTATATGGTATAACGTCATACGATATAAAGTTATACCGTATTACGTTATATGGTATAACGTTATATGGCATAACGTTATAACGTATTACGTTATATGGTATAACGTACTATGGTATAACGTTATAACGTATTACGCTATATGGTATAACGTCATATGGTATAACGTTATAACGTATTACGTTATATGGTGTAACTTTGTAACGTATTACGTTATATGGTATAACGATATAACGTATTACATAATATGGTATAACGTCATATGGTATAACGTTATAACGTATTACGTTATATGGTATAACGTCATATGGTATAACGTCATATGGTATAACGATATAACGTATTACGCTATATGGTATAACGTTATAACGCATTACGTTATATGGTATAACGTCATATGGTATAACGTTATAACGTATTACGCTATATGGTATAACGTCATATGGTATAACGTTATAACGTATTACGTTATATAGTATAACGTCATATGGTATAAAGTTATAACGTATTACGCTATATGGTATAACGTTATAACGTATTACGTTATATGGTATAACGTCATATGGTATAACGTTATAACGTATTACGCTATATGGTATAAAGTTATAACGTATTACGTTATATGGTATAACGTCATATGGTATAAAGTTATAACGTATTACGTTATATGGTATAACGTTATAACGTATTACGTTATATGGTATAACGTTATAACGTATGACGTTATATGGCATAACGTTATATGGCATTACGTTATAACGTATTACGTTATATGGTATAAAGTTATAACGTATTACGTTATATGGTATACCGTAACATGGAATAACGTTATAACGTATTACGTTATATGGTATAACGTTATAACGTATTACGTTATATGGTATAACGTAATAACGTATTACGTTATATGGTATAACGTAATATGATATAAAGTTATAACGTATTACGTTATGTGGCATGACTTTATAACGTATTACGTTATATGGTATAACGTTCGAACGTATTACGTTATATGGTATAACGTTATAACGTATTACGTTATATGGTATACCGTAATATGGTATAACGTTATAACGTATTACGCTATATGGTATAACGTCATATGGTATAACGTTATAACGTATTACATTATATGGTATAACGTTATAACGTATTACGCTATATGGTATAACGTTATAACGCATTACGTTATATGGTATAACGTCATATGGTATAACGTTATAACGTATTACGCTATATGGTATAACGTCATATGGTATAACGTTATAACGTATTACGTTATATGGTATAACGTCATATGGTATAAAGTTATAACGTATTACGCTATATGGTATAACGTTATAACGTATTACGTTATATGGTATAACGTCATATGGTATAACGTTATAACGTATTACGCTATATGGTATAAAGTTATAACGTATTACGTTATATGGTATAACGTCATATGGTATAAAGTTATAACGTATTACGTTATATGGTATAACGTTATAACGTATTACGTTAAATTGTATAACGTTATAACGTATTACGTTATATGGAATAACGTTATAACGTATTACGTTATATGGTATAACGTTATAACGTAGTACGTTATATGGTATAACGTTATATGGCATAACGTTATAACGTATTACGTTATATGGTATAACGTCATATGGTATAACGTTATAACGTATTACGTTATATGGTATAACGTCATATGGTATAAAGTTATAACGTATTACGCTATATGGTATAACGTTATAACGTATTACGTTATATGGTATAACGTTATAACGTATTACGTTATATGGTATAACGTTATATGGCATAACATTATAACGTATTACGTTATATGGTATAACGTTATATGGCATAACATTATAACGTATTACGTTATATGGTATAACGTTATAACGTATTACGTTATATGGTATACCGTAATATGGTATAACGTTATAACGTATTACGTTATATGGTATACCGTAATATGGTATAACGTTATGACGTATTACGTTATATGGTATAACGTTATAACGTATTACGTTATATGGTATAACGTTATAACGTATTACGTTATATGGTATAACGTTATAACGTATTACGTTATATGGTATACCGTAATATGGTATAACGTTATAACGTATTACGTTATATGGTATACCGTAATATGGTATAACGTTATAACGTATTACTTTATATGGTATAACGTTATGACGTATTACGTTATATGGTATAACGTTATAACGTATTACGTTATATGGTATAACGTTATAACGTATTACGTTATATGGTATAACGTTATGACGTATTACGTTATATGGTATAACGTAATATGATATAAAGTTATAACGTATTACGTTATGTGATATGACTTTATAACGTATTACTTTATATGGTATAACGTTATAACGTATTACGTTATATGGTATAACGTTATAACTTATTACGTTATATGGTATACCGTAATATGGTATAACATTATAACGTATTACGTAATATGGTATAACGTTATGACGTTTTACGTTATATGGTATAACGTTATATGGCATAACGTTATAACGTATTACGTTATATAGTTTAACGTTCGAACGTATTACGTTATATGGTATAACGTTATAACGTATTACGTTATATGGTACAACGTTATAACGTATTACGTTATATGGTATAACGTTATAATATATTACATTATATGGTATAACGTTATAATATATTACGTTATATGGAATACCGTAATATGGTATAACGTTATAACGTATTACATTATATGGTACAACGTTATAACGTATTACGTTATATGGTATAACGTTATAACGTATTACGTTATATGGTATAACGTCATATGGTATAACGTTATAACGTATTACGTTATATGGTATGACGTTATAACGTATTACGTTATATGGTATAACGTTATATTGTATTACGTTGTATGGTATAACGTTCGAACGTATTACGTTATATGGTATAACGATATAACGTACTACGTTATATGGTATAACGTTATAACGTATTACGTTATATGGTATAACGTTATATGGCATAACGTTATAACGTATTACGTTATATGGTATAACGTACTATGGTATAACGTTATAACGTATTACGCTATATGGTATAACGTCATATGGTATAAC
The DNA here is from genome assembly GCF_024542735.1 of Bombus huntii. Classification (NCBI taxonomy): domain Eukaryota; kingdom Metazoa; phylum Arthropoda; class Insecta; order Hymenoptera; family Apidae; genus Bombus; species Bombus huntii. Next base: position 838,110 of record NW_026099317.1, on the reverse strand, counting down.
GTTATAACGTATTACGTTATATGGTATAACGTCATATGGTATAACGATATAACGTATTACGCTATATGGTATAACGTTATAACGCATTACGTTATATGGTATAACGTCATATGGTATAACGTTATAACGTATTACTTTATATGGTATAACGTCATATGGTATAAAGTTATAACGTATTACGTTATATGGTGTAACTTTATAACGTATTACGTTATATGGTATAACGATATAACGTATTACATAATATGGTATAACGTCATATGGTATAACGTTATAACGTATTACGTTATATGGTATAACGTCATATGGTATAACGATATAAAGTATTACGCTATATGGTATAACGTTATAACGCATTACGTTATATGGTATAACGTCATATGGTATAACGTTATAACGTATTACGTTATATGGTATAACGTCATATGGTATAACGTTATAACGTATTACGTTATATGGTATAACGTCATATGGTATAAAGATATAACGTATTACGCTATATGGTATAACGTTATAACGTATTACGTTATATGGTATAACGTCATATGGTATAACGTTATAACGTATTACGCTATATGGTATAAAGTTATAACGTATTACGTTATATGGTATAACGTCATATGGTATAAAGTTATAACGTATTACGTTATATGGTATAACGTTATAACGTATTACGTTATATGGTATAACGTTATAACGTATGACGTTATGTGGCATAACGTTATATGGCATTACGTTATAACGTATTACGTTATATGGTATAACGTTATGACGTATTACGTTATATGGTATAACGTTATGACGTATTACGTTGTATGGTATAACGATATAACGTATTACGTTATATGGTATAACGTCATATGGTATAAAGTTATAACGTATTACGTTATATGGTGTAACGTTATAACGTATTACGTTATATGGTATAACGTTATAACGTATTACGTTATATGGTATACCGTAATATGGTATAACGTTATAACGTATTACGTTATATGGTATAACGTTATGACGTATTACGTTATATGGTATAACGTTATAACGTATTACGTTATATGGTATAACGTTATAACGTATTACGTTATATGGTATACCGTAATATGGTTTAACGTTATAACGTATTAGGTTATATGGTATAACGTTATGACGTATTACGTTATATGGTATAACGTTAGAACGTATTACGTTATATGGTATAAAGTTATAACGTATTACGTTATATGGTATACCGTAACATGGAATAACGTTATAACGTATTACGTTATATGGTATAACGTTATAACGTATTACGTTATATGGTATAACGTAATAACGTATTACGTTATATGGTATAACGTTATAACGTATTACGTTATATGGTATAACGTTATAACGTATTACGTTATATGGTACAACGTTATAACGTATTACGTTATATGGTATAACGTTATAACGTATTACGTTATATGGTATACCGTAATATGGTATAACGTTTTGACGTATTACGTTCTATGGTATAACGTTATGACGTATTACGTTATATGGTGTAACTTTATAACGTATTACGTTATATGGTATAACGATATAACGTATTACATAATATGGTATAACGTCATATGGTATAACGTTATAACGTAATACGTTATATGGTATAACGTCATATGGTATAACATTATAACGTATTACGCTATATGGTATAACGTTATAACGCATTACGTTATATGGTATAACGTCATATGGTATAACGTTATAACGTGTTACGCTATATGGTATAACGTCATATGGTATAACGTTATAACGTATTACGTTATATGGTATAACGTCATATGGTATAAAGTTATAACGTATTACGCTATATGGTATAACGTTATAACGTATTACGTTATATGGTATAACGTCATATGGTATAACGTTATAACGTATTACGCTATATGGTATAAAGCTTTAACGTATTACGTTATATGGTATAACGTCATATGGTATAAAGTTATAACGCATAACGATATATGGTATAACGTCATATGGTATAACGTTATAACGTATTACGTTATATGGTATAACGTTATATGGTACAACGTTATTGCGTATTACGTTATATGGTATAAGGTTATATGGTATAAAGTTATAACGTATTACGTTATATGGTGTAACTTTATAACGTATTACGTTATATGGTATAACGATATAACGTATTACATAATATGGTATAACGTCATATGGTATAACGTTATAACGTAATACGTTATATGGTATAACGTCATATGGTATAACGTTATAACGCATTAAGCTATATGGTATAACGTTATAACGTATTACGCTATATGGTATAACGTTATAAAGTATTACGTTATATGGTATACCGTAATATGGTATAACGTTATAACGTATTACGTTATATGGTATAACGTTCGAACGTATTACGTTATATGGTATAACGTTATAACGTATTACGTTATATGGTATACCGTAATATGGTATAACGTTATAACGTATTACGTTATATGGTATACCGTAATATGGTATAACGTTATGACGTATTACGTTATATGGTATAACGTTATGACGTATTACGTTATATGGTATAACGTTATAACGTATTACGTTATATGGTATAACGTTATAACGTATTACGTTATATGGCATAACGTTATATGGCATAACGTTATAACGTATTACGTTATATGGTATAACGTTCGAACGTATTACGTTATATGGTATAACGTTATAACGTATTACGTTATATGGTATAACGTTATGACGTATTACGTTATATGGTATAACGTAATATGATATAAAGTTATAACGTATTACGCTATATGGTATAAAGCTTTAACGTATTACGTTATATGGTATAACGTTATATGGTACAACGTTATTACGTATTACGTTATATGGTATAAGGTCATATGGTATAAAGTTATAACGTATTACGTTATATGGTGCAACTTTAAAACGTATTACGTTATATGGTATAACGATATAACGTATTACATAATATGGTATAACGTCATATGGTATAACGATATAGCGTATTACGTTATATGGCATAACGTTATATGGCATAACGTTATAACGTATTACGTTATATGGTATAACGTCATATGGTATAAAGTTATAACGTATTACGATATATGGTGTAACGTTATAACGTATTACGTTATATGGTATAACGTTATAACGTATTACGTTATATGGCATAACGTTATAACGTATTACGTTATATGGTATAACGTTCGAACGTATTACGTTATATGGTATAACGTAATATGATATAAAGTTATAACGTATTACGCTATATGGTATAAAGCTTTATCGTATTACGTTATATGGTATAACGTCATATGGTATAAAGTTATAACGCATAACGATATATGGTATAACGTCATATGGTATAACGTTATAACGTATTACGGTATATGGTATAACGTTATATGGTACAACGTTATTACGTATTACGTTATATGGTATAAGGTCATATGGTATAAAGTTATAACGTATTACGTTATATGGTGTAACTTTAAAACGTATTACGTTATATGGTATAACGATATAACGTATTACATAATATGGTATAACGTCATATGGTATAACGATATAGCGTATTACGTTATATGGTATAACGTTATATGGCATAACGTTATAACGTATTACGTTATATGGTATAACGTCATATGGTATAAAGTTATAACGTATTACGATATATGGTGTAACGTTATAACGTATTACGTTATATGGTATAACGTTGTAACGTATTACGTTATATGGTATAACGTCATATGGTATAACGTTATAACGTATTACGTTATATGGTATAACGTCATGTGGTATAACGTTATAACGTATTACGCTATATGGTATAACGTTATAACGTATTGCGTTATATGGTATAACGTCATATGGTATAACGTTATAACGTATTACGTTATATGGTATAACGTCAAATGGTATAACGTTATAACGTATTAAGCTATATGGTATAACGTTATAACGTATTACGCTATATGGTATAACGTTATAACGTATTACGTTATATGGTATACCGTAATATGGTATAACGTTATAACGTATTACGTTATATGGTATAACGTTATGACGTTTTACGTTATATGGTATAACGTCATATGATATAAAGTTATAACGTATTACGTTATATGGTATAACGTTATAACGTATTACGTTATATGGTATAACGTTATATGGCATAACGTTATAACGTATTACGTTATATGGTATAACGTTCGAACGTATTACGCTATATGGTATAAAGTTATAACGTATTACGTTATATGCTATAACGTCATATGGTATAAAGTTATAACGTATTACGCTATATGGTATAACGTTATAACGTATTACGTTATATGGTATAACGTTATAACGTATGACGTTACATGGCATAACGTTATATGGCATTACGTTATAACGTATTACGTTATATGGTATAACGTTATGACGTATTATTTTATATGGTATAACGTTATGACGTATTACGTTATATGGTATAACGATATAACGTATTACGTTTTATGGTATAACGTCATATGGTATAATGTTATAACGTATTACGTTATATGGTGTAACGTTATAACGTATTACGTTATATGGTATAACGATATAACGTATTACGTTATATGGTATACCGTAATATGGTATAACGTTATAACGTATTACGATATATGGTATAACGTTATGACGTATTACGTTATATGGTATAACGTAATATGGTATAACGTTATAACGTATTACGTTATATGGTATACCGTAATATGGTATAACGTTATAACGTATTACTTTATATGGTTTAACGTTATGACGTATTACGTTATATGGTATAACGTTATAACGTATTACGTTATATGGTATAAAGTTATAACGTATTACGTTATATGGTATAACGTTATGACGTATTACGTTATATGGTATAACGTAATATGATATAAAGTTATAACGTATTACGTTATGTGGTATGACTTTATAACGTATTACGTTATATGGTATAACGTTATAACGTATTACGTTATATGGTATAACGTTATATGGCATAACGTTATAACGTATTACGTTATATGGTATAACGTTCGAACGTATTACGTTATATGGTATAACGTTATAACGTATTACGTTATATGGTACAACGTTATAACGTATTACGTTATATGGTATAACGTTATAATATATTACGTTATATGGAATACCGTAATATGGTATAACGTTATAACGTATTACGTTATATGGTACAACGTTATAACGTATTACGTTATATGGTATAACGTTATAACGTATTACGTTATATGGTATAACGTCATATGGTATAACGTTATAACGTATTACGTTATATGGTATGACGTTATAACGTATTACGTTATATGGTATAACGTTATATTGTATTACGTTGTATGGTATAACGTTATAACGTAATACGTTAAATGGTATAACGTTATAACATATTACGTTATATGGTATAACGATATAACGTATTACGTTATATGGTATAACGTTATATCGTATTACGTTATATGGTATAACGTAATATGGTATAACGTTATAACGCATAACGATATATGGTATAACGTCATATGGTATAACGTTATAACGTATTACGTTATATGGTATAACGTAATATGGTATAACGTTATAACGCATAACGATATATGGTATAACGTCATATGGTATAACGTTATAACGTATTACGTTATATGGTATAACGTTATATGGTACAACGTTATATCGTATTACGTTATATGGTATAAGGTTATATGGTATAAAGTTATAACGTATTACGTTATATGGTGTAACTTTATAACGTATTACGTTATATGGTATAACGATATAACGTATTACATAATATGGTATAACGTCATATGGTATAACGTTATAACGCATTACGTTATATGGTATAACGTCATATGGTATAACGTTATAACGTATTACGCTATATGGTATAACGTTATAACGCATTACGTTATATGGTATAACGACATATGGTATAACATTATAACGTATTACGCTATATGGTATAACGTCATATGGTATAACGTTATAACGTATTACGTTATATGGTATAACGTCATATGGTATAAAGTTATAACGTATTACGCTATATGGTATAACGTTATAACGTATTACGTTATATGGTATAACGTCATATGGTATAACGTTATAACGTATTACGCTATATGGTATAAAGTTATAACGTATTACGTTATATGGTATAACGTCATATGGTATAAAGTTATAACGCATAACGATATATGGTATAACGTCATATGGTATAACGTTATAACGTATTACGTTATATGGTATAACGTTATATGGTACAACGTTATAACGTATTACGTTATATGGTATAAGGTTATATGGTATAAAGTTATAACGTATTACGTTATATGGTATAAAGTTATAACGTATTACGTTATATGGTATAACGTTATGACGTATTACGTTATATGGTATAACGTAATATGATATAAAGTTATAACGTATTACGTTATGTGGTATGACTTTATAACGTATTACGTTATATGGCATAACGTTATATGGCATAACGTTATAACGTATTACGTTATGTGGTATAACGTTCGAACGTATTACGTTATATGGTATAACGTTATAACGTATTACGTTATATGGTACAACGTTATAATGTATTACGTTATATGGTATAACGTTATAATGTATTACGTTATATGGAATACCGTAATATGGTATAACGTTATAACGTATTACGTTATATGGTACAACGTTATAACGTATTACGTTATATGGTATAACGTCATATGGTATAACGTTATAACGTATTACGCTATATGGTATAACGTTATAACGCATTACGTTATATGGTATAACGTTATATGGTATAACATTATAACGTATTACGCTATATGGTATAACGTCATATGGTATAACGTTATAACGTATTACGTTATATGGTATAACGTCATATGGTATAAAGTTATAACGTATTACGCTATATGGTATAACGTTATAACGTATTACGTTATATGGTATAACGTCATATGGTATAACGTTATAACGTATTACGCTATATGGTATAAAGTTATAACGTATTACGTTATATGGTATAACGTCATATGGTATAAAGTTATAACGCATAACGATATATGGTATAACGTCATATGGTATAACGTTATAACGTATTACGTTATATGGTATAACGTCATATGGTATAACGTTATAACGTATTACGCTATATGGTATAACGTTATAACGCATTACGTTATATGGTATAACGTCATATGGTATAACATTATAACGTATTACGCTATATGGTATAACGTCATATGGTATAACGTTATAACGTATTACGTTATATGGTATAACGTCATATGGTATAAAGTTATAACGTATTACGCTATATGGTATAACGTTATAACTTATTACGTTATATGGTATACCGTAATATGATATAAAGTTATAACGTATTACGTTATATGGTAGAACGTTATAACGTATTACGTTATATGGTATAACGTTATATGGCATAACGTTATAACGTATTACGTTATATGGTATAACGTTCGAACGTATTACGTTATATGGTATAACGTTATAACGTATTACGTTATATGGTACAACGTTATAACGTATTACGTTATATGGTATAACGTTATAATATATTACGTTATATGGAATACCGTAATATGGTATAACGTTATAAAGTATTACGTTATATGGTACAACGTTATAACGTATTACGTTATATGGTATAACGTTATAACGTATTACGTTATATGGTATAACGTCATATGGTATAACGTTATAACGTATTACGTTATATGGTATAACGTTATAACGTATTACGTTATATGGTATAACGTTATATGGTATAACGTTATAACGCATAACGATATATGGTATAACGTCATATGGTATAACGTTATAACGTATTACGTTATATGGTATAACGTAATATGGTATAACGTAATATGGTATAACGTTATAACGCATAACGATATATGGTATAACGTCATATGGTATAACGTTATAACGTATTACGTTATATAGTATAACGTTATATGGTACAACGTTATAACGTATTACCTTATATGGTATAAGGTTATATGGTATAAAGTTATAACGTATTACGTTATATGGTGTAACTTTATAACGTATTACGTTATATGGTATAACGATATAACGTATTACATAATATGGTATAACGTCATATGGTATAACGTTATAACGTATTACGTTATATGGTATAACGTCATATGGTATAACGTTATAACGTATTACGCTATATGGTATAACGTTATAACGCATTACGTTATATGGTATAACGTCATATGGTATAACATTATAACGTATTACGCTATATGGTATAACGTCATATGGTATAACGTTATAACGTATTACGTTATATGGTATAACGTCATATGGTATAAAGTTATAACGTATTACGCTATATGGTATAACGTTATAACGTATTACGTTATATGGTATAACGTCATATGGTATAACGTTATAACGTATTACGCTATATGGTATAAAGTTATAACGTATTACGTTATATGGTATAACGTCATATGGTATAAAGTTATAACGCATAACGATATATGGTATAACGTCATATGGTATAACGTTATAACGTATTACGTTATATGGTATAACGTCATATGGTATAACGTTATAACGTATTACGCTATATGGTATAACGTTATAACGCATTACGTTATATGGTATAACGTCATATGGTATAACATTATATCGTATTACGCTATATGGTATAACGTCATATGGTATAACGTTATAACGTATTACGTTATATGGTATAACGTCATATGGTATAAAGTTATAACGTATTACGCTATATGGTATAACGTTATATGGTACAACGTTATAACGCATTACGTTATATGGTATACCGTAATATGGTATAACGTTATAACGTATTACGTTATATGGTATAACGTTATGACGTATTACGTTATATGGTGTAACTTTAAAACGTATTACGTTATATGGTATAACGATATAACGTATTACATAATATGGTATAACGTCATATGGTATAACGATATAGCGTATTACGTTATATGGTATAACGTTATATGGCATAACGTTATAACGTATTACGTTATATGGTATAACGTCATATGGTATAAAGTTATAACGTATTACGATATATGGTGTAACGTTATAACGTATTACGTTATATGGTATAACGTTGTAACGTATTACGTTATATGGTATAACGTCATATGGTATAACGTTATAACGTATTACGTTATATGGTATAACGTCATGTGGTATAACGTTATAACGTATTACGCTATATGGTATAACGTTATAACGTATTGCGTTATATGGTATAACGTCATATGGTATAACGTTATAACGTATTACGTTATATGGTATAACGTCAAATGGTATAACGTTATAACGTATTAAGCTATATGGTATAACGTTATAACGTATTACGCTATATGGTATAACGTTATAACGTATTACGTTATATGGTATACCGTAATATGGTATAACGTTATAACGTATTACGTTATATGGTATAACGTCATATGGCATAACGTTATAACGTATTACGTTATATGGTATAACGTTCGAACGTATTACGCTATATGGTATAAAGTTATAACGTATTACGTTATATGCTATAACGTCATATGGTATAAAGTTATAACGTATTACGCTATATGGTATAACGTTATAACGTATTACGTTATATGGTATAACGTTATAACGTATGACGTTACATGGCATAACGTTATATGGCATTACGTTATAACGTATTACGTTATATGGTATAACGTTATGACGTATTATTTTATATGGTATAACGTTATGACGTATTACGTTATATGGTATAACGATATAACGTATTACGTTTTATGGTATAACGTCATATGGTATAATGTTATAACGTATTACGTTATATGGTGTAACGTTATAACGTATTACGTTATATGGTATAACGATATAACGTATTACGTTATATGGTATACCGTAATATGGTATAACGTTATAACGTATTACGATATATGGTATAACGTTATGACGTATTACGTTATATGGTATAACGTAATATGGTATAACGTTATAACGTATTACGTTATATGGTATACCGTAATATGGTATAACGTTATAACGTATTACTTTATATGGTTTAACGTTATGACGTATTACGTTATATGGTATAACGTTATAACGTATTACGTTATATGGTATAAAGTTATAACGTATTACGTTATATGGTATAACGTTATGACGTATTACGTTATATGGTATAACGTAATATGATATAAAGTTATAACGTATTACGTTATGTGGTATGACTTTATAACGTATTACGTTATATGGTATAACGTTATAACGTATTACGTTATATGGTATAACGTTATATGGCATAACGTTATAACGTATTACGTTATATGGTATAACGTTCGAACGTATTACGTTATATGGTATAACGTTATAACGTATTACGTTATATGGTACAACGTTATAACGTATTACGTTATATGGTATAACGTTATAATATATTACGTTATATGGAATACCGTAATATGGTATAACGTTATAACGTATTACGTTATATGGTACAACGTTATAACGTATTACGTTATATGGTATAACGTTATAACGTATTACGTTATATGGTATAACGTCATATGGTATAACGTTATAACGTATTACGTTATATGGTATGACGTTATAACGTATTACGTTATATGGTATAACGTTATATTGTATTACGTTGTATGGTATAACGTTATAACGTAATACGTTAAATGGTATAACGTTATAACATATTACGTTATATGGTATAACGATATAACGTATTACGTTATATGGTATAACGTTATATCGTATTACGTTATATGGTATAACGTAATATGGTATAACGTTATAACGCATAACGATATATGGTATAACGTCATATGGTATAACGTTATAACGTATTACGTTATATGGTATAACGTAATATGGTATAACGTTATAACGCATAACGATATATGGTATAACGTCATATGGTATAACGTTATAACGTATTACGTTATATGGTATAACGTTATATGGTACAACGTTATATCGTATTACGTTATATGGTATAAGGTTATATGGTATAAAGTTATAACGTATTACGTTATATGGTGTAACTTTATAACGTATTACGTTATATGGTATAACGATATAACGTATTACATAATATGGTATAACGTCATATGGTATAACGTTATAACGCATTACGTTATATGGTATAACGTCATATGGTATAACGTTATAACGTATTACGCTATATGGTATAACGTTATAACGCATTACGTTATATGGTATAACGACATATGGTATAACATTATAACGTATTACGCTATATGGTATAACGTCATATGGTATAACGTTATAACGTATTACGTTATATGGTATAACGTCATATGGTATAAAGTTATAACGTATTACGCTATATGGTATAACGTTATAACGTATTACGTTATATGGTATAACGTCATATGGTATAACGTTATAACGTATTACGCTATATGGTATAAAGTTATAACGTATTACGTTATATGGTATAACGTCATATGGTATAAAGTTATAACGCATAACGATATATGGTATAACGTCATATGGTATAACGTTATAACGTATTACGTTATATGGTATAACGTTATATGGTACAACGTTATAACGTATTACGTTATATGGTATAAGGTTATATGGTATAAAGTTATAACGTATTACGTTATATGGTATAAAGTTATAACGTATTACGTTATATGGTATAACGTTATGACGTATTACGTTATATGGTATAACGTAATATGATATAAAGTTATAACGTATTACGTTATGTGGTATGACTTTATAACGTATTACGTTATATGGTATAACGTTATATGGCATAACGTTATAACGTATTACGTTATGTGGTATAACGTTCGAACGTATTACGTTATATGGTATAACGTTATAACGTATTACGTTATATGGTACAACGTTATAATGTATTACGTTATATGGTATAACGTTATAATGTATTACGTTATATGGAATACCGTAATATGGTATAACGTTATAACGTATTACGTTATATGGTACAACGTTATAACGTATTACGTTATATGGTATAACGTCATATGGTATAACGTTATAACGTATTACGCTATATGGTATAACGTTATAACGCATTACGTTATATGGTATAACGTTATATGGTATAACATTATAACGTATTACGCTATATGGTATAACGTCATATGGTATAACGTTATAACGTATTACGTTATATGGTATAACGTCATATGGTATAAAGTTATAACGTATTACGCTATATGGTATAACGTTATAACGTATTACGTTATATGGTATAACGTCATATGGTATAACGTTATAACGTATTACGCTATATGGTATAAAGTTATAACGTATTACGTTATATGGTATAACGTCATATGGTATAAAGTTATAACGCATAACGATATATGGTATAACGTCATATGGTATAACGTTATAACGTATTACGTTATATGGTATAACGTCATATGGTATAACGTTATAACGTATTACGCTATATGGTATAACGTTATAACGCATTACGTTATATGGTATAACGTCATATGGTATAACATTATAACGTATTACGCTATATGGTATAACGTCATATGGTATAACGTTATAACGTATTACGTTATATGGTATAACGTCATATGGTATAAAGTTATAACGTATTACGCTATATGGTATAACGTTATAACTTATTACGTTATATGGTATACCGTAATATGATATAAAGTTATAACGTATTACGTTATATGGTAGAACGTTATAACGTATTACGTTATATGGTATAACGTTATATGGCATAACGTTATAACGTATTACGTTATATGGTATAACGTTCGAACGTATTACGTTATATGGTATAACGTTATAACGTATTACGTTATATGGTACAACGTTATAACGTATTACGTTATATGGTATAACGTTATAATATATTACGTTATATGGAATACCGTAATATGGTATAACGTTATAAAGTATTACGTTATATGGTACAACGTTATAACGTATTACGTTATATGGTATAACGTTATAACGTATTACGTTATATGGTATAACGTCATATGGTATAACGTTATAACGTATTACGTTATATGGTATAACGTTATAACGTATTACGTTATATGGTATAACGTTATATGGTATAACGTTATAACGCATAACGATATATGGTATAACGTCATATGGTATAACGTTATAACGTATTACGTTATATGGTATAACGTAATATGGTATAACGTAATATGGTATAACGTTATAACGCATAACGATATATGGTATAACGTCATATGGTATAACGTTATAACGTATTACGTTATATAGTATAACGTTATATGGTACAACGTTATAACGTATTACCTTATATGGTATAAGGTTATATGGTATAAAGTTATAACGTATTACGTTATATGGTGTAACTTTATAACGTATTACGTTATATGGTATAACGATATAACGTATTACATAATATGGTATAACGTCATATGGTATAACGTTATAACGTATTACGTTATATGGTATAACGTCATATGGTACAACGTTATAACGTATTACGCTATATGGTATAACGTTATAACGCATTACGTTATATGGTATAACGTCATATGGTATAACATTATAACGTATTACGCTATATGGTATAACGTCATATGGTATAACGTTATAACGTATTACGTTATATGGTATAACGTCATATGGTATAAAGTTATAACGTATTACGCTATATGGTATAACGTTATAACGTATTACGTTATATGGTATAACGTCATATGGTATAACGTTATAACGTATTACGCTATATGGTATAAAGTTATAACGTATTACGTTATATGGTATAACGTCATATGGTATAAAGTTATAACGCATAACGATATATGGTATAACGTCATATGGTATAACGTTATAACGTATTACGTTATATGGTATAACGTCATATGGTATAACGTTATAACGTATTACGCTATATGGTATAACGTTATAACGCATTACGTTATATGGTATAACGTCATATGGTATAACATTATATCGTATTACGCTATATGGTATAACGTCATATGGTATAACGTTATAACGTATTACGTTATATGGTATAACGTCATATGGTATAAAGTTATAACGTATTACGCTATATGGTATAACGTTATATGGTACAACGTTATAACGTATTACGTTATATGGTATACCGTAATATGGTATAACGTTATAACGTATTACGTTATATGGTATAACGTTATGACGTATTACGTTATATTTTATAACGTTATAACGTATTACGTTAAATGGTATAACGTTATAACGTATTACGTTATATGGTATAACGTTATAACGTATTACGTTATATGGTATAACGTTATAACGTATTACGTTATATGGTATAACGTTATGACGTATTACGTTATATGGTATAACGTTAGAAAGTATTACGTTATATGGTATAACGTTATATCGTATTACGTTATATGGTATAACGTCATATGGTATAAAGTTATAACGTATTCCGTTATATGGTATAACGTAATACGGTATAACGTTATAACGTATTACGTTATATGTTATAATGTCATATGGTATAAAGTTATAACGTATTACGTTATATGGTTTAACGTTATCTGGCATATCGTTGTAACGTATTACGTTATATGGTATAACGTTAGAACGTATTACGTTATATGGTATAACGCTATGACGTATTACGTTATATGTTATAACGTTGTAACGTATTACGTTATATGGTATAACTTTATAACGTATTACGTTATATGGTGTAACGTTCGAACGTATTACGTTATATGGTATAACGTTATAACGTATTACGTTATATGGTACAACGTTATAACGTATTACGTTATATGGTATAACGTTATAACGTATTACGTTATATGGTATAACGTCATATGGTATAACGTTATAACGTATTACGTTATATGGTATGACGTTCTAACGTATTACGTTATATGGTATAACGTTATATTGTATTACGTTGTATGGTATAACGTTATAACGTAATACGTTAAATGGTATAACGTTATAACGTATTACGTTATATGGTATAACGATATAACGTATTACGTTATATGGTATAACGTTATGACGTTTTACGTTATATGGTATAACGTCATATGATATAAAGTTATAACGTATTACGTTATATGGTATAACGTTATAACGTATTACGTTATATGGTATAACGTTATATGGCATAACGTTATAACGTATTACGTTATATGGTATAACGTTCGAACGTATTACGCTATATGGTATAAAGTTATAACGTATTACGTTATATGCTATAACGTCATATGGTATAAAGTTATAACGTATTACGCTATATGGTATAACGTTATAACGTATTACGTTATATGGTATAACGTTATAACGTATGACGTTACATGGCATAACGTTATATGGCATTACGTTATAACGTATTACGTTATGTGGTATGACTTTATAACGTATTACGTTATATGGTATAACGTTATAACGTATTACGTTATATGGTATAACGTTATAACTTATTACGTTATATGGTATACCGTAATGTGATATAAAGTTATAACGTATTACGTTATATGGTATAACGTTATAACGTATTACGTTATATGGTGTAACGTTATATGGCATAACGTTATAACGTATTACGTTATATGGTATAACGTTCGAACGTATTACGTTATATGGTATAACGTTATAACGTATTACGTTATATGGTACAACGTTATAACGTATTACGTTATATGGTATAACGTTATAACGTATTACGTTATATGGTATAACGTCATATGGTATAACGTTATAACGTATTACGTTATATGGTATGACGTTCTAACGTATTACGTTATATGGTATAACGTTATATTGTATTACGTTGTATGGTATAACGTTATAACGTAATACGTTAAATGGTATAACGTTATAACGTATTACGTTATATGGTATAACGATATAACGTATTACGTTATATGGTATAACGTTATAACGTATTACGTTATATGGTATTACGTTATATGGCATAACGTTATAACGTATTACGTTATATGGTATAACGTAATATGGTATAACGTTATAACGCATAACGATATATGGTATAACGTCATATGGTATAACGTTATAACGTATTACGTTATATGGTATAACGTTATATGGTACAACGTTATAACGTATTACGTTATATGGTATAAGGTTATATGGTATAAAGTTATAACGTATTACGTTATATGGTGTAACTTTATAACGTATTACGTTATATGGTATAACGATATAACGTATTACATAATATGGTATAACGTCATATGGTATAACGTTATAACGTAATACGTTATATGGTATAACGTCATATGGTATAACATTATAACGTATTACGCTATATGGTATAACGTTATAACGCATTACGTTATATGGTATAACGTCATATGGTATAACGTTATAACGTGTTACGCTATATGGTATAACGTCATATGGTATAACGTTATAACGTATTACGTTATATGGTATAACGTCATATGGTATAAAGTTATAACGTATTACGCTATATGGTATAACGTTATAACGTATTACGTTATATGGTATAACGTCATATGGTATAACGTTATAACGTATTACGCTATATGGTATAAAGCTTTAACGTATTACGTTATATGGTATAACGTCATATGGTATAAAGTTATAACGCATAACGATATATGGTATAACGTCATATGGTATAACGTTATAACGTATTACGTTATATGGTATAACGTTATATGGTACAACGTTATTGCGTATTACGTTATATGGTATAAGGTTATATGGTATAAAGTTATAACGTATTACGTTATATGGTGTAACTTTATAACGTATTACGTTATATGGTATAACGATATAACGTATTACATAATATGGTATAACGTCATATGGTATAACGTTATAACGTAATACGTTATATGGTATAACGTCATATGGTATAACGTTATAACGCATTAAGCTATATGGTATAACGTTATAACGTATTACGCTATATGGTATAACGTTATAAAGTATTACGTTATATGGTATACCGTAATATGGTATAACGTTATAACGTATTACGTTATATGGTATAACGTTCGAACGTATTACGTTATATGGTATAACGTTATAACGTATTACGTTATATGGTATACCGTAATATGGTATAACGTTATAACGTATTACGTTATATGGTATACCGTAATATGGTATAACGTTATGACGTATTACGTTATATGGTATAACGTTATGACGTATTACGTTATATGGTATAACGTTATAACGTATTACGTTATATGGTATAACGTTATAACGTATTACGTTATATGGCATAACGTTATATGGCATAACGTTATAACGTATTACGTTATATGGTATAACGTTCGAACGTATTACGTTATATGGTATAACGTTATAACGTATTACGTTATATGGTATAACGTTATGACGTATTACGTTATATGGTATAACGTAATATGATATAAAGTTATAACGTATTACGCTATATGGTATAAAGCTTTAACGTATTACGTTATATGGTATAACGTTATATGGTACAACGTTATTACGTATTACGTTATATGGTATAAGGTCATATGGTATAAAGTTATAACGTATTACGTTATATGGTGCAACTTTAAAACGTATTACGTTATATGGTATAACGATATAACGTATTACATAATATGGTATAACGTCATATGGTATAACGATATAGCGTATTACGTTATATGGCATAACGTTATATGGCATAACGTTATAACGTATTACGTTATATGGTATAACGTCATATGGTATAAAGTTATAACGTATTACGATATATGGTGTAACGTTATAACGTATTACGTTATATGGTATAACGTTATAACGTATTACGTTATATGGCATAACGTTATAACGTATTACGTTATATGGTATAACGTTCGAACGTATTACGTTATATGGTATAACGTAATATGATATAAAGTTATAACGTATTACGCTATATGGTATAAAGCTTTATCGTATTACGTTATATGGTATAACGTCATATGGTATAAAGTTATAACGCATAACGATATATGGTATAACGTCATATGGTATAACGTTATAACGTATTACGGTATATGGTATAACGTTATATGGTACAACGTTATTACGTATTACGTTATATGGTATAAGGTCATATGGTATAAAGTTATAACGTATTACGTTATATGGTGTAACTTTAAAACGTATTACGTTATATGGTATAACGATATAACGTATTACATAATATGGTATAACGTCATATGGTATAACGATATAGCGTATTACGTTATATGGTATAACGTTATATGGCATAACGTTATAACGTATTACGTTATATGGTATAACGTCATATGGTATAAAGTTATAACGTATTACGATATATGGTGTAACGTTATAACGTATTACGTTATATGGTATAACGTTGTAACGTATTACGTTATATGGTATAACGTCATATGGTATAACGTTATAACGTAATACGTTAAATGGTATAACGTTATAACGTATTACGTTATATGGTATAACGATATAACGTATTACGTTATATGGTATAACGTTATAACGTATTACGTTATATGGTATTACGTTATATGGCATAACGTTATAACGTATTACGTTATATGGTATAACGTAATATGGTATAACGTTATAACGCATAACGATATATGGTATAACGTCATATGGTATAACGTTATAACGTATTACGTTATATGGTATAACGTTATATGGTACAACGTTATAACGTATTACGTTATATGGTATAAGGTTATATGGTATAAAGTTATAACGTATTACGTTATATGGTGTAACTTTATAACGTATTACGTTATATGGTATAACGATATAACGTATTACATAATATGGTATAACGTCATATGGTATAACGTTATAACGTAATACGTTATATGGTATAACGTCATATGGTATAACATTATAACGTATTACGCTATATGGTATAACGTTATAACGCATTACGTTATATGGTATAACGTCATATGGTATAACGTTATAACGTGTTACGCTATATGGTATAACGTCATATGGTATAACGTTATAACGTATTACGTTATATGGTATAACGTCATATGGTATAAAGTTATAACGTATTACGCTATATGGTATAACGTTATAACGTATTACGTTATATGGTATAACGTCATATGGTATAACGTTATAACGTATTACGCTATATGGTATAAAGCTTTAACGTATTACGTTATATGGTATAACGTCATATGGTATAAAGTTATAACGCATAACGATATATGGTATAACGTCATATGGTATAACGTTATAACGTATTACGTTATATGGTATAACGTTATATGGTACAACGTTATTGCGTATTACGTTATATGGTATAAGGTTATATGGTATAAAGTTATAACGTATTACGTTATATGGTGTAACTTTATAACGTATTACGTTATATGGTATAACGATATAACGTATTACATAATATGGTATAACGTCATATGGTATAACGTTATAACGTAATACGTTATATGGTATAACGTCATATGGTATAACGTTATAACGCATTAAGCTATATGGTATAACGTTATAACGTATTACGCTATATGGTATAACGTTATAAAGTATTACGTTATATGGTATACCGTAATATGGTATAACGTTATAACGTATTACGTTATATGGTATAACGTTCGAACGTATTACGTTATATGGTATAACGTTATAACGTATTACGTTATATGGTATACCGTAATATGGTATAACGTTATAACGTATTACGTTATATGGTATACCGTAATATGGTATAACGTTATGACGTATTACGTTATATGGTATAACGTTATGACGTATTACGTTATATGGTATAACGTTATAACGTATTACGTTATATGGTATAACGTTATAACGTATTACGTTATATGGCATAACGTTATATGGCATAACGTTATAACGTATTACGTTATATGGTATAACGTTCGAACGTATTACGTTATATGGTATAACGTTATAACGTATTACGTTATATGGTATAACGTTATGACGTATTACGTTATATGGTATAACGTAATATGATATAAAGTTATAACGTATTACGCTATATGGTATAAAGCTTTAACGTATTACGTTATATGGTATAACGTTATATGGTACAACGTTATTACGTATTACGTTATATGGTATAAGGTCATATGGTATAAAGTTATAACGTATTACGTTATATGGTGCAACTTTAAAACGTATTACGTTATATGGTATAACGATATAACGTATTACATAATATGGTATAACGTCATATGGTATAACGATATAGCGTATTACGTTATATGGCATAACGTTATATGGCATAACGTTATAACGTATTACGTTATATGGTATAACGTCATATGGTATAAAGTTATAACGTATTACGAT
The DNA here is from genome assembly GCF_024542735.1 of Bombus huntii. Taxonomy (NCBI): domain Eukaryota; kingdom Metazoa; phylum Arthropoda; class Insecta; order Hymenoptera; family Apidae; genus Bombus; species Bombus huntii. The sequence continues at coordinate 817,707 of NW_026099317.1, read as the reverse complement.
ATATGGTGTAACGTTATAACGTATTACGTTATATGGTATAACGTTATAACGTATTACGTTATATGGCATAACGTTATAACGTATTACGTTATATGGTATAACGTTCGAACGTATTACGTTATATGGTATAACGTAATATGATATAAAGTTATAACGTATTACGCTATATGGTATAAAGCTTTATCGTATTACGTTATATGGTATAACGTCATATGGTATAAAGTTATAACGCATAACGATATATGGTATAACGTCATATGGTATAACGTTATAACGTATTACGGTATATGGTATAACGTTATATGGTACAACGTTATTACGTATTACGTTATATGGTATAAGGTCATATGGTATAAAGTTATAACGTATTACGTTATATGGTGTAACTTTAAAACGTATTACGTTATATGGTATAACGATATAACGTATTACATAATATGGTATAACGTCATATGGTATAACGATATAGCGTATTACGTTATATGGTATAACGTCATGTGGTATAACGTTATAACGTATTACGCTATATGGTATAACGTCATATGGTATAAAGTTATAACGTATTACGCTATATGGTATAACGTTATAACTTATTACGTTATATGGTATACCGTAATATGATATAAAGTTATAACGTATTACGTTATATGGTAGAACGTTATAACGTATTACGTTATATGGTATAACGTTATATGGCATAACGTTATAACGTATTACGTTATATGGTATAACGTTCGAACGTATTACGTTATATGGTATAACGTTATAACGTATTACGTTATATGGTACAACGTTATAACGTATTACGTTATATGGTATAACGTTATAATATATTACGTTATATGGAATACCGTAATATGGTATAACGTTATAAAGTATTACGTTATATGGTACAACGTTATAACGTATTACGTTATATGGTATAACGTTATAACGTATTACGTTATATGGTATAACGTCATATGGTATAACGTTATAACGTATTACGTTATATGGTATAACGTTATAACGTATTACGTTATATGGTATAACGTTATATGGTATAACGTTATAACGCATAACGATATATGGTATAACGTCATATGGTATAACGTTATAACGTATTACGTTATATGGTATAACGTAATATGGTATAACGTAATATGGTATAACGTTATAACGCATAACGATATATGGTATAACGTCATATGGTATAACGTTATAACGTATTACGTTATATAGTATAACGTTATATGGTACAACGTTATAACGTATTACCTTATATGGTATAAGGTTATATGGTATAAAGTTATAACGTATTACGTTATATGGTGTAACTTTATAACGTATTACGTTATATGGTATAACGATATAACGTATTACATAATATGGTATAACGTCATATGGTATAACGTTATAACGTATTACGTTATATGGTATAACGTCATATGGTATAACGTTATAACGTATTACGCTATATGGTATAACGTTATAACGCATTACGTTATATGGTATAACGTCATATGGTATAACATTATAACGTATTACGCTATATGGTATAACGTCATATGGTATAACGTTATAACGTATTACGTTATATGGTATAACGTCATATGGTATAAAGTTATAACGTATTACGCTATATGGTATAACGTTATAACGTATTACGTTATATGGTATAACGTCATATGGTATAACGTTATAACGTATTACGCTATATGGTATAAAGTTATAACGTATTACGTTATATGGTATAACGTCATATGGTATAAAGTTATAACGCATAACGATATATGGTATAACGTCATATGGTATAACGTTATAACGTATTACGTTATATGGTATAACGTCATATGGTATAACGTTATAACGTATTACGCTATATGGTATAACGTTATAACGCATTACGTTATATGGTATAACGTCATATGGTATAACATTATATCGTATTACGCTATATGGTATAACGTCATATGGTATAACGTTATAACGTATTACGTTATATGGTATAACGTCATATGGTATAAAGTTATAACGTATTACGCTATATGGTATAACGTTATATGGTACAACGTTATAACGTATTACGTTATATGGTATACCGTAATATGGTATAACGTTATAACGTATTACGTTATATGGTATAACGTTATGACGTATTACGTTATATTTTATAACGTTATAACGTATTACGTTAAATGGTATAACGTTATAACGTATTACGTTATATGGTATAACGTTATAACGTATTACGTTATATGGTATAACGTTATAACGTATTACGTTATATGGTATAACGTTATGACGTATTACGTTATATGGTATAACGTTAGAAAGTATTACGTTATATGGTATAACGTTATATCGTATTACGTTATATGGTATAACGTCATATGGTATAAAGTTATAACGTATTCCGTTATATGGTATAACGTAATACGGTATAACGTTATAACGTATTACGTTATATGTTATAATGTCATATGGTATAAAGTTATAACGTATTACGTTATATGGTTTAACGTTATCTGGCATATCGTTGTAACGTATTACGTTATATGGTATAACGTTAGAACGTATTACGTTATATGGTATAACGCTATGACGTATTACGTTATATGTTATAACGTTGTAACGTATTACGTTATATGGTATAACTTTATAACGTATTACGTTATATGGTGTAACGTTATAACGTATTACGTTATATGGTGTAACGTTACAACGTATTACGTTATATGGTATAACGTTAGAACGTATTACGTTATATGGTATAACGTTATAACCTATTACCCTATATGGTATAACGTCATATGGTATAAAGTTATAACGTATTACGTTATATGGTATAACGTAATATGGTATAACGTTATAAGGTATCACGTTATATGATATAACGTTATATCGTTATACATTAAATGGTATAACGTTATAACGTATTGCGTTATATGGTATAACGATATAACGTATTACGTTATATGGTATACCGTAATATGGTATAACGTTATAACGTATTACGTTATATGGTATAACGCTATGACGTATTACGTTGTATGGTATAACGTTAGAACATATTACGTTATATGGTATAACGTTATAACGTATTACGTTATATGGTATAACGTCATATGGTATAAAGTTATAACGTATTACGTTACATGGTATAACGTAATATGGTATAACGTTATAACGTATTACGTTAGATGGTATACCGTAATATGGTATAACGTTATAACGTATTACGTTATATGGTATAACGTTATGACGTATTACGTTATATTTTATAACGTTATAACGTATTACGTTAAATGGTATAACGTTATAACGTATTACGTTATATGGTATAACGACATAACGTATTACGTTATATGGTATAACGATATAACGTATTACGTTATATGGTATAACGTTAGAACGTATTACGTTATATGGTATAACGTTATAACGTATTACGTTATTTGGTATAGCGTTATATGGCATATCGTTGTAACGTATTACGTTATATGGTATAACGTTAGAACGTATTACGTTATATGTTATAACGTTATAACCTATTGCCTTATATGGTATAACGTCACATGGTATAAAGTTATAACGTATTACGTTATATGGTATAACGTAATATGGTATAACGTTATAAGGTATTACATTATATGGTATAACGTTATATCGTTATACGTTAAATGGTATAACGTTATAACGCATTACGTTATATGGTATAACGATATAACGTATTACGTTATATGGTATACCGTAATATGGTATAACGTTATAACGTATTACGTTATATGGTATAACGTTATAACGTATTACGTTATATGGTATAACGTTATATAGCATAACGTTATAACGTATTACGTTATATGGTATACCGTAATATGGTATAACGTTATAACGTATTACGTTATATGGTATAACGTTATGACGTATTACGTTATATGGTATAACGTTATAAAGTATTACGTTATATGGTATAACGTCATATGGTATAAAGTTATAACGTATTACGTTATATGGTATAACGTAATATGGTATAACGTTATAACGTATAACGATATATGGTATAACGTCATATGGCATAACGTTATAACGTATTACGTTATATGATATGACGTTATAATGTATTACGTTATATGGTATAACGTTATAACGTATTACGTTATATAGTATAACGTTATATGGCATAACGTTATAACGTATTACGTTATATGGTATAACGTTATAACCTATTACCTTACATGGTATAACGTCATATGGTATAAAGTTATAACGTATTACGTTATATGGTATAACGTAATATGGTATAACGTTATAAGGTATTACATTATATGATATAACGTTATATCGTTATACGTTAAATGGTATAACGTAATAACGTATTACGTTATATGGTATAACGTTATGACGTATTACGTTATATGGTATAACGTTATATAGCATAACGTTATAACGTATTACGTTAGATGGTATACCGTAATATGGTATAACGTTATAACGTATTACGTTATATGGTATAACGTTATGACGTATTACGTTATATGGTATAACGTTATAACGTATTACGTTATATGGTATAACGTTATAACGTATTACGTTATATGGTATAACGTTATAACGTATTACGTTATATGGTATAACGTTATGACGTATTACGTTATATGGTATAACGTTAGAAAGTATTACGTTATATGGTATAACGTTATATCGTATTACGTTATATGGTATAACGTCATATGGTATAAAGTTATAACGTATTCCGTTATATGGTATAACGTAATACGGTATAACGTTATAACGTATAACGATATACGGTATAACGTCATATGGCATAACGTTATAACGTATTACGTTATATGGTATAACGTTATAATGTATTACGTTGTATGGTATAACGTTATAACGTAATACGTTAAATGGTATAACGTTATAACGTATTACGTTATATGGTATAACGATATAACGTATTACGTTATATGGTATAACGTCATATGGTATAACGTTATAACGTATTACGTTATATGATACAACGTTATAACGTATTACGTTATATGGTATAAAGTTATAAAGTATTACGTTATTAGGTATACCGTAATATGGTATAACGTTATAACGTATTACGTTATATGGTATAACGTTATAACGTATTACGTTATATGGTATAACGTTACAACGTATTACGTTATATGGTATAACGTTAGAACGTATTACGTTATATGGTATAACGTTATAACCTATTACCTTATATGGTATATCGTCATATGGTATAAAGTTATAACGTATTACGTTATATGGTATAACGTAATATGGTATAACGTTATAAGGTATTACATTATATGATATAACGTTATATCGTTATACGTTAAATGGTATAACGTTATAACGTATTACGTTATATGGTATAACGATATAACGTATTACGTTATATGGTATACCGTAATATGGTATAACGTTATAACGTATTACGTTATATGGTATAACGCTATGACGTATTACGTTATATGGTATAACGTTAGAACATATTACGTTATATGGTATAACGTTATAACGTATTACGTTATATGGTATAACGTCATATGGTATAAAGTTATAACGTATTACGTTACATGGTATAACGTAATATGGTATAACGTTATAACGTATTACGTTAGATGGTATACCGTAATATGGTATAACGTTATAACGTATTACGTTATATGGTATAACGCTATGACGTATTACGTTATATTTTATAACGTTATAACGTATTACGTTAAATGGTATAACGTTATAACGTATTACGTTATATGGTATAACGACATAACGTATTACGTTATATGGTATATAGTTATAACGTATTACGTTATATGGTATAACGTTATAACGTATTACGTTATAACGTATTACGTTATATGGTATAACGTAATATGGTATAACGTTATAACGTATAACGATATATGGTATAACGTCATATGGTATAACGTTATAACGTATTACGTTATATGGTATAACGATATAACGTATTACGTTATATGGTATAACGTTAGAACGTATTACGTTATATGGTATAACGTTATAACGTTATATGGTATATAGTTATAACGTATTACGTTATATGGTATAACGTTATAACGTATTACGTTATAACGTATTACGTTATATGGTATAACGTAATATGGTATAACGTTATAACGTATAACGATATATGGTATAACGTCATATGGTTTAACGTTATAACGTATTACGTTATATGGTATGACGTTATAATGTATTACGTTATATGGTATAACGTTATAACGTAATACGTTAAATGGTATAACGTTATAACGTATTACGTTATATGGTATAACGATATAACGTATTACGTTATATGGTACAACGTTATAACGTATTACGTTATATGGTATAAAGTTATAAAGTATTACGTTATATGGTATACCGTAATATGGTATAACGTTATAACGTATTACGTTATATGTTATAACGTCATATGGTATAACGTTATAACGTATTACGTTATATGGTATAACGTTATAACGTATTACGTTATATGGTATAAGGTTATAACGTATTACGTTATATGGTATAACGTTATATAGCATAACGTTATAACGTATTACGTTATATGGTATACCGTAATATGGTATAACGTTATAACGTATTACGTTATATGGTATAACGTTATGACGTATTACGTTATATGGTATAACGTTAGAAAGTATTACGTTATATGGTATAACGTTATAACGTATTACGTTATATGGTATAACGTCATATGGTATAAAGTTATAACGTATTACGTTATATGGTATAACGTAATATGGTATAACGTTATAACGTATAACGATATATGGTATAACGTCATATGGTATAATGTTATAACGTATTACGTTATATGGTATAACGTAATATGGTATAATGTTATAACGTATTACGTTATATGTTATAACGTCATATGGTATAAAGTTATAACGTATTACGTTGTATGGTATAACGTTATAACGTATTACGTTATATGTTATATCGTTATAACGTATTACGTTATATGGTATAACGTTATAAAGTATTAAGTTATATGGTATAACGTTATGACGTATTACGTTATATGCTATAACGTTATAACGTATTACGTTATATGGTATAACGTCATATGGTATAAAGTTATAACGTATTACGTTATATGGTATAACGTTATAACGTATTACGTTATATGTTATAACGTTGTAACGTATTACGCTATATGGTATAACGTTATAACGTATTACGTTATATGGTATAACGTTATAACGTATTACGTTATATGGTGTAACGTTATAACGTATTACGTTATATGGTATAACGTCATATGGTATAAAGTTATAAAGTATTACGTTATATGGTATACCGTAATATGGTATAACGTTATAACGTATTACGTTATATGTTATAACGTCATATGGTATAAAGTTATAACGTATTACGTTATATGGTATAACGTTATCTGGCATATCGTTGTAACGTATTACGTTATATGGTATAACGTTATAACGTATTACGTTATAACGTATTACGTTATATGGTATAACGTAATATGGTATAACGTTATAACGTATAACGATATATGGTATAACGTAATGTGGTATAACGTTATAACGTATTACGTTATATGGTATAACGATATAACGTATTACGTTATATGGTATAACGTTAGAACGTATTACGTTATATGGTATAACGTTATAACGTTATATGGTATAACGTTATAACGTATTACGTTATATGGTATGACGTTATAATGTATTACGTTATATGGTATAACGTTATAACGTATTACGTTAAATGGTATAACGTTATAACGTATTACGTTATATGGTATAACGATATAACGTATTACGTTATATGGTATAACGTTATAACGTATTACGTTATATGGTATAAGGTTATAACGTATTACGTTATATGGTATAACGTTATATAGCATAACGTTATAACGTATTACGTTATATGGTATACCGTAATATGGTATAACGTTATAACGTATTACGTTATATGGTATAACGTTATGACGTATTACGTTATATGGTATAACGTTAGAAAGTATTACGTTATATGGTATAACGTTATAACGTATTACGTTATATGGTATAACGTCATATGGTATAAAGTTATAACGTATTACGTTATGTGGTATATCGTAATATGGTATAACGTTATAACGTATAACGATATATGGTATAACGTCATATGGCATAACGTTATAACGTATTACGTTATATGGTATAACGTCATATGGTATAAAGTTATAACGTATTACGTTATATGGTATAACGTTATAACGTATTACGTTATATGGTATAACGTTATAACGTATTACGTTATATGGTGTAACGTTATAACGTATTACGTTATATGGTATAACGTCATATGGTATAAAGTTATAACGTATTACGTTATATGGCATAACGTTATAACGTATTACGTTATATGTTATAACGTCGTAACGTATTACGTTCTATGGTATAACGTTATAACGTATTACGTTATATGGTATAACGTTATAACGTATTACGTTATATGGTGTAACGTTATAACGTATTACGTTATGTGGTATAACGTTATAACGTATTACGTTATATGGTATAACGTTATATGGCATAACGTTGTAACGTATTACGTTATATGGTATAACGTTATAACGTATTACGTTATATGGTATAACGTTATAACGTATTACGTTATGTGGTATATCGTCACATCGTATAACGTAATAACGTATTACGTTATATGGTATAACGTCATATGGTATAACGTTATAACGTATTACGTTATGTGGTATATCGTCACATGGTATAACGTAATAACGTATTACGTTATATGGTATAACGTCATATGGTATAACGTTATAACGTATTACGTTATATGGTATAACGGTATAACGTATTACGTTATATGGTATAACGTTATAACGTATTACGTTATATGGTATAACGTAATAACATATTACGTTATATGGTATAACGTCATATGGTATAACGTTATAACGTATTACGTTATATGGTATAACGTTATAACGTATTACGTTATATGGCGTAACGTTATAACGTATTACGTTATGTGGTATATCGTCATATGGTATAACGTAATAACGTATTACGTTATATGGTATAACGTTATATGGTATAACGTTATAACGTATTACGTTATATGGTATAACGTTATAACGTATTACGTTATATGGTATAACGTCATATGGTATAACGTTATAACGTATTACGTTATGTGGTATATCGTCACATGGTATAACGTTATAACGTATTACGTTATATGCTATAACGTAATAACGTATTACGTTATATGGTATAACGTCATATGGTATAACGTTATAACGTATTACGTTATATGGTATAACGTTATAAAGTATTAAGTTATATGGTATAACGTTATGACGTATTACGTTATATGCTATAACGTTATAACGTATTACGTTATATGGTATAACGTCATATGGTATAAAGTTATAACGTATTACGTTATATGGTATAACGTTATAACGTATTACGTTATATGTTATAACGTTGTAACGTATTACGCTATATGGTATAACGTTATAACGTATTACGTTATATGGTATAACGTTATAACGTATTACGTTATATGGTGTAACGTTATAACGTATTACGTTATATGGTATAACGTCATATGGTATAAAGTTATAAAGTATTACGTTATATGGTATACCGTAATATGGTATAACGTTATAACGTATTACGTTATATGTTATAACGTCATATGGTATAAAGTTATAACGTATTACGTTATATGGTATAACGTTATCTGGCATATCGTTGTAACGTATTACGTTATATGGTATAACGTTAGAACGTATTACGTTATATGGTATAACGTTATAACCTATTACCTTATATGGTATAACGTCATATGGTATAAAGTTATAACGTATTACGTTATATGGTATAACGTAATATGGTATAACGTTATAAGGTATCACATTATATGATATAACGTTATATCGTTATACGTTAAATGGTATAACGTTATAACGTATTACGTTATATGGTATGTCGATATAACGTATTACGTTATATGGTATACCGTAATATGGTATAACGTTATAACGTATTACGTTATATGGTATAACGCTATGACGTATTACGTTATATGGTATAACGTTAGAACATATTACGTTATATGGTATAACGTTATAACGTATTACGTTATATGGTATAACGTCATATGGTATAAAGTTATAACGTATTACGTTACATGGTATAACGTAATATGGTATAACGTTATAACGTATTACGTTAGATGGTATACCGTAATATGGTATAACGTTATAACGTATTACGTTATATGGTATAACGTTATGACGTATTACGTTATATTTTATAACGTTATAACGTATTACGTTAAATGGTATAACGTTATAACGTATTACGTTATATGGTATAACGACATAACGTATTACGTTATATGGTATATCGTTATAACGTATTACGTTATATGGTATAACGTTATAACGTATTACGTTATATGGTATAACGTAATATGGTATAACGTTATAACGTATAACGATATATGGTATAACGTAATGTGGTATAACGTTATAACGTATTACGTTATATGGTATAACGATATAACGTATTACGTTATATGGTATAACGTTAGAACGTATTACGTTATATGGTATAACGTTATAACGTTATATGGTATAACGTTATAACGTATTACGTTATATGGTATGACGTTATAATGTATTACGTTATATGGTATAACGTTATAACGTATTACGTTAAATGGTATAACGTTATAACGTATTACGTTATATGGTATAACGATATAACGTATTACGTTATATGGTATAACGTTATAACGTATTACGTTATATGGTATAAGGTTATAACGTATTACGTTATATGGTATAACGTTATATAGCATAACGTTATAACGTATTACGTTATATGGTATACCGTAATATGGTATAACGTTATAACGTATTACGTTATATGGTATAACGTTATGACGTATTACGTTATATGGTATAACGTTAGAAAGTATTACGTTATATGGTATAACGTTATAACGTATTACGTTATATGGTATAACGTCATATGGTATAAAGTTATAACGTATTACGTTATGTGGTATATCGTAATATGGTATAACGTTATAACGTATAACGATATATGGTATAACGTCATATGGCATAACGTTATAACGTATTACGTTATATGGTATAACGTCATATGGTATAAAGTTATAACGTATTACGTTATATGGTATAACGTTATAACGTATTACGTTATATGGTATAACGTTATAACGTATTACGTTATATGGTGTAACGTTATAACGTATTACGTTATATAGTATAACGTCATATGGTATAAAGTTATAACGTATTACGTTATATGGCATAACGTTATAACGTATTACGTTATATGTTATAACGTCGTAACGTATTACGTTCTATGGTATAACGTTATAACGTATTACGTTATATGGTATAACGTTATAACGTATTACGTTATATGGTGTAACGTTATAACGTATTACGTTATGTGGTATAACGTTATAACGTATTACGTTATATGGTATAACGTTATATGGCATAACGTTGTAACGTATTACGTTATATGGTATAACGTTATAACGTATTACGTTATATGGTATAACGTTATAACGTATTACGTTATGTGGTATATCGTCACATCGTATAACGTAATAACGTATTACGTTATATGGTATAACGTCATATGGTATAACGTTATAACGTATTACGTTATGTGGTATATCGTCACATGGTATAACATAATAACGTATTACGTTATATGGTATAACGTCATATGGTATAACGTTATAACGTATTACGTTATATGGTATAACGGTATAACGTATTACGTTATATGGTATAACGTTATAACGTATTACGTTATATGGTATAACGTAATAACGTATTACGTTATATGGTATAACGTCATATGGTATAACGTTATAACGTATTACGTTATATGGTATAACGTTATAACGTATTACGTTATATGGCGTAACGTTATAACGTATTACGTTATGTGGTATATCGTCATATGGTATAACGTAATAACGTATTACGTTATATGGTATAACGTTATATGGTATAACGTTATAACGTATTACGTTATATGGTATAACGTTATAACGTATTACGTTATATGGTATAACGTCATATGGTATAACGTTATAACGTATTACGTTATGTGGTATATCGTCACATGGTATAACGTTATAACGTATTACGTTATATGCTATAACGTAATAACGTATTACGTTATATGGTATAACGTCATATGGTATAACGTTATAACGTATTACGTTATATGGTATAACGTTATAACGTATTACGTTATATGGTATAACGGTATAACGTATTACGTTATTTGGTTTAACGTTATAACGTATTACGTTATGTGGTATAACGTTATAACGTATTACGATATGTGGTATATCGTCACATGGTATAACGTAATAACGTATTACGTTATATGGTATAACGTCATATGGTATAACGTAATAACGTATTACGTTATGTGGTATAACGGTTTAACGTATTACGTTATATGGTATAACGTTATGATGTATTACGTTATATGGTATAACGTTATAACGTATTACGTTACGTGGTATATCGTCATATGGTATAACGTAATAACGTATTACGTTATATGGTATAACGTTATAACGTGTTACATTATGTGGTATATCGTCATATGGTATAACGTAATAACGTATTACGTTATATGGTATAACGTTATAACGTATTACGTTATATGATGTAGCGTTATAAAGTATTACGTTATATGGTATAACGTTATAACGTATTACGTTATATGGTATAACGTTATAACGTATTACGTTATATGGTATAACGTCATACGGTATAACGCTAAAACGTATTACGTTATATGGTATAACGTCATATGGTATAACGTTATAACGTATTACGTTATATGGTATAACGGTATAACGTTATAACGTATTACGTTATATGGTATAACGTAATAACGTGTTACGTTATATGGTATAACGTTATATGGTATAACGTTATATGGTATAACGTTATAACGTATTACGTTATATGGTGTAACGTTATAACGTATTACGTTATATGGTATAACGTCATATGGTATAACGTTATAACGTATTACGTTATATGGTATAACGTAATAACGTATTACGTTATGTGGTATTGCGTCATATGGTATAACGTTATAACGTATTATGTTATATGGTATAACGTTATAACGTATTACGTTATATGGTATAACGTAATAACGTATTACGTTATATGGTATAACGTCATATTGTATAACGTTATAACGTATTACGTTATATGGTATAACGTTATAACGTGTTACGTTATATGGTATAACGTCATATGGTATAACGTTATAACGTATTAAGTTATATGGTATAACGTCATATGGTATAACGTTATAACGCAATACGTTATGTGGTATATCGTTATATGGTATAACGTAATAACGTATTACGTTATATGGTATAACGTCTTATGGTATAACGTTATAAAGTATTACGTTATATGGTATAACGTCATATGGTATAATGTTATAACGTATTACGTTATATGGTATAACGTAATATGGTATAAAGTTATAACGTCATATGGTATAAAGTTATAACGTATTACGTTATATGGTATAACGATATAACGTATTACGTTATATGTTATAACGTTGTAACGTATTACGTTATATGGTATAACGTTATAACGTATTACGTTATATCGTATAACGTTATAACGTATTACGTTATATGGTGTAACGTTATAACGTATTACGTTATATGGCATAACGTTGTAACGTATTACGATATATGGTATAACGTTATAACGTATTACGTTATGTGGTATAACGTTATAACGTATTACGTTATATGGTGTAACGTTATAACGTATTACGTTATATGGTATAACGTCATATGGTATAAAGTTATAACGTATTACGTTATATGGCATAACGTTATAACGTAATACGTTATATGTTATAACGTTGTAACGTATTACGTTATATGGTATAACGTTATAACGTATTACGTTATATCGTATAACGTTATAACGTATTACGTTATATGGTGTAACGTTATAACGTATTACGTTATATGGTATAACGTAATAACGTATTACGTTATATGGTATAACGTCATATTGTATAACGTTATAACGTATCACGTTATATGGTATAACGTTATAACGTGTTACGTTATATGGTATAACGTCATATGGTATAACGTTATAACGTATTAAGTTATATGGTATAACGTTATAACGTAATACGTTATGTGGTATTGCGTCATATGGTATAACGTTATAACGTATTATGTTATATGGTATAACGTTATAACGTATTACGTTATATGGTATAACGTAATAACGTATTACGTTATATGGTATAACGTCATATTGTATAACGTTATAACGTATTACGTTATATGGTATAACGTTATAACGTGTTACGTTATATGGTATAACGTCATATGGTATAACGTTATAACGTATTACGATATATGGTATAACGTTATAACGTATTACGTTATATGGTATACCGTTATAACGTATTACGTTATGTGGTATAACGTTATAACGTATTACGTTATGTGGTATTGCGTCATATGGTATAACGTTATAACGTATTATGTTATATGGTATAACGTTATAACGTATTACGTTATATGGTATAACGTAATAACGTATTACGTTATATGGTATAACGTCATATTGTATAACGTTATAACGTATTACGTTATATGGTATAACGTTATAACGTGTTACGTTATATGGTATAACGTCATATGGTATAACGTTATAACGTATTAAGTTATATGGTATAACGTCATATGGTATAACGTTATAACGTAATACGTTATGTGGTATATCGTTATATGGTATAACGTAATAACGTATTACGTTATATGGTATAACGTAATAACGTATTACGTTATATGGTATAACGTCTTATGGTATAACGTTATAAAGTATTACGTTATATGGTATAACGTCATATGGTATAATGTTATAACGTATTACGTTATATGGTATAACGTAATATGGTATAAAGTTATAACGTCATATGGTATAAAGTTATAACGTATTACGTTATATGGTATAACGATATAACGTATTACGTTATATGTTATAACGTTGTAACGTATTACGTTATATGGTATAACGTTATAACGTATTACGTTATAACGTATAACGTTATAACGTATTACGTTATATGGTGTAACGTTATAACGTATTACGTTATATGGTATAACGTTATAACGTATTACGTTATATGGTATAACGTTATATGGCATAACGTTGTAACGTATTACGATATATGGTATAACGTTATAACGTATTACGTTATATGGTATACCGTTATAACGTATTACGTTATGTGGTATAACGTTATAACGTATTACGTTATATGGTATAACGTTATAACGTATTACGTTATATGGTATAACGTTATAACGTATTACGTTATGTGGTATATCGTCACATGGTATAACGTAATAACGTATTACGTTATATGGTATAACGTCATATGGTATAACGTTATAACGTATTACGTTATGTGGTATATCGTCACATGGTATAACGTAATAACGTATTACGTTATATGGTATAACGTCATATGGAATAACGTTATAACGTATTACGTTATATGGTATAACGTAATAACGTATTACGTTATATGGTATAACGTTATATGGTATAACGTTATAACGTATTACGTTATATGGTGTAACGTTATAACGTATTACGTTATATGGTATAACGTCATATGGTATAACGTTATAACGTATTACGTTATATGGTATAACGTAATAACGTATTACGTTATATGGTATAACGTCATATGGTATAACGTTATAACGTATTACGTTATATGGTATAACGTAATAACGTATTACGTTATGTGGTATAACGTCATATGGTACAACGTTATAACGTATTACGTTGTATGGTATAATGTTATAACGTATTACGTTATATGGTATAACGTTATAACCTAATACGTTATGTGGTATATCGTTATATGGTATAACGTAATAACGTATTACGTTATATCGTATAACGTTATAACGTATTACGTTATATGGTGTAACGTTATAACGTATTACGTTATATGGTATAACGTTATAACGTATTACGTTATATGGTATAACGTTATATGGTATAACGTTATAACGTATTACGTTATATGGTGTAACGTTATAACGTATTACGTTATATGGTATAACGTCATATGGTATAAAGTTATAACGTATTACGTTATATGGCATAACGTTATAACGTAATACGTTATATGTTATAACGTTGTAACGTATTACGTTATATGGTATAACGTTATAACGTATTACGTTATATCGTATAACGTTATAACGTATTACGTTATATGGTGTAACGTTATAACGTATTACGTTATATGGTATAACGTTATAACGTATTACGTTATATGGTATAACGTTATATGGCATAACGTTGTAACGTATTACGATATATGGTATAACGTTATAACGTATTACGTTATATGGTATACCGTTATAACGTATTACGTTATGTGGTATAACGTTATAACGTATTACGTTATATGGTATAACGTTATAACGTATTACGTTATATGGTATAACGTTATAACGTATTACGTTATGTGGTATATCGTCACATGGTATAACGTAATAACGTATTACGTTATATGGTATAACGTCATATGGTATAACGTTATAACGTATTACATTATGTGGTATATCGCCACATGGTATAACGTAATAACGTATTACGTTATATGGTATAACGTCATATGGAATAACGTTATAACGTATTACGTTATATGGTGTAACGTTATAACGTATTACGTTATATGGTATAACGTCATATGGTATAACGTTATAACGTATTACGTTATATGGTATAACGTAATAACGTATTACGTTATATGGTATAACGTCATATGGTATAACGTTATAACGTATTACGTTATATGGTATAACGTAATAACGTATTACGTTATGTGGTATAACGTCATATGGTACAACGTTATAACGTATTACGTTGTATGGTATAATGTTATAACGTATTACGTTATATGGTATAACGTTATAACGTAATACGTTATGTGGTATATCGTTATATGGTATAACGTAATAACGTATTACGTTATATCGTATAACGTTATAACGTATTACGTTATATGGTGTAACGTTATAACGTATTACGTTATATGGTATAACGTTATAACGTATTACGTTATATGGTATAACGTTATATGGCATAACGTTGTAACGTATTACGTTATATGGTATAACGTTATAACGTATTACGTTATATGGTATACCGTTATAACGTATTACGTTATGTGGTATAACGTTATAACGTATTACGTTATATGGTATAACGTAATAACGTATTACGTTATATGGTATAACGTCATATGGTATAACGTTATAACGTATTACGTTATATGGTATAATGGTATAACGTATTACGTTATATGGTATAACGTCATATGGTATAACGTTATAACGTATTACGTTATATGGCATAACGTCATATGGTATAACGTTATAACGTATTACGTTATATGGTATAACGGTATAACGTATTGCGTTATATGGTATAACGTTATAACGTATTACGTCATATGGTATAACGTAATAGCGTGTTACGTTATGTGATATAACGTTATAACGTATTACGTTATATGGTATAACGGTATAACGTTATAACGTATTACGTCATATGGTATAACGTAATAGCGTGTTACGTTATGTGGTATAACGTTATGACGTATTACGTTATATGGTATAACGGTATAACGTTATAACGTATTACGTTATATGGTATAACGTAATAACGTATTACGTTATATGGTATAACGTTATATGGTATAACGTTATAACGTATTACGTTATATGGTGTAACGTTATAACGTATTACGTTATATGGTATAACGTCATATGGTATAACGTTATAACGTATTACGTTATATGGTATAACGTAATAACGTATTACGTTATGTGGTATTGCGTCATATGGTATAACGTTATAACGTATTATGTTATATGGTATAACGTTATAACGTATTACGTTAAATGGTATAACGTAATAACGTATTACGTTATATGGTATAACGTCATATGGTATAACGTTATAACGTATTACGTTATATGGTATAACGTAATAACGTATTACGTTATATGGTATAACGTCATATGGTATAACGTTATAACGTATTACGTTATATGGTATAACGTTATAACGTATTAAGTTATATGGTATAACGTCATATGGTATAACGTTATAACGTATTACGTTATATGGTATAACGTAATAACGTATTACGTTATATGGTATAACGTCATATGGTATAACGTAATAACGTATTACGTTATATGGTATAACGTTATAACGTATTACGTTATATGGTATAACGTTATAACGTATTACGTTATATGGTATAACGTTATAACGTATTACGTTATGTGGTATATCGTCACATGGTATAACGTAATAACGTATTACGTTATGTGGTATAACGTCATATCGTACAACGTTATAACGTATTACGTTATATGGTGTAACGTTATAACGTATTACGTTATATGGTATAACGTTATAACGTAATACGTTATGTGGTATATCGTTGTATGGTATAACGTAATAACGTATTACGTTATATCGTATAACGTTATAACGTATTACGTTATATGGTGTAACGTTATAACGTATTACGTTATATGGCATAACGTTGTAACGTATTACGTTATATGGTATAACGTTATAACGTATTACGTTATATGGTATACCGTTATAACGTATTTCGTTATGTGGTATAACGTTATAACGTATTACGTTATATGGTATAACGTAATAACGTATTACGTTATATGGTATAACGTCATATGGTATAACGTTATAACGTATTACGTTATATGGTATAACGGTATAACGTATTACGTTATATGGTATAACGTCATATGGTATAACGTTATAACGTATTAGGTTATATGGTATAACGTTATAACGTATTACGTTATATGCTATAACGTTATAACGTATTACGTTATATGCTATAACGTAATAACGTATTACGTTAT
Organism: Bombus huntii; assembly: GCF_024542735.1. Lineage (NCBI taxonomy): Eukaryota > Metazoa > Arthropoda > Insecta > Hymenoptera > Apidae > Bombus > Bombus huntii. The sequence continues at coordinate 798,606 of NW_026099317.1, read as the reverse complement.
ATGGTATAACGTCATACGGTATAACGTTATAACGTATTACGATATATGGTATAACGTTATAACGTATTACGTTATATGGTATAACGGTATAACGTATTGCGTTATTTGGTTTAACGTTATAACGTATTACGTTATATGGTATAACGTTATAACGTATTACGATATGTGGTATATCGTCACATGGTATAACGTAATAACGTATTACGTTATATGGTATAACGTCATAACGTATTACGTTATATGGTATAACGTAATAACGTATTACGTTATATGGTATAACGTAATAGCGTATACGTCATATGGTATAACGTCATATGGTATAACGTTATAACGTATTACGATATATGGTATAACGTTATAACGTATTACGTTATGTGGTATAACGGTTTAACGTATTACGTTATATGGTATAACGTTATGACGTATTACGTTATATGGTATAACGGTTTAACGTATTACGTTATATGGTATAACGTTATGATGTATTACGTTATGTGGTATAACGTCATATGGTTTAACGTAATAACGTATTACGTTATATGGTATAACGTCATATGGTATAACGTTATAACGTATTACGTTATATGGTATAACGTCATATGGTATAACGTTATAACGTATTACGTTATATGGTATAACGTAATAACGTATTACGTTATATGGTATAACGTCATATGGTACAACGTTATAACGTATTACGTCATATGGTATAACGTTATAACGTATTACGTTATATGATATAACGTTATAACGTATTACGTTATATGATGTAACGTTATAAAGTATTACGTTATATGGTATAACGTTATAACGTATTACGTTATATGCTATAACGTTATAACGTATTACGTTATATGGTGTAACGTCATATGGTATAACGTTATAACGTATTACGTTATATGGTATAACGTTATAACGTATTACGTTATATGGTATAACGTTATAACGTCTTACGTTATATGGTATAACGTCATAAGTTATAACGTTATAGCGTATTACTTTATATGATATAACGTTATAACGTATTACGTTATATGGTATAACGTCATATGGTATAACGTTATAACGTATTACGTCATATGATATAACGTAATAGCGTGTTACGTTATGTGGTATAACGTTATAACGTATTACGTTATATGGTATAACGATATAACGTTATAACGTATTACGCTATATGGTATAACGATATAACGTTATAACGTATTACGTTATATGGTATAACGTAATAACGTATTACGTTATATGGTATAACGTTATAACGTATTACGTTATATGGTGTAACGTTATAACGTATTACGTTATATGGTATAACGTCATATGGTATAACGTTATAACGTATTACGTTATATGGTATAACGTAATAACGTATTACGTTATGTGGTATTGCGTCATATGGTTTAACGTTATAACGTATTACGTTATATGGTATAACGTTATAACGTATTACGTTATATGGTATAACGGTATAACGTATTACGTTATATGGTTTAACGTTATAACGTATTACGTTATATGCTATAACGTAATAACGTATTACGTTATATGGTGTAACGTCATACGGTATAACGTTATAACGTATTACGATATATGGTATAACGTTATAACGTATTACGTTATATGGTATAACGGTATAACGTATTACGTTATTTGGTTTAACGTTATAACGTATTACGTTATATGGTATAACGTTATAACGTATTACGATATGTGGTATATCGTCACATGGTATAACGTAATAACGTATTACGTTATATGGTATAACGTCATAACGTATTACGTTATATGTTATAACGGAATAACGTATTACGTTATATGGTATAACGTAATAGCGTATACGTCATATGGTATAACGTTATAACGTATTACGATATATGGTATAACGTTATAACGTATTACGTTATGTGGTATAACGGTTTAACGTATTACGTTATATGGTATAACGTTATGACGTATTACGTTATATGGTATAACGGTTTAACGTATTACGTTATATGGTATAACGTTATGACGTATTACGTTATGTGGTATATCGTCATATGGTTTAACGTAATATCGTATTACGTTATATGGTATAACGTCATATGGTGTAACGTTATAACGTATTACGTTATATGGTATAACGTCATATGGTATAACGTTATAACGTATTACGTTATATGGTATAACGTAATAACGTATTACGTTATATGGTATAACGTCATATGGTACAACGTTATAACGTACTACGTTATATGGTATAACGTTATAACGTGTTACGTTATATGGTATAACGTCATAAGTTATAACGTTATAGCGTATTACTTTATATGATATAACGTTATAACGTATTACGTTATATGGTATAACGTCATATGGTATAACGTTATAACGTATTACGTCATATGATATAACGTAATAGCGTGTTACGTTATGTGATATAACGTTATAACGTATTACGTTATATGGTATAACGTAATAACGTATTACGTTATATGGTATAACGTTATAACGTATTACGTTATATGGTGTAACGTTATAACGTATTACGTTATATGGTATAACGTCATATGGTATAACGTTATAACGTATTGCGTTATATGGTATAACGTAATAACGTATTACGATATATGGTATAACGTTATAACGTATTACGTTATATGGTATAACGTCATATAGTATAACGTTATAACGTATTACGTTATATGGTATAACGTCATATGGTATAACGTTATAACGTATTACGTTATATGGTATTGCGTCATATGGTATAACGTTATAACGTATTACGTTATATGGTATAACGTTATAACGTATTACGTTATATGGTATAACGTAATAACGTATTACGTTATATGGTATAACGTCATATGGTATAACGTTATAACGTATTACGTTATATGGTATAACGTAATAACGTATTACGTTATATGGTATAACGTCATATGGTATAACGTTATAACGTATTACGTTATATGGTATAACGTCATATGGTATAACGTTATAACGTATTAAGTTATATGGTATAACGTCATATGGAATAACGTTATAACGTATTACGTTATATGGTATAACGTTATAACGTATTACGTTATATGGTATAACGGTATAACGTATTACGTTATATGGTTTAACGTTATAACGTATTACGTTATATGGTATAACGTTATAACGTATTACGTTATATGGTATAACGTCATATAGTATAACGTTATAACGTATTACGTTATATGGTATAACGTCATATGGTATAACGTTATAACGTATTACGTTATATGGTATTGCGTCATACGGTATAACGCTATAACGTATTACGTTATATGGTATAAGGTTATAACGTATTACGTTATATGGTATAACGTAATAACGTATTACGTTATATGGTATATCGTCATATGGTATAACGTTATAACGTATTACGTTATATGGTATAACGTAATAACGTATTACGTTATATGGTATAACGTCATATGGTATAACGTTATAACGTATTACGTTATATGGTATAACGTTATAACGTATTACGTTACATGGTATAACGGTATAACGTATTACGTTATATGGTTTAACGTTATAACGTATTACGTTATATGGTATAACGTCATATGGTATGACGTTATAACGTATTACGTTATATGGTATAACGTTATAACGTAATACGTTATATGGTATAACGTTATAACGTATTACGTTATATGGTATAACGTTATAACGTATTACGTTATATGGTATAACGTTATAACATATTACGTTATGTGCTATATCGTCACATGGTATAACGTAATAACGTATTACGTTATATGGTATAACGTCATATGGTACAACGTTATAACGTATTACGTTATATGGTATAACGTTATAACGTAATACGTTATATGGTATAACGTTATAACGTAATACGTTATGTGGTATATCGTTATATGGTATAACGTAATAACGTATTACGTTATATGGTATAACGTCTTATGGTATAACGTCTTATGGTATAACGTTATAAAGTATTACGTTATATGTTATAACGTTATAACGTGTTACGTTATATGGTATAACGTTATAACGTATTACGTTATATGGTATAACGTCATATAGTATAACGTTATAACGTATTACGTTATATGGTATAACGGTATAACGTTATAACGTATTACGTTATATGGTATAACGTTATAACGTGTTACGTTAAGTGGTATATCGTCATATGGTATAACGTAATAGCGTATTACGTTATATGGTATAACGTTATAACGTATTACGTTATATGGTATAACGTCATATGGTATAACGTTATAACGTATTACGTTATATGGTATAACGTTATAACGTATTACGTTATATGGTATAACGTTATAACGTATTACGTTATATGATATAACGTTATAAAGTATTACGTTATATGGTATAACGTTATAACGTATTACGTTATATGGTATAACGTTATAACGTATTACGTTATATGGTATAACGTCATATGGTATAACGTTATAACGTATTACGTTATATGGTATAACGTTATAACGTGTTACGTCATATGGTATAACGTCATATGGTATAACGTTATAACGTATTAAGTTATATGGTATAACGTCATATGGTATAACGTTATAACGTATTACGTTATATGGTATAACGGTATAACGTTATAACGTATTACGTTATATGGTATAACGTAATAACGTATTACGTTATATGGTATAACGTCATATGGTATAACGTTATAACGTATTACGTTATATGGTATAACGGTATAACGTATTACGTTATATGGTATAACGATATAACGTATTACGTTATATGGTATAACGTTATAAAGTATAACGTTATATGGTATAACGTTATAACGTATTAAGTTATATGGTATAACGTCATATGGTATAACGTTATAAAGTATTACGTTATATGGTATAACGGTATAAAGTTATAACGTATTACGTTATATGGTGTAACGTTATAACGTATTACGTTATATGGAATAACGTCATATGGTATAACGTTATAACGTATTACGTTATATGGTATAACGTTATAACGTATTACGTTATATGGTGTAACGTTATAACGTATTACGTTATATGGTATAACGTTATAACGTAATACGTTATGTGGTATATCGTTATATGGTATAACGCAATAACGTATTACGTTATATGGTATAACGTCTTATGGTATAACGTTATAAAGTATTACGTTATATGTTATAACGTTATAACGTGTTACGTTATATGGTATAACGTTATAACGTATTACGTTATATGGTATAACGTAATAACGTATTACGTTATATGGTATAACGTCATATGGTATAACGTTATAACGTATTACGTTATATGGTATAACGTTATAACGTATTACGTTATATGGTATAACGTTATAACGTATTACGTTATATGGTATAACGTTATAACGTATTACGTTATGTGGTATATCGTCACATGGTATAACGTAATAACGTATTACGTTATGTGGTATAACGTCATATCGTACAACGTTATAACGTATTACGTTATATGGTGTAACGTTATAACGTATTACGTTATATGGTATAACGTTATAACGTAATACGTTATGTGGTATATCGTTGTATGGTATAACGTAATAACGTATTACGTTATATCGTATAACGTTATAACGTATTACGTTATATGGTGTAACGTTATAACGTATTACGTTATATGGCATAACGTTGTAACGTATTACGTTATATGGTATAACGTTATAACGTATTACGTTATATGGTATACCGTTATAACGTATTTCGTTATGTGGTATAACGTTATAACGTATTACGTTATATGGTATAACGTCATATGGTATAACGTTATAACGTATTAGGTTATATGGTATAACGTTATAACGTATTACGTTATATGCTATAACGTTATAGCGTATTACGTTATATGCTATAACGTAATAACGTATTACGTTATATGGTATAACGTCATACGGTATAACGTTATAACGTATTACGATATATGGTATAACGTTATAACGTATTACGTTATATGGTATAACGGTATAACGTATTGCGTTATTTGGTTTAACGTTATAACGTATTACGTTATATGGTATAACGTTATAACGTACTACGATATGTGGTATATCGTCACATGGTATAACGTAATAACGTATTACGTTATATGGTATAACGTCATAACGTATTACGTTATATGGTATAACGTAATAACGTATTACGTTATATGGTATAACGTAATAGCGTATACGTCATATGGTATAACGTCATATGGTATAACGTTATAACGTATTACGATATATGGTATAACGTTATAACGTATTACGTTATGTGGTATAACGGTTTAACGTATTACGTTATATGGTATAACGTTATGACGTATTACGTTATATGGTATAACGGTTTAACGTATTACGTTATATGGTATAACGTTATGACGTATTACGTTATTTGGTATAACGTCATATGGTTTAACGTAATAACGTATTACGTTATATGGTATAACGTCATATGGTATAACGTTATAACGTATTACGTTATATGGTATAACGTCATATGGTATAACGTTATAACGTATTACGTTATATGGTATAACGTAATAACGTATTACGTTATATGGTATAACGTCATATGGTACAACGTTATAACGTATTACGTCATATGGTATAACGGTATAACGTATTACGTTATATGGTATAACGTTATAACGTATTACGTTATATGGTATAACGTTATAACGTGTTACGTTAAGTGGTATATCGTCATATGGTATAACGTAATAGCGTATTACGTTATATGGTATAACGTTATAACGTATTACGTTATATGGTATAACGTCATATGGTATAACGTTATAACGTATTACGTTATATGGTATAACGTTATAACGTATTACGTTATATGGTATAACGTTATAACGTATTACGTTATATGATATAACGTTATAAAGTATTACGTTATATGGTATAACGTTATAACGTATTACGTTATATGGTATAACGTTATAACGTATTACGTTATATGGTATAACGTCATATGGTATAACGTTATAACGTATTACGTTATATGGTATAACGTTATAACGTGTTACGTTATATGGTATAACGTCATATGGTATAACGTTATAACGTATTAAGTTATATGGTATAACGTCATATGGTATAACGTTATAACGTATTACGTTATATGGTATAACGGTATAACGTTATAACGTATTACGTTATATGGTATAACGTAATAACGTATTACGTTATATGGTATAACGTCATATGGTATAACGTTATAACGTATTACGTTATATGGTATAACGGTATAACGTATTACGTTATATGGTATAACGATATAACGTATTACGTTATATGGTATAACGTTATAAAGTATAACGTTATATGGTATAACGTTATAACGTATTAAGTTATATGGTATAACGTCATATGGTATAACGTTATAAAGTATTACGTTATATGGTATAACGGTATAAAGTTATAACGTATTACGTTATATGGTGTAACGTTATAACGTATTACGTTATATGGAATAACGTCATATGGTATAACGTTATAACGTATTACGTTATATGGTATAACGTTATAACGTATTACGTTATATGGTGTAACGTTATAACGTATTACGTTATATGGTATAACGTTATAACGTAATACGTTATGTGGTATATCGTTATATGGTATAACGCAATAACGTATTACGTTATATGGTATAACGTCTTATGGTATAACGTTATAAAGTATTACGTTATATGTTATAACGTTATAACGTGTTACGTTATATGGTATAACGTTATAACGTATTACGTTATATGGTATAACGTCATATAGTATAACGTTATAACGTATTACGTTATATGGTATAACGTCATATGGTATAACGTTATAACGTATTACGTTATATGGTATTGCGTCATATGGTATAACGTTATAACGTATTACGTTATATGGTATAACGTTATGACGTATTACGTTATATGGTATAACGTAATAACGTATTACGTTATATGGTATAACGTCATATGGTATAACGTTATAACGTATTACGTTATATGGTATAACGTAATAACGTATTACGTTATATGGTATAACGTCATATGGTATAACGTTATAACGTATTACGTTATATGGTATAACGTTATAACGTATGACGTTATATGGTATAACGGTATAACGTATTACGTTATATTGTTTAACGTTATAACGTATTACGTTATATGGTATAACGTTATAACGTATTACGTTATGTGGTATATCGTCACATGGTATAACGTAATAACGTATTACGTTATATGATATAACGTCATATGGTATAAAGCTATAACGTATTACGTTATATGGTATAACGTCATATGGTATAACGTTATAGCGTATTGCGTTATATGGTATAACGCTATAACGTATTACGTTATATGGTATAACGTAATAACGTATTACGTTATATGGTATAACGTCATATGGTATAACGTTATAACGTATTACGTTATATGGTATAACGATATAACGTATTACGTTATATGGTATAACGATATAACGTATTACGTTATATGGTATAACGTTATAACGTATTACGTTATATGGTATAACGTTATAACGTATTACGTTATATTTTATAACGTTATAACGTATTACGTTATGTGGTATATCGTCACATGGTATAACGTAATAACGTATTACGTTATATGGTATAACGTCATATGGTATAACGTTATAACGTATTACGTTATATGGTATAACGTTATAACGTGTTACGTTATATGGTATAACGTCATATGGTATAACGTTATAACGTATTAAGTTATATGGTATAACGTCATATGGTATAACGTTATAACGTATTACGTTATATGGTATAACGGTATAACGTTATAACGTATTACGTTATATGGTATAACGTAGTAACGTATTACGTTATATGGTATAACGTCATATGGTATAACGATATAACGTATTACGTTATATGGTATAACGTCATATGGTATAACGTTATAACGTATTACGTTATATGCTATAACGGTATAACGTATTACGTTATATGGTATAACGTTATAACGTATAACGTTATATGGCATAACGTCATACGGTATAACGTTATAACGTATTACGATATATGGTATAACATTATAACGTATTACGTTATATGGTATAACGGTATAACGTATTACGTTATTTGGTTTAACGTTATAACGTATTACGTTATATGGTATAACGTTATAACGTATTACGATATGTGGTATATCGTCACATGGTATAACGTAATAACGTATTACGTTATATGGTATAACGTCATAACGTATCACGTTATATGGTATAACGTAATAACGTATTACGTTATATGGTATAACGTAATAGCGTATACGTCATATGGTATAACGTCGTATGGTATAACGTTATAACGTATTACGATATATGGTATAACGTTATAACGTATTACGTTATGTGGTATAACGGTTTAACGTATTACGTTATATGGTATAACGTTATAACGTATTACGTTATATGGTATAACGTCATATGGAGTAACGTTATAACGTATTACGTTATATGGTATAACGTTATAACGTGTTACGTTATATGGTATAACGTCATATGGCATAACGTTATAACGTATTAAGTTATATGGAATAACGTCATATGGTATAACGTTATAACGTATTACGTTATATGGTATAACGGTATAACGTTATAACGTATTACGTTATATGGTATAACGTCATATGGTATAACGTTATAACGTATTACGTTATATGGTATAACGGTATAACGTATTACGTTATATGGTATAACGTTATAACGTATTACGTTATATGGCATAACGTTATAACGTATTACGTTATGTGGTATAACGTTATAACGTATTACGTTATATGTTATAACGTTATAACGTGTTACGTTATATGGTATAACGTCATATGGTATAACGTTATAACGTATTACGTTATATGGTATAACGTTATAACGTATTACGTTATATGGTATAACGTCATATGGTATAACGTTATAACGTATTGCGTTATATGGTATAACGTTATAACGTATTACGTTATATGGTATAACGTTATAACGTGTTACGTTATATGGTATAACGTCATATGGTATAACGTTATAACGTATTAAGTTATATGGTATAACGTCATATGGTATAACGTTATAACGTAATACGTTATGTGGTATAACGTAATAACGTATTACGTTATATGGTATAACGTCATATGGTATAACGTTATAACGTATTACGTTATATGGTATAACGTTATAACGTGTTACGTTATATGGTATAACGTCATATGGCATAACGTTATAACGTATTAAGTTATATGGAATAACGGTATAACGTTATAACGTATTACGTTATATGGTATAACGTAGTAACGTATTACGTTATATGGTATAACGTCATATGGTATAACGATATAACGTATTACGTTATATGGTATAACGTCATATGGTATAACGTTATAACGTATTACGTTATATGCTATAACGGTATAACGTATTACGTTATATGGTATAACGTTATAACGTATAACGTTATATGGCATAACGTCATACGGTATAACGTTATAACGTATTACGATATATGGTATAACATTATAACGTATTACGTTATATGGTATAACGGTATAACGTATTACGTTATTTGGTTTAACGTTATAACGTATTACGTTATATGGTATAACGTTATAACGTATTACGATATGTGGTATATCGTCACATGGTATAACGTAATAACGTATTACGTTATATGGTATAACGTCATAACGTATCACGTTATATGGTATAACGTAATAACGTATTACGTTATATGGTATAACGTAATAGCGTATACGTCATATGGTATAACGTCGTATGGTATAACGTTATAACGTATTACGATATATGGTATAACGTTATAACGTATTACGTTATGTGGTATAACGGTTTAACGTATTACGTTATATGGTATAACGTTATAACGTATTACGTTATATGGTATAACGTCATATGGAGTAACGTTATAACGTATTACGTTATATGGTATAACGTTATAACGTGTTACGTTATATGGTATAACGTCATATGGCATAACGTTATAACGTATTAAGTTATATGGAATAACGTCATATGGTATAACGTTATAACGTATTACGTTATATGGTATAACGGTATAACGTTATAACGTATTACGTTATATGGTATAACGTCATATGGTATAACGTTATAACGTATTACGTTATATGGTATAACGGTATAACGTATTACGTTATATGGTATAACGTTATAACGTATTACGTTATATGGCATAACGTTATAACGTATTACGTTATGTGGTATAACGTTATAACGTATTACGTTATATGTTATAACGTTATAACGTGTTACGTTATATGGTATAACGTCATATGGTATAACGTTATAACGTATTACGTTATATGGTATAACGTTATAACGTATTACGTTATATGGTATAACGTCATATGGTATAACGTTATAACGTATTGCGTTATATGGTATAACGTTATAACGTATTACGTTATATGGTATAACGTTATAACGTGTTACGTTATATGGTATAACGTCATATGGTATAACGTTATAACGTATTAAGTTATATGGTATAACGTCATATGGTATAACGTTATAACGTAATACGTTATGTGGTATAACGTAATAACGTATTACGTTATATGGTATAACGTCATATGGTATAACGTTATAACGTATTACGTTATATGGTATAACGTTATAACGTGTTACGTTATATGGTATAACGTCATATGGCATAACGTTATAACGTATTAAGTTATATGGAATAACGTCATATGGTATAACGTTATAACGTATTACGTTATATGGTATAACGGTATAACGTTATAACGTATTACGTTATATGGTATAACGTCATATGGTATAACGTTATAACGTATTACGTTATATGGTATAACGGTATAACGTATTACGTTATATGGTATAACGTTATAACGTATTACGTTATATGGCATAACGTTATAACGTATTACGTTATGTGGTATAACGTTATAACGTATTACGTTATATGGTATAACGTTATAACGTGTTACGTTATATGGTATAACGTCATATGGTATAACGTTATAACGTATTACGTTATATGGTATAACGTTATAACGTATTACGTTATATGGTATAACGTCATATGGTATAACGTTATAACGTATTGCGTTATATGGTATAACGTTATAACGTATTACGTTATATGGTATAACGTTATAACGTGTTACGTTATATGGTATAACGTCATATGGTATAACGTTATAACGTATTAAGTTATATGGTATAACGTCATATGGTATAACGTTATAACGTAATACGTTATGTGGTATAACGTAATAACGTATTACGTTATATGGTATAACGTCATATGGTATAACGTTATAACGTATTACGTTATATGGTATAACGTTATAACGTATTACGTTATATGGTGTAACGTTATAACGTATTACGTTATATGGTATAACGTTATAACGTGTTACGTTATATGGTATAACGTCATATGGTATAACGTTATAACGTATTAAGTTATATGGTATAACGTCAAATGGTATAACGTTATAACGTATTACGTTATATGGTATAACGGTATAACGTTATAACGTATTACGTTATATGGTATAACGTAATAACGTATTACGTTATATAGTATAACGTCATATGGTATAACGTTATAACGTATTACGTTATATGGTATAACGTCATATGGTATAACGTTATAACGTATTATGTTATATGGTATAATGGTATAACGTATTACGTTATATGGTATAACGTTATAACGTGTTACGTTATATGGTATAACGTCATATGGTATAACGTTATAACGTATTAAGTTATATGGTATAACGTCATATGGTATAACGTTATAACGTAATACGTTATGTGGTATATCGTTATATGGTATAACGTAATAACGTATTACGTTATATGGTATAACGTCTTATGGTATAACGTCTTATGGTACAACGTCTTATGGTATAACGTTATAAAGTATTACGTTATATGGTATAACGTCATATGGTATAACGTTATAACGTATTACGTTATATGGTATAACGTTATAACGTATTACGTTATATGGTATAACGTTATAACGTATTACGTTATATGGTATAACGTCATATGGTATAACGTTATAACGTATTGCGTTATATGGTATAACGTTATAACGTATTACGTTATATGGTATAACGTTATAACGTGTTACGTTATATGGTATAACGTCATATGGTATAACGTTATAACGTATTAAGTTATATGGTATAACGTCATATGGTATAACGTTATAACGTAATACGTTATGTGGTATAACGTAATAACGTATTACGTTATATGGTATAACGTCATATGGTATAACGTTATAACGTATTACGTTATATGGTGTAACGTTATAACGTATTACGTTATATGGTATAACGTTATAACGTGTTACGTTATATGGTATAACGTCATATGGTATAACGTTATAACGTATTAAGTTATATGGTATAACGTCATATGGTATAACGTTATAACGTATTACGTTATATGGTATAACGGTATAACGTTATAACGTATTACGTTATATGGTATAACGTAATAACGTATTACGTTATATGGTATAACGTCATATGGTATAACGTTATAACGTATTACGTTATATGGTATAACGTCATATGGTATAACGTTATAACGTATTACGTTATATGGTATAACGGTATAACGTATTACGTTATATGGTATAACGATATAACGTATTACGTTATATGGTATAACGTTATAAAGTATAACGTTATATGGTATAACGTTATAACGTATTAAGTTATATGGTATAACGTCATATGGTATAACGTTATAAAGTATTACGTTATATGGTATAACGGTATAAAGTTATAACGTATTACGTTATATGGTGTAACGTTATAACGTATTACGTTATATGGAATAACGTCATATGGTATAACGGTATAACGTATTACGTTATATGGTTTAACGTTATAACGTATTACGTTATATGGTATAACGTTATAACGTATTACGTTATATGGTATAACGTTATAACGTATTACGTTATATGGTATAACGTCATATGGTATAACGTTATAACGTATTACGTTATATGGTATAACGTCATATAGTATAACGTTATAACGTATTACGTTATATGGTATAACGTCATATGGTATAACGTTATAACGTATTACGTTATATGGTATTGCGTCATATGGTTTAACGTTATAACGTATTACGTTATATGGTATAACGTTATAACGTATTACGTTATATGGTATAACGTTATAACGTATTACGTTATATGGTATAACGTCATATAGTATAACGTTATAACGTATTACGTTATATGGTATAACGTCATATGGTATAACGTTATAACGTATTACGTTATATGGTATTGCGTCATATGGTATAACGTTATAACGTATTACGGTATATGGTATAACGTTATGACGTATTACGTTATATGGTATAACGTAATAACGTATTACGTTATATGGTATAACGTCATATGGTATAACGTTATAACGTATTACGTTATATTGTTTAACGTTATAACGTATTACGTTATATGGTATAACGTTATAACGTATTACGTTATGTGGTATATCGTCACATGGTATAACGCAATAACGTATTACGTTATATGATATAACGTCATATGGTATAAAGCTATAACGTATTACGTTATATGGTATAACGTCATATGGTATAACGTTATAACGTATTACGTTATATGGTATAACGTAATAACGTATTACGTTATATGGTATAACGTCATATGGTATAACGTTATAACGTATTACGTTATATGGTATAACGTCATATGGTATAACGTTATAACGTATTACGTTATATGGTATAACGGTATAACGTATTACGTTATATGGTATAACGATATAACGTATTACGTTATATGGTATAACGTTATAAAGTATAACGTTATATGGTATAACGTTATAACGTATTAAGTTATATGGTATAACGTCATATGGTATAACGTTATAAAGTATTACGTTATATGGTATAACGGTATAAAGTTATAACGTATTACGTTATATGGTGTAACGTTATAACGTATTACGTTATATGGAATAACGTCATATGGTATAACGGTATAACGTATTACGTTATATGGTTTAACGTTATAACGTATTACGTTATATGGTATAACGTTATAACGTATTACGTTATATGGTATAACGTTATAACGTATTACGTTATATGGTATAACGTCATATGGTATAACGTTATAACGTATTACGTTATATGGTATAACGTCATATAGTATAACGTTATAACGTATTACGTTATATGGTATAACGTCATATGGTATAACGTTATAACGTATTACGTTATATGGTATTGCGTCATATGGTTTAACGTTATAACGTATTACGTTATATGTTATAACGTTATAACGTATTACGTTATATGGTATAACGTTATAACGTATTACGTTATATGGTATAACGTCATATAGTATAACGTTATAACGTATTACGTTATATGGTATAACGTCATATGGTATAACGTTATAACGTATTACGTTATATGGTATTGCGTCATATGGTATAACGTTATAACGTATTACGGTATATGGTATAACGTTATGACGTATTACGTTATATGGTATAACGTAATAACGTATTACGTTATATGGTATAACGTCATATGGTATAACGTTATAACGTATTACGTTATATGGTTGTAACGTAATAACGTATTACGTTATATGGTATAACGTCATATGGTATAACGTTATAACGTATTACGTTATATGGTATAACGTTATAACGTATTACGTTATATGGTATAACGGTATAACGTATTACGTTATATTGTTTAACGTTATAACGTATTACGTTATATGGTATAACGTTATAACGTATTACGTTATGTGGTATATCGTCACATGGTATAACGCAATAACGTATTACGTTATATGATATAACGTCATATGGTATAAAGCTATTACGTATTACGTTATATGGTATAACGTCATATGGTATAACGTTATAACGTATTGCGTTACATGGTATAACGCTATAACGTATTACGTTATATGGTATAACGTAATAACGTATTACGTTATATGGTATAACGTCATATGGAGTAACGTTATAACGTATTACGTTATATGGTATAACGTTATAACGTGTTACGTTATATGGTATAACGTCATATGGCATAACGTTATAACGTATTAAGTTATATGGAATAACGTCATATGGTATAACGTTATAACGTATTACGTTATATGGTATAACGGTATAACGTTATAACGTATTACGTTATATGGTATAACGTCATATGGTATAACGTTATAACGTATTACGTTATATGGTATAACGGTATAACGTATTACGTTATATGGTATAACGTTATAACGTATTACGTTATATGGCATAACGTTATAACGTATTACGTTATGTGGTATATCGTCATATGGTATAACGTAATAACGTATTACGTTATATGGTATAACGTTATATGGTATAACGTTATAACGTATTACGTTATATGGTATAACGTCATAACGTATTACGTTATGTGGTATAAGGTTATAACGTGTTACGTTATATGGTATAACGTTATAACGTATTACGTTATATGGTATAACGTTATAACGTGTTACGTTATATGGTATAACGTCATATGGTATAACGTTATAACGTATTACGTTATATGGTATAACGTTATAACGTATTACGTTATATGGTATAACGTTATAACGTATTACGTTATATGGTATAACGTCATATGGTATAACGTTATAACGTATTGCGTTATATGGTATAACGTTATAACGTATTACGTTATATGGTATAACGTTATAACGTGTTACGTTATATGGTATAACGTCATATGGTATAACGTTATAACGTATTAAGTTATATGGTATAACGTCATATGGTATAACGTTATAACGTATTAAGTTATATGGTATAACGTCATATGGTATAACGTTATAACGTAATACGTTATGTGGTATAACGTAATAACGTATTACGTTATATGGTATAACGTCATATGGTATAACGTTATAACGTATTACGTTATATGGTATAACGTTATAACGTATTACGTTATATGGTGTAACGTTATAACGTATTACGTTATATGGTATAACGTTATAACGTGTTACGTTATATGGTATAACGTCATATGGTATAACGTTATAACGTATTAAGTTATATGGTATAACGTCAAATGGTATAACGTTATAACGTATTACGTTATATGGTATAACGGTATAACGTTATAACGTATTACGTTATATGGTATAACGTAATAACGTATTACGTTATATAGTATAACGTCATATGGTATAACGTTATAACGTATTACGTTATATGGTATAACGTCATATGGTATAACGTTATAACGTATTATGTTATATGGTATAACGGTATAACGTATTATGATATATGGTATAACGTTATAACGTATTACGTTATATGGCATAACGTTATAACGTATTACGTTATGTGGTATATCGTCATATGGTATAACGTAATAACGTATTACGTTATATGGTATAACGTTATATGGTATAACGTTATAACGTATTACGTTATATGGTATAACGTTATAACGTATTACGTTATATGGTATAACGTCATATGGTATAACGTTATAACGTATTGCGTTATATGGTATAACGTTATAACGTATTACGTTATAACGTATTACGTTATATGGTATAACGGTATAACGTATTACGTTATATGGTATAACGATATAACGTATTACGTTATATGGTATAACGTTATAAAGTATAACGTTATATGGTATAACGTTATAACGTATTAAGTTATATGGTATAACGTCATATGGTATAACGTTATAAAGTATTACGTTATATGGTATAATGGTATAAAGTTATAACGTATTACGTTATATGGTGTAACGTTATAACGTATTACGTTATATGGAATAACGTCATATGGTATAACGGTATAACGTATTACGTTATATGGTTTAACGTTATAACGTATTACGTTATATGGTATAACGTTATAACGTATTACGTTATATGGTATAACGTTATAACGTATTACGTTATATGGTATAACGTCATATGGTATAACGTTATAACGTATTACGTTATATGGTATAACGTCGTATAGTATAACGTTATAACGTATTACGTTATATGGTATAACGTCATATGGTATAACGTTATAACGTATTACGTTATATGGTATTGCGTCATATGGTTTAACGTTATAACGTATTACGTTATATGGTATAACGTTATAACGTATTACGTTATATGGTATAACGTTATAACGTATTACGTTATATGGTATAACGTCATATAGTATAACGTTATAACGTATTACGTTATATGGTATAACGTCATATGGTATAACGTTATAACGTATTACGTTATATGGTATTGCGTCATATGGTATAACGTTATAACGTATTACGGTATATGGTATAACGTTATGACGTATTACGTTATATGGTATAACGTAATAACGTATTACGTTATATGGTATAACGTCATATGGTATAACGTTATAACGTATTACGTTATATGGTATAACGTTATAACGTGTTACGTTATATGGTACAACGTCATATGGTATAACGTTATAACGTATTACGTTATATGGTATAACGTTATAACGTATTACGTTATATGGTATAACGTTATAACGTATTACGTTATATGGTATAACGTCATATGGTATAACGTTATAACGTATTGCGTTATATGGTATAACGTTATAACGTATTACGTTATATGGTATAACGTTATAACGTGTTACGTTATATGGTATAACGTCATATGGTATAACGTTATAACGTAATACGTTATGTGGTATAACGTAATAACGTATTACGTTATATGGTATAACGTCATATGGTATAACGTTATAACGTATTACGTTATATGGTATAACGTTATAACGTATTACGTTATATGGTGTAACGTTATAACGTATTACGTTATATGGCATAACGTTATAACGTGTTACGTTATATGGTATAACGTCATATGGTATAACGTTATAACGTATTAAGTTATATGGTATAACGTCATATGGTTTAACGTTATAACGTATTACGTTATATGGTATAACGTTATAACGTATTACGTTATATGGTATAACGTTATAACGTATTACGTTATATGGTATAACGTCATATGGTATAACGTTATAACGTATTACGTTATATGGTATAACGTCATATGGTATAACGTTATAACGTATTAAGTTATATGGTATAACGTCATATGGTATAACGTTATAACGTAATACGTTATGTGGTATAACGTAATAACGTATTACGTTATATGGTATAACGTCATATGGTATAACGTTATAACGTATTACGTTATATGGTATAACGTTATAACGTATTACGTTATATGGTATAACGTTATAACGTATTACGTTATATGGTATAACGTCATATAGTATAACGTTATAACGTATTACGTTATATGGTATAACGTCATATGGTACAACGTTATAACGTATTACGTTATATGGTATTGCGTCATATGGTATAACGTTATAACGTATTACGGTATATGGTATAACGTTATGACGTATTACGTTATATGGTATAACGTAATAACGTATTACGTTATATGGTATAACGTCATATGGTATAACGTTATAACGTATTACGTTATATGGTATAACGTAATAACGTATTACGTTATATGGTATAACGTCATATGGTATAACGTTATAACGTATTACGTTATATGGTATAACGTTATAACGTATTACGTTATATGGTATAACGGTATAACGTATTACGTTATATTGTTTAACGTTATAACGTATTACGTTATATGGTATAACGTTATAACGTATTACGTTATGTGGTATATCGTCACATGGTATAACGCAATAACGTATTACGTTATATGATATAACGTCATATGGTATAAAGCTATAACGTATTACGTTATATGGTATAACGCTATAACGTATTACGTTATATGGTATAACGTAATAACGTATTACGTTATATGGTATAACGTCATATGGTATAACGTTATAACGTATTACGTTATGTGGTATAACGTTATAACGTATTACGTTATGTGGTATATCGTCACATGGTATAACGCAATAACGTATTACGTTATATGATATAACGTCATATGGTATAAAGCTATAACGTATTACGTCATATGGTATAACGTTATAACGTATTACGTTATATGGTATAACGTAATAACGTATTACGTTATATGGTATAACGTCATATGGTATAACGTTATAACGTATTACGTTATATGGTATAACGTAATAACGTATTACGTTATATGGTATAACGTCATATGGTATAACGTTATAACGTATTACGTTATATGGTATAACGTTATAACGTATTACGTTATATTGTTTAACGTTATAACGTATTACGTTATATGGTATAACGGTATAACGTTATAACCTATTACGTTATATGGTATAACGTCATATGGTATAACGTTATAACGTATTACGTTATATGGTATAACGGCATAACGTATTACGTTATGTGGTATAACGTTATAACGTATTACGTTATATGGCATAACGTTATAACGTATTACGTTATGTGGTATATCGTCATATGGTATAACGTAATAACGTATTACGTTATATGGTATAACGTTATATGGTATAACGTTATAACGTATTACGTTATATGGTATAACGTTATAACGTATTACGTTATATGGTATAACGTCATATGGTATAACGTTATAACGTATTGCGTTATATGGTATAACGTTATAACGTATTACGTTATATGGTATAACGTTATAACGTGTTACGTTATATGGTATAACGTCATATGGTATAACGTTATAACGTATTACGTTATATGGTATAACGTTGTAACGTATTACGTTATATGGTATAACGGTATAACGTTATAACGTATTACGTTATATGGTATAACGTCATATGGTATAACGTTATAACGTATTACGTTATATGGTATAACGGTATAACGTATTACGTTATATGGTATAACGTTATAACGTATTACGTTATATGGCATAACGTTATAACGTATTACGTTATGTGGTATATCGTCATATGGTATAACGTAATAACGTATTACGTTATATGGTATATCGTCATATGGTATAACGTTATAACGTAATACGTTATGTGGTATAACGTAATAACGTATTACGTTATATGGTATAACGTCATATGGTATAACGTTATAACGTATTACGTTATATGGTATAACGTTATAACGTATTACGTTATATGGTGTAACGTTATAACGTATTACGTTATATGGTATAACGTTATAACGTTTTACGTTATATGGTATAACGTCATATGGTATAACGTTATAACGTATTAAGTTATATGGTATAACGTCATATGGTATAACGTTATAACGTATTACGTTATATGGTATAACGGTATAACGTTATAACGTATTACGTTATATGGTATAACGTAATAACGTATTACGTTATATGGTATAACGTCATATGGTATAACGTTATAACGTATTACGTTATATGGTATAACGTTATAACGTATTACGTTATGTGGTATATCGTCACATGGTATAACGCAATAACGTATTACGTTATATGATATAACGTCATATGGTATAAAGCTATAACGTATTACGTCATATGGTATAACGTTATAACGTATTACGTTATATGGTATAACGTAATAACGTATTACGTTATATGGTATAACGTCATATGGTATAACGTTATAACGTATTACGTTATATGGTATAACGTTATAACGTATTACGTTATATGGTATGACGGTATAACGTATTACGTTATATTGTTTAACGTTATAACGTATTACGTTATATGGTATAACGTTATAACGTATTACGTTATGTGGTATATCGTCACATGGTATAACGCAATAACGTATTACGTTATATGATATAACGTCATATGGTATAAAGCTATAACGTATTACGTTATATGGTATAACGTAATAACGTATTACGTTATATGGTATAACGTCATATGGTATAACGTTATAACGTATTACGTTATATGGTATAACGTTATAACGTATTACGTTATGTGGTATATCGTCACATGGTATAACGCAATAACGTATTACGTTATATGATATAACGTCATATGGTATAAAGCTAAAACGTATTACGTCATATGGTATAACGTTATAACGTATTGCGTTATATGGTATAACGCTATAACGTATTACGTTATATGGTATAACGTAATAACGTATTACGTTATATGGTATAACGTCATATGGTATAACGTTATAACGTATTACGTTATATGGTATAACGTTATAACGTGTTACGTTATATGGTATAACGTCATATGGTATAACGTTATAACGTATTAAGTTATATGGAATAACGTCATATGGTATAACGTTATAACGTATTACGTTATATGGTATAACGGTATAACGTTATAACGTATTACGATATATGGTATAACGTCATATGGTATAACGTTATAACGTATTACGTTATATGGTATAACGGCATAACGTATTACGTTATGTGGTATAACGTTATAACGTATTACGTTATATGGCATAACGTTATAACGTATTACGTTATGTGGTATATCGTCATATGGTATAACGTAATAACGTATTACGTTATATGGTATAACGTTATATGGTATAACGTTATAACGTATTACGTTATATGGTATAACGTTATAACGTATTACGTTATATGGTATAACGTCATATGGTATAACGTTATAACGTATTGCGTTATATGGTATAACGTTATAACGTATTACGTTATATGGTATAACGTTATAACGTGTTACGTTATATGGTATAACGTCATATGGTATAACGTTATAACGTATTACGTTATATGGTATAACGTTGTAACGTATTACGTTATATGGTATAACGGTATAACGTTATAACGTATTACGTTATATGGTATAACGTCATATGGTATAACGTTATAACGTATTACGTTATATGGTATAACGGTATAACGTATTACGTTATATGGTATAACGTTATAACGTATTACGTTATATGGCATAACGTTATAACGTATTACGTTATGTGGTATATCGTCATATGGTATAACGTAATAACGTATTACGTTATATGGTATATCGTCATATGGTATAACGTTATAACGTAATACGTTATGTGGTATAACGTAATAACGTATTACGTTATATGGTATAACGTCATATGGTATAACGTTATAACGTATTACGTTATATGGTATAACGTTATAACGTATTACGTTATATGGTGTAACGTTATAACGTATTACGTTATATGGTATAACGTTATAACGTGTTACGTTATATGGTATAACGTCATATGGTATAACGTTATAACGTATTAAGTTATATGGTATAACGTCATATGGTACAACGTTATAACGTATTACGTTATATGGTATAACGGTATAACGTTATAACGTATTACGTTATATGGTATAACGTAATAACGTATTACGTTATATGGTATAACGTCATATGGTATAACGTTATAACGTATTACGTTATATGGTATAACGGTATAACGTATTACGTTATATGGTATAACGATATAACGTATTACGTTATATGGTATAACGTTATAAAGTATAATGTTATATGGTATAACGTTATAACGTATTAAGTTATATGGTATAACGTCATATGGTATAACGTTATAAAGTATTACGTTATATGGTATAACGGTATAAAGTTATAACGTATTACGTTATATGGTGTAACGTTATAACGTATTACGTTATACGGAATAACGTCATATGGTATAACGGTATAACGTATTACGTTATATTGTTTAACGTTATAACGTATTACGTTATATGGTATAACGTTATAACGTATTACGTTATGTGGTATATCGTCACATGGTATAACGTAATAACGTATTACGTTATATGGTATAACGTCATATGGTATAAAGCTATAACGTATTACGTTATATGGTATAACGTAATAACGTATTACGTTATATGGTATAACGTCATATGGTATAACGTTATAACGTATTACGTTATATGGTATAACGTTATAGCGTAGTACGTTATATGGTGTAACGTTATAACGTATTACGTTATATGGTATAACGTTATAACGTAATACGTTACGTGGTATATCGTTATATGGTATAACGTAATAACGTATTACGTTATATGGTATAACGTCATATGGTATAACGTTATAACGTATTACGTTATGTGGTATATCGTCACATGGTATAACGTAATAACGTATTACGTTATATGATATAACGTCATATGGTATAAAGCTATAACGTATTACGTTATATGGTATAACGTCATATGGTATAACGTAATAACGTATTACGTTATATGATATAACGTCATATGGTATAAAGCTATAACGTATTACGTTATATGGTATAACGTCATATGGTATAAAGCTATAACGTATTACGTCATATGGTATAACGTTATAACGTATTACGTTATATGGTATAACGTAATAACGTATTACGTTATATGGTATAACGTCATATGGTATAACGTTATAACGTATTACGTTATATGGTATAACGTTATAACGTATTACGTTATATGGTATGACGGTATAACGTATTACGTTATATTGTTTAACGTTATAACGTATTACGTTATATGGTATAACGTTATAACGTATTACGTTATGTGGTATATGGTCACATGGTATAACGCAATAACGTATTACGTTATATGATATAACGTCATATGGTATAAAGCTATAACGTATTACGTTATATGGTATAACGTCATATGGTATAACGTTATAACGTATTGCGTTATATGGTATAACGCTATAACGTATTACGTTATATGGTATAACGTAATAACGTATTACGTTATATGGTATAACGTCATATGGTATAACGTTATAACGTATTACGTTATATGGTATAACGTTATAACGTGTTACGTTATATGGTATAACGTCATATGGTATAACGTTATAACGTATTAAGTTATATGGAATAACGTCATATGGTATAACGTTATAACGTATTACGTTATATGGTATAACGGTATAACGTTATAACGTATTACGTTATATGGTATAACGTCATATGGTATAACGTTATAACGTATTACGTTATATGGTATAACGGTATAACGTATTACGTTATGTGGTATAACGTTATAACGTATTACGTTATATGGCATAACGTTATAACGTATTACGTTATGTGGTATATCGTCATATGGTATAACGTAATAACGTATTACGTTATATGGTATAACGTTATATGGTATAACGTTATAACGTATTACGTTATGTGGTATATCGTCACATGGTATAACGCAATAACGTATTACGTTATATGATATAACGTCATATGGTATAAAGCTAAAACGTATTACGTCATATGGTATAACGTTATAACGTATTGCGTTATATGGTATAACGCTATAACGTATTACGTTATATGGTATAACGTAATAACGTATTACGTTATATGGTATAACGTCATATGGTATAACGTTATAACGTATTACGATATATGGTATAACGTTATAACGTGTTACGTTATATGGTATAACGTCATATGGTATAACGTTATAACGTATTAAGTTATATGGAATAACGTCATATGGTATAAAGCTATAACGTATTACGTTATATGGTATAACGGTATAACGTTATAACGTATTACGTTATATGGTATAACGTCATATGGTATAACGTTATAACGTATTACGTTATATGGTATAACGGCATAACGTATTACGTTATGTGGTATAACGTTATAACGTATTACGTTATATGGCATAACGTTATAACGTATTACGTTATGTGGTATATCGTCATATGGTATAACGTAATAACGTATTACGTTATATGGTATAACGTTATATGGTATAACGTTATAACGTATTACGTTATATGGTATAACGTTATAACGTATTACGTTATATGGTATAACGTCATATGGTATAACGTTATAACGTATTGCGTTATATGGTATAACGTTATAACGTATTACGTTATATGGTATAACGTTATAACGTGTTACGTTATATGGTATAACGTCATATGGTATAACGTTATAACGTATTACGTTATATGGTATAACGTTGTAACGTATTACGTTATATGGTATAACGGTATAACGTTATAACGTATTACGTTATATGCTATAACGTCATATGGTATAACGTTATAACGTATTACGTTATATGGTATAACGGTATAACGTATTACGTTATATGGTATAACGTTATAACGTATTACGTTATATGGCATAACGTTATAACGTATTACGTTATGTGGTATATCGTCATATGGTATAACGTAATAACGTATTACGTTATATGGTATATCGTCATATGGTATAACGTTATAACGTAATACGTTATGTGGTATAACGTAATAACGTATTACGTTATATGGTATAACGTCATATGGTATAACGTTATAACGTATTACGTTATATGGTATAACGTTATAACGTATTACGTTATATGGTGTAACGTTATAACGTATTACGTTATATGGTATAACGTTATAACGTGTTACGTTATATGGTATAACGTCATATGGTATAACGTTATAACGTATTAAGTTATATGGTATAACGTCATATGGTATAACGTTATAACGTATTACGTTATATGGTATAACGGTATAACGTTATAACGTATTACGTTATATGGTATAACGTAATAACGTATTACGTTATATGGTATAACGTCATATGGTATAACGTTATAACGTATTACGTTATATGGTATAACGGTATAACGTATTACGTTATATGGTATAACGATATAACGTATTACGTTATATGGTATAACGTTATAAAGTATAACGTTATATGGTATAACGTTATAACGTATTAAGTTATATGGTATAACGTCATATGGTATAACGTTATAAAGTATTACGTTATATGGTATAACGGTATAAAGTTATAACGTATTACGTTATATGGTGTAACGTTATAACGTATTACGTTATACGGAATAACGTCATATGGTATAACGGTATAACGTATTACGTTATATTGTTTAACGTTATAACGTATTACGTTATATGGTATAACGTTATAACGTATTACGTTATGTGGTATATCGTCACATGGTATAACGTAATAACGTATTACGTTATATGGTATAACGTCATATGGTATAAAGCTATAACGTATTACGTTATATGGTATAACGTAATAACGTATTACGTTATATGGTATAACGTCATATGGTATAACGTTATAACGTATTACGTTATATGGTATAACGTTATAGCGTAGTACGTTATATGGTGTAACGTTATAACGTATTACGTTATATGGTATAACGTTATAACGTAATACGTTACGTGGTATATCGTTATATGGTATAACGTAATAACGTATTACGTTATATGGTATAACGTCATATGGTATAACGTTATAACGTATTACGTTATGTGGTATATCGTCACATGGTATAACGTAATAACGTATTACGTTATATGATATAACGTCATATGGTATAAAGCTATAACGTATTACGTTATATGGTATAACGTCATATGGTATAACGTAATAACGTATTACGTTATATGATATAACGTCATATGGTATAAAGCTATAACGTATTACGTTATATGGTATAACGTCATATGGTATAAAGCTATAACGTATTACGTCATATGGTATAACGTTATAACGTATTACGTTATATGGTATAACGTAATAACGTATTACGTTATATGGTATAACGTCATATGGTATAACGTTATAACGTATTACGTTATATGGTATAACGTTATAACGTATTACGTTATATGGTATGACGGTATAACGTATTACGTTATATTGTTTAACGTTATAACGTATTACGTTATATGGTATAACGTTATAACGTATTACGTTATGTGGTATATGGTCACATGGTATAACGCAATAACGTATTACGTTATATGATATAACGTCATATGGTATAAAGCTATAACGTATTACGTTATATGGTATAACGTCATATGGTATAACGTTATAACGTATTGCGTTATATGGTATAACGCTATAACGTATTACGTTATATGGTATAACGTAATAACGTATTACGTTATATGGTATAACGTCATATGGTATAACGTTATAACGTATTACGTTATATGGTATAACGTTATAACGTGTTACGTTATATGGTATAACGTCATATGGTATAACGTTATAACGTATTAAGTTATATGGAATAACGTCATATGGTATAACGTTATAACGTATTACGTTATATGGTATAACGGTATAACGTTATAACGTATTACGTTATATGGTATAACGTCATATGGTATAACGTTATAACGTATTACGTCATATGGTATAACGGTATAACGTATTACGTTATGTGGTATAACGTTATAACGTATTACGTTATATGGCATAACGTTATAACGTATTACGTTATGTGGTATATCGTCATATGGTATAACGTAATAACGTATTACGTTATATGGTATAACGTTATATGGTATAACGTTATAACGTATTACGTTATATGGTATAACGTTATAACGTATTACGTTATATGGTATAACGTCATATGGTATAACGTTATAACGTATTGCGTTATATGGTATAACGTTATAACGTATTACGTTATATGGTATAACGTTATAACGTGTTACGTTATATGGTATAACGTCATATGGTATAACGTTATAACGTATTACGTTATATGGTATAACGTTGTAACGTATTACGTTATATGGTATAACGGTATAACGTTATAACGTATTACGTTATATGGTATAACGTCATATGGTATAACGTTATAACGTATTACGTTATATGGTATAACGGTATAACGTATTACGTTATATGGTATAACGTTACAACGTATTACGTTATATGGCATAACGTTATAACGTATTACGTTATGTGGTATATCGTCATATGGTATAACGTAATAACGTATTACGTTATATGGTATAACGTCATATGGTATAACGTTATAACGTAATACGTTATGTGGTATAACGTAATAACGTATTACGTTATATGGTATAACGTCATATGGTATAACGTTATAACGTATTACGTTATATGGTATAACGTTATAACGTATTACGTTATATGGTGTAACGTTATAACGTATTACGTTATATGGTATAACGTTATAACGTGTTACGTTATATGGTATAACGTCATATGGTATAACGTTATAACGTATTAAGTTATATGGTATAACGTCATATGGTATAACGTTATAACGTATTACGTTATATGGTATAACGGTATAACGTTATAACGTATTACGTTATATGGTATAACGTAATAACGTATTACGTTATATGGTATAACGTCATATGGTATAACGTTATAACGTATTACGTTATATGGTATAACGGTATAACGTATTACGTTATATGGTATAACGATATAACGTATTACGTTATATGGTATAACGTTATAAAGTATAACGTTATATGGTATAACGTTATAACGTATTAAGTTATATGGTATAACGTCATATGGTATAACGTTATAAAGTATTACGTTATATGGTATAACGGTATAAAGTTATAACGTATTACGTTATATGGTGTAACGTTATAACGTATTACGTTATACGGAATAACGTCATATGGTATAACGGTATAACGTATTACGTTATATTGTTTAACGTTATAACGTATTACGTTATATGGTATAACGTTATAACGTATTACGTTATGTGGTATATCGTCACATGGTATAACGTAATAACGTATTACGTTATATGGTATAACGTCATATGGTATAAAGCTATAACGTATTACGTTATATGGTATAACGTAATAACGTATTACGTTATATGGTATAACGTCATATGGTATAACGTTATAACGTATTACGTTATATGGTATAACGTTATAGCGTATTACGTTATATGGTGTAACGTTATAACGTATTACGTTATATGGTATAACGTTATAACGTAATACGTTACGTGGTATATCGTTATATGGTATAACGTAATAACGTATTACGTTATATGGTATAACGTCTTATGGTATAACGTCTTATGGTATAACGTTATAAAGTATTACGTTATATGTTATAACGTCATATAGTATTACGTTATAACGTATTACGTTATATGGTATAACGTCATATGGTATAACGTTATAACGTATTACGTTATGTGGTATATCGTCACATGGTATAACGTAATAACGTATTACGTTATATGATATAACGTCATATGGTATAAAGCTATAACGTATTACGTTATATGGTATAACGTCATATGGTATAACGTTATAACGTATTGCGTTATATGGTATAACGCTATAACGTATTACGTTATATGGTATAACGTAATAACGTATTACGTTATATGGTATAACGTTATATGGTATAACGTTATAACGTATTACGTTATATGGTATAACGTTATAACGTGTTACGTTATATGGTATAACGTCATATGGTATAACGTTATAACGTATTGCGTTATATGGTATAACGTTATAACGTATTACGTTATATGGTATAACGGTATAACGTTATAACGTATTGCGTTATATGGTATAACGTAATAACGTATTACGTTATATGGTATAACGTCATATGGTATAACGTTATAACGTATTACGTTATATGGTATAACGTCATATGGTATAACGTTATAACGTATTACGTTATATGGTATAACGGTATAACGTATTACGTTATATGGTATAACGATATAACGTATTACGTTATATGGTATAACGTTATAAAGTATAACGTTATATGGTATAACGTTATATCGTATTAAGTTATATGGTATAACTTCATATAGTATAACGTTATAACGTATTACGTTATATGGTATAACGTTATATGGTATAACGTTATAACGTATTACGTTATATGGTATAACGTTATAACGTATTACGTTATATGGTATAACGTCATATGGTATATCGTTATAACGTATTGCGTTATATGGTATAACGTTATAACGTATTACGTTATATTTTATAACGTTATAACGTATTACGTTATGTGGTATATCGTCACATGGTATAACGTAATAACGTATTACGTTATATGGTGTAACGTTATAACGTATTACGTTATATGGTATAACGTTATAACGTGTTACGTTATGTGGTATAACGTCATATGGTGTAACGTTATAACGTATTAAGTTATATGGTATAACGTCATATGGTATAACGTTATAACGTATTACGTTATATGGTATAACGGTATAACGTTATAACGTATTACGTTATATGGTATAACGTAATAACGTATTACGTTATATGGTATAACGTCATATGGTATAACGTTATAACGTATTACGTTATATGGTATAACGTCATATGGTATAACGTTATAACGTATTACGTTATATGGTATAACGGTATAACGTATTACGTTATATGGTATAACGATATAACGCATTACGTTATATGGTATAACGTTATAAAGTATAACGTTATATGGTATAACGTTATAACGTATTAAGTTGTATGGTATAACGTCATATGGTATAACGTTATAAAGTATTACGTTATATGGTATAACGGTATAAAGTTATAACGTATTACGTTATATGGAGTAACGTTATAACGTATTACGTTATATGGAATAACGTCATATGGTATAACGGTATAACGTATTACGTTATATGGTTTAACGTTATAACGTATTACGTTATATGGTATAACGTTATAACGTATTACGTTATATGGTATAACGTAATAACGTATTACGTTATATGGTATAACGTCATATGGTATAACGTTATAACGTATTACGTTATATGGTATAACGTCATATAGTATAACGTTATAACGTATTACGTTATATGGTATAACGTCATATGGTATAACGTTATAACGTATTACGTTATATGGTATTGCGTCATATGGTTTAACATTATAACGTATTACGTTATATGGTATAACGTTATAACGTATTACGTTATATGGTATAACGTTATAACGTATTACGTTATATGGTATAACGTCATATAGTATAACGTTATAACGTATTACGTTATATGGTATAACGTCATATGGTATAACGTTATAACGTATTACGTTATATGGTATTGCGTCATATGGTATAACGTTATAACGTATTACGTTATATGGTATAACGTTATGACGTATTACGTTATATGGTATAACGTAATAACGTATTACGTTATATGGTATAACGTCATATGGTATAACGTTATAACGTATTACGTTATATGGTATAACGTAATAACGTATTACGTTATATGGTATAACGTCATATGGTATAACGTTATAACGTATTACGTTATATGGTATAACGTTATAACGTATTACGTTATATGGTATGACGGTATAACGTATTACGTTATATTGTTTAACGTTATAACGTATTACGTTATATGGTATAACGTTATAACGTATTACGTTATGTGGTATATGGTCACATGGTATAACGCAATAACGTATTACGTTATATGATATAACGTCATATGGTATAACGTTATAAAGTATTACGTTATATGGTATAACGGTATAAAGTTATAACGTATTACGTTATATGGTGTAACGTTATAACGTATTACGTTATATGGAATAACGTCATATGGTATAACGGTATAACGTATTACGTTATATGGTTTAACGTTATAACGTATTACGTTATATGGTATAACGTTATAACGTATTACGTTATATGGTATAACGTAATAACGTATTACGTTATATGGTATAACGTCATATGGTATAACGTTATAACGTATTACGATATATGGTATAACGTCATATAGTATAACGTTATAACGTATTACGTTATATGGTATAACGTCATATGGTATAACGTTATAACGTATTACGTTATATGGTATTGCGTCATATGGTTTAACATTATAACGTATTACGTTATATGGTATAACGTTATAACGTATTACGTTATATGGTATAACGTTATAACGTATTACGTTATATGGTATAACGTCATATAGTATAACGTTATAACGTATTACGTTATATGGTATAACGTCATATGGTATAACGTTATAACGTATTACGTTATATGGTATTGCGTCATATGGTATAACGTTATAACGTATTACGTTATATGGTATAACGTTATGACGTATTACGTTATATGGTATAACGTAATAACGTATTACGTTATATGGTATAACGTCATATGGTATAACGTTATAACGTATTACGTTATATGGTATAACGTAATAACGTATTACGTTATATGGTATAACGTCATATGGTATAACGTTATAACGTATTACGTTATATGGTATAACGTTATAACGTATTACGTTATATGGTATGACGGTATAACGTATTACGTTATATTGTTTAACGTTATAACGTATTACGTTATATGGTATAACGTTATAACGTATTACGTTATGTGGTATATGGTCACATGGTATAACGCAATAACGTATTACGTTATATGATATAACGTCATATGGTATAAAGCTATAACGTATTACGTTATATGGTATAACGTCATATGGTATAACGTTATAACGTATTGCGTTATATGGTATAACGCTATAACGTATTACGTTATATGTTATAGCGTAATAACGTATTACGTTATATGGTATAACGTCATATGGTATAACGTTATAACGTATTACGTTATATGGTATAACGTTATAACGTGTTACGTTATATGGTATAACGTCATATGGTATAACGTTATAACGTATTAAGTTATATGGAATAACGTCATATGGTATAACGTTATAACGTATTACGTTATATGGTATAACGGTATAACGTTATAACGTATTACGTTATATGGTATAACGTCATATGGTATAACGTTATAACGTATTACGTTATATGGTATAACGGTATAACGTATTACGTTATATGGTATAACGTTATAACGTATTACGTTATATGGCATAACGTTATAACGTATTACGTTATGTGGTATATCGTCATATGGTATAACGTAATAACGTATTACGTTATATGGTATAACGTTATATGGTATAACGTTATAACGTATTACGTTATATGGTATAACGTTATAACGTATTACGTTATATGGTATAACGTCATATGGTATAACGTTATAACGTATTGCGTTATATGGTATAACGTTATAACGTATTACGTTATATGGTATAACGTTATAACGTGTTACGTTATATGGTATAACGTCATATGGTATAACGTTATAACGTATTACGTTATATGGTATAACGTTGTAACGTATTACGTTATATGGTATAACGGTATAACGTTATAACGTATTACGTTATATGGTATAACGTCATATGGTATAACGTTATAACGTATTACGTTATATGGTATAACGGTATAACGTATTACGTTATATGGTATAACGTTATAACGTATTACGTTATATGGCATAACGTTATAACGTATTACGTTATGTGGTATATCGTCATATGGTATAACGTAATAACGTATTACGTTATATGGTATAACGTCATATGGTATAACGTTATAACGTAATACGTTATTTGGTATAACGTAATAACGTATTACGTTATATGGTATAACGTCATATGGTATAACGTTATAACGTATTACGTTATATGGTATAACGTTATAACGTATTACGTTATATGGTGTAACGTTATAACGTATTACGTTATATGGTATAACGTTATAACGTGTTACGTTATATGGTATAACGTCATATGGTATAACGTTATAACGTATTAAGTTATATGGTATAACGTCATATGGTATAACGTTATAACGTATTACGTTATATGGTATAACGGTATAACGTTATAACGTATTACGTTATATGGTATAACGTAATAACGTATTACGTTATATGGTATAACGTCATATGGTATAACGTTATAACGTATTAAGTTATATGGTATAACGTTATATGGTATAACGTTATAACGTATTAAGTTATATGGTATAACGTCATATGGTATAACGTTATAAAGTATTACGTTATATGGTATAACGTAATAACGTATTACGTTATATGGTATAACGTCATATGGTATAACGTTATAACGTATTACGTTATATGGTATAGCGTAATAACGTATTACGTTATATGGTATAACGTCATATGGTATAACGTTATAACGTATTACGTTATATGGTATAACGTTATAACGTATTACGTTATATGGTATAACGGTATAACGTATTACGTTATATGGTATAACGTCATATAGTATAACGTTATAACGTATTACGTTATATGGTATAACGTCATATGGTATAACGTTATAACGTATTACGTTATATGGTATTGCGTCATATGGTATAACGTTATAACGTATTACGTTATATGGTATAACGTTATGACGTATTACGTTATATGGTATAACGTAATAACGTATTACGTTATATGGTATAACGTCATATGGTATAACGTTATAACGTATTACGTTATATGGTATAACGTAATAACGTATTACGTTATATGGTATAACGTCATATGGTATAACGTTATAACGTATTACGTTATATGGTATAACGTTATAACGTATTACGTTATATGGTATGACGGTATAACGTATTACGTTATATTGTTTAACGTTATAACGTATTACGTAATATGGTATAACGTTATAACGTATTACGTTATGTGGTATATGGTCACATGGTATAACGCAATAACGTATTACGTTATATGATATAACGTCATATGGTATAAAGCTATAACGTATTACGTTATATGGTATAACGTCATATGGTATAACGTTATAACGTATTGCGTTATATGGTATAACGCTATAACGTATTACGTTATATGGTATAACGTAATAACGTATTACGTTATATGGTATAACGTCATATGGTATAACGTTATAACGTATTACGTTATATGGTATAACGTTATAACGTGTTACGTTATATAGTATAACGTCATATGGTATAACGTTATAACGTATTAAGTTATATGGAATAACGTCATATGGTATAACGTTATAACGTATTACGTTATATGGTATAATGGTATAACGTTATAACGTATTACGTTATATGGTATAACGTCATATGGTATAACGTTATAACGTATTACGTTATATGGTATAACGGTATAACGTATTACGTTATATGGTATAACGTTATAACGTATTACGTTATATGGCATAACGTTATAACGTATTACGTTATGTGGTATATCGTCATATGGTATAACGTAATAACGTATTACGTTATATGGTATAACGTTATAACGTATTACGTTATATGGTATAACGTTATAACGTATTACGTTATATGGTATAACGTCATATGGTATAACGTTATAACGTATTGCGTTATATGGTATAACGTTATAACGTATTACGTTATATGGTATAACGTTATAACGTGTTACGTTATATGGTATAACGTCATATGGTATAACGTTATAACGTATTACGTTATATGGTATAACGTTGTAACGTATTACGTTATATGGTATAACGGTATAACGTTATAACGTATTACGTTATATGGTATAACGTCATATGGTATAACGTTATAACGTATTACGTTATATGGTATAACGGTATAACGTATTACGTTATATGGTATAACGTTATAACGTATTACGTTATATGGCATAACGTTATAACGTATTACGTTATATGGTATAACGTCATATGGTATAACGTTATAACGTATTACGTTATATGGTATAACGTTATAACGTATTACGTTATATGGTATAACGTCATATGGTATAACGTTATAACGTATTGCGTTATATGGTATAACGTAATAACGTATTACGTTATATGGTATAACGTCATATGGTATAACGTTATAACGTATTACGTTATATGGTATAACGTCATATGGTATAACGTTATAACGTATTACGTTATATGGTATAACGGTATAACGTATTACGTTATATGGTATAACGATATAACGTATTACGTTATATGGTATAACGTTATAAAGTATAACATTATATGGTATAACGTTATATCGTATTAAGTTATATGGTATAACTTCATATAGTATAACGTTATAACGTATTACGTTATATGGTATAACGTGATATGGTATAACGTTATAACGAATCACGTTATATGGTATTGCGTCATATGGTATAACGTTATAACGTATTACGTTATATGGTATAACGTAATAACGTATTACGTTATATGGTATAACGTTATAACGTATTACGTTATATGGTATAACGTCATATGGTATAACGTTATAACGTATTGCGTTATATGGTATAACGTTATAACGTATTACGTTATATGGTATAACGTTATAACGTGTTACGTATAACGTTATAACGTGTTACGTATAACGTTATAACGTATTACGTTATATGGTATAACGTTATATCGTATTACGTTATATGGTGTAATGTTATAACGTATTACGTTATATGGTATAACGTTATAACGTAATACGTTATGTGGTATATCGTTATATGGTATAACGTTATAACGTATTACGTTATATGGTATAACGTCATATGGTATAACGTTATAACGTATTACGTTATATGGTATTGCGTCATATGGTATAACGTTATAACGTATTACGTTATATGGTATAACGTTATGACGTATTACGTTATATGGTATAACGTAATAACGTATTACGTTATATGGTATAACGTCATATGGTATAACGTTATAACGTATTACGTTATATGGTATAGCGTAATAACGTATTACGTTATATGGTATAACGTCATATGGTATAACGTTATAACGTATTACGTTATATGGTATAACGTTATAACGTATTACGTTATATGGTATAACGGTATAACGTATTACGTTATATGGTATAACGTCATATAGTATAACGTTATAACGTATTACGTTATATGGTATAACGTCATATGGTATAACGTTATAACGTATTACGTTATATGGTATTGCGTCATATGGTATAACGTTATAACGTATTACGTTATATGGTATAACGTTATGACGTATTACGTTATATGGTATAACGTAATAACGTATTACGTTATATGGTATAACGTCATATGGTATAACGTTATAACGTATTACGTTATATGGTATAACGTAATAACGTATTACGTTATATGGTATAACGTCATATGGTATAACGTTATAACGTATTACGTTATATGGTATAACGTTATAACGTATTACGTTATATGGTATGACGGTATAACGTATTACGTTATATTGTTTAACGTTATAACGTATTACGTTATATGGTATAACGTTATAACGTATTACGTTATGTGGTATATGGTCACATGGTATAACGCAATAACGTATTACGTTATATGATATAACGTCATATGGTATAAAGCTATAACGTATTACGTTATATGGTATAACGTCATATGGTATAACGTTATAACGTATTGCGTTATATGGTATAACGCTATAACGTATTACGTTATATGGTATAACGTAATAACGTATTACGTTATATGGTATAACGTCATATGGTATAACGTTATAACGTATTACGTTATATGGTATAACGTTATAACGTGTTACGTTATATGGTATAACGTCATATGGTATAACGTTATAACGTATTAAGTTATATGGAATAACGTCATATGGTATAACGTTATAACGTATTACGTTATATGGTATAACGGTATAACGTTATAACGTATTACGTTATATGGTATAACGTCATATGGTATAACGTTATAACGTATTACGTTATATGGTATAACGGTATAACGTATTACGTTATATGGTATAACGTTATAACGTATTACGTTATATGGCATAACGTTATAACGTATTACGTTATGTGGTATATCGTCATATGGTATAACGTAATAACGTATTACGTTATATGGTATAACGTTATATGGTATAACGTTATAACGTATTACGTTATATGGTATAACGTTATAACGTATTACGTTATATGGTATAACGTCATATGGTATAACGTTATAACGTATTGCGTTATATGGTATAACGTTATAACGTATTACATTATATGGTATAACGTTATAACGTGTTACGTTATATGGTATAACGTCATATGGTATAACGTTATAACGTATTACGTTATATGGTATAACGTTGTAACGTATTACGTTATATGGTATAACGGTATAACGTTATAACGTATTACGTTATATGGTATGACGGTATAACGTATTACGTTATATTGTTTAACGTTATAACGTATTACGTTATATGGTATAACGTTATAACGTATTACGTTATGTGGTATATGGTCACATGGTATAACGCAATAACGTATTACGTTATATGATATAAAGTCATATGGTATAAAGCTATAACGTATTACGTTATATGGTATAACGTCATATGGTATAACGTTATAACGTATTGCGTTATATGGTATAACGCTATAACGTATTACGTTATATGGTATAACGTAATAACGTATTACGTTATATGGTATAACGTCATATGGTATAACGTTATAACGTATTACGTTATATGGTATAACGTTATAACGTGTTATGTTATATAGTATAACGTCATATGGTATAACGTTATAACGTATTAAGTTATATGGAATAACGTCATATGGTATAACGTTATAACGTATTACGTTATATGGTATAACGGTATAACGTTATAACGTATTACGTTATATGGCATAACGTTATAACGTATTACGTTATGTGGTATATCGTCATATGGTATAACGTAATAACGTATTACGTTATATGGTATAACGTTATATGGTATAACGTTATAACGTATTACGTTATATGGTATAACGTTATAACGTATTACGTTATATGGTATAACGTCATATGGTATAACGTTATAACGTATTGCGTTATATGGTATAACGTTATAACGTATTACATTATATGGTATAACGTTATAACGTGTTACGTTATATGGTATAACGTCATATGGTATAACGTTATAACGTATTACGTTATATGGTATAACGTTGTAACGTATTACGTTATATGGTATAACGGTATAACGTTATAACGTATTACGTTATATGGTATGACGGTATAACGTATTACGTTATATTGTTTAACGTTATAACGTATTACGTTATATGGTATAACGTTATAACGTATTACGTTATGTGGTATATGGTCACATGGTATAACGCAATAACGTATTACGTTATATGATATAACGTCATATGGTATAAAGCTATAACGTATTACGTTATATGGTATAACGCTATAACGTATTACGTTATATGGTATAACGTAATAACGTATTACGTTATATGGTATAACGTCATATGGTATAACGTTATAACGTATTACGTTATATGGTATAACGTTATAACGTATTACGTTATATGGTATAACGGTATAACGTATTACGTTATATGGTATAACGTTATAACGTATTACGTTATATGGCATAACGTTATAACGTATTACGTTATGTGGTATATCGTCATATGGTATAACGTAATAACGTATTACGTTATATGGTATAACGTCATATGGTATAACGTTATAACGTAATACGTTATGTGGTATAACGTAATAACGTATTACGTTATATGGTATAACGTCATATGGTATAACGTTATAACGTATTACGTTATATGGTATAACGTTATAACGTATTACGTTATATGGTGTAACGTTATAACGTATTACGTTATATGGTATAACGTTATAACGTGTTACGTTATATGGTATAACGTCATATGGTATAACGTTATAACGTATTAAGTTATATGGTATAACGTCATATGGTATAACGTTATAACGTATTACGTTATATGGTATAACGGTATAACGTTATAACGTATTACGTTATATGGTATAACGTAATAACGTATTACGTTATATGGTATAACGTCATATGGTATAACGTTATAACGTATTACGTTATATGGTATAACGGTATAACGTATTACGTTATATGGTATAACGATATAACGTATTACGTTATATGGTATAACGTTATAAAGTATGACGTTATATGGTATAACGTTATAACGTATTAAGTTATATGGTATAACGTCATATGGTATAACGTTATAAAGTATTACGTTATATGGTATAACGGTATAAAGTTATAACGTATTACGTTATATGGTGTAACGTTATAACGTATTACGTTATACGGAATAACGTCATATGGTATAACGGTATAACGTATTACGTTATATTGTTTAACGTTATAACGTATTACGTTATATGGTATAACGTTATAACGTATTACGTTATGTGGTATATCGTCACATGGTATAACGTAATAACGTATTACGTTATATGGTATAACGTCATATGGTATAAAGCTATAACGTATTACGTTATATGGTATAACGTAATAACGTATTACGTTATATGGTATAACGTCATATGGTATAACGCTATAACGTATTACGTTATATGGTATAACGTTATAGCGTATTACGTTATATGGTGTAACGTTATAGCGTATTACGTTATATGGTATAACGTTATAACGTAATACGTTACGTGGTATATCGTTATATGGTATAACGTAATAACGTATTACGTTATATGGTATAACGTCTTATGGTATAACGTTATAAAGTATTACGTTATATGTTATAACGTCATATAGTATTACGTTATAACGTATTACGTTATATGGTATAACGTCATATGGTATAACGTTATAACGTATTACGTTATGTGGTATATCGTCACATGGTATAACGTAATA
Source organism: Bombus huntii (assembly GCF_024542735.1). Classification (NCBI taxonomy): domain Eukaryota; kingdom Metazoa; phylum Arthropoda; class Insecta; order Hymenoptera; family Apidae; genus Bombus; species Bombus huntii. The sequence continues at coordinate 757,155 of NW_026099317.1, read as the reverse complement.
ACGTATTACGTTATATGATATAACGTCATATGGTATAAAGCTATAACGTATTACGTTATATGGTATAACGTCATATGGTATAACGTTATAACGTATTGCGTTAAATGGTATAACGCTATAACGTATTACGTTATATGGTATAACGTAATAACGTATTACGTTATATGGTATAACGTTATATGGTATAACGTTATAACGTATATCGTTATATGGTATAACGTTATAACGTATTACGTTATATGGTATAACGTCATATGGTATAACGTTATAACGTATTGCGTTATATGGTATAACGTTATAACGTATTACGTTATATGGTATAACGGTATAACGTTATAACGTATTGCGTTATATGGTATAACGTAATAACGTATTACGTTATATGGTATAACGTCATATGGTATTACGTTATAACGTATTACGTTATATGGTATAACGTCATATGGTATAACGTTATAACGTATTACGTTATGTGGTATATCGTCACATGGTATAACGTAATAACGTATTACGTTATATGATATAACGTCATATGGTATAAAGCTATAACGTATTACGTTATATGGTATAACGTCATATGGTATAACGTTATAACGTATTGCGTTAAATGGTATAACGCTATAACGTATTACGTTATATGGTATAACGTAATAACGTATTACGTTATATGGTATAACGTTATATGGTATAACGTTATAACGTATATCGTTATATGGTATAACGTTATAACGTATTACGTTATATGGTATAACGTCATATGGTATAACGTTATAACGTATTGCGTTATATGGTATAACGTTATAACGTATTACGTTATATGGTATAACGGTATAACGTTATAACGTATTGCGTTATATGGTATAACGTAATAACGTATTACGTTATATGGTATAACGTCATATGGTATAACGTTATAACGTATTACGTTATATGGTATAACGTCTTATGGTATAACGTTATAACGTATTACGTTATATGGTATAACGTAATAACGTATTACGTTATATGGTATAACGTAATAACGTATTACGTTATATGGTATAACGATATAACGTATTACGTTATATGGTATAACGTTATAAAGTATAACGTTATATGGTATAACGTTATATCGTATTAAGTTATATGGTATAACTTCATGTAGTATAACGTTATGACGTATTACGTTATATGGTATAACGTAATAACGTATTACGTTATATGGTATAACGTCATATGGTATAACGTTATAACGTATTACGTTATATGGTATAACGTAATAACGTATTACGTTATATGGCATAACGTCATATGGTATAACGTTATAACGTATTACGTTATATGGTATAACGTTATAACGTATTACGTTATATGGTATAACGGTATAACGTATTACGTTATATTGTTTAACGTTATAACGTATTACGTTATATGGTATAACGTTATAACGTATTACGTTATGTGGTATATCGTCACATGGTATAACGTAATAACGTATTACGTTATATGATATAACGTCATATGGTATAAAGCTATAACGCATTACGTTATATGGTATAACGTCATATGGTATAACGTTATAACGTATTGCGTTATATGGTATAACGCTATAACGTATTACGTTATATGGTATAACGTAATAACGTATTACGTTATATGGTATAACGTCATATGGTATAACGTTATAACGTATTACGTTATATGGTATAACGTTATAACGTATTACGTTATATGGTATAACGTTATAACGTATTACGTTATATGAGATAACGTTATAAAGTATTACGTTATATGGTATAACGTTATAACGTATTACGTTATATTTTATAACGTTATAACGTATTACGTTATGTGGTATATCGTCACATGGTATAACGTAATAACGTATTACGTTATATGGTATAACGTTATAACGTATTACGTTATATGGTATAACGTTATAACGTATTACGTTATATGAGATAACGTTATAAAGTATTACGTTATATGGTATAACGTTATAACGTATTACGTTATATGGTATAACGTTATAACGTATTACGTTATATGGTATAACGTCACATGGTATAACGTAATAACGTGTTACGTTATATGGTATAACGTCATATGGTATAACGTTATAACGTATTAAGTTATATGGTATAACGTCATATGGTATAACGTTATAACGTATTACGTTATATGGTATAACGGTATAACGTTATAACGTATTACGTTATATGGTATAACGTAATAACGTATTACGTTATATGCTATAACGTCATATGGTATAACGTTATAACGTATTACGTTATAAGGTATAACGTCATATGGTATAACGTTATAACGTATTACGTTATATGGCATAACGTTATAACGTATTACGTTATGTGGTATATCGTCATATGGTATAACGTAATAACGTATTACGTTATATGGTATAACGTTATAACGTATTACGTTATATGGTATAACGTTATAACGTATTACGTTATATGATATAACGTTATAAAGTATTACGTTATATGGTATAACGTTATAACGTATTACGTTATATGGTATAACGTTATAACGTATTACGTTATATGGTATAACGTTATATGGTATAACGTTATAACGTATTACGTTATATGGTATAACGTTATAACGTGTTACGTTATATGGTATAACGTCATATGGTATAACGTTATAACGAATTAAGTTATATGGAATAACGTCATATGGTATAACGTTATAACGTATTACGTTATATGGTATAACGGTATAACGTTATAACGTATTACGTTATATGGTATAACGTCATATGGTATAACGTTATAACGTATTACGTTATATGGTATAACGGTATAACGTATTACGTTATATGGTAAAACGTTATAACGTATTACGTTATATGGCATAACGTTATAACTTATTACGTTATGTGGTATATCGTCATATGGTATAACGTAATAACGTATTACGTTATATGGTATAACGTTATATGGTATAACGTTATAACGTATTACGTTATATGGTATAACGTTATAACGTATTACGTTATATGGTATAACGTCATATGGTATAACGTTATAACGTATTGCGTTATATGGTATAACGTTATAACGTATTACGTTATATGGTATAACGTTATAACGTATTACGTTATATGGTATAACTTTATAACGTATTACGTTATATGATATAACGTTATAAAGTATTACGTTATATGGTATAACGTTACAACGTATTACGTTATATGGTATAACGTCATATGGTATAACGTTATAACGTATTACGTTATATGGTATAACGTTATAACGTATTACGTTATATGGTATAACGTCATATGGTATAACGTTATAACGTATTACGTTATATGGTATAACGGTATAACGTATTACGTTATATGGTATAACGTTATAACGTGTTACGTTATGTGGTATATCGTCATATGGTATAACGTAATAGCGTATTACGTTATATGGTATAACGTTATAACGTATTACGTTGTATGGTATAACGGTATAACGTATTACGTTATATGGTATAACGTAATAACGTATTACGTTATATGGTATAACGTCATATGGTATAACGTTATAACGTATTACGTTATATGGTATAACGTCATATGGTATAACGTTATAACGTATTACGTTATATGGTATTGCGTCATATGGTATAACGTTATAACGTATTACGTTATATGGTATAACGTTATAACGTATTACGTTATATGGTATAACGCAATAACGTATTACGTTATATGGTATAACGTCATATGGTATAACGTTTTAACGTATTACGTTATATGGTATAACGTAATAACGTATTACGTTATATGGTATAACGTCATATGGTATAACGTTATAACGTATTACGTTATATGGTATAACGTTATAACGTATTACGTTATATGGTATAACGTCATATGGTATAACGTTATAACGTATTACGTTATATGGTATAACGGTATAACGTATTACGTTATATGGTATAACGTTATAACGTGTTACGTTATGTGGTATATCGTCATATGGTATAACGTAATAGCGTATTACGTTATATGGTATAACGTTATAACGTATTACGTTGTATGGTATAACGGTATAACGTATTACGTTATATGGTATAACGTAATAACGTATTACGTTATATGGTATAACGTCATATGGTATAACGTTATAACGTATTACGTTATATGGTATAACGTCATATGGTATAACGTTATAACGTATTACGTTATATGGTATTGCGTCATATGGTATAACGTTATAACGTATTACGTTATATGGTATAACGTTATAACGTATTACGTTATATGGTATAACGCAATAACGTATTACGTTATATGGTATAACGTCATATGGTATAACGTTTTAACGTATTACGTTATATGGTATAACGTAATAACGTATTACGTTATATGGTATAACGTCATATGGTATAACGTTATAACGTATTACGTTATATGGTATAACGGTATAACGTATTACGTTATATGGTATAACGTTATAACGTGTTACGTTATGTGGTATATCGTCACATGGTACAACGTAATAACGTATTACGTTATATGGTATAACGTTATAACGTATTACGTTATGTGGTATATCGTCATATGGTATAACGTAATAACGTATTACGTTATATGGTATAACGTTATAACGTATTACGTTATATGGAATAACGTTATAACGTATTACGTTATATGGTATAACGTCATATGGTATAACGTTATAACGTATTGCGTTATATGGTATAACGTTATAACGTATTACGTTATATGGTATAACGTTATAACGAATTACGTTATATGGTATAACGTAATAACGTATTACGTTATATGGTATAACGTCATATGGTATAACGTTTTAACGTATTACGTTATATGGTATAACGTAATAACGTATTACGTTATATGGTATAACGTTATATGGTATAACGTTATAACGTATTACGTTATATGGTATAACGTTATAACGTATTACGTTATATGGTATAACGTCATATGGTATAACGTTATAACGTATTACGTTATATGGTATAACGTTATAACGTATTACGTTATATGGTATAACGTCATATGGTATAACGTTATAACGTATTACGTTATATGGTATAACGGTATAACGTATTACGTTATATGGTATAACGTTATAACGTGTTACGTTATGTGGTATATCGTCATATGGTATAACGTAATAGCGTATTACGTTATATGGTATAACGTTATAACGTATTACGTTGTATGGTATAACGGTATAACGTAATAACGTATTACGTTATATGGTATAACGTCATATGGTATAACGTTATAACGTATTACGTTATATGGTATAACGTCATATGGTATAACGTTATAACGTATTACGTTATATGGTATTGCGTCATATGGTATAACGTTGTAACGTATTACGTTATATGGTATAACGTTATAACGTATTACGTTATATGGTATAACGTAATAACGTATTACGTTATATGGTATAACGTCATATGGTATAACGTTTTAACGTATTACGTTATATGGTATAACGTAATAACGTATTACGTTATATGGTATAACGTCATATGGTATAACGTTATAAAGTATTACGTTATATGGTATAACGGTATAACGTATTACGTTATATGGTATAACGTTATAACGTGTTACGTTATGTGGTATATCGTCACATGGTATAACGTAATAACGTATTACGTTATATGGTATAACGTCATATGGTATAAAGCTATAACGTATTACGTTATATGGTATAACGTAATAACGTATTACGTCATATGGTATAACGTTATAACGTATTACGTTATATGGTATAACGATATAACGTATTACGTTATATGGTATAACGTTATAACGTATTACGTTATGTGGTATAACGTTATAACGTATTACGTTATATGGTATAACGTTATAACGTATTACGTTATGTGGTATATCGTCACATGGTATAACGTAATAACGTATTACGTTATATGGTATAACGTCATATGGTACAACGTTATAACGTATTACGTTATATGTTATAACGTTATAACGTGTTACGTTATATGGTATAACGTTATAACGTATTACGTTATATGGTATAACGTCATATAGTATAACGTTATAACGTATTTCGTTATATGGTATAACGGTATAACGTATTACGTTATATGGTATAACGTTATAACGTATTACGTTATATGGTATAACGTTATAACGTGTTACGTTATGTGGTATATCGTCATATGGTATAACGTAATAGCGTATTACGTTATATGGTTTAACGTTATAACGTATTACGTTATATGGTATAACGTAATAACGTATTACGTTATATGGTATAACGTCATATGGTATAACGTTATAACGTATTACGTTATATGGTATAACGTAATAACGTATTACGTTATATGGTATAACATCATATGGTAGAACGTTATAACGTATTACGTTATATGGTATAACGTTATAACGTATTACGTTATATGGCATAACGTTATAACGTATTACGTTATGTGGTATATCGTCATATGGTATAACGAAATAACGTATTACGTTATATGGTATAACGTTATATGGTATAACGTTATAACGTATTACGTTAAATGGTATAACGTTATAACGTATTACGTTATATGGTATAACGTCATATGGTATAACGTTATAACGTATTGCGTTATATGGTATAACGTTATAACGTATTACGTTGTATGGTATAACGGTATAACGTATTACGTTATATGGTATAACGTTATAACGTATTACGTTATATGGTATAACGTTATAACGTATTACGTTATATGGTATAACGTCATATGGTATAACGTTATAACGTATTACGTTATATGGTATAACGGTATAACGTATTACGTTATGTGGTATATCGTCACATGGTATAACGTAATAACGTATTACGTTATATGGTATAACGTCATATGGTATAACGTTATAACGTATTACGTTATATGGTATAACGTTATATGGTATAACGTTATAACGTATTACGTTATATGGTATAACGTTATAACGTATTACGTTATATGGTATAACGCAATAACGTATTACGTTATATGGTATAACGTCATATGGTATAACGTTTTAACGTATTACGTTATATGGTATAACGTAATAACGTATTACGTTATATGGTATAACGTCATATGGTATAACGTTATAACGTATTACGTTATATGGTATAACGGTATAACGTATTACGTTATATGGTATAACGTTATAACGTGTTACGTTATGTGGTATATCGTCACATGGTACAACGTAATAACGTATTACGTTATATGGTATAACGTTATAACGTATTACGTTATGTGGTATATCGTCATATGGTATAACGTAATAACGTATTACGTTATATGGTATAACGTTATAACGTATTACGTTATATGGAATAACGTTATAACGTATTACGTTATATGGTATAACGTCATATGGTATAACGTTATAACGTATTGCGTTATATGGTATAACGTTATAACGTATTACGTTATATGGTATAACGTTATAACGTATTACGTTATATGGTATAACGTAATAACGTATTACGTTATATGGTATAACGTCATATGGTATAACGTTTTAACGTATTACGTTATATGGTATAACGTAATAACGTATTACGTTATATGGTATAACGTTATATGGTATAACGTTATAACGTATTACGTTATATGGTATAACGTTATAACGTATTACGTTATATGGTATAACGTCATATGGTATAACGTTATAACGTATTACGTTATATGGTATAACGTTATAACGTATTACGTTATATGGTATAACGTCATATGGTATAACGTTATAACGTATTACGTTATATGGTATAACGGTATAACGTATTACGTTATATGGTATAACGTTATAACGTGTTACGTTATGTGGTATATCGTCATATGGTATAACGTAATAGCGTATTACGTTATATGGTATAACGTTATAACGTATTACGTTGTATGGTATAACGGTATAACGTAATAACGTATTACGTTATATGGTATAACGTCATATGGTATAACGTTATAACGTATTACGTTATATGGTATAACGTCATATGGTATAACGTTATAACGTATTACGTTATATGGTATTGCGTCATATGGTATAACGTTGTAACGTATTACGTTATATGGTATAACGTTATAACGTATTACGTTATATGGTATAACGTAATAACGTATTACGTTATATGGTATAACGTCATATGGTATAACGTTTTAACGTATTACGTTATATGGTATAACGTAATAACGTATTACGTTATATGGTATAACGTCATATGGTATAACGTTATAAAGTATTACGTTATATGGTATAACGGTATAACGTATTACGTTATATGGTATAACGTTATAACGTGTTACGTTATGTGGTATATCGTCACATGGTATAACGTAATAACGTATTACGTTATATGGTATAACGTCATATGGTATAAAGCTATAACGTATTACGTTATATGGTATAACGTAATAACGTATTACGTCATATGGTATAACGTTATAACGTATTACGTTATATGGTATAACGATATAACGTATTACGTTATATGGTATAACGTTATAACGTATTACGTTATGTGGTATAACGTTATAACGTATTACGTTATATGGTATAACGTTATAACGTATTACGTTATGTGGTATATCGTCACATGGTATAACGTAATAACGTATTACGTTATATGGTATAACGTCATATGGTACAACGTTATAACGTATTACGTTATATGTTATAACGTTATAACGTGTTACGTTATATGGTATAGCGTTATAACGTATTACGTTATATGGTATAACGTCATATAGTATAACGTTATAACGTATTTCGTTATATGGTATAACGGTATAACGTATTACGTTATATGGTATAACGTTATAACGTATTACGTTATATGGTATAACGTTATAACGTGTTACGTTATGTGGTATATCGTCATATGGTATAACGTAATAGCGTATTACGTTATATGGTTTAACGTTATAACGTATTACGTTATATGGTATAACGTAATAACGTATTACGTTATATGGTATAACGTCATATGGTATAACGTTATAACGTATTACGTTATATGGTATAACGTAATAACGTATTACGTTATATGGTATAACATCATATGGTAGAACGTTATAACGTATTACGTTATATGGTATAACGTTATAACGTATTACGTTATATGGCATAACGTTATAACGTATTACGTTATGTGGTATATCGTCATATGGTATAACGAAATAACGTATTACGTTATATGGTATAACGTTATATGGTATAACGTTATAACGTATTACGTTAAATGGTATAACGTTATAACGTATTACGTTATATGGTATAACGTCATATGGTATAACGTTATAACGTATTGCGTTATATGGTATAACGTTATAACGTATTACGTTGTATGGTATAACGGTATAACGTATTACGTTATATGGTATAACGTTATAACGTATTACGTTATATGGTATAACGTTATAACGTATTACGTTATATGGTATAACGTCATATGGTATAACGTTATAACGTATTACGTTATATGGTATAACGGTATAACGTATTACGTTATGTGGTATATCGTCACATGGTATAACGTAATAACGTATTACGTTATATGGTATAACGTCATATGGTATAACGTTATAACGTATTACGTTATATGGTATAACGTTATATGGTATAACGTTATAACGTATTACGTTATATGGTATAACGTTATAACGTATTACGTTATATGGTATAACGCAATAACGTATTACGTTATATGGTATAACGTCATATGGTATAACGTTTTAACGTATTACGTTATATGGTATAACGTAATAACGTATTACGTTATATGGTATAACGTCATATGGTATAACGTTATAACGTATTACGTTATATGGTATAACGGTATAACGTATTACGTTATATGGTATAACGTTATAACGTGTTACGTTATGTGGTATATCGTCACATGGTATAACGTAATAACGTATTACGTTATATGGTATAACGTTATAACGTATTACGTTATGTGGTATACCGTCATATGGTATAACGTAATAACGTATTACGTTATATGGTATAACGTTATAACGTATTACGTTATATGGAATAACGTTATAACGTATTACGTTATATGGTATAACGTCATATGGTATAACGTTATAACGTACTGCGTTATATGGTATAACGTTATAACGTATTACGTTATATGGTATAACGTTATAACGTATTACGTTATATGGTATAACGTAATAACGTATTACGTTATATGGTATAACGTCATATGGTATAACGTTTTAACGTATTACGTTATATGGTATAACGTAATAACGTATTACGTTATATGGTATAACGTTATATGGTATAACGTTATAACGTATTACGTTATATGGTATAACGTTATAACGTATTACGTTATATGGTATAACGTCATATGGTATAACGTTATAACGTATTACGTTATATGGTATAACGTTATAACGTATTACGTTATATGGTATAACGTCATATGGTATAACGTTATAACGTATTACGTTATATGGTATAACGGTATAACGTATTACGTTATATGGTATAACGTTATAACGTGTTACGTTATGTGGTATATCGTCATATGGTATAACGTAATAGCGTATTACGTTATATGGTATAACGTTATAACGTATTACGTTGTATGGTATAACGGTATAACGTAATAACGTATTACGTTATATGGTATAACGTCATATGGTATAACGTTATAACGTATTACGTTATATGGTATAACGTCATATGGTATAACGTTATAACGTATTACGTTATATGGTATTGCGTCATATGGTATAACGTTGTAACGTATTACGTTATATGGTATAACGTTATAACGTATTACGTTATATGGTATAACTTAATAACGTATTACGTTATATGGTATAACGTCATATGGTATAACGTTTTAACGTATTACGTTATATGGTATAACGTAATAACGTATTACGTTATATGGTATAACGTCATATGGTATAACGTTATAAAGTATTACGTTATATGGTATAACGGTATAACGTATTACGTTATATGGTATAACGTTATAACGTGTTACGTTATGTGGTATATCGTCACATGGTATAACGTAATAACGTATTACGTTATGTGGTATAACGTCATATGGTATAAAGCTATAACGTATTACGTTATATGGTATAACGTAATAACGTATTACGTCATATGGTATAACGTTATAACGTATTACGTTATATGGTATAACGATATAACGTATTACGTTATATGGTATAACGTTATAACGTATTACGTTATGTGGTATAACGATATAACGTATTACGTTATATGGTATAACGTTATAACGTATTACGTTATGTGGTATATCGTCACATGGTATAACGTAATAACGTATTACGTTATATGGTATAACGTCATATGGTACAACGTTATAACGTATTACGTTATATGTTATAACGTTATAACGTGTTACGTTATATGGTATAACGTTATAACGTATTACGTTATATGGTATAACGTCATATAGTATAACGTTATAACGTATTTCGTTATATGGTATAACGGTATAACGTATTACGTTATATGGTATAACGATATAACGTATTACGTTATATGGTATAACGTTATAACGTGTTACGTTATGTGGTATATCGTCATATGGTATAACGTAATAGCGTATTACGTTATATGGTATAACGTTATAACGTATTACGTTATATGGTATAACGTAATAACGTATTACGTTATATGGTATAACGTCATATGGTATAACGTTATAACGTATTACGTTATATGGTATAACGTAATAACGTATTACGTTATATGGTATAACATCATATGGTAGAACGTTATAACGTATTACGTTATATGGTATAACGTTATAACGTATTACGTTATATGGCATAACGTTATAACGTATTACGTTATGTGGTATATCGTCATATGGTATAACGAAATAACGTATTACGTTATATGGTATAACGTTATATGGTATAACGTTATAACGTATTACGTTATATGGTATAACGTTATAACGTATTACGTTATATGGTATAACGTCATATGGTATAACGTTATAACGTATTACGTTATATGGTATAACGTCATATGGTATAACGTTATAACGTATTACGTTATATGGTATAACGTTATAACGTATTACGTTATATGGTATAACGTCATATGGTATAACGTTATAACGTATTACGTTATATGGTATAACGGTATAACGTATTACGTTATATGGTATAACGTTATAACGTGTTACGTTATGTGGTATATCGTCATATGGTATAACGTAATAGCGTATTACGTTATATGGTATAACGTTATAACGTATTACGTTGTATGGTATAACGGTATAACGTAATAACGTATTACGTTATATGGTATAACGTTATAACGTATTACGTTATATGGTATAACGTCATATGGTATAACTTTATAACGTATTACGTTATATGGTATTGCGTCATATGGTATAACGTTGTAACGTATTACGTTATATGGTATAACGTTATAACGTATTACGTTATATGGTATAACTTAATAACGTATTACGTTATATGGTATAACGTCATATGGTATAACGTTTTAACGTATTACGTTATATGGTATAACGTAATAACGTATTACGTTATATGGTATAACGTCATATGGTATAACGTTATAAAGTATTACGTTATATGGTATAACGGTATAACGTATTACGTTATATGGTATAACGTTATAACGTGTTACGTTATGTGGTATATCGTCACATGGTATAACGTAATAACGTATTACGTTATGTGGTATAACGTCATATGGTATAAAGCTATAACGTATTACGTTATATGGTATAACGTAATAACGTATTACGTCATATGGTATAACGTTATAACGTATTACGTTATATGGTATAACGATATAACGTATTACGTTATATGGTATAACGTTATAACGTATTACGTTATGTGGTATAACGATATAACGTATTACGTTATATGGTATAACGTTATAACGTATTACGTTATGTGGTATATCGTCACATGGTATAACGTAATAACGTATTACGTTATATGGTATAACGTCATATGGTACAACGTTATAACGTATTACGTTATATGTTATAACGTTATAACGTGTTACGTTATATGGTATAACGTTATAACGTATTACGTTATATGGTATAACGTCATATAGTATAACGTTATAACGTATTTCGTTATATGGTATAACGGTATAACGTATTACGTTATATGGTATAACGATATAACGTATTACGTTATATGGTATAACGTTATAACGTGTTACGTTATGTGGTATATCGTCATATGGTATAACGTAATAGCGTATTACGTTATATGGTATAACGTTATAACGTATTACGTTATATGGTATAACGTAATAACGTATTACGTTATATGGTATAACGTCATATGGTATAACGTTATAACGTATTACGTTATATGGTATAACGTAATAACGTATTACGTTATATGGTATAACATCATATGGTAGAACGTTATAACGTATTACGTTATATGGTATAACGTTATAACGTATTACGTTATATGGCATAACGTTATAACGTATTACGTTATGTGGTATATCGTCATATGGTATAACGAAATAACGTATTACGTTATATGGTATAACGTTATATGGTATAACGTTATAACGTATTACGTTATATGGTATAACGTTATAACGTATTACGTTATATGGTATAACGTCATATGGTATAACGTTATAACGTATTGCGTTATATGGTATAACGTTATAACGTATTACGTTATATGGTATAACGTTATAACGTATTACGTTGTATGGTATAACGGTATAACGTATTACGTTATATGGTATAACGTTATAACGTATTACGTTATATGGTATAACGTTATAACGTATTACGTTATATGGTATAACGTCATATGGTATAACGTTATAACGTATTACGTTATATGGTATAACGGTATAACGTATTACGTTATGTGGTATATCGTCACATGGTATAACGTAATAACGTATTACGTTATATGGTATAACGTCATATGGTATAACGTTAAAACGTATTACGTTATATGGTATAACGTTATATGGTATAACGTTATAACGTATTACGTTATATGGTATAACGTTATAACGTATTACGTTATATGGTATAACGTCATATGGTATAACGTTATAACGTATTGCGTTATATGGTATAACGTTATAACGTATTACGTTATATGGTATAACGTTATAACGTATTACGTTGTATGGTATAACGGTATAACGTATTACGTTATATGGTATAACGTAATAACGTATTACGTTATATTTTATAACGTCATATGGTATAACGTTATAACGTATTACGCTATATGGTATAGCGTCATATGGTATAACGTTATAACGTATTACGTTATATGGTATTGCGTCATATGGTATAACGTTATAACGTATTACGTTATATGGTATTACGTTATAACGTATTACGTTATATGGTATAACGTAATAACGTATTACGTTATATGGTATAACGTCATATGGTATAACGTTTTAACGTATTACGTTATATGGTATAACGTAATAACGTATTACGTTATATGGTATAACGTAATAACGTATTACGTTATATGGTATAACGTCATATGGTATAACGTTATAACGTATTACGTTATATGGTATAACGTTATAACGTATTACATTATATGGTATAACGTCATATGGTATAACGTTATAACGTATTACGTTATATGGTATAACGTTATAACGTATCACGTTATGTGGTATAACGGTATAACGTATTACGTTATATGGTATGACGTTATAACGTATTACGTTATATGGTATAACGTTATAACGTGTTACGTTATGTGGTATATCGTCATATGGTATAACGTAATAGCGTATTACGTTATATGGTATAACGTTATAACGTATTACGTTGTATGGTATAACGGTATAACGTATTACGTTATATGGTATAACGTCATATGGTATAACGTTTTAACGTATTACGTTATATGGTATAACGTAATAACGTATTACGTTATATGGTATAACGTCATATGGTATAACGTTATAACGTATTACGTTATATGGTATAACGGTATAACGTATTGCGTTATATGGTATGACGTTATAACGTATTACGTTATATGGTATAACGTTATAACGTGTTACGTTATGTGGTATATCGTCATATGGTATAACGTAATAGCGTATTACGTTATATGGTATAACGTTATAACGTATTACGTTGTATGGTATAACGGTATAACGTATTACGTTATATGGTATAACGTAATAACGTATTACGTTATATGGTATAACGTAATAACGTATTACGTTATATGGTATATCGTCATATGGTATAACGTTATAACGTATTACGTTATATGGTATAACGTCATATGGTATAACGTTATAACGTATTACGTTATATGGTATAACGTTATAACGTATTACGTTATATGGTATAACGTAATAACGTATTACGTTATATGGTATAACGTCATATGGTATAACGTTTTAACATATTACGTTATATGGTATAACGTAATAACGTATTACGTTATATGGTATAACGTCATATGGTATAACGTTATAACGTATTACGTTATATGGTATAACGTTATAACGTATTACGTTATATGGTATAACGGTATAACGTATTACGTTATATGGTTTAACGTTATAACGTATTACGTTATATGGTATAACGTTATAACGTATTACGTTATGTGGTATATCGTCACATGGTATAACGTAATAACGTATTACGTTATATGGTATAACGTCATATGGTATAACGTTATAACGTATTGCGTTATATGGTATAACGTTATAACGTATTACGTTATATGGTATAACGTTATAACGTGTTACGTTATGTGGTATATCGTCATATGGTATAACGTAATAGCGTATTACGTTATATGGTTTAACGTTATAACGTATTACGTTATATGGTATAACGTAATGACGTATTACGTTATATGGTATAACGTCATATGGTATAACGTTATAACGTATTACGTTATATGGTATAACGTAATAACGTATTACGTTATATGGTATAACATCATATGGTAGAACGTTATAACGTATTACGTTATATGGTATAACGTTATAACGTATTACGTTATATGGCATAACGTTATAACGTATTACGTTATGTGGTATATCGTCATATGGTATAACGAAATAACGTATTACGTTATATGGTATAACGTTATATGGTATAACGTTATAACGTATTACGTTAAATGGTATAACGTTATAACGTATTACGTTATATGGTATAACGTCATATGGTATAACGTTATAACGTATTGCGTTATATGGTATAACGTTATAACGTATTACGTTATATGGTATAACGTTATAACGTATTACGTTGTATGGTATAACGGTATAACGTATTACGTTATATGGTATAACGTTATAACGTATTACGTTATATGGTATAACGTTATAACGTATTACGTTATATGGTATAACGTCATATGGTATAACGTTATAACGTATTACGTTATATGGTATAACGGTATAACGTATTACGTTATGTGGTATATCGTCACATGGTATAACGTAATAACGTATTACGTTATATGGTATAACGTCATATGGTATAACGTTATAACGTATTACGTTATATGGTATAACGTTATATGGTATAACGTTATAACGTATTACGTTATATGGTATAACGTTATAACGTATTACGTTATATGGTATAACGCAATAACGTATTACGTTATATGGTATAACGTCATATGGTATAACGTTTTAACGTATTACGTTATATGGTATAACGTAATAACGTATTACGTTATATGGTATAACGTCATATGGTATAACGTTATAACGTATTACGTTATATGGTATAACGGTATAACGTATTACGTTATATGGTATAACGTTATAACGTGTTACGTTATGTGGTATATCGTCACATGGTATAACGTAATAACGTATTACGTTATATGGTATAACGTTATAACGTATTACGTTATGTGGTATATCGTCATATGGTATAACGTAATAACGTATTACGTTATATGGTATAACGTTATAACGTATTACGTTATATGGAATAACGCTATAACGTATTACGTTATATGGTATAACGTCATATGGTATAACGTTATAACGTATTGCGTTATATGGTATAACGTTATAACGTATTACGTTATATGGTATAACGTTATAACGTATTACGTTATATGGTATAACGTAATAACGTATTACGTTATATGGTATAACGTCATATGGTATAACGTTTTAACGTATTACGTTATATGGTATAACGTAATAACGTATTACGTTATATGGTATAACGTTATATGGTATAACGTTATAACGTATTACGTTATATGGTATAACGTTATAACGTATTACGTTATATGGTATAACGTCATATGGTATAACGTTATAACGTATTACGTTATATGGTATAACGTTATAACGTATTACGTTATATGGTATAACGTCATATGGTATAACGTTATAACGTATTACGTTATATGGTATAACGGTATAACGTATTACGTTATATGGTATAACGTTATAACGTGTTACGTTATGTGGTATATCGTCATATGGTATAACGTAATAGCGTATTACGTTATATGGTATAACGTTATAACGTATTACGTTGTATGGTATAACGGTATAACGTAATAACGTATTACGTTATATGGTATAACGTCATATGGTATAACGTTATAACGTATTACGTTATATGGTATAACGTCATATGGTATAACGTTATAACGTATTACGTTATATGGTATTGCGTCATATGGTATAACGTTGTAACGTATTACGTTATATGGTATAACGTTATAACGTATTACGTTATATGGTATAACGTAATAACGTATTACGTTATATGGTATAACGTCATATGGTATAACGTTTTAACGTATTACGTTATATGGTATAACGTAATAACGTATTACGTTATATGGTATAACGTCATATGGTATAACGTTATAAAGTATTACGTTATATGGTATAACGGTATAACGTATTACGTTATATGGTATAACGTTATAACGTGTTACGTTATGTGGTATATCGTCACATGGTATAACGTAATAACGTATTACGTTATATGGTATAACGTCATATGGTATAAAGCTATAACGTATTACGTTATATGGTATAACGTAATAACGTATTACGTCATATGGTATAACGTTATAACGTATTACGTTATATGGTATAACGATATAACGTATTACGTTATATGGTATAACGTTATAACGTATTACGTTATGTGGTATAACGATATAACGTATTACGTTATATGGTATAACGTTATAACGTATTACGTTATGTGGTATATCGTCACATGGTATAACGTAATAACGTATTACGTTATATGGTATAACGTCATATGGTACAACGTTATAACGTATTACGTTATATGTTATAACGTTATAACGTGTTACGTTATATGGTATAACGTTATAACGTATTACGTTATATGGTATAACGTCATATAGTATAACGTTATAACGTATTTCGTTATATGGTATAACGGTATAACGTATTACGTTATATGGTATAACGATATAACGTATTACGTTATATGGTATAACGTTATAACGTGTTACGTTATGTGGTATATCGTCATATGGTATAACGTAATAGCGTATTACGTTATATGGTATAACGTTATAACGTATTACGTTATATGGTATAACGTAATAACGTATTACGTTATATGGTATAACGTCATATGGTATAACGTTATAACGTATTACGTCATATGGTATAACGTAATAACGTATTACGTTATATGGTATAACATCATATGGTAGAACGTTATAACGTATTACGTTATATGGTATAACGTTATAACGTATTACGTTATATGGCATAACGTTATAACGTATTACGTTATGTGGTATATCGTCATATGGTATAACGAAATAACGTATTACGTTATATGGTATAACGTTATATGGTATAACGTTATAACGTATTACGTTATATGGTATAACGTTATAACGTATTACGTTATATGGTATAACGTCATATGGTATAACGTTATAACGTATTGCGTTATATGGTATAACGTTATAACGTATTACGTTATATGGTATAACGTTATAACGTATTACGTTGTATGGTATAACGGTATAACGTATTACGTTATATGGTATAACGTTATAACGTATTACGTTATATGGTATAACGTTATAACGTATTACGTTATATGGTATAACGTCATATGGTATAACGTTATAACGTATTACGTTATATGGTATAACGGTATAACGTATTACGTTATGTGGTATATCGTCACATGGTATAACGTAATAACGTATTACGTTATATGGTATAACGTCATATGGTATAACGTTATAACGTATTACGTTATATGGTATAACGTTATATGGTATAACGTTATAACGTATTACGTTATATGGTATAACGTTATAACGTATTACGTTATATGGTATAACGTCATATGGTATAACGTTATAACGTATTGCGTTATATGGTATAACGTTATAACGTATTACGTTATATGGTATAACGTTATAACGTATTACGTTGTATGGTATAACGGTATAACGTATTACGTTATATGGTATAACGTAATAACGTATTGCGTTATATTTTATAACGTCATATGGTATAACGTTATAACGTATTACGCTATATGGTATAGCGTCATATGGTATAACGTTATAACGTATTACGTTATATGGTATTGCGTCATATGGTATAACGTTATAACGTATTACGTTATATGGTATTACGTTATAACGTATTACGTTATATGGTATAACGTAATAACGTATTACGTTATATGGTATAACGTCATATGGTATAACGTTTTAACGTATTACGTTATATGGTATAACGTAATAACGTATTACGTTATATGGTATAACGTCATATGGTATAACGTTATAACGTATTACGTTATATGGTATAACGTTATAACGTATTACATTATATGGTATAACGTCATATGGTATAACGTTATAACGTATTACGTTATATGGTATAACGTTATAACGTATCACGTTATGTGGTATAACGGTATAACGTATTACGTTATATGGTATGACGTTATAACGTATTACGTTATATGGTATAACGTTATAACGTGTTACGTTATGTGGTATATCGTCATATGGTATAACGTAATAGCGTATTACGTTATATGGTATAACGTTATAACGTATTACGTTGTATGGTATAACGGTATAACGTATTACGTTATATGGTATAACGTCATATGGTATAACGTTTTAACGTATTACGTTATATGGTATAACGTAATAACGTATTACGTTATATGGTATAACGTCATATGGTATAACGTTATAACGTATTACGTTATATGGTATAACGGTATAACGTATTGCGTTATATGGCATGACGTTATAACGTATTACGTTATATGGTATAACGTTATAACGTGTTACGTTATGTGGTATATCGTCATATGGTATAACGTAATAGCGTATTACGTTATATGGTATAACGTTATAACGTATTACGTTGTATGGTATAACGGTATAACGTATTACGTTATATGGTATAACGTAATAACGTATTACGTTATATGGTATAACGTAATAACGTATTACGTTATATGGTATATCGTCATATGGTATAACGTTATAACGTATTACGTTATATGGTATAACGTCATATGGTATAACGTTATAACGTATTACGTTATATGGTATAACGTTATAACGTATTACGTTATATGGTATAACGTAATAACGTATTACGTTATATGGTATAACGTCATATGGTATAACGTTTTAACATATTACGTTATATGGTATAACGTAATAACGTATTACGTTATATGGTATAACGTCATATGGTATAACGTTATAACGTATTACGTTATATGGTATAACGTTATAACGTATTACGTTATATGGTATAACGGTATAACGTATTACGTTATATGGTTTAACGTTATAACGTATTACGTTATATGGTATAACGTTATAACGTATTACGTTATGTGGTATATCGTCACATGGTATAACGTAATAACGTATTACGTTATATGGTATAACGTCATATGGTATAACGTTATAACGTATTGCGTTATATGGTATAACGTTATAACGTATTGCGTTATATGGTATAACGTAATAACGTATTACGTTATATGGTATTGCGTCATATCATATAACGTTATAACGTATTACGTTATATGGTATAACGTTATAACGTATTACGTTATATGGTATAACGTAATAACGTATTACGTTATATGGTATAACGTCATATGGTATAACGTTTTAACGTATTACGTTATATGGTATAACGTAATAACGTATTACGTTATATGGTATAACGTCATATGGTATAACGTTTTAACGTATTACGTTATATGGTATAACGTAATAACGTATTACGTTATATGGTATAACGTCATATGGTATAACGTTATAACGTATTACGTTATATGGTATTGCGTCATATCATATAACGTTATAACGTATTACGTTATATGGTATAACGTTATAACGTATTACGTTATATGGTATAACGTAATAACGTATTACGTTATATGGTATAACGTCATATGGTATAACGTTTTAACGTATTACGTTATATGGTATAACGTAATAACGTATTACGTTATATGGTATAACGTCATATGGTATAACGTTATAACGTATTACGTTATATGGTATAACGGTATAACGTATTACGTTATATGGTATAACGTTATAACGTATTACGTTATATGGTATAACGTCATATGGTATAACGTTATAACGTATTACGTTATATGGTATAACGTTATAACGTATTACGTTATATGGTATAACGTCATATGGTATAACGTTATAACGTATTACGTTATATGGTATAACGGTATAACGTATTACGTTATATGGTATAACGTTATAACGTGTTACGTTATGTGGTTTATCGTCATATGGTATAACGTAATAGCGTATTACGTTATATGGTATAACGTTATAACGTATTACGTTGTATGGTATAACGGTATAACGTAATAACGTATTACGTTATATGGTATAACGTCATATGGTATAACGTTATAACGTATTACGTTATATGGTATAACGTCATATGGTATAACGTTATAACGTATTACGTTATATGGTATTGCGTCATATGGTATAACGTTGTAACGTATTACGTTATATGGTATAACGTTATAACGTATTACGTTATATGGTATAACGTAATAACGTATTACGTTATATGGTATAACGTCATATGGTATAACGTTTTAACGTATTACGTTATATGGTATAACGTAATAACGTATTACGTTATATGGTATAACGTCATATGGTATAACGTTATAAAGTATTACGTTATATGGTATAACGGTATAACGTATTACGTTATATGGTATAACGTTATAACGTGTTACGTTATGTGGTATATCGTCACATGGTATAACGTAATAACGTATTACGTTATATGGTATAACGTCATATGGTATAAAGCTATAACGTATTACGTTATATGGTATAACGTAATAACGTATTACGTCATATGGTATAACGTTATAACGTATTACGTTATATGGTATAACGATATAACGTATTACGTTATATGGTATAACGTTATAACGTATTACGTTATGTGGTATAACGATATAACGTATTACGTTATATGGTATAACGTTATAACGTATTACGTTATGTGGTATATCGTCACATGGTATAACGTAATAACGTATTACGTTATATGGTATAACGTCATATGGTACAACGTTATAACGTATTACGTTATATGTTATAACGTTATAACGTGTTACGTTATATGGTATAACGTTATAACGTATTACGTTATATGGTATAACGTCATATAGTATAACGTTATAACGTATTTCGTTATATGGTATAACGGTATAACGTATTACGTTATATGGTATAACGATATAACGTATTACGTTATATGGTATAACGTTATAACGTGTTACGTTATGTGGTATATCGTCATATGGTATAACGTAATAGCGTATTACGTTATATGGTATAACGTTATAACGTATTACGTTATATGGTATAACGTCATATGGTATAACGTTATAACGTATTACGTTATATGGTATAACGTTATAACGTATTACATTATATGGTATAACGTCATATGGTATAACGTTATAACGTATTACGTTATATGGTATAACGTTATAACGTATCACGTTATGTGGTATAACGGTATAACGTATTACGTTATATGGTATGACGTTATAACGTATTACGTTATATGGTATAACGTTATAACGTGTTACGTTATGTGGTATATCGTCATATGGTATAACGTAATAGCGTATTACGTTATATGGTATAACGTTATAACGTATTACGTTGTATGGTATAACGGTATAACGTATTACGTTATATGGTATAACGTCATATGGTATAACGTTTTAACGTATTACGTTATATGGTATAACGTAATAACGTATTACGTTATATGGTATAACGTCATATGGTATAACGTTATAACGTATTACGTTATATGGTATAACGGTATAACGTATTGCGTTATATGGCATGACGTTATAACGTATTACGTTATATGGTATAACGTTATAACGTGTTACGTTATGTGGTATATCGTCATATGGTATAACGTAATAGCGTATTACGTTATATGGTATAACGTTATAACGTATTACGTTGTATGGTATAACGGTATAACGTATTACGTTATATGGTATAACGTAATAACGTATTACGTTATATGGTATAACGTAATAACGTATTACGTTATATGGTATATCGTCATATGGTATAACGTTATAACGTATTACGTTATATGGTATAACGTCATATGGTATAACGTTATAACGTATTACGTTATATGGTATAACGTTATAACGTATTACGTTATATGGTATAACGTAATAACGTATTACGTTATATGGTATAACGTCATATGGTATAACGTTTTAACATATTACGTTATATGGTATAACGTAATAACGTATTACGTTATATGGTATAACGTCATATGGTATAACGTTATAACGTATTACGTTATATGGTATAACGTTATAACGTATTACGTTATATGGTATAACGGTATAACGTATTACGTTATATGGTTTAACGTTATAACGTATTACGTTATATGGTATAACGTTATAACGTATTACGTTATGTGGTATATCGTCACATGGTATAACGTAATAACGTATTACGTTATATGGTATAACGTCATATGGTATAACGTTATAA
Source organism: Bombus huntii (assembly GCF_024542735.1). Taxonomy (NCBI): domain Eukaryota; kingdom Metazoa; phylum Arthropoda; class Insecta; order Hymenoptera; family Apidae; genus Bombus; species Bombus huntii. The sequence continues at coordinate 733,014 of NW_026099317.1, read as the reverse complement.
CGTATTGCGTTATATGGTATAACGTTATAACGTATTACGTTATATGGTATAACGTTATAACGTATTACGTTATATGGTATAACGTTATAACGTATTACGTTATGTGGTATATCGTCACATGGTATAACGTAATAACGTATTACGTTATATGGTATAACGTCATATGGTATAACGTTATAACGTATTGCGTTATATGGTATAACGTTTTAACGTATTACGTTATATGGTATAACGTAATAACGTATTACGTTATATGGTATAACGTCATATGGTATAACGTTTTAACGTATTACGTTATATGGTATAACGTAATAACGTATTACGTTATATGGTATAACGTCATATGGTATAACGTTATAACGTATTACGTTATATGGTATTGCGTCATATCATATAACGTTATAACGTATTACGTTATATGGTATAACGTTATAACGTATTACGTTATATGGTATAACGTAATAACGTATTACGTTATATGGTATAACGTCATATGGTATAACGTTTTAACGTATTACGTTATATGGTATAACGTAATAACGTATTACGTTATATGGTATAACGTCATATGGTATAACGTTATAACGTATTACGTTATATGGTATAACGGTATAACGTATTACGTTATATGGTATAACGTCATATGGTATAACGTTATAACGTATTACGTTATATGGTATAACGGTATAACGTATTGCGTTATATGGCATGACGTTATAACGTATTACGTTATATGGTATAACGTTATAACGTGTTACGTTATGTGGTATATCGTCATATGGTATAACGTAATAGCGTATTACGTTATATGGTATAACGTTATAACGTATTACGTTGTATGGTATAACGGTATAACGTATTACGTCATATGGTATAACGTTTTAACGTATTACGTTATATGGTATAACGTAATAACGTATTACGTTATATGGTATATCGTCATATGGTATAACGTTATAACGTATTACGTTATATGGTATAACGTCATATGGTATAACGTTATAACGTATTACGTTATATGGTATAACGTTATAACGTATTACGTTATATGGTATAACGTAATAACGTATTACGTTATATGGTATAACGTCATATGGTATAACGTTTTAACATATTACGTTATATGGTATAACGTAATAACGTATTACGTTATATGGTATAACGTCATATGGTATAACGTTATAACGTATTACGTTATATGGTATAACGTTATAACGTATTACGTTATATGGTATAACGGTATAACGTATTACGTTATATGGTTTAACGTTATAACGTATTACGTTATATGGTATAACGTTATAACGTATTACGTTATGTGGTATATCGTCACATGGTATAACGTAATAACGTATTACGTTATATGGTATAACGTCATATGGTATAACGTTATAACGTATTGCGTTATATGGTATAACGTTATAACGTATTACGTTATATGGTATAACGTTATAACGTATTACGTTATATGGTATAACGTTATAACGTATTACGTTATGTGGTATATCGTCACATGGTATAACGTAATAACGTATTACGTTATATGGTATAACGTCATATGGTATAACGTTATAACGTATTGCGTTATATGGTATAACGTTTTAACGTATTACGTTATATGGTATAACGTAATAACGTATTACGTTATATGGTATAACGTCATATGGTATAACGTTTTAACGTATTACGTTATATGGTATAACGTAATAACGTATTACGTTATATGGTATAACGTCATATGGTATAACGTTATAACGTATTACGTTATATGGTATTGCGTCATATCATATAACGTTATAACGTATTACGTTATATGGTATAACGTTATAACGTATTACGTTATATGGTATAACGTAATAACGTATTACGTTATATGGTATAACGTCATATGGTATAACGTTTTAACGTATTACGTTATATGGTATAACGTAATAACGTATTACGTTATATGGTATAACGTCATATGGTATAACGTTATAACGTATTACGTTATATGGTATAACGGTATAACGTATTACGTTATATGGTATAACGTCATATGGTATAACGTTATAACGTATTACGTTATATGGTATAACGTCATATGGTATAACGTTATAACGTATTACGTTATATGGTATTGCGTCATATGGTATAACGTTGTAACGTATTACGTTATATGGTATAACGTTATAACGTATTACGTTATATGGTATAACGTAATAACGTATTACGTTATATGGTATAACGTCATATGGTATAACGTTTTAACGTATTACGTTATATGGTATAACGTAATAACGTATTACGTTATATGGTATAACGTCATATGGTATAACGTTATAAAGTATTACGTTATATGGTATAACGGTATAACGTATTACGTTATATGGTATAACGTTATAACGTGTTACGTTATGTGGTATATCGTCACATGGTATAACGTAATAACGTATTACGTTATATGGTATAACGTCATATGGTATAAAGCTATAACGTATTACGTTATATGGTATAACGTAATAACGTATTACGTCATATGGTATAACGTTATAACGTATTACGTTATATGGTATAACGATATAACGTATTACGTTATATGGTATAACGTTATAACGTATTACGTTATGTGGTATAACGATATAACGTATTACGTTATATGGTATAACGTTATAACGTATTACGTTATGTGGTATATCGTCACATGGTATAACGTAATAACGTATTACGTTATATGGTATAACGTCATATGGTACAGCGTTATAACGTATTACGTTATATGTTATAACGTTATAACGTGTTACGTTATATGGTATAACGTTATAACGTATTACGTTATATGGTATAACGTCATATAGTATAACGTTATAACGTATTTCGTTATATGGTATAACGGTATAACGTATTACGTTATATGGTATAACGATATAACGTATTACGTTATATGGTATAACGTTATAACGTGTTACGTTATGTGGTATATCGTCATATGGTATAACGTAATAGCGTATTACGTTATATGGTATAACGTTATAACGTATTACGTTATATGGTATAACGTAATAACGTATTACGTTATATGGTATAACGTCATATGGTAGAACGTTATAACGTATTACGTTATATGGTATAACGTAATAACGTATTACGTTATATGGCATAACGTTATAACGTATTACGTTATGTGGTATATCGTCATATGGTATAACGAAATAACGTATTACGTTATATGGTATAACGTTATATGGTATAACGTTATAACGTATTACGTTATATGGTATAACGTTATAACGTATTACGTTATATGGTATAACGTCATATGGTATAACGTTATAACGTATTGCGTTATATGGTATAACGTTATAACGTATTACGTTATATGGTATAACGTTATAACGTATTACGTTGTATGGTATAACGGTATAACGTATTACGTTATATGGTATAACGTTATAACGTATTACGTTATATGGTATAACGTTATAACGTATTACGTTATATGGTATAACGTCATATGGTATAACGTTATAACGTATTACGTTATATGGTATAACGGTATAACGTATTACGTTATGTGGTATATCGTCACATGGTATAACGTAATAACGTATTACGTTATATGGTATAACGTCATATGGTATAACGTTATAACGTATTACGTTATATGGTATAACGTTATATGGTATAACGTTATAACGTATTACGTTATATGGTATAACGTTATAACGTATTACGTTATATGGTATAACGTCATATGGTATAACGTTATAACGTATTGCGTTATATGGTATAACGTTATAACGTATTACGTTATATGGTATAACGTTATAACGTATTACGTTGTATGGTATAACGGTATAACGTATTACGTTATATGGTATAACGTAATAACGTATTACGTTATATTTTATAACGTCATATGGTATAACGTTATAACGTATTACGCTATATGGTATAGCGTCATATGGTATAACGTTATAACGTATTACGTTATATGGTATTGCGTCATATGGTATAACGTTATAACGTATTACGTTATATGGTATTACGTTATAACGTATTACGTTATATGGTATAACGTAATAACGTATTACGTTATATGGTATAACGTCATATGGTATAACGTTTTAACGTATTACGTTATATGGTATAACGTAATAACGTATTACGTTATATGGTATAACGTCATATGGTATAACGTTATAACGTATTACGTTATATGGTATAACGTTATAACGTATTACATTATATGGTATAACGTCATATGGTATAACGTTATAACGTATTACGTTATATGGTATAACGTTATAACGTATCACGTTATGTGGTATGACGTTATAACGTATTACGTTATATGGTATAACGTTATAACGTGTTACGTTATGTGGTATATCGTCATATGGTATAACGTAATAGCGTATTACGTTATATGGTATAACGTTATAACGTATTACGTTGTATGGTATAACGGTATAACGTATTACGTTATATGGTATAACGTAATAACGTATTACGTTATATGGTATAACGTAATAACGTATTACGTTATATGGTATATCGTCATATGGTATAACGTTATAACGTATTACGTTATATGGTATAACGTCATATGGTATAACGTTATAACGTATTACGTTATATGGTATAACGTTATAACGTATTACGTTATATGGTATAACGTAATAACGTATTACGTTATATGGTATAACGTCATATGGTATAACGTTTTAACATACTACGTTATATGGTATAACGTAATAACGTATTACGTTATATGGTATAACGTCATATGGTATAACGTTATAACGTATTACGTTATATGGTATAACGTTATAACGTATTACGTTATATGGTATAACGGTATAACGTATTACGTTATATGGTTTAACGTTATAACGTATTACGTTATATGGTATAACGTTATAACGTATTACGTTATGTGGTATATCGTCACATGGTATAACGTAATAACGTATTACGTTATATGGTATAACGTCATATGGTATAACGTTATAACGTATTGCGTTATATGGTATAACGTTATAACGTATTACGTTATATGGTATAACGTAATAACGTATTACGTTATATGGTATTGCGTCATATCATATAACGTTATAACGTATTACGTTATATGGTATAACGTTATAACGTATTACGTTATATGGTATAACGTAATAACGTATTACGTTATATGGTATAACGTCATATGGTATAACGTTTTAACGTATTACGTTATATGGTATAACGTAATAACGTATTACGTTATATGGTATAACGTCATATGGTATAACGTTTTAACGTATTACGTTATATGGTATAACGTAATAACGTATTACGTTATATGGTATAACGTCATATGGTATAACGTTATAACGTATTACGTTATATGGTATTGCGTCATATCATATAACGTTATAACGTATTACGTTATATGGTATAACGTTATAACGTATTACGTTATATGGTATAACGTTATAACGTATTACGTTATATGGTATTGCGTCATATCATATAACGTTATAACGTATTACGTTATATGGTATAACGTTATAACGTATTACGTTATATGGTATAACGTAATAACGTATTACGTTATATGGTATAACGTCATATGGTATAACGTTTTAACGTATTACGTTATATGGTATAACGTCATATGGTATAACGTTATAACGTATTACGTTATATGGTATAACGTTATAACGTATTACGTTATATGGTATAACGTCATATGGTATAACGTTATAACGTATTACGTTATATGGTATAACGGTATAACGTATTACGTTATATGGTATAACGTTATAACGTGTTACGTTATATGGTATAACGTTATAACGTATTACGTTATATGGTATAACGTCATATGGTATAACGTTATAACGTATTACGTTATATGGTATAACGTCATATGGTATAACGTTATAACGTATTACGTTATATGGTATAACGTTATAACGTATTACGTTATATGGTATAACGTCATATGGTATAACGTTATAACGTATTACGTTATATGGTATAACGGTATAACGTATTACGTTATATGGTATAACGTTATAACGTGTTACGTTAAGTAGTATATCGTCATATGGTACAACGTAATAGCGTATTACGTTATATGGTATAACGTTATAACGTATTACGTTGTATGGTATAACGGTATAACGTATTACGTTATATGGTATAACGTAATAACGTATTACGTTATATGGTATAACGTCATATGGTATAACGTTATAACGTATTACGTTATATGGTATAACGTCATATGGTATAACGTTATAACGTATTACGTTATATGGTATTGCGTCATATCATATAACGTTATAACGTATTACGTTATATGGTATAACGTTATAACGTATTACGTTATATGGTATAACGTAATAACGTATTACGTTATATGGTATAACGTCATATGGTATAACGTTTTAACGTATTACGTTATATGGTATAACGTAATAACGTATTACGTTATATGGTATAACGTCATATGGTATAACGTTATAACGTATTACGTTATATGGTATAACGGTATAACGTATTACGTTATATGGTATATCGTCACATGGTATAACGTAATAACGTATTACGTTATATGGTATAACGTCATATGGTATAACGTTATAACGTATTACGTTATATGGTATAACGTTATATGGTATAACGTTATAACGTATTACGTTATATGGTATAACGTTATAACGTATTACGTTATATGGTATAACGTCGTATGGTATAACGTTATAACGTATTGCGTTATATGGTATAACGTTATAACGTATTACGTTATATGGTATAACGTTATAACGTATTACGTTGTATGGTATAACGGTATAACGTATTACGTTATATGGTATAACGTAATAACGTATTACGTTATATTTTATAACGTCATATGGTATAACGTTATAACGTATTACGCTATATGGTATAGCGTCATATGGTATAACGTTATAACGTATTACGTTATATGGTATAACGTCATATGGTATAACGTTATAACGTATTACGTTATATGCTATAACGTTATAACGTATTACATTATATGGTATAACGTCATATGGTATAACGTTATAACGTATTACGTTATATGGTATTACGTTATAACGTATCACGTTAAGTGGTATAACGGTATAACGTATTACGTTATATGGTATGACGTTATAACGTATTACGTTATATGGTATAACGTTATAACGTGTTACGTTATGTGGTATATCGTCATATGGTATAACGTAATAGCGTATTACGTTATATGGTATAACGTTATAACGTATTACGTTGTATGGTATAACGGTATAACGTATTACGTTATATGGTATAACGTCATATGGTATAACGTTTTAACGTATTACGTTATATGGTATAACGTAATAACGTATTACGTTATATGGTATAACGTCATATGGTATAACGTTATAACGTATTACGTTATATGGTATAACGGTATAACGTATTGCGTTATATGGTATGACGTTATAACGTATTACGTTATATGGTATAACGTTATAACGTGTTACGTTATGTGGTATATCGTCATATGGTATAACGTAATAGCGTATTACGTTATATGGTATAACGTTATAACGTATTACGTTGTATGGCATAACGGTATAACGTATTACGTTATATGGTATAACGTAATAACGTATTACGTTATATGGTGTAACGTCATATGGTATAACGTTATAACGTATTACGTTATATGGTATAACGTCATATGGTATAACGTTATAACGTATTACGTTATATGGTATTGCGTCATATGGTATAACGTTATAACGTATTACGTTATATGGTATAACGTTATAACGTATTACGTTATATGGTATAACGTAATAACGTATTACGTTATATGGTATAACGTCATATGGTATAACGTTTTAACGTATTACGTTATATGGTATAACGTAATAACGTATTACGTTATATGGTATAACGTCATATGGTATAACGTTATAACGTATTACGTTATATGGTATAACGTTATAACGTATTACGTTATATGGTATAACGGTATAACGTATTACGTTATATGGTTTAACGTTATAACGTATTACGTTATATGGTATAACGTTATAACGTATTACGTTATGTGGTATATCGTCACATGGTATAACGTAATAACGTATTACGTTATATGGTATAACGTCATATGGTACAAAGCTATAACGTATTACGTTGTATGGTATAACGTAATAACGTATTACGTTATATGGTATAACATCATATGGTATAACGTTATAACGTATTACGTTATATGGTATAACGTTATAACGTATTACGTTATATGGCATAACGTTATAACGTATTACGTTATGTGGTATATCGTCATATGGTATAACGTAATAACGTATTACGTTATATGGTATAACGTTATAACGTATTACGTTATATGGTATAACGTTATAACGTATTACGTTATATGGTATAACGTCATATGGTATAACGTTATAACGTATTACGTTATATGGTATTGCGTCATATCATATAACGTTATAACGTATTACGTTATATGGTATAACGTTATAACGTATTACGTTATATGGTATAACGTAATAACGTATTACGTTATATGGTATAACGTCATATGGTATAACGTTTTAACGTATTACGTTATATGGTATAACGTAATAACGTATTACGTTATATGGTATAACGTCATATGGTATAACGTTATAACGTATTACGTTATATGGTATAACGGTATAACGTGTTACGTTATGTGGTATATCGTCATATGGTATAACGTAATAGCGTATTACGTTATATGGTATAACGTTATAACGTATTACGTTGTATGGTATAACGGTATAACGTAATAACGTATTACGTTATATGGTATAACGTCATATGGTATAACGTTATAACGTATTACGTTATATGGTATAACGTCATATGGTATAACGTTATAACGTATTACGTTATATGGTATTGCGTCATATGGTATAACGTTGTAACGTATTACGTTATATGGTATAACGTTATAACGTATTACGTTATATGGTATAACGTAATAACGTATTACGTTATATGGTATAACGTCATATGGTATAACGTTTTAACGTATTACGTTATATGGTATAACGTAATAACGTATTACGTTATATGGTATAACGTCATATGGTATAACGTTATAAAGTATTACGTTATATGGTATAACGGTATAACGTTATAACGTGTTACGTTATGTGGTATATCGTCACATGGTATAACGTAATAACGTATTACGTTATATGGTATAACGTCATATGGTATAAAGCTATAACGTATTACGTTATATGGTATAACGTAATAACGTATTACGTCATATGGTACAACGTTATAACGTATTACGTTATATGGTATAACGATATAACGTATTACGTTATATGGTATAACGTTATAACGTATTACGTTATGTGGTATAACGATATAACGTATTACGTTATATGGTATAACGTTATAACGTATTACGTTATGTGGTATATCGTCACATGGTATAACGTAATAACGTATTACGTTATATGGTATAACGTCATATGGTACAACGTTATAACGTATTACGTTATATGTTATAACGTTATAACGTGTTACGTTATATGGTATAACGTTATAACGTATTACGTTATATGGTATAACGTCATATAGTATAACGTTATAACGTATTTCGTTATATGGTATAACGGTATAACGTATTACGTTATATGGTATAACGATATAACGTATTACGTTATATGGTATAACGTTATAACGTGTTACGTTATGTGGTATATCGTCATATGGTATAACGTAATAGCGTATTACGTTATATGGTATAACGTTATAACGTATTACGTTATATGGTATAACGTAATAACGTATTACGTTATATGGTATAACGTCATATGGTATAACGTTATAACGTATTACGTTATATGGTATAACGTAATAACGTATTACGTTATATGGTATAACATCATATGGTAGAACGTTATAACGTATTACGTTATATGGTATAACGTTATAACGTATTACGTTATATGGCATAACGTTATAACGTATTACGTTATGTGGTATATCGTCATATGGTATAACGAAATAACGTATTACGTTATATGGTATAACGTTATATGGTATAACGTTATAACGTATTACGTTATATGGTATAACGTTATAACGTATTACGTTATATGGTATAACGTCATATGGTATAACGTTATAACGTATTGCGTTATATGGTATAACGTTATAACGTATTACGTTATATGGTATAACATCATATGGTAGAACGTTATAACGTATTACGTTATATGGTATAACGTTATAACGTATTACGTTATATGGCATAACGTTATAACGTATTACGTTATGTGGTATATCGTCATATGGTATAACGAAATAACGTATTACGTTATATGGTATAACGTTATATGGTATAACGTTATAACGTATTACGTTATATGGTATAACGTTATAACGTATTACGTTATATGGTATAACGTCACATGGTATAACGTTATAACGTATTGCGTTATATGGTATAACGTTATAACGTATTACGTTATATGGTATAACGTTATAACGTATTACGTTGTATGGTATAACGGTATAACGTATTACGTTATATGGTATAACGTTATAACGTATTACGTTATATGGTATAACGTTATAACGTATTACGTTATATGGTATAACGTCATATGGTATAACGTTATAACGTATTACGTTATATGGTATAACGGTATAACGTATTACGTTATGTGGTATATCGTCACATGGTATAACGTAATAACGTATTACGTTATATGGTATAACGTCATATGGTATAACGTTATAACGTATTACGTTATATGGTATAACGTTATATGGTATAACGTTATAACGTATTACGTTATATGGTATAACGTTATAACGTATTACGTTATATGGTATAACGTCATATGGTATAACGTTATAACGTATTGCGTTATATGGTATAACGTTATAACGTATTACGTTATATGGTATAACGTCATATGGTATAACGTTATAACGTATTACGTTATATGGTATAACGTAATAACGTATTACGTTATATGGTATAACATCATATGGTAGAACGTTATAACGTATTACGTTATATGGTATAACGTTATAACGTATTACGTTATATGGCATAACGTTATAACGTATTACGTTATGTGGTATATCGTCATATGGTATAACGAAATAACGTATTACGTTATATGGTATAACGTTATATGGTATAACGTTATAACGTATTACGTTATATGGTATAACGTTATAACGTATTACGTTATATGGTATAACGTCATATGTTATAACGTTATAACGTGTTACGTTATATGGTATAACGTTATAACGTATTACGTTATATGGTATAACGTCATATAGTATAACGTTATAACGTATTTCGTTATATGGTATAACGGTATAACGTATTACGTTATATGGTATAACGATATAACGTATTACGTTATATGGTATAACGTTATAACGTGTTACGTTATGTGGTATATCGTCATATGGTATAACGTAATAGCGTATTACGTTATATGGTATAACGTTATAACGTATTACGTTATATGGTATAACGTAATAACGTATTACGTTATATGGTATAACGTCATATGGTATAACGTTATAACGTATTACGTTATATGGTATAACGTAATAACGTATTACGTTATATGGTATAACATCATATGGTAGAACGTTATAACGTATTACGTTATATGGTATAACGTTATAACGTATTACGTTATATGGCATAACGTTATAACGTATTACGTTATGTGGTATATCGTCATATGGTATAACGAAATAACGTATTACGTTATATGGTATAACGTTATATGGTATAACGTTATAACGTATTACGTTATATGGTATAACGTTATAACGTATTACGTTATATGGTATAACGTCATATGGTATAACGTTATAACGTATTGCGTTATATGGTATAACGTTATAACGTATTACGTTATATGGTATAACGTTATAACGTATTACGTTGTATGGTATAACGGTATAACGTATTACGTTATATGGTATAACGTTATAACGTATTACGTTATATGGTATAACGTTATAACGTATTACGTTATATGGTATAACGTCATATGGTATAACGTTATAACGTATTACGTTATATGGTATAACGGTATAACGTATTACGTTATGTGGTATATCGTCACATGGTATAACGTAATAACGTATTACGTTATATGGTATAACGTCATATGGTATAACGTTATAACGTATTACGTTATATGGTATAACGTTATATGGTATAACGTTATAACGTATTACGTTATATGGTATAACGTTATAACGTATTACGTTATATGGTATAACGTCATATGGTATAACGTTATAACGTATTGCGTTATATGGTATAACGTTATAACGTATTACGTTATATGGTATAACGTTATAACGTATTACGTTGTATGGTATAACGGTATAACGTATTACGTTATATGGTATAACGTAATAACGTATTACGTTATATTTTATAACGTCATATGGTATAACGTTATAACGTATTACGCTATATGGTATAGCGTCATATGGTATAACGTTATAACGTATTACGTTATATGGTATTGCGTCATATGGTATAACGTTATAACGTATTACGTTATATGGTATTACGTTATAACGTATTACGTTATATGGTATAACGTAATAACGTATTACGTTATATGGTATAACGTCATATGGTATAACGTTTTAACGTATTACGTTATATGGTATAACGTAATAACGTATTACGTTATATGGTATAACGTCATATGGTATAACGTTATAACGTATTACGTTATATGGTATAACGTTATAACGTATTACATTATATGGTATAACGTCATATGGTATAACGTTATAACGTATTACGTTATATGGTATAACGTTATAACGTATCACGTTATGTGGTATAACGGTATAACGTATTACGTTATATGGTATGACGTTATAACGTATTACGTTATATGGTATAACGTTATAACGTGTTACGTTATGTGGTATATCGTCATATGGTATAACGTAATAGCGTATTACGTTATATGGTATAACGTTATAACGTATTACGTTGTATGGTATAACGGTATAACGTATTACGTTATATGGTATAACGTCATATGGTATAACGTTTTAACGTATTACGTTATATGGTATAACGTAATAACGTATTACGTTATATGGTATAACGTCATATGGTATAACGTTATAACGTATTACGTTATATGGTATAACGGTATAACGTATTGCGTTATATGGTATGACGTTATAACGTATTACGTTATATGGTATAACGTTATAACGTGTTACGTTATGTGGTATATCGTCATATGGTATAACGTAATAGCGTATTACGTTATATGGTATAACGTTATAACGTATTACGTTGTATGGTATAACGGTATAACGTATTACGTTATATGGTATAACGTAATAACGTATTACGTTATATGGTATAACGTAATAACGTATTACGTTATATGGTATATCGTCATATGGTATAACGTTATAACGTATTACGTTATATGGTATAACGTCATATGGTATAACGTTATAACGTATTACGTTATATGGTATAACGTTATAACGTATTACGTTATATGGTATAACGTAATAACGTATTACGTTATATGGTATAACGTCATATGGTATAACGTTTTAACATATTACGTTATATGGTATAACGTAATAACGTATTACGTTATATGGTATAACGTCATATGGTATAACGTTATAACGTATTACGTTATATGGTATAACGTTATAACGTATTACGTTATATGGTATAACGGTATAACGTATTACGTTATATGGTTTAACGTTATAACGTATTACGTTATATGGTATAACGTTATAACGTATTACGTTATGTGGTATATCGTCACATGGTATAACGTAATAACGTATTACGTTATATGGTATAACGTCATATGGTATAACGTTATAACGTATTGCGTTATATGGTATAACGTTATAACGTATTACGTTATATGGTATAACGTAATAACGTATTACGTTATATGGTATTGCGTCATATCATATAACGTTATAACGTATTACGTTATATGGTATAACGTTATAACGTATTACGTTATATGGTATAACGTAATAACGTATTACGTTATATGGTATAACGTCATATGGTATAACGTTTTAACGTATTACGTTATATGGTATAACGTAATAACGTATTACGTTATATGGTATAACGTCATATGGTATAACGTTTTAACGTATTACGTTATATGGTATAACGTAATAACGTATTACGTTATATGGTATAACGTCATATGGTATAACGTTATAACGTATTACGTTATATGGTATTGCGTCATATCATATAACGTTATAACGTATTACGTTATATGGTATAACGTTATAACGTATTACGTTATATGGTATAACGTAATAACGTATTACGTTATATGGTATAACGTCATATGGTATAACGTTATAACGTATTACGTTATATGGTATAACGGTATAACGTATTACGTTATATGGTATAACGTTATAACGTGTTACGTTATATGGTATAACGTTATAACGTATTACGTTATATGGTATAACGTCATATGGTATAACGTTATAACGTATTACGTTATATGGTATAACGTCATATGGTATAACGTTATAACGTATTACGTTATATGGTATAACGTTATAACGTATTACGTTATATGGTATAACGTCATATGGTATAACGTTATAACGTATTACGTTATATGGTATAACGGTATAACGTATTACGTTATATGGTATAACGTTATAACGTGTTACGTTAAGTAGTATATCGTCATATGGTACAACGTAATAGCGTATTACGTTATATGGTATAACGTTATAACGTATTACGTTGTATGGTATAACGGTATAACGTATTACGTTATATGGTATAACGTAATAACGTATTACGTTATATGGTATAACGTCATATGGTATAACGTTATAACGTATTACGTTATATGGTATAACGTCATATGGTATAACGTTATAACGTATTACGTTATATGGTATTGCGTCATATCATATAACGTTATAACGTATTACGTTATATGGTATAACGTTATAACGTATTACGTTATATGGTATAACGTAATAACGTATTACGTTATATGGTATAACGTCATATGGTATAACGTTTTAACGTATTACGTTATATGGTATAACGTAATAACGTATTACGTTATATGGTATAACGTCATATGGTATAACGTTATAACGTATTACGTTATATGGTATAACGGTATAACGTATTACGTTATATGGTATATCGTCACATGGTATAACGTAATAACGTATTACGTTATATGGTATAACGTCATATGGTATAACGTTATAACGTATTACGTTATATGGTATAACGTTATATGGTATAACGTTATAACGTATTACGTTATATGGTATAACGTTATAACGTATTACGTTATATGGTATAACGTCGTATGGTATAACGTTATAACGTATTGCGTTATATGGTATAACGTTATAACGTATTACGTTATATGGTATAACGTTATAACGTATTACGTTGCATGGTATAACGGTATAACGTATTACGTTATATGGTATAACGTAATAACGTATTACGTTATATTTTATAACGTCATATGGTATAACGTTATAACGTATTACGCTATATGGTATAGCGTCATATGGTATAACGTTATAACGTATTACGTTATATGGTATAACGTCATATGGTATAACGTTATAACGTATTACGTTATATGGTATAACGTTATAACGTATTACATTATATGGTATAACGTCATATGGTATAACGTTATAACGTATTACGTTATATGGTATAACGTTATAACGTATCACGTTATGTGGTATAACGGTATAACGTATTACGTTATATGGTATGACGTTATAACGTATTACGTTATATGGTATAACGTTATAACGTGTTACGTTATGTGGTATATCGTCATATGGTATAACGTAATAGCGTATTACGTTATATGGTATAACGTTATAACGTATTACGTTGTATGGTATAACGGTATAACGTATTACGTTATATGGTATAACGTCATATGGTATAACGTTTTAACGTATTACGTTATATGGTATAACGTAATAACGTATTACGTTATATGGTATAACGTCATATGGTATAACGTTATAACGTATTACGTTATATGGTATAACGGTATAACGTATTGCGTTATATGGTATGACGTTATAACGTATTACGTTATATGGTATAACGTTATAACGTGTTACGTTATGTGGTATATCGTCATATGGTATAACGTAATAGCGTATTACGTTATATGGTATAACGTTATAACGTATTACGTTGTATGGCATAACGGTATAACGTATTACGTTATATGGTATAACGTAATAACGTATTACGTTATATGGTGTAACGTCATATGGTATAACGTTATAACGTATTACGTTATATGGTATAACGTCATATGGTATAACGTTATAACGTATTACGTTATATGGTATTGCGTCATATGGTATAACGTTATAACGTATTACGTTATATGGTATAACGTTATAACGTATTACGTTATATGGTATAACGTAATAACGTATTACGTTATATGGTATAACGTCATATGGTATAACGTTTTAACGTATTACGTTATATGGTATAACGTAATAACGTATTACGTTATATGGTATAACGTCATATGGTATAACGTTATAACGTATTACGTTATATGGTATAACGTTATAACGTATTACGTTATATGGTATAACGGTATAACGTATTACGTTATATGGTTTAACGTTATAACGTATTACGTTATATGGTATAACGTTATAACGTATTACGTTATGTGGTATATCGTCACATGGTATAACGTAATAACGTATTACGTTATATGGTATAACGTCATATGGTATAAAGCTATAACGTATTACGTTGTATGGTATAACGTAATAACGTATTACGTTATATGGTATAACATCATATGGTATAACGTTATAACGTATTACGTTATATGGTATAACGTTATAACGTATTACGTTATATGGCATAACGTTATAACGTATTACGTTATGTGGTATATCGTCATATGGTATAACGTAATAACGTATTACGTTATATGGTATAACGTTATAACGTATTACGTTATATGGTATAACGTTATAACGTATTACGTTATATGGTATAACGTCATATGGTATAACGTTATAACGTATTACGTTATATGGTATTGCGTCATATCATATAACGTTATAACGTATTACGTTATATGGTATAACGTTATAACGTATTACGTTATATGGTATAACGTAATAACGTATTACGTTATATGGTATAACGTCATATGGTATAACGTTTTAACGTATTACGTTATATGGTATAACGTAATAACGTATTACGTTATATGGTATAACGTCATATGGTATAACGTTATAACGTATTACGTTATATGGTATAACGGTATAACGTATTACGTTATATGGTATATCGTCACATGGTATAACGTAATAACGTATTACGTTATATGGTATAACGTCATATGGTATAACGTTTTAACGTATTACGTTATATGGTATAACGTAATAACGTATTACGTTATATGGTATAACGTCATATGGTATAACGTTATAACGTATTACGTTATATGGTATAACGGTATAACGTATTACGTTATATGGTATATCGTCACATGGTATAACGTAATAACGTATTACGTTATATGGTATAACGTCATATGGTATAACGTTATAACGTATTACGTTATATGGTATAACGTTATAAGGTATAACGTTATAACGTATTACGTTATATGGTATAACGTTATAACGTATTACGTTATATGGTATAACGTCATATGGTATAACGTTATAACGTATTGCGTTATATGGTATAACGTTATAACGTATTACGTTATATGGTATAACGTTATAACGTATTACGTTGTATGGTATAACGGTATAACGTATTACGTTATATGGTATAACGTAATAACGTATTACGTTATATTTTATAACGTCATATGGTATAACGTTATAACGTATTACGCTATATGGTATAGCGTCATATGGTATAACGTTATAACGTATTACGTTATATGGTATTGCGTCATATGGTTTAACGTTATAACGTATTACGTTATATGGTATTACGTTATAACGTATTACGTTATATGGTATAACGTAATAACGTATTACGTTATATGGTATAACGTCATATGGTATAACGTTTTAACGTATTACGTTATATGGTATAACGTAATAACGTATTACGTTATATGGTATAACGTCATATGGTATAACGTTATAACGTATTACGTTATATGGTATAACGTTATAACGTATTTCATTATATGGTATAACGTCATATGGTATAACGTTATAACGTATTACGTTATATGGTATAACGTTATAACGTATCACGTTATGTGGTATAACGGTATAACGTATTACGTTATATGGTATGACGTTATAACGTATTACGTTATATGGTATAACGTTATAACGTGTTACGTTATGTGGTATATCGTCATATGGTATAACGTAATAGCGTATTACGTTATATGGTATAACGTTATAACGTATTACGTTGTATGGTATAACGGTATAACGTATTACGTTATATGGTATAACGTCATATGGTATAACGTTTTAACGTATTACGTTATATGGTATAACGTAATAACGTATTACGTTATATGGTATAACGTCATATGGTATAACGTTATAACGTATTACGTTATATGGTATAACGGTATAACGTATTGCGTTATATGGTATGACGTTATAACGTATTACGTTATATGGTATAACGTTATAACGTGTTACGTTATGTGGTATATCGTCATATGGTATAACGTAATAGCGTATTACGTTATATGGTATAACGTTATAACGTATTACGTTGTATGGTATAACGGTATAACGTATTACGTTATATGGTATAACGTAATAACGTATTACGTTATATGGTGTAACGTCATATGGTATAACGTTATAACGTATTACGTTATATGGTATAACGTCATATGGTATAACGTTATAACGTATTACGTTATATGGTATTGCGTCATATGGTATAACGTTATAACGTATTACGTTATATGGTATAACGTTATAACGTATTACGTTATATGGTATAACGTAATAACGTATTACGTTATATGGTATAACGTCATATGGTATAACGTTTTAACGTATTACGTTATATGGTATAACGTAATAACGTATTACGTTATATGGTATAACGTCATATGGTATAACGTTATAACGTATTACGTTATATGGTATAACGTTATAACGTATTACGTTATATGGTATAACGGTATAACGTATTACGTTATATGGTTTAACGTTATAACGTATTACGTTATATGGTATAACGTTATAACGTATTACGTTATGTGGTATATCGTCACATGGTATAACGTAATAACGTATTACGTTATATGGTATAACGTCATATGGTATAAAGCTATAACGTATTACGTTGTATGGTATAACGGTATAACGTATTACGTTATATGGTATAACGTAATAACGTATTACGTTATATGGTATAACATCATATGGTATAACGTTATAACGTATTACGTTATATGGTATAACGTTATAACGTATTACGTTATATGGCATAACGTTATAACGTATTACGTTATGTGGTATATCGTCATATGGTATAACGTAATAACGTATTACGTTATATGGTATAACGTTATAACGTATTACGTTATATGGTATAACGTTATAACGTATTACGTTATATGGTATAACGTCATATGGTATAACGTTATAACGTATTGCGTTATATGGTATAACGTTATAACGTATTACGTTATATGGTATAACGTTATAACGTATTACGTTATATGGTATAACGTAATAACGTATTACGTTATATGGTATAACGTCATATGGTATAACGTTTTAACGTATTACGTTATATGGTATAACGTAATAACGTATTACGTTATATGGTATAACGTTATATGGTATAACGTTATATGGTATAACGTTATAACGTATTACGTTATATGGTATAACGTTATAACGTATTACGTTATATGGTATAACGTCATATGGTATAACGTTATAACGTATTACGTTATATGGTATAACGTTATAACGTATTACGTTATATGGTATAACGTCATATGGTATAACGTTATAACGTATTACGTTATATGGTATAACGGTATAACGTATTACGTTATATGGTATAACGTTATAACGTGTTACGTTAAGTAGTATATCGTCATATGGTATAACGTAATAGCGTATTACGTTATATGGTATAACGTTATAACGTATTACGTTGTATGGTATAACGGTATAACGTATTACGTTATATGGTATAACGTAATAACGTATTACGTTATATGGTATAACGTCATATGGTATAACGTTATAACGTATTACGTTATATGGTATAACGTCATATGGTATAACGTTATAACGTATTACGTTATATGGTATTGCGTCATATCATATAACGTTATAACGTATTACGTTATATGGTATAACGTTATAACGTATTACGTTATATGGTATAACGTAATAACGTATTACGTTATATGGTATAACGTCATATGGTATAACGTTTTAACGTATTACGTTATATGGTATAACGTAATAACGTATTACGTTATATGGTATAACGTCATATGGTATAACGTTATAACGTATTACGTTATATGGTATAACGGTATAACGTATTACGTTATATGGTATAACGTTATAACGTGTTACGTTATGTGGTATATCGTCACATGGTATAACGTAATAACGTATTACGTTATATGGTATAACGCCATATGGTATAAAGCTATAACGTGTTACGTTATATGGTATAACGTAATAACGTATTACGTTATATGGTATAACGTAATAACGTATTACGTTATATGGTATAACGTAATAACGTATTACGTTATATGGTATAACGTCATATGGTATAACGTTATAACGTATTGCGTTATATGGTATAACGTTATAACGTATTACGTTATATGGTATAACGTAATAACGTATTACGTTATATGGTATTGCGTCATATCATATAACGTTATAACGTATTACGTTATATGGTATAACGTTATAACGTATTACGTTATATGGTATAACGTAATAACGTATTACGTTATATGGTATAACGTTTTAACGTATTACGTTATATGGTATAACGTAATAACGTATTACGTTATATGGTATAACGTCATATGGTATAACGTTTTAACGTATTACGTTATATGGTATAACGTAATAACGTATTACGTTATATGGTATAACGTCATATGGTATAACGTTATAACGTATTACGTTATATGGTATAACGGTATAACGTATTACGTTATATGGTATAACGTTATAACGTGTTACGTTATATGGTATAACGTTATAACGTATTACGTTATATGGTATAACGTCATATGGTATAACGTTATAACGTATTACGTTATATGGTATAACGTCATATGGTATAACGTTATAACGTATTACGTTATATGGTATAACGTTATAACGTATTACGTTATATGGTATAACGTCATATGGTATAACGTTATAACGTATTACGTTATATGGTATAACGGTATAACGTATTACGTTATATGGTATAACGTTATAACGTGTTACGTTAAGTAGTATATCGTCATATGGTATAACGTAATAGCGTATTACGTTATATGGTATAACGTTATAACGTATTACGTTGTATGGTATAACGTTATAACGTATTACGTTATATGGTATAACGTAATAACGTATTACGTTATATGGTATAACGTCATATGGTATAACGTTTTAACGTATTACGTTATATGGTATAACGTAATAACGTATTACGTTATATGGTATAACGTTATATGGTATAACGTTATATGGTATAACGTTATAACGTATTACGTTATATGGTATAACGTTATAACGTATTACGTTATATGGTATAACGTCATATGGTATAACGTTATAACGTATTACGTTATATGGTATAACGTTATAACGTATTACGTTATATGGTATAACGTCATATGGTATAACGTTATAACGTATTACGTTATATGGTATAACGGTATAACGTATTACGTTATATGGTATAACGTTATAACGTGTTACGTTATGTGGTATATCGTCACATGGTATAACGTAATAACGTATTACGTTATATGGTATAACGCCATATGGTATAAAGCTATAACGTGTTACGTTATATGGTATAACGTAATAACGTATTACGTTATATGGTATAACGTAATAACGTATTACGTTATATGGTATAACGTTTTAACGTATTACGTTATATGGTATAACGTAATAACGTATTACGTTATATGGTATAACGTCATATGGTATAACGTTTTAACGTATTACGTTATATGGTATAACGTAATAACGTATTACGTTATATGGTATAACGTCATATGGTATAACGTTATAACGTATTACGTTATATGGTATTGCGTCATATCATATAACGTTATAACGTATTACGTTATATGGTATAACGTTATAACGTATTACGTTATATGGTATAACGTAATAACGTATTACGTTATATGGTATAACGTCATATGGTATAACGTTTTAACGTATTACGTTATATGGTATAACGTAATAACGTATTACGTTATATGGTATAACGTCATATGGTATAACGTTATAACGTATTACGTTATATGGTATAACGGTATAACGTATTACGTTATATGGTATAACGTTATAACGTGTTACGTTATATGGTATAACGTTATAACGTATTACGTTATATGGTATAACGTCATATGGTATAACGTTATAACGTATTACGTTATATGGTATAACGTCATATGGTATAACGTTATAACGTATTACGTTATATGGTATAACGTTATAACGTATTACGTTATATGGTATAACGTCATATGGTATAACGTTATAACGTATTACGTTATATGGTATAACGGTATAACGTATTACGTTATATGGTATAACGTTATAACGTGTTACGTTAAGTAGTATATCGTCATATGGTATAACGTAATAGCGTATTACGTTATATGGTATAACGTTATAACGTATTACGTTGTATGGTATAACGGTATAACGTATTACGTTATATGGTATAACGTAATAACGTATTACGTTATATGGTATATCGTCATATGGTATAACGTTATAACGTATTACGTTATATGGTATAACGTCATATGGTATAACGTTATAACGTATTACGTTATATGGTATTGCGTCATATCATATAACGTTATAACGTATTACGTTATATGGTATAACGTTATAACGTATTACGTTATATGGTATAACGTAATAACGTATTACGTTATATGGTATAACGTCATATGGTATAACGTTTTAACGTATTACGTTATATGGTATAACGTAATAACGTATTACGTTATATGGTATAACGTCATATGGTATAACGTTATAACGTATTACGTTATATGGTATAACGGTATAACGTATTACGTTATATGGTATAACGTTATAACGTGTTACGTTATGTGGTATATCGTCACATGGTATAACGTAATAACGTATTACGTTATATGGTATAACGCCATATGGTATAAAGCTATAACGTGTTACGTTATATGGTATAACGTAATAACGTATTACGTTATATGGTATAACGTAATAACGTATTACGTTATATGGTATAACGTAATAACGTATTACGTTATATGGTATAACGTCATATGGTATAACGTTATAACGTATTGCGTTATATGGTATAACGTTATAATGTATTACGTTATATGGTATAACGTAATAACGTATTACGTTATATGGTATTGCGTCATATCATATAACGTTATAACGTATTACGTTATATGGTATAACGTTATAACGTATTACGTTATATGGTATAACGTAATAACGTATTACGTTATATGGTATAACGTCATATGGTATAACGTTTTAACGTATTACGTTATATGGTATAACGTAATAACGTATTACGTTATATGGTATAACGTCATATGCTATAACGTTTTAACGTATTACGTTATATGGTATAACGTAATAACGTATTACGTTATATGGTATAACGTCATATGGTATAACGTTTTAACGTATTACGTTATATGGTATAACGTAATAACGTATTACGTTATATGGTATAACGTCATATGGTATAACGTTATAACGTATTACGTTATATGGTATAACGGTATAACGTATTACGTTATATGGTATAACGTTATAACGTGTTACGTTATGTGGTATATCGTCACATGGTATAACGTAATAACGTATTACGTTATATGGTATAACGCCATATGGTATAAAGCTATAACGTGTTACGTTATATGGTATAACGTAATAACGTATTACGTTATATGGTATAACGTAATAACGTATTACGTTATATGGTATAACGTAATAACGTATTACGTTATATGGTATAACGTCATATGGTATAACGTTATAACGTATTGCGTTATATGGTATAACGTTATAACGTATTACGTTATATGGTATAACGTAATAACGTATTACGTCATATGGTATAACGTTATAACGTATTACGTTATATGGTATAACGATATAACGTATTACGTTATATGGTATAACGTCATAACGTATTACGTTATGTGGTATAACGTTATAACGTATTACGTTATATGGTATAACGTTATAACGTATTACGCTATGTGGTATATCGTCACATGGTATAACGTAATAACGTATTACGTTATATGGTATAACGTCATATGGTACAACGTTATAACGTATTACGTTATATGTTATAACGTTATAACGTGTTACGTTATATGGTATAACGTTATAACGTATTACGTTATATGGTATAACGTCATATAGTATAACGTTATAACGTATTTCGTTATATGGTATAACGGTATAACGTATTACGTTATATGGTATAACGTTATAACATATTACGTTATATGGTATAACGTTATAACGTATTACGTTATATGGTATAACGTTATAACGTATTACGTTATATGGCATAACGTTATAACGTATTACGTTATGTGGTATATCGTCATATGATATAACGAAATAGCGTATTATGTTATATTTTATAACGTTATATGGAATAACGTTATAACGTATTACGTTATATGGTATAACGTTATAACATATTACGTTATATGGTATAACGTCATATGGTATAACGTTATAACGTATTGCGTTATATGGTATAACGTTATAACGTATTACGTTATATGGTATAACGTTATAACGTATTACTTTGTATGGTATAACGGTATAACGTATTACGTTATATGGTATAACGTAATAACGTATTACGTTATATTTTATAACGTCATATGGTATAACGTTATAACGTATTACGTTATATGGTATAACGTTATAACGTATTACGTTATATGGTATAACGTTATATGGTATAACGTTATCACGTATTACGTTATATGGTATAACGTTATAACGTATTACGTTATATGGTATAACGTCATATGGTATAACGTTATAACGTATTGCGTTATATGGTATAACGTTTTAACGTATTACGTTATATGGTATAACGTTATAACGTGTTACGTTATATGGTATAACGTCATATGGTATAACGTTATAACGTATTAAGTTATATGGTATAACGTCTTATGGTATAACGTCTTATGGTATAACGTTATAAAGTATTACGTTATATGGTATAGCGTCATATGGTAGAACGGTATAACGTATTACGTTATATGGTTTAACGTTATAACGTATTACTTTATATGGTATAACGTTATAACGTATTACGTTATATGGTATAATGTAATAACGTATTACGTCATATGGTATAACGTTATAACGTATTACGTTATATGGTATAACGATATAACGTATTACGTTATATGGTATAACGTCATATGGTATAACGTTATAACGTATTGCGTTATATGGTATAACGTTATAACGTATTACGTTATATGGTATAACGTAATAACGTATTACGTCATATGGTATAACGTTATAACGTATTACGTTATATGGTATAACGATATAACGTATTACGTTATATGGTATAACGTTATAACGTATTACGTTATGTGGTATAACGTTATAACGTATTACGTTATATGGTATAACGTTATAACGTATTACGCTATGTGGTATATCGTCACATGGTATAACGTAATAACGTATTACGTTATATGGTATAACGTCATATGGTACAACGTTATAACGTATTACGTTATATGTTATAACGTTATAACGTGTTACGTTATATGGTATAACGTTATAACGTATTACGTTATATGGTATAACGTCATATAGTATAACGTTATAACGTATTTCGTTATATGGTATAAAGGTATAACGTATTACGTTATATGGTATAACGTTATAACGTATTACGTTATATGGTATAACGTTATAACGTATTACGTTATATGGTATAACGTTATAACGTATTACGTTATATGGCATAACGTTATAACGTATTACGTTATGTGGTATATCGTCATATGGTATAACGAAATAGCGTATTATGTTATATGGTATAACGTTATATGGTATAACGTTATAACGTATTACGTTATATGGTATAACGTAATAACGTATTACGTTATATGGTATAACGTCATATGGTATAACGTTATAACGTATTACGTTATATGGTATTGCGTCATATGGTATAACGTTATAACGTATTACGTTATATGGTATAACGTAATAACGTATTACGTTATATGGTATAACGTCATATGGTATAACGTTTTAACGTATTACGTTATATGGTATAACGTAATAACGTATTACGTTATATGGTATAACGTCATATGGTATAACGTTATAACGTATTACGTTATATGGTATAACGTTATAACGTATTACGTTATATGGTATAACGTTATAACGTATTACGTTATATGGTATAACGGTATAACGTATTACGTTATATGGTTTAACGTTATAACGTATTACGTTATATGGTATAACGTTATAACGTATTACGTTATGTGGTATAACGTTATAACGTATTACGTTATATGGTATAACGTTATAACGTATTACGTTATGTGGTATATCGTCACATGGTATAACGTAATAACGTATTACGTTATATGGTATAACGTTATAACGTATTACGTTATATGGTATAACGTTATAACGTATTACGTTATATGAGATAATCGTTATAAAGTATTACGTTATATGGTATAACGTTATAACGTATTACGTTATATGGTATAACGTTATAACGTATTACGTTATATGGTATAACGTCATATGGTATAACGTTATAACGTATTACGTTATATGGTATAACGTTATGACGTGTTACGTTATATGGTATAACGTCATATGGTATAACGTTATAACGTATTAAGTTATATGGTATAACGTCATATGGTATAACGTTATAACGTATTACGTTATATGGTATAACGGTATAACGTTATAACGTATTACGTTATATGGTATAACGTAATAACGTATTACGTTATATGCTATAACGTCATATGGTATAACGTTATAACGTATTACGTTATATGGTATAACGTCATATGGTATAACGTTATAACGTATTACGTTATATGGTATAACGGTATAACGTATTACGTTATATGGTATAACGTTATAACGTATTACGTTATATGGCATAACGTTATAACGTATTACGTTATGTGGTATATCGTCATATGGTATAACGTAATAACGTATTACGTTATATGGTATAACGTTATAACGTATTACGTTATATGGTATAACGTTATAACGTATTACGTTATATGATATAACGTTATAAAGTATCACGTTATATGGTATAACGTTATAACGTATTACGTTATATGGTATAACGTTATAACGTATTACGTTATATGGTATAACGTCATATGGTACAACGTTATAACGTATTACGTTATATGGCATAACGGTATAACGTATTACGTTATGTGGTATATCGTCACATGGTATAACGTAATAACGTATTACGTTATATGGTATAACGTCATATGGTATAACGTTATAACGTATTACGTTATATGGTATCACGTGATAACGTATTACGTTATATGGTATAACATCATATGGTATAACGTTATAACGTATTACGTTATATGGTATAACGTTATAACGTATTACGTTATATGGCATAACGTTATAACGTATTACGTTATGTGGTATATCGTCATATGGTATAACGTAATAACGTATTACGTTATATGGCATAACGTTATATGGTATAACGTTATAACTTATTAAGTTATATGGTATAACGTCATATGGTATAACGTTATAACGTATTACGTTATATGGTATAACGGTATAACGTATTACGTTATATGGTTTAACGTTATAACGTATTACGTTATATGGTATAACGTTATAACGTATTACGTTATATGGTATAACGTTATAACGTATTACGTTATGTGGTATATCGTCACATGGTATAACGTAATAACGTATAACGTTATAAAGTATTACGTTATATGTTATAACGTTATAACGTGTTACGTTATATGGTATAACGTTATAACGTATTACGTTATTTGGTATTGCGTCATATGGTATAACGTTATAACGTATTACGTTATATGGTATAACGTTATAACGTATTACGTTATATGGTATAACGTAATAACGTATTACGTTATATGGTATAACGTCATATGGTATAACGTTATAACGTATTACGTTATATGGTATAACGTTATAACGTATTACGTTATATGGTATAACGTTATAACGTATTACGTTATGTGGTATATCGTCACATGGTATAACGTAATAACGTATAACGTTATAAAGTATTACGTTATATGTTATAACGTTATAACGTGTTACGTTATATGGTATAACGTTATAACGTATTACGTTATTTGGTATTGCGTCATATGGTATAACGTTATAACGTATTACGTTATATGGTATAACGTTATAACGTATTACGTTATATGGTATAACGTAATAACGTATTACGTTATATGGTATAACGTCATATGGTATAACGTTATAACGTATTACGTTATATGGTATAACGTAATAACGTATTACGTTATATGGTATAACGTCATATGGTATAACGTCATATGGTATAACGTTATAACATATTACGTTATATGGTATAACGTCATATGGTATAACGTTATAACGTATTAAGTTATATGGTATAACGTCATATGGTATAACGTTATAACGTATTACGTTATATGGTATAACGTAATAACGTATTACGTTATATGGTATAACGTAATAACGTATTACGTCATATGGTATAACGTCATATGGTATAACGTTATAACGTATTACGTTATATGTTATAACGATCTAACGTATTACGTTATATGGTATAACGTTATAACGTATTACGTTATGTGGTATAACGTTATAACGTATTACGTTATATGGTATAACGCTATAACGTATTACGTTATGTGGTATATCGTCACATGGTATAACGTAATAACGTATTACGTTATATGGAATAACGTTATAACGTATTACGTTATATGGTATAACGTTATAACGTATTACGTTATATGAGATAACGTTATAAAGTATTACGTTATATGGTATAACGTTATAACGTATTACGTTATATGGTATAACGTTATAACGTATTACGTTATATGGTATAACGTCATATGGTATAACGTTATAACGTATTACGTTATATGGTATAACGTTATAACGTGTTACGTTATATGGTATAACGTCATATGGTATAACGTTATAACGTATTAAGTTATATGGTATAACGTCATATGGTATAACGTTATAACGTATTACGTTATATGGTATAACGGTATAACGTTATAACGTATTACGTTATATGGTATAACGTAATAACGTATTACGTTATATGCTATAACGTCATATGGTATAACGTTATAACGTATTACGTTATATGGTATAACGTCATATTGTATAACGTTATAACGTATTACGTTATATGGTATAACGGTATAACGTATTACGTTATATGGTATAACGTTATAACGTATTACGTTATATGGCATAACGTTATAACGTATTACGTTATATGGTATAACGTTATATGGTATAACGTTATCACGTATTACGTTATATGGTATAACGTTATAACGTATTACGTTATATGGTATAACGTCATATGGTATAACGTAATAACGTATTACGTTATATGGTATAACGTTATATGGTATAACGTTATCACGTATTACGTTATATGGTATAACGTTATAAAGTATCACGTTATATGGTATAACGTTATAACGTATTACGTTATATGGTATAACGTAATAACGTATTACGTTATATGCTATAACGTCATATGGTATAACGTTATAACGTATTACGTTATATGGTATAACGTTATAACGTATTACGTTATATGAGATAACGTTATAAAGTATTACGTTATATGGTATAACGTTATAAAGTATCACGTTATATGGTATAACGTTATAACGTAT
This sequence comes from Bombus huntii, assembly GCF_024542735.1. Lineage (NCBI taxonomy): Eukaryota > Metazoa > Arthropoda > Insecta > Hymenoptera > Apidae > Bombus > Bombus huntii. Next base: position 702,691 of record NW_026099317.1, on the reverse strand, counting down.
TACGTTATATGGTATAACGTTATAACGTATTACGTTATATGGTATAACGTCATATGGTACAACGTTATAACGTATTACGTTATATGGCATAACGGTATAACGTATTACGTTATGTGGTATATCGTCACATGGTATAACGTAATAACGTATTACGTTATATGGTATAACGTTATATGGTATAACGTTATCACGTATTACGTTATATGGTATAACGTTATAACGTATTACGTTATATGGTATAACGTCATATGGTATAACGTTATAACGTATTGCGTTATATGGTATAACGTTTTAACGTATTACGTTATATGGTATAACGTTATAACGTGTTACGTTATATGGTATAACGTCATATGGTATAACGTTATAACGTATTAAGTTATATGGTATAACGTCTTATGGTATAACGTCTTATGGTATAACGTTATAAAGTATTACGTTATATGGTATAGCGTCATATGGTATAACGTAATAACGTATTACGTTATATGGTATAACGGTATAAAGTTATAACGTATTACGTTATATGGTGTAACGTTATAACGTATTACGTTATATGGTATAACGTCATATGGTAGAACGGTATAACGTATTACGTTATATGGTTTAACGTTATAACGTATTACTTTATATGGTATAACGTTATAACGTATTACGTTATATGGTATAATGTAATAACGTATTACGTCATATGGTATAACGTTATAACGTATTACGTTATATGGTATAACGATATAACGTATTACGTTATATGGTATAACGTCATATGGTATAACGTTATAACGTATTGCGTTATATGGTATAACGTTATAACGTATTACGTTATATGGTATAACGTAATAACGTATTACGTCATATGGTATAACGTTATAACGTATTACGTTATATGGTATAACGATATAACGTATTACGTTATATGGTATAACGTTATAACGTATTACGTTATGTGGTATAACGTTATAACGTATTACGTTATATGGTATAACGTTATAACGTATTACGCTATGTGGTATATCGTCACATGGTATAACGTAATAACGTATTACGTTATATGGTATAACGTCATATGGTACAACGTTATAACGTATTACGTTATATGTTATAACGTTATAACGTGTTACGTTATATGGTATAACGTTATAACGTATTACGTTATATGGTATAACGTCATATAGTATAACGTTATAACGTATTTCGTTATATGGTATAACGGTATAACGTATTACGTTATATGGTATAACGTTATAACGTATTACGTTATATGGTATAACGTTATAACGTATTACGTTATATGGTATAACGTTATAACGTATTACGTTATATGGCATAACGTTATAACGTATTACGTTATGTGGTATATCGTCATATGGTATAACGAAATAGCGTATTATGTTATATGGTATAACGTTATATGGTATAACGTTATAACGTATTACGTTATATGGTATAACGTAATAACGTATTACGTTATATGGTATAACGTGATATGGTATAACGTTATAACGTATTACGTTATATGGTATTGCGTCATATGGTATAACGTTATAACGTATTACGTTATATGGTATAACGTTATAACGTATTACGTTATATGGTATAACGTAATAACGTATTACGTTATATGGTATAACGTCATATGGCATAACGTTTTAACGTATTACGTTATATGGTATAACGTAATAACGTATTACGTTATATGGTATAACGTCATATGGTATAACGTTATAACGTATTACGTTATATGGTATAACGTTATAACGTATTACGTTATATGGTATAACGTTATAACGTATTACGTTATATGGTATAACGGTATAACGTATTACGTTATATGGTTTAACGTTATAACGTATTACGTTATATGGTATAACGTTATAACGTATTACGTTATGTGGTATATCGTCACATGGTATAACGTAATAACGTATTACGTTATATGGTATAACGTCATATGGTATAAAGCTATAACGTATTACTTTATATGGTATAACGTAATAACGTATTACGTTATATGGTATAACGTAATAACGTATTACGTTATATGGTATAACGTCATATGGTATAACGTTATAACGTATTGCGTTATATGGTATAACGTTATAACGTATTACGTTATATGGTATAACGTTATAACGTATTACTTTATATGGTATAACGTTATAACGTATTACGTTATATGGTATAATGTAATAACGTATTACGTCATATGGTATAACGTTATAACGTATTACGTTATATGGTATAACGATATAACGTATTACGTTATATGGTATAACGTTATAACGTATTACGTTATGTGGTATATCGTCACATGGTATAACGTAATAACGTATTACGTTATATGGTATAACGTTATAACGTATTACGTTATATGGTATAACGTTATAACGTATTACGTTATATGAGATAATCGTTATAAAGTATTACGTTATATGGTATAACGTTATAACGTATTACGTTATATGGTATAACGTTATAACGTATTACGTTATATGGTATAACGTCATATGGTATAACGTTATAACGTATTACGTTATATGGTATAACGTTATGACGTGTTACGTTATATGGTATAACGTCATATGGTATAACGTTATAACGTATTAAGTTATATGGTATAACGTCATATGGTATAACGTTATAACGTATTACGTTATATGGTATAACGGTATAACGTTATAACGTATTACGTTATATGGTATAACGTAATAACGTATTACGTTATATGCTATAACGTCATATGGTATAACGTTATAACGTATTACGTTATATGGTATAACGTCATATGGTATAACGTTATAACGTATTACGTTATATGGTATAACGGTATAACGTATTACGTTATATGGTATAACGTTATAACGTATTACGTTATATGGCATAACGTTATAACGTATTACGTTATGTGGTATATCGTCATATGGTATAACGTAATAACGTATTACGTTATATGGTATAACGTTATAACGTATTACGTTATATGGTATAACGTTATAACGTATTACGTTATATGATATAACGTTATAAAGTATCACGTTATATGGTATAACGTTATAACGTATTACGTTATATGGTATAACGTTATAACGTATTACGTTATATGGTATAACGTCATATGGTACAACGTTATAACGTATTACGTTATATGGCATAACGGTATAACGTATTACGTTATGTGGTATATCGTCACATGGTATAACGTAATAACGTATTACGTTATATGGTATAACGTCATATGGTATAACGTTATAACGTATTACGTTATATGGTATCACGTGATAACGTATTACGTTATATGGTATAACATCATATGGTATAACGTTATAACGTATTACGTTATATGGTATAACGTTATAACGTATTACGTTATATGGCATAACGTTATAACGTATTACGTTATGTGGTATATCGTCATATGGTATAACGTAATAACGTATTACGTTATATGGCATAACGTTATATGGTATAACGTTATAACTTATTAAGTTATATGGTATAACGTCATATGGTATAACGTTATAACGTATTAAGTTATATGGTATAACGTCTTATGGTATAACGTTATAACGTATTACGTTATATGGTATAACGTAATAACGTATTACGTTATATGGTATAACGTTATAACGTATTACGTTATATGGCATAACGTTATAACGTATCACGTTATGTGGTATAGCGTCATATGGTATAACGTAATAACGTATTACGTTATATGGTATAACGGTATAAAGTTATAACGTATTACGTTATATGGTGTAACGTTATAACGCATTACGTTATATGGTATAACGTCATATGGTAGAACGGTATAACGTATTACGTTATATGGTTTAACGTTATAACGTATTACTTTATATGGTATAACGTTATAACGTATTACGTTATGTGGTATATCGTCACATGGTATAACGTAATAACGTATAACGTTATAAAGTGTTACGTTATATGTTATAACGTTATAACGTGTTACGTTATATGGTATAACGTTATAACGTATTACGTTATATGGTATAACGTCATATAGTATAACGTTATAACGTATTACGTTATATGGTATAACGATATATGGTATAACGTTATAACGTATTAAGTTATATGGTATAACGTCATATGGTATAACGTTATAACGTATTAAGTTATATGGTATAACGTCATATGGTATAACGTTATAACGTATTACGTTATATGGTATAACGTTATAACGTATTACGTTATATGGTATAACGGTATAACGTATTACGTTATATGGTTTAACGTTATAACGTATTACGTTATATGGTATAACGTCATATGGTATAACGTTATAACGTATTAAGTTATATGGTATAACGTCATATGGTATAACGTTATAACGTATTACGTTATATGGTATAACGTTATAACGTATTACGTTATATGGTATAACGGTATAACGTATTACGTTATATGGTTTAACGTTATAACGTATTACGTTATATGGTATAACGTTATAACGTATTACGTTATATGGTATAACGTTATAACGTATTACGTTATGTGGTATATCGTCACATGGTATAACGTAATAACGTATAACGTTATAAAGTATTACGTTATATGTTATAACGTTATAACGTGTTACGTTATATGGTATAACGTTATAACGTATTACGTTATTTGGTATTGCGTCATATGGTATAACGTTATAACGTATTACGTTATATGGTATAACGTTATAACGTATTACGTTATATGGTATAACGTAATAACGTATTACGTTATATGGTATAACGTCATATGGTATAACGTTATAACGTATTACGTTATATGGTATAACGTAATAACGTATTACGTTATATGGTATAACGTCATATGGTATAACGTCATATGGTATAACGTTATAACATATTACGTTATATGGTATAACGTCATATGGTATAACGTTATAACGTATTAAGTTATATGGTATAACGTCATATGGTATAACGTTATAACGTATTACGTTATATGGTATAACGTTATAACGTATTACGTTATATGGTATAACGGTATAACGTATTACGTTATATGGTTTAACGTTATAACGTATTACGTTATATGGTATAACGTTATAACGTATTACGTTATATGGTATAACGTCATATAGTATAACGTTATACCGTATTACGTTATATGGTATAACGTCATATGGTATAACGTTATAACGTATTACGTTATATGAGATAACGTCATATGGTATAACGTTATAACGTATTACGTTATATGGTATAACGTTATGACGTGTTACGTTATATGGTATAACGTAATAACGTATTACGTTATATGGTATATCGTCATATGGTATAACGTTATAACGTATTACGTTATATGGTATAACGTAATAACGTATTACGTTATATGGTATAACGTCATATGGTATAACGTTATAACGTATTACGTTATATGGTATAACGTTATAACGTATTACGTTATATGGTATAACGGTATAACGTATTACGTTATATGGTATAACGTCATATGGTATAACGTTGTAACGTATTACGTTATATGGTATAACGTAATAACGTATTACGTTATATGGTATAACGTCATATGGTATAACGTTATAACGTATTACGTTATATGGTATAACGTAATAACGTATTACGTTATATGGTATAACGTCATATGGTATAACGTTATAACGTATTACGTTATATGGTATAACGTAATAACGTATTACGTTATGTGGTATATCGTCACATGGTTTAACGTAATAACGTATTACGTTATATGGTATAACGTTATAACGTATTACGTTATATGGTATAACGTAATAACGTATTACGTTATATGGTATAACGTCATATGGTATAACGTTATAACGTATTACGTTATATGGTATAACGATATAACGTATTACGTTATATGGTATAACGTTATAACGTATTACGTTATATGGTATAACGTTATAACGTATTACGTTATATGGTATAACGTTATAACGTATTACGTTATGTGGTATATCGTCATATGGTATAACGTAATAACGTATTACGTTATATGGTATAACGTTATATGGTATAACGTTATAACGTATTACGTTATATGGTATAACGTTATAACGTATTACGTTATATGGTATAACGTCATATGGTATAACGTTATAACGTATTGCGTTATATGGTATAACGTTTTAACGTATTACGTTATATGGTATAACGTTATAACGTGTTACGTTATATGGTATAACGTCATATGGTATAACGTTATAACGTATTAAGTTATATGGTATAACGTCTTATGGTATAACGTCTTATGGTATAACGTCTTATGGTATAACGTTATAAAGTATTACGTTATATGGTATAGCGTCATATGGTATAACGTAATAACGTATTACGTTATATGGTATAACGGTATAAAGTTATAACGTATTACGTTATATGGTGTAACGTTATAACGTATTACGTTATATGGTATAACGTCATATGGTAGAACGGTATAACGTATTACGTTATATGGTTTAACGTTATAACGTATTACTTTATATGGTATAACGTTATAACGTATTACGTTATGTGGTATATCGTCACATGGTATAACGTAATAACGTATAACGTTATAAAGTATTACGTTATATGTTATAACGTTATAACGTGTTACGTTATATGGTATAACGTTATAACGTATTACGTTATATGGTATAACGTCATATAGTATAACGTTATAACGTATTACGTTATATGGTATAACGTCATATGGTATAACGTTATAACGTATTACGTTATCTGGTATTGCGTCATATGGTATAACGTTATAACGTATTACGTTATATGGTATAACGTAATAACGTATTACGTTATATGGTATAACGTCATATGGTATAACGTTATAACGTATTAAGTTATATGGTATAACGTCATATGGTATAACGTTATAACGTATTACGTTATATGGTATAACGTTATAACGTATTACGTTATATGGTATAACGGTATAACGTATTACGTTATATGGTTTAACGTTATAACGTATTACCTTATATGGTATAACGTCATATGGTATAACGTTATAACGTATTAAGTTATATGGTATAACGTCATATGGTATAACGTTATAACGTATTACGTTATATGGTATGTTATAACGTATTACGTTATATGGTATAACGGTATAACGTATTACGTTATATGGTTTAACGTTATATCGTATTACGTTATATGGTATAACGTTATAACGTATTACGTTATATGGTATAACGTTATAACGTATTACGTTATGTGGTATATCGTCACATGGTATAACGTAATAACGTATAACGTTATAAAGTATTACGTTATATGTTATAACGTTATAACGTGTTACGTTATATGGTATAACGTTATAACGTATTACGTTATATGGTATAACGTCATATAGTATAATGTTATAACGTATTACGTTATATGGAATAACGTCATATGGTATAACGTTATAACGTATTACGTTATCTGGTATTGCGTCATATGGTATAACGTTATAACGTATTACGTTATATGGTATAACGTTATAACGTATTACGTTATATGGTATAACGTAATAACGTATTACGTTATATGGTATATCGTCATATGGTATAACGTTATAACGTATTACGTTATATGGTATAACGTAATAACGTATTACGTTATATGGTATAACGTCATATGGTATAACGTTATAACGTATTACGTTATATGGTATAACGTTATAACGTATTAAGTTATATGGTATAACGGTATAACGTATTACGTTATATGGTATAACGTCATATGGTATAACGTTGTAACGTATTACGATATATGGTATAACGTAATAACGTATTACGTTATATGGTATAACGTCATATGGTATAACGTTATAACGTATTACGTTATATGGTATAACGTAATAACGTATTACGTTATATGGTATAACGTAATAACGTATTACGTTATATGGTATAACGTCATATTTTATAACGTTATAACGTATTACGTTATATGGTATAACGTAATAACGTATTACGTTATGTGGTATATCGTCACATGGTTTAACGTAATAACGTATTACGTTATATGGTATAACGTCATATGGTATAAAGCTATAACGTATTACGTTATATGGTATAACGTAATAACTTATTACGTTATATGGTATAACGTCAAATGGTATAACGTTATAACGTATTGCGTTATATGGTATAACGTTATAACGTATTACGTTATATGGTATAACGTAATAACGTATTACGTTATATGGTATAACGTCATATGGTATAACGTTATAACGTATTACGTTATATGGTATAACGATATAACGTATTACGTTATATGGTATAACGTTATAACGTATTACGTTATATGGTATAACGTTATAACGTATTACGTTATATGGTATAACGTTATAACGTATTACGTTATGTGGTATATCGTCACATGGTATAACGTAATAACGTATTACGTTATACGGTATAACGTCATATGGTACAACGTTATAACGTATTACGTTATATGGTATAACGTTATAACGTAATACGTTATATGGTATAACGTTATAACGTAATACGTTATGTGGTATATCGTTATATGGTATAACGTAATAACGTATTACCTTATATGGTATAACGTCTTATGGTATAACGTTATAAAGTATTACGTTATATGTTATAACGTTATAACGTGTTACGTTATATGGTATAACGTTGTAACCTATTACGTTATATGGTATAACGTCATATAGTATAACGTTATAACGTATTACTTTATATGGTATAACGGTATAACGTATAACGTTATATGGTATAACGTTATAACGTATTACGTTATATGGTATAACGTTATAACGTATTACGTTATATGGTATAACGTCATATGGTATAACGTTATAACGTATTGCGTTATATGGTATAACGTTTTAACGTATTACGTTATATGGTATAACGTTATAACGTGTTACGTTATATGGTATAACGTCATATGGTATAACGTTATAACGTATTAAGTTATATGGTATAACGTCTTATGGTATAACGTCTTATGCTATAACGTTATAAAGTATTACGTTATATGGTATAGCGTCATATGGTATAACGTAATAACGTATTACGTTATATGGTATAACGGTATAAAGTTATAACGTATTACGTTATATGGTGTAACGTTATAACGTATTACGTTATGTGGTATAACGTCATATGGTAGAACGGTATAACGTATTACGTTATATGGTTTAACGTTATAACGTATTACGTTATATGGTATAACGTCATATAGTATAACGTTATAACGTATTACGTTATATGGTATAACGTCATATGGTATAACGTTATAACGTATTACGTTATCTGGTATTGCGTCATATGGTATAACGTTATAACGTATTACGTTATATGGTATAACGTTATAACGTATTACGTTATATGGTATAACGTAATAACGTATTACGTTATATGGTATAACGTCATATGGTATAACGTTATAACGTATTAAGTTATATGGTATAACGTCATATGGTATAACGTTATAACGTATTACGTTATATGGTATAACGTTATAACGTATTACGTTATATGGTATAACGGTATAACGTATTACGTTATATGGTTTAACGTTATAACGTATTACGTTATATGGTATAACGTCATATGGTATAACGTTATAACGTATTAAGTTATATGGTATAACGTCATATGGTATAACGTTATAACGTATTACGTTATATGGTATAACGTTATAACGTATTACGTTATATGGTATAACGGTATAACGTATTACGTTATATGGTTTAACGTTATATCGTATTACGTTATATGGTATAACGTTATAACGTATTACGTTATATGGTATAACGTTATAACGTATTACGTTATGTGGTATATCGTCACATGGTATAACGTAATAACGTATAACGTTATAAAGTATTACGTTATATGTTATAACGTTATAACGTGTTACGTTATATGGTATAACGTTATAACGTATTACGTTATATGGTATAACGTCATATAGTATAACGTTATAACGTATTACGTTATATGGTATAACGTCATATGGTATAACGTTATAACGTATTACGTTATCTGGTATTGCGTCATATGGTATAACGTTATAACGTATTACGTTATATGGTATAACGTTATAACGTATTACGTTATATGGTATAACGTAATAACGTATTACGTTATATGGTATAACGTCATATGGTATAACGTTATAACGTATTACGTTATATGGTATTGCGTCATATGGTATAACGTTATAACGTATTACGTTATATGGTATAACGTAATAACGTATTACGTTATATGGTATATCGTCATATGGTATAACGTTATAACGTATTACGTTATATGGTATAACGGTATAACGTATTACGTTATATGGTATAACGTTATAACGTATTACGTTATATGGTATAACGTTATAACGTATTACGTTATGTGGTATATCGTCACATGGTATAACGTAATAACGTATAACGTTATAAAGTATTACGTTATATGTTATAACGTTATAACGTGTTACGTTATATGGTATAACGGTATAACGTATTACGTTATATGGTATAACGTCATATGGTATAACGTTGTAACGTATTACGATATATGGTATAACGTTATAACGTATTACGTTATATGGTATAACGTTATAACGTATTACGTTATATGATATAACGTTATATCGTATTACGTTATATGGTATAACGGTATAACGTTATAACGTATTACGTTATATGTTATAACGTAATAACGTATTACGTTATATGGTATAACGTCATATGGTATAACGTTATAACGTATTACGTTATATGGTATAACGTCATAAGGTATAACGTTATAACGTATTACGTTATATGGTATAACGATATAACGTATTACGTTATATGGTATAACGATATAACGTATTACGTTATATGGTATAACGTTATAAAGTATAACGTTATATGGTATAACGTTATAACGTATTAAGTTATATGGTATAACGTCATATGGTATAACGTTATAAAGTATTATGTTATATGGTATAACGGTATAAAGTTATAACGTATTACGTTATATGGTGTATCGTTATAACGTATTACGTTATATGGTATAACGTTATAACGTAATACGTTATGTGGTATATCGTTATATGGTATAACGTAATAACGTATTACGTTATATGGTATAACGTCTTATGGTATAACGTCTTATGGTATAACGTTATAAAGTATTACGTTATATGTTATAACGTTATAACGTATTACGTTATATGGTATAACGTTATAACGTATTACGCTATATGGTATAACGTTATAACGTATTACGTTATATGGTATAACGTCATATGGTATAACGTTATAACGTATTACGTTATATGGTATAACGTAATAACGTATTACGTTATATGGTATAACTTCATATGGTATAACGTTATAACGTATTACGTTATATGGTATAACGGTATAACGTATTACGTTATATGGTTTAACGTTATAACGTATTACGTTATATGGTTTAACGTTATAACGTATTACGTTATATGGTATAACTTCATATAGTATAACGTTATAACGTATTACGTTATATGGTATAACGTCATATGGTATAACGTTATAACGTATTACGTTATATGGTATTGCGTCATATGGTATAACGTTATAACGTATTACGTTATATGGTATAACGTTATGACGTATTACGTTATATGGTATAACGTAATAACGTATTACGTTATATGGTATAACGTCATATGGTATAACGTTATAACGTATTACGTTATATGGTATAACGTAATAACGTATTACGTTATATGGTATAACTTCATATGGTATAACTTTATAACGTATTACGTTATATGGTATAACGTTATAACGTATTACGTTATATGGTATAACGTTATAACGTATTACGTTATATGGTATAACGTCATATAGTATAACGTTATAACGTATTACGTTATATGGTATAACGTCATATGGTATAACGTTATAACGTATTACGTTATCTGGTATTGCGTCATATGGTATAACGTTATAACGTATTACGTTATATGGTATAACGTTATAACGTATTACGTTATGTGGTATATCGTCACATGGTATAACGTAATAACGTATAACGTTATAAAGTATTACGTTATATGTTATAACGTTATAACGTGTTACGTTATATGGTATAACGTTATAACGTATTACGTTATATGGTATAACGTCATATAGTATAACGTTATAACGTATTACGTTATATGGTATAACGTCATATGGTATAACGTTATAACGTATTACGTTATCTGGTATTGCGTCATATGGTATAGCGTTATAACGTATTACGTTATATGGTATAACGTTATAACGTATTACGTTATATGGTATAACGTAATAACGTATTACGTTATATGGTATAACGTCATATGGTATAACGTTATAACGTATTACGTTATATGGTATTGCGTCATATGGTATAACGTTATAACGTATTACGTTATATGGTATAACGTTATAACGTATTACGTTATATGGTATAACGTAATAACGTATTACGTTATATGGTATATCGTCATATGGTATAACGTTATAACGTATTACGTTATATGGTATAACGGTATAACGTATTACGTTATATGGTATATCGTCATATGGTATAACGTTATAACGTATTACGTTATATGGTATAACGTAATAACGTATTACGTTATATGGTATAACGTCATATGGTATAACGTTATAACGTATTACGTTATATGTTATAACGTTATAACGTGTTACGTTATATGGTATAACGTTATAACGTATTACGTTATATGGTATAACGTCATATAGTATAACGTTATAACGTATTACGTTATATGGTATAACGTCATATGGTATAACGTTATAACGTATTACGTTATCTGGTATTGCGTCATATGGTATAACGTTATAACGTATTACGTTATATGGTATAACGTTATAACGTATTACGTTATATGGTATAACGTAATAACGTATTACGTTATATGGTATAACGTCATATGGTATAACGTTATAACGTATTACGTTATATGGTATTGCGTCATATGGTATAACGTTATAACGTATTACGTTATATGGTATAACGTCATATGGTATAAAGCTATAACGTATTACGTTATATGGTATAACGTAATAACTTATTACGTTATATGGTATAACGTCAAATGGTATAACGTTATAACGTATTGCGTTATATGGTATAACGTTATAACGTATTACGTTATATGGTATAACGTAATAACGTATTACGTTATATGGTATAACGTCATATGGTATAACGTTATAACGTATTACGTTATATGGTATAACGATATAACGTATTACGTTATATGGTATAACGTTATAACGTATTACGTTATATGGTATAACGTTATAACGTATTACGTTATATGGTATAACGTTATAACGTATTACGTTATGTGGTATATCGTCACATGGTATAACGTAATAACGTATTACGTTATACGGTATAACGTCATATGGTACAACGTTATAACGTATTACGTTATATGGTATAACGTTATAACGTAATACGTTATATGGTATAACGTTATAACGTAATACGTTATGTGGTATATCGTTATATGGTATAACGTAATAACGTATTACCTTATATGGTATAACGTCTTATGGTATAACGTTATAAAGTATTACGTTATATGTTATAACGTTATAACGTGTTACGTTATATGGTATAACGTTGTAACCTATTACGTTATATGGTATAACGTCATATAGTATAACGTTATAACGTATTACTTTATATGGTATAACGGTATAACGTATAACGTTATATGGTATAACGTTATAACGTATTACGTTATATGGTATAACGTTATAACGTATTACGTTATATGGTATAACGTCATATGGTATAACGTTATAACGTATTGCGTTATATGGTATAACGTTTTAACGTATTACGTTATATGGTATAACGTTATAACGTGTTACGTTATATGGTATAACGTCATATGGTATAACGTTATAACGTATTAAGTTATATGGTATAACGTCTTATGGTATAACGTCTTATGCTATAACGTTATAAAGTATTACGTTATATGGTATAGCGTCATATGGTATAACGTAATAACGTATTACGTTATATGGTATAACGGTATAAAGTTATAACGTATTACGTTATATGGTGTAACGTTATAACGTATTACGTTATGTGGTATAACGTCATATGGTAGAACGGTATAACGTATTACGTTATATGGTTTAACGTTATAACGTATTACGTTATATGGTATAACGTCATATAGTATAACGTTATAACGTATTACGTTATATGGTATAACGTCATATGGTATAACGTTATAACGTATTACGTTATCTGGTATTGCGTCATATGGTATAACGTTATAACGTATTACGTTATATGGTATAACGTTATAACGTATTACGTTATATGGTATAACGTAATAACGTATTACGTTATATGGTATAACGTCATATGGTATAACGTTATAACGTATTAAGTTATATGGTATAACGTCATATGGTATAACGTTATAACGTATTACGTTATATGGTATAACGTTATAACGTATTACGTTATATGGTATAACGGTATAACGTATTACGTTATATGGTTTAACGTTATAACGTATTACGTTATATGGTATAACGTCATATGGTATAACGTTATAACGTATTAAGTTATATGGTATAACGTCATATGGTATAACGTTATAACGTATTACGTTATATGGTATAACGTTATAACGTATTACGTTATATGGTATAACGGTATAACGTATTACGTTATATGGTTTAACGTTATATCGTATTACGTTATATGGTATAACGTTATAACGTATTACGTTATATGGTATAACGTTATAACGTATTACGTTATGTGGTATATCGTCACATGGTATAACGTAATAACGTATAACGTTATAAAGTATTACGTTATATGTTATAACGTTATAACGTGTTACGTTATATGGTATAACGTTATAACGTATTACGTTATATGGTATAACGTCATATAGTATAACGTTATAACGTATTACGTTATATGGTATAACGTCATATGGTATAACGTTATAACGTATTACGTTATCTGGTATTGCGTCATATGGTATAACGTTATAACGTATTACGTTATATGGTATAACGTTATAACGTATTACGTTATATGGTATAACGTAATAACGTATTACGTTATATGGTATAACGTCATATGGTATAACGTTATAACGTATTACGTTATATGGTATTGCGTCATATGGTATAACGTTATAACGTATTACGTTATATGGTATAACGTAATAACGTATTACGTTATATGGTATATCGTCATATGGTATAACGTTATAACGTATTACGTTATATGGTATAACGGTATAACGTATTACGTTATATGGTATAACGTTATAACGTATTACGTTATATGGTATAACGTTATAACGTATTACGTTATGTGGTATATCGTCACATGGTATAACGTAATAACGTATAACGTTATAAAGTATTACGTTATATGTTATAACGTTATAACGTGTTACGTTATATGGTATAACGGTATAACGTATTACGTTATATGGTATAACGTCATATGGTATAACGTTGTAACGTATTACGATATATGGTATAACGTTATAACGTATTACGTTATATGGTATAACGTTATAACGTATTACGTTATATGATATAACGTTATAACGTATTACGTTATATGGTATAACGGTATAACGTTATAACGTATTACGTTATATGTTATAACGTAATAACGTATTACGTTATATGGTATAACGTCATATGGTATAACGTTATAACGTATTACGTTATATGGTATAACGTCATAAGGTATAACGTTATAACGTATTACGTTATATGGTATAACGATATAACGTATTACGTTATATGGTATAACGATATAACGTATTACGTTATATGGTATAACGTTATAAAGTATAACGTTATATGGTATAACGTTATAACGTATTAAGTTATATGGTATAACGTCATATGGTATAACGTTATAAAGTATTATGTTATATGGTATAACGGTATAAAGTTATAACGTATTACGTTATATGGTGTATCGTTATAACGTATTACGTTATATGGTATAACGTTATAACGTAATACGTTATGTGGTATATCGTTATATGGTATAACGTAATAACGTATTACGTTATATGGTATAACGTCTTATGGTATAACGTCTTATGGTATAACGTTATAAAGTATTACGTTATATGTTATAACGTTATAACGTATTACGTTATATGGTATAACGTTATAACGTATTACGCTATATGGTATAACGTTATAACGTATTACGTTATATGGTATAACGTCATATGGTATAACGTTATAACGTATTACGTTATATGGTATAACGTAATAACGTATTACGTTATATGGTATAACTTCATATGGTATAACGTTATAACGTATTACGTTATATGGTATAACGGTATAACGTATTACGTTATATGGTTTAACGTTATAACGTATTACGTTATATGGTTTAACGTTATAACGTATTACGTTATATGGTATAACTTCATATAGTATAACGTTATAACGTATTACGTTATATGGTATAACGTCATATGGTATAACGTTATAACGTATTACGTTATATGGTATTGCGTCATATGGTATAACGTTATAACGTATTACGTTATATGGTATAACGTTATGACGTATTACGTTATATGGTATAACGTAATAACGTATTACGTTATATGGTATAACGTCATATGGTATAACGTTATAACGTATTACGTTATATGGTATAACGTAATAACGTATTACGTTATATGGTATAACTTCATATGGAATAACTTTATAACGTATTACGTTATATGGTATAACGTTATAACGTATTACGTTATATGGTATAACGTTATAACGTATTACGTTATATGGTATAACGTCATATAGTATAACGTTATAACGTATTACGTTATATGGTATAACGTCATATGGTATAACGTTATAACGTATTACGTTATCTGGTATTGCGTCATATGGTATAACGTTATAACGTATTACGTTATATGGTATAACGTTATAACGTATTACGTTATGTGGTATATCGTCACATGGTATAACGTAATAACGTATAACGTTATAAAGTATTACGTTATATGTTATAACGTTATAACGTGTTACGTTATATGGTATAACGTTATAACGTATTACGTTATATGGTATAACGTCATATAGTATAACGTTATAACGTATTACGTTATATGGTATAACGTCATATGGTATAACGTTATAACGTATTACGTTATCTGGTATTGCGTCATATGGTATAGCGTTATAACGTATTACGTTATATGGTATAACGTTATAACGTATTACGTTATATGGTATAACGTAATAACGTATTACGTTATATGGTATAACGTCATATGGTATAACGTTATAACGTATTACGTTATATGGTATTGCGTCATATGGTATAACGTTATAACGTATTACGTTATATGGTATAACGTTATAACGTATTACGTTATATGGTATAACGTAATAACGTATTACGTTATATGGTATATCGTCATATGGTATAACGTTATAACGTATTACGTTATATGGTATAACGGTATAACGTATTACGTTATATGTTATAACGTTATAACGTATTACGTTATATGGTATAACGTTATAACGTATTACGTTATGTGGTATATCGTCACATGGTATAACGTAATAACGTATAACGTTATAAAGTATTACGTTATATGTTATAACGTTATAACGTGTTACGTTATATGGTATAACGGTATAACGTATTACGTTATATGGTATAACGTCATATGGTATAACGTTGTAACGTATTACGATATATGGTATAACGTTATAACGTATTACGTTATATGGTATAACGTTATAACGTATTACGTTATATGATATAACGTTATAACGTATTACGTTATATGGTATAACGGTATAACGTTATAACGTATTACGTTATATGTTATAACGTAATAACGTATTACGTTATATGGTATAACGTCATAATGTATAACGTTATAACGTATTACGTTATATGGTATAACGTCATAAGGTATAACGTTATAACGTATTACGTTATATGGTATAACGATATAACGTATTACGTTATATGGTATAACGATATAACGTATTACGTTATATGGTATAACGTTATAAAGTATAACGTTATATGGTATAACGTTATAACGTATTAAGTTATATGGTATAACGTCATATGGTATAACGTTATAAAGTATTATGTTATATGGTATAACGGTATAAAGTTATAACGTATTACGTTATATGGTGTATCGTTATAACGTATTACGTTATATGGTATAACGTTATAACGTAATACGTTATGTGGTATATCGTTATATGGTATAACGTAATAACGTATTACGTTATATGGTATAACGTCTTATGGTATAACGTCTTATGGTATAACGTTATAAAGTATTACGTTATATGTTATAACGTTATAACGTATTACGTTATATGGTATAACGTTATAACGTATTACGCTATATGGTATAACGTTATAACGTATTACGTTATATGGTATAACGTCATATGGTATAACGTTATAACGTATTACGTTATATGGTATAACGTAATAACGTATTACGTTATATGGTATAACTTCATATGGTATAACGTTATAACGTATTACGTTATATGGTATAACGGTATAACGTATTACGTTATATGGTTTAACGTTATAACGTATTACGTTATATGGTTTAACGTTATAACGTATTACGTTATATGGTATAACTTCATATAGTATAACGTTATAACGTATTACGTTATATGGTATAACGTCATATGGTATAACGTTATAACGTATTACGTTATATGGTATTGCGTCATATGGTATAACGTTATAACGTATTACGTTATATGGTATAACGTTATGACGTATTACGTTATATGGTATAACGTAATAACGTATTACGTTATATGGTATAACGTCATATGGTATAACGTTATAACGTATTACGTTATATGGTATAACGTAATAACGTATTACGTTATATGGTATAACTTCATATGGTATAACGTTATAACGTATTACGTTATATGGTATAACGTTATAACGTATTACGTTATATGGTATAACGTTATAACGTATTACGTTATATGGTATAACGTCATATAGTATAACGTTATAACGTATTACGTTATATGGTATAACGTCATATGGTATAACGTTATAACGTATTACGTTATCTGGTATTGCGTCATATGGTATAACGTTATAACGTATTACGTTATATGGTATAACGTTATAACGTATTACGTTATGTGGTATATCGTCACATGGTATAACGTAATAACGTATAACGTTATAAAGTATTACGTTATATGTTATAACGTTATAACGTGTTACGTTATATGGTATAACGTTATAACGTATTACGTTATATGGTATAACGTCATATAGTATAACGTTATAACGTATTACGTTATATGGTATAACGTCATATGGTATAACGTTATAACGTATTACGTTATCTGGTATTGCGTCATATGGTATAACGTTATAACGTATTACGTTATATGGTATAACGTTATAACGTATTACGTTATATGGTATAACGTAATAACGTATTACGTTATATGGTATAACGTCATATGGTATAACGTTATAACGTATTACGTTATATGGTATAACGTTATAACGTATTACGTTATATGGTATAACGTAATAACGTATTACGTTATATGGTATAACGTCATATGGTATAACGTTATAACGTATTACGTTATATGGTATAACGTAATAACGTATTACGTTATATGGTATAACGTCATATGGTATAACGTTATAACATATTACGTTATATGGTATAACGTCATATGGTATAACGTTATAACGTATTAAGTTATATGGTATAACGTCATATGGTATAACGTTATAACGTATTACGTTATATGGTATAACGTTATAACGTATTACGTTATATGGTATAACGGTATAACGTATTACGTTATATGGTTTAACGTTATAACGTATTACGTTATATGGTATAACGTTATAACGTATTACGTTATATGGTATAACGTCATATAGTATAACGTTATACCGTATTACGTTATATGGTATAACGTCATATGGTATAACGTTATAACGTATTACGTTATATGGTATTGCGTCATATGGTATAACGTTATAACGTATTACGTTATATGGTATAACGTTAAAACGTATTACGTTATATGGTATAACGTAATAACGTATTACGTTATATGGTATATCGTCATATGGTATAACGTTATAACGTATTACGTTATATGGTATAACGTAATAACGTATTACGTTATATGGTATAACGTCATATGGTATAACGTTATAACGTATTACGTTATATGGTATAACGTTATAACGTATTACGTTATATGGTATAACGTAATAACGTATTACGTTATGTGGTATATCGTCACATGGTTTAACGTAATAACGTATTACGTTATATGGTATAACGTCATATGGTATAAAGCTATAACGTATTACGTTATATGGTATAACGTAATAACTTATTACGTTATATGGTATAACGTCAAATGGTATAACGTTATAACGTATTGCGTTATATGGTATAACGTTATAACGTATTACGTTATATGGTATAACGTAATAACGTATTACGTTATATGGTATAACGTCATATGGTATAACGTTATAACGTATTACGTTATATGGTATAACGATATAACGTATTACGTTATATGGTATAACGTTATAACGTATTACGTTATATGGTATAACGTTATAACGTATTACGTTATATGGTATAACGTTATAACGTATTACGTTATGTGGTATATCGTCATATGGTATAACGTAATAACGTATTACGTTATATGGTATAACGTTATATGGTATAACGTTATAACGTATTACGTTATATGGTATAACGTTATAACGTATTACGTTATATGGTACAACGTCATATGGTATAACGTTATAACGTATTGCGTTATATGGTATAACGTTTTAACGTATTACGTTATATGGTATAACGTTATAACGTGTTACGTTATATGGTATAACGTCATATGGTATAACGTTATAACGTATTAAGTTATATGGTATAACGTCTTATGGTATAACGTCTTATGGTATAACGTTATAAAGTATTACGTTATATGGTATAGCGTCATATGGTATAACGTAATAACGTATTACGTTATATGGTATAACGGTATAAAGTTATAACGTATTACGTTATATGGTGTAACGTTATAACGTATTACGTTATATGGTATAACGTCATATGGTAGAACGGTATAACGTATTACGTTATATGGTTTAACGTTATAACGTATTACTTTATATGGTATAACGTTATAACGTATTACGTTATGTGGTATATCGTCACATGGTATAACGTAATAACGTATAACGTTATAAAGTATTACGTTATATGTTATAACGTTATAACGTGTTACGTTATATGGTATAACGTTATAACGTATTACGTTATATGGTATAACGTTATAACGTATTACGTTATATGGTATAACGGTATAACGTATTACGTTATATGGTTTAACGTTATAACGTATTACGTTATATGGTATAACGTCATATATTATAACGTTATAACGTATTACGTTATATGGTATAACGTTATAACGTATTACGTTATATGGTATAACGGTATAACGTATTACGTTATATGGTTTAACGTTATATCGTATTACGTTATATGGTATAACGTTATAACGTATTACGTTATATGGTATAACGTTATAACGTATTACGTTATGTGGTATATCGTCACATGGTATAACGTAATAACGTATAACGTTATAAAGTATTACGTTATATGTTATAACGTTATAACGTGTTACGTTATATGGTATAACGTTATAACGTATTACGTTATATGGTATAACGTCATATAGTATAACGTTATAACGTATTACGTTATATGGTATAACGTCATATGGTATAACGTTGTAACGTATTACGATATATGGTATAACGTTATAACGTATTACGTTATATGGTATAACGTTATAACGTATTACGTTATATGATATAACGTTATAACGTATTACGTTATATGGTATAACGGTATAACGTTATAACGTATTACGTTATATGTTATAACGTAATAACGTATTACGTTATATGGTATAACGTCATAATGTATAACGTTATAACGTATTACGTTATATGGTATAACGTCATAAGGTATAACGTTATAACGTATTACGTTATATGGTATAACGATATAACGTATTACGTTATATGGTATAACGATATAACGTATTACGTTATATGGTATAACGTTATAAAGTATAACGTTATATGGTATAACGTTATAACGTATTAAGTTATATGGTATAACGTCATATGGTATAACGTTATAAAGTATTATGTTATATGGTATAACGGTATAAAGTTATAACGTATTACGTTATATGGTGTATCGTTATAACGTATTACGTTATATGGTATAACGTTATAACGTAATACGTTATGTGGTATATCGTTATATGGTATAACGTAATAACGTATTACGTTATATGGTATAACGTCTTATGGTATAACGTCTTATGGTATAACGTTATAAAGTATTACGTTATATGTTATAACGTTATAACGTATTACGTTATATGGTATAACGTTATAACGTATTACGCTATATGGTATAACGTTATAACGTATTACGTTATATGGTATAACGTCATATGGTATAACGTTATAACGTATTACGTTATATGGTATAACGTAATAACGTATTACGTTATATGGTATAACTTCATATGGTATAACGTTATAACGTATTACGTTATATGGTATAACGGTATAACGTATTACGTTATATGGTTTAACGTTATAACGTATTACGTTATATGGTTTAACGTTATAACGTATTACGTTATATGGTATAACTTCATATAGTATAACGTTATAACGTATTACGTTATATGGTATAACGTCATATGGTATAACGTTATAACGTATTACGTTATATGGTATTGCGTCATATGGTATAACGTTCTAACGTATTACGTTATATGGTATAACGTTATGACGTATTACGTTATATGGTATAACGTAATAACGTATTACGTTATATGGTATAACGTCATATGGTATAACGTTATAACGTATTACGTTATATGGTATAACGTAATAACGTATTACGTTATATGGTATAACTTCATATGGTATAACGTTATAACGTATTACGTTATATGGTATAACGTTATAACGTATTACGTTATATGGTATAACGTTATAACGTATTACGTTATATGGTATAACGTCATATAGTATAACGTTATGACGTATTACGTTATATGGTATAACGTCATATGGTATAACGTTATAACGTATTACGTTATCTGGTATTGCGTCATATGGTATAACGTTATAACGTATTACGTTATATGGTATAACGTTATAACGTATTACGTTATGTGGTATATCGTCACATGGTATAACGTAATAACGTATAACGTTATAAAGTATTACGTTATATGTTATAACGTTATAACGTGTTACGTTATATGGTATAACGTTATAACGTATTACGTTATATGGTATAACGTTATAACGTATTACGTTATATGGTATAACGTCATATAGTATAACGTTATGACGTATTACGTTATATGGTATAACGTCATATGGTATAACGTTATAACGTATTACGTTATCTGGTATTGCGTCATATGGTATAACGTTATAACGTATTACGTTATATGGTATAACGTTATAACGTATTACGTTATGTGGTATATCGTCACATGGTATAACGTAATAACGTATAACGTTATAAAGTATTACGTTATATGTTATAACGTTATAACGTGTTACGTTATATGGTATAACGTTATAACGTATTACGTTATATGGTATAACGTCATATAGTATAACGTTATAACGTATTACGTTATATGGTATAACGTCATATGGTATAACGTTATAACGTATTACGTTATCTGGTATTGCGTCATATGGTATAACGTTATAACGTATTACGTTATATGGTATAACGTTATAACGTATTACGTTATATGGTATAACGTAATAACGTATTACGTTATATGGTATAACGTCATATGGTATAACGTTATAACGTATTACGTTATATGGTATAACGTAATAACGTATTACGTTATATGGTATAACGTCATATGGTATAACGTTATAACATATTACGTTATATGGTATAACGTCATATGGTATAACGTTATAACGTATTCAGTTATATGGTATAACGTCATATGGTATAACGTTATAACGTATTACGTTATATGGTATAACGTTATAACGTATTACGTTATATGGTATAACGGTATAACGTATTACGTTATATGGTTTAACGTTATAACGTATTACGTTATATGGTATAACGTTATAACGTATTACGTTATATGGTATAACGTCATATAGTATAACGTTATACCGTATTACGTTATATGGTATAACGTCATATGGTATAACGTTATAACGTATTACGTTATATGGTATTGCGTCATATGGTATAACGTTATAACGTATTACGTTATATGGTATAACGTTAAAACGTATTACGTTATATGGTATAACGTAATAACGTATTACGTTATATGGTATATCGTCATATGGTATAACGTTATAACGTATTACGTTATATGGTATAACGTAATAACGTATTACGTTATATGGTATAACGTCATATGGTATAACGTTATAACGTATTACGTTATATGGTATAACGTTATAACGTATTACGTTATATGGTATAACGTAATAACGTATTACGTTATGTGGTATATCGTCACATGGTTTAACGTAATAACGTATTACGTTATATGGTATAACGTCATATGGTATAAAGCTATAACGTATTACGTTATATGGTATAACGTAATAACTTATTACGTTATATGGTATAACGTCAAATGGTATAACGTTATAACGTATTGCGTTATATGGTATAACGTTATAACGTATTACGTTATATGGTATAACGTAATAACGTATTACGTTATATGGTATAACGTCATATGGTATAACGTTATAACGTATTACGTTATATGGTATAACGATATAACGTATTACGTTATATGGTATAACGTTATAACGTATTACGTTATATGGTATAACGTTATAACGTATTACGTTATATGGTATAACGTTATAACGTATTACGTTATGTGGTATATCGTCATATGGTATAACGTAATAACGTATTACGTTATATGGTATAACGTTATATGGTATAACGTTATAACGTATTACGTTATATGGTATAACGTTATAACGTATTACGTTATATGGTACAACGTCATATGGTATAACGTTATAACGTATTGCGTTATATGGTATAACGTTTTAACGTATTACGTTATATGGTATAACGTTATAACGTGTTACGTTATATGGTATAACGTCATATGGTATAACGTTATAACGTATTAAGTTATATGGTATAACGTCTTATGGTATAACGTCTTATGGTATAACGTTATAAAGTATTACGTTATATGGTATAGCGTCATATGGTATAACGTAATAACGTATTACGTTATATGGTATAACGGTATAAAGTTATAACGTATTACGTTATATGGTGTAACGTTATAACGTATTACGTTATATGGTATAACGTCATATGGTAGAACGGTATAACGTATTACGTTATATGGTTTAACGTTATAACGTATTACTTTATATGGTATAACGTTATAACGTATTACGTTATGTGGTATATCGTCACATGGTATAACGTAATAACGTATAACGTTATAAAGTATTACGTTATATGTTATAACGTTATAACGTGTTACGTTATATGGTATAACGTTATAACGTATTACGTTATATGGTATAACGTTATAACGTATTACGTTATATGGTATAACGGTATAACGTATTACGTTATATGGTTTAACGTTATAACGTATTACGTTATATGGTATAACGTCATATATTATAACGTTATAACGTATTACGTTATATGGTATAACGTTATAACGTATTACGTTATATGGTATAACGGTATAACGTATTACGTTATATGGTTTAACGTTATATCGTATTACGTTATATGGTATAACGTTATAACGTATTACGTTATATGGTATAACGTTATAACGTATTACGTTATGTGGTATATCGTCACATGGTATAACGTAATAACGTATAACGTTATAAAGTATTACGTTATATGTTATAACGTTATAACGTGTTACGTTATATGGTATAACGTTATAACGTATTACGTTATATGGTATAACGTCATATAGTATAACGTTATAACGTATTACGTTATATGGTATAACGTCATATGGTATAACGTTATAACGTATTACGTTATCTGGTATTGCGTCATATGGTATAACGTTATAACGTATTACGTTATATGGTATAACGTTATAACGTATTACGTTATATGGTATAACGTAATAACGTATTACGTTATATGGTATAACGTCATATGGTATAACGTTATAACGTATTACGTTATATGGTATAACGTAATAACGTATTACGTTATATGGTATAACGTCATATGGTATAACGTTATAACATATTACGTTATATGGTATAACGTCATATGGTATAACGTTATAACGTATTAAGTTATATGGTATAACGTCATATGGTATAACGTTATAACGTATTACGTTATATGGTATAACGTTATAACGTATTACGTTATATGGTATAACGGTATAACGTATTACGTTATATGGTTTAACGTTATAACGTATTACGTTATATGGTATAACGTTATAACGTATTACGTTATATGGTATAACGTCATATAGTATAACGTTATACCGTATTACGTTATATGGTATAACGTCATATGGTATAACGTTATAACGTATTACGTTATATGGTATTGCGTCATATGGTATAACGTTATAACGTATTACGTTATATGGTATAACGTAATAACGTATTACGTTATGTGGTATATCGTCACATGGTTTAACGTAATAACGTATTACGTTATATGGTATAACGTCATATGGTATAAAGCTATAACGTATTACGTTATATGGTATAACGTAATAACTTATTACGTTATATGGTATAACGTCAAATGGTATAACGTTATAACGTATTGCGTTATATGGTATAACGTTATAACGTATTACGTTATATGGTATAACGTAATAACGTATTACGTTATATGGTATAACGTCATATGGTATAACGTTATAACGTATTACGTTATATGGTATAACGATATAACGTATTACGTTATATGGTATAACGTTATAACGTATTACGTTATATGGTATAACGTTATAACGTAATACGTTATATGGTATAACGTTATAACGTATTACGTTATGTGGTATATCGTCACATGGTGTAACGTAATAACGTATTACGTTATACGGTATAACGTCATATGGTACAACGTTATAACGTATTACGTTATATGGTATAACGTTATAACGTAATACGTTATATGGTATAACGTTATAACGTAATACGTTATGTGGTATATCGTTATATGGTATAACGTAATAACGTATTACCTTATATGGTATAACGTCTTATGGTATAACGTCTTATGGTATAACGTTATAAAGTATTACGTTATATGTTATAACGTTATAACGTGTTACGTTATATGGTATAACGTTGTAACCTATTACGTTATATGGTATAACGTCATATAGTATAACGTTATAACGTATTACTTTATATGGTATAACGGTATAACGTATTACGTTATATGGTATAACGTTATAACGTATTACGTTATACGGTATAACGTTATAACGTGTTACGTTAAGTGGTATATCGTCATATGGTATAACGTAAAAGCGTATTACGTTATATGTTATAACGTTATAACGTGTTACGTTATATGGTATAACGTTGTAACCTATTACGTTATATGGTATAACGTCATATAGTATAACGTTATAACGTATTACGTTATATGGTATAACGGTATAACGTATTACGTTATATGGTATAACGTTATAACGTATTACGTTATATGGTATAACGTAATAACGTATTACGTTATATGGTATAACGTCATATTTTATAACGTTATAACGTATTACGTTATATGGTATAACGTAATAACGTATTACGTTATGTGGTATATCGTCACATGGTTTAACGTAATAACGTATTACGTTATATGGTATAACGTCATATGGTATAAAGCTATAACGTATTACGTTATATGGTATAACGTAATAACTTATTACGTTATATGGTATAACGTCAAATGGTATAACGTTATAACGTATTGCGTTATATGGTATAACGTTATAACGTATTACGTTATATGGTATAACGTAATAACGTATTACGTTATATGGTATAACGTCATATGGTATAACGTTATAACGTATTACGTTATATGGTATAACGATATAACGTATTACGTTATATGGTATAACGTTATAACGTATTACGTTATATGGTATAACGTTATAACGTATTACGTTATATGGTATAACGTTATAACGTATTACGTTATGTGGTATATCGTCACATGGTATAACGTAATAACGTATTACGTTATACGGTATAACGTCATATGGTACAACGTTATAACGTATTACGTTATATGGTATAACGTTATAACGTAATACGTTATATGGTATAACGTTATAACGTAATACGTTATGTGGTATAACGTCATATGGTATAACGTTATAACGTATTAAGTTATATGGTATATCGTCATATGGTATAACGTTATAACGTATTACGTTATATGGTATAACGTAATAACGTATTACGTTATATGGTATAACGTCATATGGTATAACGTTATAACGTATTACGTTATATGGTATAACGTTATAACGTATTGCGTTATATGGTATAACGGTATAACGTATTACGTTATATGGTATAACGTCATATGGTATAACGTTGTAACGTATTACGATATATGGTATAACGTAATAACGTATTACGTTATATGGTATAACGTCATATGGTATAACGTTATAACGTATTACGTTATATGGTATAACGTAATAACGTATTACGTTATATGGTATAACGTAATAACGTATTACGTTATATGGTATAACGTCATATAGTATAACGTTATAACGTATTACGTTATATGGTATAACGTCATATGGTATAACGTTATAACGTATTACGTTATCTGGTATTGCGTCATATGGTATAACGTTATAACGTATTACGTTATATGGTATAACGTTATAACGTATTACGTTATATGGTATAACGTAATAACGTATTACGTTATATGGTATAACGTCATATGGTATAACGTTATAACGTATTAAGTTATATGGTATATCGTCATATGGTATAACGTTATAACGTATTACGTTATATGGTATAACGTAATAACGTATTACGTTATATGGTATAACGTCATATGGTATAACGTTATAACGTATTACGTTATATGGTATAACGTTATAACGTATTACGTTATATGGTATAACGGTATAACGTATTACGTTATATGGTATAACGTCATATGGTATAACGTTGTAACGTATTACGATATATGGTATAACGTAATAACGTATTACGTTATATGGTATAACGTCATATGGTATAACGTTATAACGTATTACGTTATATGGTATAACGTAATAACGTATTACGTTATATGGTATAACGTAATAACGTATTACGTTATATGGTATAACGTCATATTTTATAACGTTATAACGTATTACGTTATATGGTATAACGTAATAACGTATTACGTTATATGGTATAACGTCATATTTTATAACGTTATAACGTATTACGTTATATGGTATAACGTAATAACGTATTACGTTATGTGGTATATCGTCACATGGTTTAACGTAATAACGTATTACGTTATATGGTATAACGTCATATGGTATAAAGCTATAACGTATTACGTTATATGGTATAACGTAATAACTTATTACGTTATATGGTATAACGTCAAATGGTATAACGTTATAACGTATTGCGTTATATGGTATAACGTTATAACGTATTACGTTATATGGTATAACGTAATAACGTATTACGTTATATGGTATAACGTCATATGGTATAACGTTATAACGTATTACGTTATATGGTATAACGATATAACGTATTACGTTATATGGTATAACGTTATAACGTATTACGTTATATGGTATAACGTTATAACGTATTACGTTATATGGTATAACGTTATAACGTATTACGTTATGTGGTATATCGTCACATGGTATAACGTAATAACGTATTACGTTATACGGTATAACGTCATATGGTACAACGTTATAACGTATTACGTTATATGGTATAACGTTATAACGTAATACGTTATATGGTATAACGTTATAACGTAATACGTTATGTGGTATAACGTCATATGGTATAACGTTATAACGTATTAAGTTATATGGTATATCGTCATATGGTATAACGTTATAACGTATTACGTTATATGGTATAACGTAATAACGTATTACGTTATATGGTATAACGTCATATGGTATAACGTTATAACGTATTACGTTATATGGTATAACGTTATAACGTATTACGTTATATGGTATAACGGTATAACGTATTACGTTATATGGTATAACGTCATATGGTATAACGTTGTAACGTATTACGATATATGGTATAACGTAATAACGTATTACGTTATATGGTATAACGTCATATGGTATAACGTTATAACGTATTACGTTATATGGTATAACGTAATAACGTATTACGTTATATGGTATAACGTAATAACGTATTACGTTATATGGTATAACGTCATATAGTATAACGTTATAACGTATTACGTTATATGGTATAACGTCATATGGTATAACGTTATAACGTATTACGTTATCTGGTATTGCGTCATATGGTATAACGTTATAACGTATTACGTTATATGGTATAACGTTATAACGTATTACGTTATATGGTATAACGTAATAACGTATTACGTTATATGGTATAACGTCATATGGTATAACGTTATAACGTATTAAGTTATATGGTATATCGTCATATGGTATAACGTTATAACGTATTACGTTATATGGTATAACGTAATAACGTATTACGTTATATGGTATAACGTCATATGGTATAACGTTATAACGTATTACGTTATATGGTATAACGTTATAACGTATTACGTTATATGGTATAACGGTATAACGTATTACGTTATATGGTATAACGTCATATGGTATAACGTTGTAACGTATTACGATATATGGTATAACGTAATAACGTATTACGTTATATGGTATAACGTCATATGGTATAACGTTATAACGTATTACGTTATATGGTATAACGTAATAACGTATTACGTTATATGGTATAACGTAATAACGTATTACGTTATATGGTATAACGTCATATTTTATAACGTTATAACGTATTACGTTATATGGTATAACGTAATAACGTATTACGTTATGTGGTATATCGTCACATGGTTTAACGTAATAACGTATTACGTTATATGGTATAACGTCATATGGTATAAAGCTATAACGTATTACGTTATATGGTATAACGTAATAACTTATTACGTTATATGGTATAACGTCAAATGGTATAACGTTATAACGTATTGCGTTATATGGTATAACGTTATAACGTATTACGTTATATGGTATAACGTAATAACGTATTACGTTATATGGTATAACGTCATATGGTATAACGTTATAACGTATTACGTTATATGGTATAACGATATAACGTATTACGTTATATGGTATAACGTTATAACGTATTACGTTATATGGTATAACGTTATAACGTATTACGTTATATGGTATAACGTTATAACGTATTACGTTATATGGTATAACGTTATAACGTATTACGTTATGTGGTATATCGTCACATGGTATAACGTAATAACGTATTACGTTATACGGTATAACGTCATATGGTACAACGTTATAACGTATTACGTTATATGGTATAACGTTATAACGTAATACGTTATATGGTATAACGTTATAACGTAATACGTTATGTGGTATATCGTTATATGGTATAACGTAATAACGTATTACCTTATATGGTATAACGTCTTATGGTATAACGTTATAAAGTATTACGTTATATGTTATAACGTTATAACGTGTTACGTTATATGGTATAACGTTGTAACCTATTACGTTATATGGTATAACGTCATATAGTATAACGTTATAACGTATTACTTTATATGGTATAACGGTATAACGTATAACGTTATATGGTATAACGTTATAACGTATTACGTTATATGGTATAACGTTATAACGTATTACGTTATATGGTATAACGTCATATGGTATAACGTTATAACGTATTGCGTTATATGGTATAACGTTTTAACGTATTACGTTATATGGTATAACGTTATAACGTGTTACGTTATATGGTATAACGTCATATGGTGTAACGTTATAACGTATTAAGTTATATGGTATAACGTCTTATGGTATAACGTCTTATGCTATAACGTTATAAAGTATTACGTTATATGGTATAGCGTCATATGGTATAACGTTATAACGTATTACGTTATATGGTATAACGTCATATGGTATAACGTTATAACGTATTGCGTTATATGGTATAACGTTTTAACGTATTACGTTATATGGTATAACGTTATAACGTGTTACGTTATATGGTATAACGTCATATGGTGTAACGTTATAACGTATTACGTTATATGGTATAACGTCATATGGTAGAACGGTATAACGTATTACGTTATATGGTTTAACGTTATAACGTATTACTTTATATGGTATAACGTTATAACGTATTACGTTATGTGGTATATCGTCACATGGTATAACGTAATAACATATAACGTTATAAAGTATTACGTTATATGTTATAACGTTATAACGTGTTACGTTATATGGTATAACGTTATAACGTATTACGTTATATGGTATAACGTCATATAGTATAACGTTATAACGTATTACGTTATATGGTATAACGTCATATGGTATAACGTTATAACGTATTACGTTATCTGGTATTGCGTCATATGGTATAACGTTATAACGTATTACGTTATATGGTATAACGTTATAACGTATTACGTTATATGGTATAACGTAATAACGTATTACGTTATATGGTATAACGTCATATGGTATAACGTTATAACGTATTAAGTTATATGGTATAACGTCATATGGTATAACGTTATAACGTATTACGTTATATGGTATAACGTTATAACGTATTACGTTATATGTTATAACGGTATAACGTATTACGTTATATGGTTTAACGTTATAACGTATTACGTTATATGGTATAACGTCATATGATATAACGTTATAACGTATTAAGTTATATGGTATAACGTCATATGGTATAACGTTATAACGTATTACGTTATATGGTATAACGTTATAACGTATTACGTTATATGGTATAACGGTATAACGTATTACGTTATATGGTTTAACGTTATATCGTATTACGTTATATGGTATAACGTTATAACGTATTACGTTATATGGTATAACGTTATAACGTATTACGTTATGTGGTATATCGTCACATGGTATAACGTAATAACGTATAACGTTATAAAGTATTACGTTATATGTTATAACGTTATAACGTGTTACGTTATATGGTATAACGTTATAACGTATTACGTTATATGGTATAACGTCATATAGTATAACGTTATAACGTATTACGTTATATGGTATAACGTCATATGGTATAACGTTATAACGTATTACGTTATCTGGTATTGCGTCATATGGTATAACGTTATAACGTATTACGTTATATGGTATAACGTTATAACGTATTACGTTATATGGTATAACGTAATAACGTATTACGTTATATGGTATAACGTCATATGGTATAACGTTATAACGTATTACGTTATATGGTATTGCGTCATATGGTATAACGTTATAACGTATTACGTTATATGGTATAACGTTATAACGTATTACGTTATATGGTATAACGTAATAACGTATTACGTTATATGGTATATCGTCATATGGTATAACGTTATAACGTATTACGTTATATGGTATAACGGTATAACGTATTACGTTATATGGTATAACGTTATAACGTATTACGTTATATGGTATAACGTTATAACGTATTACGTTATGTGGTATATCGTCACATGGTATAACGTAATAACGTATAACGTTATAAAGTATTACGTTATATGTTATAACGTTATAACGTGTTACGTTATATGGTATAACGGTATAACGTATTACGTTATATGGTATAACGTCATATGGTATAACGTTGTAACGTATTACGATATATGGTATAACGTTATAACGTATTACGTTATATGGTATAACGTTATAACGTATTACGTTATATGATATAACGTTATAACGTATTACGTTATATGGTATAACGGTATAACGTTATAACGTATTACGTTATATGTTATAACGTAATAACGTATTACGTTATATGGTATAACGTCATATGGTATAACGTTATAACGTATTACGTTATATGGTATAACGTCATAAGGTATAACGTTATAACGTATTACGTTATATGGTATAACGATATAACGTATTACGTTATATGGTATAACGATATAACGTATTACGTTATA
This sequence comes from Bombus huntii, assembly GCF_024542735.1. Lineage (NCBI taxonomy): Eukaryota > Metazoa > Arthropoda > Insecta > Hymenoptera > Apidae > Bombus > Bombus huntii. Next base: position 668,213 of record NW_026099317.1, on the reverse strand, counting down.
TGGTATAACGTTATAAAGTATAACGTTATATGGTATAACGTTATAACGTATTAAGTTATATGGTATAACGTCATATGGTATAACGTTATAAAGTATTATGTTATATGGTATAACGGTATAAAGTTATAACGTATTACGTTATATGGTGTATCGTTATAACGTATTACGTTATATGGTATAACGTTATAACGTATTACGTTATATGGTATAACGTTATAACGTAATACGTTATGTGGTATATCGTTATATGGTATAACGTAATAACGTATTACGTTATATGGTATAACGTCTTATGGTATAACGTCTTATGGTATAACGTTATAAAGTATTACGTTATATGTTATAACGTTATAACGTATTACGTTATATGGTATAACGTTATAACGTATTACGCTATATGGTATAACGTTATAACGTATTACGTTATATGGTATAACGTCATATGGTATAACGTTATAACGTATTACGTTATATGGTATAACGTAATAACGTATTACGTTATATGGTATAACTTCATATGGTATAACGTTATAACGTATTACGTTATATGGTATAACGGTATAACGTATTACGTTATATGGTTTAACGTTATAACGTATTACGTTATATGGTTTAACGTTATAACGTATTACGTTATATGGTATAACTTCATATAGTATAACGTTATAACGTATTACGTTATATGGTATAACGTCATATGGTATAACGTTATAACGTATTACGTTATATGGTATTGCGTCATATGGTATAACGTTATAACGTATTACGTTATGTGGTATAACGTTATGACGTATTACGTTATATGGTATAACGTAATAACGTATTACGTTATATGGTATAACGTCATATGGTATAACGTTATAACGTATTACGTTATATGGTATAACGTAATAACGTATTACGTTATATGGTATAACTTCATATGGTATAACGTTATAACGTATTACGTTATATGGTATAACGTTATAACGTATTACGTTATATGTTATAACGTTATAACGTGTTACGTTATATGGTATAACGTTGTAACCTATTACGTTATATGGTATAACGTCATATAGTATAACGTTATAACGTATTACTTTATATGGTATAACGGTATAACGTATAACGTTATATGGTATAACGTTATAACGTATTACGTTATATGGTATAACGTTATAACGTATTACGTTATATGGTATAACGTCATATGGTATAACGTTATAACGTATTGCGTTATATGGTATAACGTTTTAACGTATTACGTTATATGGTATAACGTTATAACGTGTTACGTTATATGGTATAACGTCATATGGTGTAACGTTATAACGTATTAAGTTATATGGTATAACGTCTTATGGTATAACGTTATAACGTATTACGTTATCTGGTATTGCGTCATATGGTATAACGTTATAACGTATTACGTTATATGGTATAACGTTATAACGTATTACGTTATATGGTATAACGTAATAACGTATTACGTTATATGGTATAACGTCATATGGTATAACGTTATAACGTATTACGTTATATGGTATAACGTAATAACGTATTACGTTATATGGTATAACGTCATATGGTATAACGTTATAACATATTACGTTATATGGTATAACGTCATATGGTATAACGTTATAACGTATTAAGTTATATGGTATAACGTCATATGGTATAACGTTATAACGTATTACGTTATATGGTATAACGTTATAACGTATTACGTTATATGGTATAACGGTATAACGTATTACGTTATATGGTTTAACGTTATAACGTATTACGTTATATGGTATAACTTTATAACGTATTACGTTATATGGTATAACGTCATATAGTATTACGTTATACCGTATTACGTTATATGGTATAACGTCATATGGTATAACGTTATAACGTATTACGTTATATGGTATTGCGTCATATGGTATAACGTTATAACGTATTACGTTATATGGTATAACGTTAAAACGTATTACGTTATATGGTATAACGTAATAACGTATTACGTTATATGGTATATCGTCATATGGTATAACGTTATAACGTATTACGTTATATGGTATAACGTAATAACGTATTACGTTATATGGTATAACGTCATATGGTATAACGTTATAACGTATTACGTTATATGGTATAACGTTATAACGTATTACGTTATATGGTATAACGTAATAACGTATTACGTTATGTGGTATATCGTCACATGGTTTAACGTAATAACGTATTACGTTATATGGTATAACGTCATATGGTATAAAGCTATAACGTATTACGTTATATGGTATAACGTTATAACGTATTACGTTATATGGTATAACGTTATAAAGTATAACGTTATATGGTATAACGTTATAACGTATTAAGTTATATGGTATAACGTCATATGGTATAACGTTATAAAGTATTATGTTATATGGTATAACGGTATAAAGTTATAACGTATTACGTTATATGGTGTATCGTTATAACGTATTACGTTATATGGTATAACGTAATAACGTATTACGTTATATGGTATAACTTCATATGGTATAACGTTATAACGTATTACGTTATATGGTATAACGTTATAACGTATTACGTTATATGGTATAACGTTATAACGTATTACGTTATATGGTATAACGTTATAACGTATTACGTTATATGGTATAACGTAATAACGTATTACGTTATGTGGTATATCGTCACATGGTTTAACGTAATAACGTATTACGTTATATGGTATAACGTCATATGGTATAAAGCTATAACGTATTACGTTATATGGTATAACGTTATAACGTATTACGTTATATGGTATAACGTTATAAAGTATAACGTTATATGGTATAACGTTATAACGTATTAAGTTATATGGTATAACGTCATATGGTATAACGTTATAAAGTATTATGTTATATGGTATAACGGTATAAAGTTATAACGTATTACGTTATATGGTGTATCGTTATAACGTATTACGTTATATGGTATAACGTAATAACGTATTACGTTATATGGTATAACTTCATATGGTATAACGTTATAACGTATTACGTTATATGGTATAACGTTATAACGTATTACGTTATATGGTATAACGTTATAACGTATTACGTTATATGGTATAACGTCATATAGTATAACGTTATAACGTATTACGTTATATGGTATAACGTCATATGGTATAACGTTATAACGTATTACGTTATCTGGTATTGCGTCATATGGTATAACGTTATAACGTATTACGTTATATGGTATAACGTTATAACGTATTACGTTATGTGGTATATCGTCACATGGTATAACGTAATAACGTATAACGTTATAAAGTATTACGTTATATGTTATAACGTTATAACGTGTTACGTTATATGGTATAACGTTATAACGTATTACGTTATATGGTATAACGTCATATAGTATAACGTTATAACGTATTACGTTATATGGTATAACGTCATATGGTATAACGTTATAACGTATTACGTTATCTGGTATTGCGTCATATGGTATAACGTTATAACGTATTACGTTATATGGTATAACGTTATAACGTATTACGTTATATGGTATAACGTAATAACGTATTACGTTATATGGTATAACGTCATATGGTATAACGTTATAACGTATTACGTTATATGGTATAACGTAATAACGTATTACGTTATATGGTATAACGTCATATGGTGTAACGTTATAACATATTACGTTATATGGTATAACGTCATATGGTATAACGTTATAACGTATTAAGTTATATGGTATAACGTCATATGGTATAACGTTATAACGTATTACGTTATATGGTATAACGTTATAACGTATTACGTTATATGGTATAACGGTATAACGTATTACGTTATATGGTTTAACGTTATAACGTATTACGTTATATGGTATAACGTTATAACGTATTACGTTATATGGTATAACGTCATATAGTATAACGTTATACCGTATTACGTTATATGGTATAACGTCATATGGTATAACGTTATAACGTATTACGTTATATGGTATTGCGTCATATGGTATAACGTTATAACGTATTACGTTATATGGTATAACGTTAAAACGTATTACGTTATATGGTATCACGTAATAACGTATTACGTTATATGGTATATCGTCATATGGTATAACGTTATAACGTATTACGTTATATGGTATAACGTAATAACGTATTACGTTATATGGTATAACGTCATATGGTATAACGTTATAACGTATTACGTTATATGGTATAACGTTATAACGTATTACGTTATATGGTATAACGTAATAACGTATTACGTTATGTGGTATATCGTCACATGGTTTAACGTAATAACGTATTACGTTATATGGTATAACGTCATATGGTATAAAGCTATAACGTATTACGTTATATGGTATAACGTAATAACTTATTACGTTATATGGTATAACGTCAAATGGTATAACGTTATAACGTATTGCGTTATATGGTATAACGTTATAACGTATTACGTTATATGGTATAACGTAATAACGTATTACGTTATATGGTATAACGTCATATGGTATAACGTTATAACGTATTACGTTATATGGTATAACGATATAACGTATTACGTTATATGGTATAACGTTATAACGTATTACGTTATATGGTATAACGTTATAACGTATTACGTTATATGGTATAACGTTATAACGTATTACGTTATGTGGTATATCGTCATATGGTATAACGTAATAACGTATTACGTTATATGGTATAACGTTATATGGTATAACGTTATAACGTATTACGTTATATGGTATAACGTTATAACGTATTACGTTATATGGTACAACGTCATATGGTATAACGTTATAACGTATTGCGTTATATGGTATAACGTTTTAACGTATTACGTTATATGGTATAACGTTATAACGTGTTACGTTATATGGTATAACGTCATATGGTATAACGTTATAACGTATTAAGTTATATGGTATAACGTCTTATGGTATAACGTCTTATGGTATAACGTTATAAAGTATTACGTTATATGGTATAGCGTCATATGGTATAACGTAATAACGTATTACGTTATATGGTATAACGGTATAAAGTTATAACGTATTACGTTATATGGTGTAACGTTATAACGTATTACGTTATATGGTATAACGTCATATGGTAGAACGGTATAACGTATTACGTTATATGGTTTAACGTTATAACGTATTACTTTATATGGTATAACGTTATAACGTATTACGTTATGTGGTATATCGTCACATGGTATAACGTAATAACGTATAACGTTATAAAGTATTACGTTATATGTTATAACGTTATAACGTGTTACGTTATATGGTATAACGTTATAACGTATTACGTTATATGGTATAACGTCATATAGTATAACGTTATAACGTATTACGTTATATGGTATAACGTCATATGGTATAACGTTATAACGTATTACGTTATCTGGTATTGCGTCATATGGTATAACGTTATAACATATTACGTTATATGGTATAACGTTATAACGTATTACGTTATATGGTATAACGTAATAACGTATTACGTTATATGGTATAACGTCATATGGTATAACGTTATAACGTATTAAGTTATATGGTATAACGTCATATGGTATAACGTTATAACGTATTACGTTATATGGTATAACGTTATAACGTATTACGTTATATGGTATAACGGTATAACGTATTACGTTATATGGTTTAACGTTATAACGTATTACGTTATATGGTATAACGTCATATATTATAACGTTATAACGTATTACGTTATATGGTATAACGTTATAACGTATTACGTTATATGGTATAACGGTATAACGTATTACGTTATATGGTTTAACGTTATATCGTATTACGTTATATGGTATAACGTTATAACGTATTACGTTATATGGTATAACGTTATAACGTATTACGTTATGTGGTATATCGTCACATGGTATAACGTAATAACGTATAACGTTATAAAGTATTACGTTATATGTTATAACGTTATAACGTGTTACGTTATATGGTATAACGTTATAACGTATTACGTTATATGGTATAACGTCATATAGTATAACGTTATAACGTATTACGTTATATGGTATAACGTCATATGGTATAACGTTATAACGTATTACGTTATCTGGTATTGCGTCATATGGTATAACGTTATAACGTATTACGTTATATGGTATAACGTTATAACGTATTACGTTATATGGTATAACGTAATAACGTATTACGTTATATGGTATAACGTCATATGGTATAACGTTATAACGTATTACGTTATATGGTATAACGTAATAACGTATTACGTTATATGGTATAACGTCATATGGTATAACGTTATAACATATTACGTTATATGGTATAACGTCATATGGTATAACGTTATAACGTATTAAGTTATATGGTATAACGTCATATGGTATAACGTTATAACGTATTACGTTATATGGTATAACGTTATAACGTATTACGTTATATGGTATAACGGTATAACGTATTACGTTATATGGTTTAACGTTATAACGTATTACGTTATATGGTATAACGTTATAACGTATTACGTTATATGGTATAACGTCATATAGTATAACGTTATACCGTATTACGTTATATGGTATAACGTCATATGGTATAACGTTATAACGTATTACGTTATATGGTATTGCGTCATATGGTATAACGTTATAACGTATTACGTTATATGGTATAACGTTATAACGTATTACGTTATATGGTATAACGTAATAACGTATTACGTTATATGGTATATCGTCATATGGTATAACGTTATAACGTATTACGTTATATGGTATAACGTAATAACGTATTACGTTATATGGTATAACGTCATATGGTATAACGTTATAACGTATTACGTTATATGGTATAACGTTATAACGTATTACGTTATATGGTATAACGGTATAACGTATTACGTTATATGGTATAACGTCATATGGTATAACGTTGTAACGTATTACGATATATGGTATAACGTAATAACGTATTACGTTATATGGTATAACGTCATATGGTATAACGTTATAACGTATTACGTTATATGGTATAACGTAATAACGTATTACGTTATATGGTATAACGTCATATGGTATAACGTTATAACGTATTACGTTATATGGTATAACGTAATAACGTATTACGTTATGTGGTATATCGTCACATGGTTTAACGTAATAACGTATTACGTTATATGGTATAACGTCATATGGTATAAAGCTATAACGTATTACGTTATATGGTATAACGTAATAACTTATTACGTTATATGGTATAACGTCAAATGGTATAACGTTATAACGTATTGCGTTATATGGTATAACGTTATAACGTATTACTTTATATGGTATAACGTAATAACGTATTACGTTATATGGTATAACGTCATATGGTATAACGTTATAACGTATTACGTTATATGGTATAACGATATAACGTATTACGTTATATGGTATAACGTTATAACGTATTACGTTATATGGTATAACGTTATAACGTAATACGTTATATGGTATAACGTTATAACGTATTACGTTATGTGGTATATCGTCACATGGTGTAACGTAATAACGTATTACGTTATACGGTATAACGTCATATGGTACAACGTTATAACGTATTACGTTATATGGTATAACGTTATAACGTAATACGTTATATGGTATAACGTTCTAACGTAATACGTTATGTGGTATATCGTTATATGGTATAACGTAATAACGTATTACCTTATATGGTATAACGTCTTATGGTATAACGTCTTATGGTATAACGTTATAAAGTATTACGTTATATGTTATAACGTTATAACGTGTTACGTTATATGGTATAACGTTGTAACCTATTACGTTATATGGTATAACGTCATATAGTATAACGTTATAACGTATTACTTTATATGGTATAACGGTATAACGTATTACGTTATATGGTATAACGTTATAACGTATTACGTTATACGGTATAACGTTATAACGTGTTACGTTAAGTGGTATATCGTCATATGGTATAACGTAATAGCGTATTACGTTATATGTTATAACGTTATAACGTGTTACGTTATATGGTATAACGTTGTAACCTATTACGTTATATGGTATAACGTCATATAGTATAACGTTATAACGTATTACGTTATATGGTATAACGGTATAACGTATTACGTTATATGGTATAACGTTATAACGTATTACGTTATATGGTATAACGTAATAACGTATTACGTTATATGGTATAACGTCATATTTTATAACGTTATAACGTATTACGTTATATGGTATAACGTAATAACGTATTACGTTATGTGGTATATCGTCACATGGTTTAACGTAATAACGTATTACGTTATATGGTATAACGTCATATGGTATAAAGCTATAACGTATTACGTTATATGGTATAACGTAATAACTTATTACGTTATATGGTATAACGTCAAATGGTATAACGTTATAACGTATTGCGTTATATGGTATAACGTTATAACGTATTACGTTATATGGTATAACGTAATAACGTATTACGTTATATGGTATAACGTCATATGGTATAACGTTATAACGTATTACGTTATATCGTATAACGATATAACGTATTACGTTATATGGTATAACGTTATAACGTATTACGTTATATGGTATAACGTTATAACGTATTACGTTATATGGTATAACGTTATAACGTATTACGTTATGTGGTATATCGTCACATGGTATAACGTAATAACGTATTACGTTATACGGTATAACGTCATATGGTACAACGTTATAACGTATTACGTTATATGGTATAACGTTATAACGTAATACGTTATATGGTATAACGTTATAACGTAATACGTTATGTGGTATAACGTCATATGGTATAACGTTATAACGTATTAAGTTATATGGTATATCGTCATATGGTATAACGTTATAACGTATTACGTTATATGGTATAACGTAATAACGTATTACGTTATATGGTATAACGTCATATGGTATAACGTTATAACGTATTACGTTATATGGTATAACGTTATAACGTATTACGTTATATGGTATAACGGTATAACGTATTACGTTATATGGTATAACGTCATATGGTATAACGTTGTAACGTATTACGATATATGGTATAACGTAATAACGTATTACGTTATATGGTATAACGTCATATGGTATAACGTTATAACGTATTACGTTATATGGTATAACGTAATAACGTATTACGTTATATGGTATAACGTAATAACGTATTACGTTATATGGTATAACGTCATATAGTATAACGTTATAACGTATTACGTTATATGGTATAACGTCATATGGTATAACGTTATAACGTATTACGTTATCTGGTATTGCGTCATATGGTATAACGTTATAACGTATTACGTTATATGGTATAACGTTATAACGTATTACGTTATATGGTATAACGTAATAACGTATTACGTTATATGGTATAACGTCATATGGTATAACGTTATAACGTATTAAGTTATATGGTATATCGTCATATGGTATAACGTTATAACGTATTACGTTATATGGTATAACGTAATAACGTATTACGTTATATGGTATAACGTCATATGGTATAACGTTATAACGTATTACGTTATATGGTATAACGTTATAACGTATTACGTTATATGGTATAACGGTATAACGTATTACGTTATATGGTATAACGTCATATGGTATAACGTTGTAACGTATTACGATATATGGTATAACGTAATAACGTATTACGTTATATGGTATAACGTCATATGGTATAACGTTATAACGTATTACGTTATATGGTATAACGTAATAACGTATTACGTTATATGGTATAACGTAATAACGTATTACGTTATATGGTATAACGTCATATTTTATAACGTTATAACGCATTACGTTATATGGTATAACGTAATAACGTATTACGTTATGTGGTATATCGTCACATGGTTTAACGTAATAACGTATTACGTTATATGGTATAACGTCATATGGTATAAAGCTATAACGTATTACGTTATATGGTATAACGTAACAACTTATTACGTTATATGGTATAACGTCAAATGGTATAACGTTATAACGTATTGCGTTATATGGTATAACGTTATAACGTATTACGTTATATGGTATAACGTAATAACGTATTACGTTATATGGTATAACGTCATATGGTATAACGTTATAACGTATTACGTTATATGGTATAACGATATAACGTATTACGTTATATGGTATAACGTTATAACGTATTACGTTATATGGTATAACGTTATAACGTATTACGTTATATGGTATAACGTTATAACGTATTACGTTATGTGGTATATCGTCACATGGTATAACGTAATAACGTATTACGTTATACGGTATAACGTCATATGGTACAACGTTATAACGTATTACGTTATATGGTATAACGTTATAACGTAATACGTTATATGGTATAACGTTATAACGTAATACGTTATGTGGTATATCGTTATATGGTATAACGTAATAACGTATTACCTTATATGGTATAACGTCTTATGGTATAACGTTATAAAGTATTACGTTATATGTTATAACGTTATAACGTGTTACGTTATATGGTATAACGTTGTAACCTATTACGTTATATGGTATAACGTCATATAGTATAACGTTATAACGTATTACTTTATATGGTATAACGGTATAACGTATAACGTTATATGGTATAACGTTATAACGTATTACGTTATATGGTATAACGTTATAACGTATTACGTTATATGGTATAACGTCATATGGTATAACGTTATAACGTATTGCGTTATATGGTATAACGTTTTAACGTATTACGTTATATGGTATAACGTTATAACGTGTTACGTTATATGGTATAACGTCATATGGTATAACGTTATAACGTATTAAGTTATATGGTATAACGTCTTATGGTATAACGTCTTATGCTATAACGTTATAAAGTATTACGTTATATGGTATAGCGTCATATGGTATAACGTAATAACGTATTACGTTATATGGTATAACGGTATAAAGTTATAACGTATTACGTTATATGGTGTAACGTTATAACGTATTACGTTATATGGTATAACGTCATATGGTAGAACGGTATAACGTATTACGTTATATGGTTTAACGTTATAACGTATTACTTTATATGGTATAACGTTATAACGTATTACGTTATGTGGTATATCGTCACATGGTATAACGTAATAACGTATAACGTTATAAAGTATTACGTTATATGTTATAACGTTATAACGTGTTACGTTATATGGTATAACGTTATAACGTATTACGTTATATGGTATAACGTCATATAGTATAACGTTATAACGTATTACGTTATATGGTATAACGTCATATGGTATAACGTTATAACGTATTACGTTATCTGGTATTGCGTCATATGGTATAACGTTATAACGTATTACGTTATATGGTATAACGTTATAACGTATTACGTTATATGGTATAACGTAATAACGTATTACGTTATATGGTATAACGTCATATGGTATAACGTTATAACGTATTAAGTTATATGGTATAACGTCATATGGTATAACGTTATAACGTATTACGTTATATGGTATAACGTTATAACGTATTACGTTATATGGTATAACGGTATAACGTATTACGTTATATGGTTTAACGTTATAACGTATTACGTTATATGGTATAACGTCATATGGTATAACGTTATAACGTATTAAGTTATATGGTATAACGTCATATGGTATAACGTTATAACGTATTACGTTATATGGTATAACGTTATAACGTATTACGTTATATGGTATAACGGTATAACGTATTACGTTATATGGTTTAACGTTATATCGTATTACGTTATATGGTATAACGTTATAACGTATTACGTTATATGGTATAACGTTATAACGTATTACGTTATGTGGTATATCGTCACATGGTATAACGTAATAACGTATAACGTTATAAAGTATTACGTTATATGTTATAACGTTATAACGTGTTACGTTATATGGTATAACGTTATAACGTATTACGTTATATGGTATAACGTCATATAGTATAACGTTATAACGTATTACGTTATATGGTATAACGTCATATGGTATAACGTTATAACGTATTACGTTATCTGGTATTGCGTCATATGGTATAACGTTATAATGTATTACGTTATATGGTATAACGTTATAACGTATTACGTTATATGGTATAACGTAATAACGTATTACGTTATATGGTATAACGTCATATGGTATAACGTTATAACGTATTACGTTATATGGTATTGCGTCATATGGTATAACGTTATAACGTATTACGTTATATGGTATAACGTAATAACGTATTACGTTATATGGTATATCGTCATATGGTATAACGTTATAACGTATTACGTTATATGGTATAACGGTATAACGTATTACGTTATATGGTATAACGTTATAACGTATTACGTTATATGGTATAACGTTATAACGTATTACGTTATGTGGTATATCGTCACATGGTATAACGTAATAACGTATAACGTTATGTGGTATATCGTCACATGGTTTAACGTAATAACGTATTACGTTATATGGTATAACGTCATATGGTATAAAGCTATAACGTATTACGTTATATGGTATAACGTAACAACTTATTACGTTATATGGTATAACGTCAAATGGTATAACGTTATAACGTATTGCGTTATATGGTATAACGTTATAACGTATTACGTTATATGGTATAACGTCATATGGTATAACGTTATAACGTATTACGTTATATGGTATAACGATATAACGTATTACGTTATATGGTATAACGTTATAACGTATTACGTTATATGGTATAACGTTATAACGTATTACGTTATATGGTATAACGTTATAACGTATTACGTTATGTGGTATATCGTCACATGGTATAACGTAATAACGTATTACGTTATACGGTATAACGTCATATGGTACAACGTTATAACGTATTACGTTATATGGTATAACGTTATAACGTAATACGTTATATGGTATAACGTTATAACGTAATACGTTATGTGGTATATCGTTATATGGTATAACGTAATAACGTATTACCTTATATGGTATAACGTCTTATGGTATAACGTTATAAAGTATTACGTTATATGTTATAACGTTATAACGTGTTACGTTATATGGTATAACGTTGTAACCTATTACGTTATATGGTATAACGTCATATAGTATAACGTTATAACGTATTACTTTATATGGTATAACGGTATAACGTATAACGTTATATGGTATAACGTTATAACGTATTACGTTATATGGTATAACGTTATAACGTATTACGTTATATGGTATAACGTCATATGGTATAACGTTATAACGTATTGCGTTATATGGTATAACGTTTTAACGTATTACGTTATATGGTATAACGTTATAACGTGTTACGTTATATGGTATAACGTCATATGGTATAACGTTATAACGTATTAAGTTATATGGTATAACGTCTTATGGTATAACGTCTTATGCTATAACGTTATAAAGTATTACGTTATATGGTATAGCGTCATATGGTATAACGTAATAACGTATTACGTTATATGGTATAACGGTATAAAGTTATAACGTATTACGTTATATGGTGTAACGTTATAACGTATTACGTTATATGGTATAACGTCATATGGTAGAACGGTATAACGTATTACGTTATATGGTTTAACGTTATAACGTATTACTTTATATGGTATAACGTTATAACGTATTACGTTATGTGGTATATCGTCACATGGTATAACGTAATAACGTATAACGTTATAAAGTATTACGTTATATGTTATAACGTTATAACGTGTTACGTTATATGGTATAACGTTATAACGTATTACGTTATATGGTATAACGTCATATAGTATAACGTTATAACGTATTACGTTATATGGTATAACGTCATATGGTATAACGTTATAACGTATTACGTTATCTGGTATTGCGTCATATGGTATAACGTTATAACGTATTACGTTATATGGTATAACGTTATAACGTATTACGTTATATGGTATAACGTAATAACGTATTACGTTATATGGTATAACGTCATATGGTATAACGTTATAACGTATTAAGTTATATGGTATAACGTCATATGGTATAACGTTATAACGTATTACGTTATATGGTATAACGTTATAACGTATTACGTTATATGGTATAACGGTATAACGTATTACGTTATATGGTTTAACGTTATAACGTATTACGTTATATGGTATAACGTCATATGGTATAACGTTATAACGTATTAAGTTATATGGTATAACGTCATATGGTATAACGTTATAACGTATTACGTTATATGGTATAACGTTATAACGTATTACGTTATATGGTATAACGGTATAACGTATTACGTTATATGGTTTAACGTTATATCGTATTACGTTATATGGTATAACGTTATAACGTATTACGTTATATGGTATAACGTTATAACGTATTACGTTATGTGGTATATCGTCACATGGTATAACGTAATAACGTATAACGTTATAAAGTATTACGTTATATGTTATAACGTTATAACGTGTTACGTTATATGGTATAACGTTATAACGTATTACGTTATATGGTATAACGTCATATAGTATAACGTTATAACGTATTACGTTATATGGTATAACGTCATATGGTATAACGTTATAACGTATTACGTTATCTGGTATTGCGTCATATGGTATAACGTTATAATGTATTACGTTATATGGTATAACGTTATAACGTATTACGTTATATGGTATAACGTAATAACGTATTACGTTATATGGTATAACGTCATATGGTATAACGTTATAACGTATTACGTTATATGGTATTGCGTCATATGGTATAACGTTATAACGTATTACGTTATATGGTATAACGTTATAACGTATTACGTTATATGGTATAACGTAATAACGTATTACGTTATATGGTATATCGTCATATGGTATAACGTTATAACGTATTACGTTATATGGTATAACGGTATAACGTATTACGTTATATGGTATAACGTTATAACGTATTACGTTATATGGTATAACGTTATAACGTATTACGTTATGTGGTATATCGTCACATGGTATAACGTAATAACGTATAACGTTATAAAGTATTACGTTATATGTTATAACGTTATAACGTGTTACGTTATATGGTATAACGGTATAACGTATTACGTTATATGGTATAACGTCATATGGTATAACGTTATAACGTATTAAGTTATATGGTATAACGTCATATGGTATAACGTTATAAAGTATTATGTTATATGGTATAACGGTATAAAGTTATAACGTATTACGTTATATGGTGTATCGTTATAACGTATTACGTTATATGGTATAACGTTATAACGTAATACGTTATGTGGTATATCGTTATATGGTATAACGTAATAACGTATTACGTTATATGGTATAACGTCTTATGGTATAACGTCTTATGGTATAACGTTATAACGTATTACGTTATATGGTATAACGTCATATGGTATAACGTTATAACGTATTACGTTATATGGTATAACGTAATAACGTATTACGTTATATGGTATAACTTCATATGGTATAACGTTATAACGTATTACGTTATATGGTATAACGGTATAACGTATTACGTTATATGGTTTAACGTTATAACGTATTACGTTATATGGTTTAACGTTATAACGTATTACGTTATATGGTATAACTTCATATAGTATAACGTTATAACGTATTACGTTATATTTTATAACGTCATATGGTATAACGTTATAACGTATTACGTTATATGGTATTGCGTCATATGGTATAACGTTATAACGTATTACGTTATATGGTATAACGTTATGACGTATTACGTTATATGGTATAACGTAATAACGTATTACGTTATATGGTATAACGTCATATGGTATAACGTTATAACGTATTACGTTATATGGTATAACGTAATAACGTATTACGTTATATGGTATAACTTCATATGGTATAACGTTATAACGTATTACGTTATATGGTATAACGTTATAACGTATTACGTTATATGGTATAACGTTATAACGTATTACGTTATATGGTATAACGTCATATAGTATAACGTTATAACGTATTACGTTATATGGTATAACGTCATATGGTATAACGTTATAACGTATTACGTTATCTGGTATTGCGTCATATGGTATAACGTTATAACGTATTACGTTATATGGTATAACGTTATAACGTATTACGTTAAGTGGTATATCGTCACATGGTATAACGTAATAACGTATAACGTTATAAAGTATTACGTTATATGTTATAACGTTATAACGTGTTACGTTATATGGTATAACGTTATAACGTATTACGTTATATGGTATAACGTCATATAGTATAACGTTATAACGTATTACGTTATATGGTATAACGTCATATGGTATAACGTTATAACGTATTACGTTATCTGGTATTGCGTCATATGGTATAACGTTATAACGTATTACGTTATATGGTATAACGTTATAACGTATTACGTTATATGGTATAACGTTATAACGTATTACGTTATATGGTATAACGTAATAACGTATTACGTTATATGGTATATCGTCATATGGTATAACGTTATAACGTATTACGTTATATGGTATAACGGTATAACGTATTACGTTATATGGTATAACGTTATAACGTATTACGTTATATGGTATAACGTTATAACGTATTACGTTATGTGGTATATCGTCACATGGTATAACGTAATAACGTATAACGTTATAAAGTATTACGTTATATGTTATAACGTTATAACGTGTTACGATATATGGTATAACGGTATAACGTATTACGTTATATGGTATAACGTCATATGGTATAACGTTGTAACGTATTACGATATATGGTATAACGTTATAACGTATTACGTTATATGGTATAACGTTATAACGTATTACGTTATATGATATAACGTTATAACGTATTACGTTATATGGTATAACGGTATAACGTTATAACGTATTACGTTATATGTTATAACGTAATAACGTATTACGTTATATGGTATAACGTCATATGGTATAACGTTATAACGTATTACGTTATATGGTATAACGTCATAAGGTATAACGTTATAACGTATTACGTTATATGGTATAACGATATAACGTATTACGTTATATGGTATAACGATATAACGTATTACGTTATATGGTATAACGTTATAAAGTATAACGTTATATGGTATAACGTAATAACGTATTACGTTATATGGTATAACGTCATATGGTATAACGTTATAACGTATTACGTTATATGGTATAACGTAATAACGTATTACGTTATATGGTATAACTTCATATGGTATAACGTTATAACGTATTACGTTATATGGTATAACGTTATAACGTATTACGTTATATGGTATAACGTTATAACGTATTACGTTATATGGTATAACGTCATATAGTATAACGTTATAACGTATTACGTTATATGGTATAACGTCATATGGTATAACGTTATAACGTATTACGTTATCTGGTATTGCGTCATATGGTATAACGTTATAACGTATTACGTTATATGGTATAACGTTATAACGTATTACGTTATGTGGTATATCGTCACATGGTATAACGTAATAACGTATAACGTTATAAAGTATTACGTTATATGTTATAACGTTATAACGTGTTACGTTATATGGTATAACGTTATAACGTATTACGTTATATGGTATAACGTCATATAGTATAACGTTATAACGTATTACGTTATATGGTATAACGTCATATGGTATAACGTTATAACGTATTACGTTATCTGGTATTGCGTCATATGGTATAACGTTATAACGTATTACGTTATATGGTATAACGTTATAACGTATTACGTTATATGGTATAACGTAATAACGTATTACGTTATATGGTATAACGTCATATGGTATAACGTTATAACGTATTACGTTATATGGTATAACGTAATAACGTATTACGTTATATGGTATAACGTCATATGGTATAACGTTATAACATATTACGTTATATGGTATAACGTCATATGGTATAACGTTATAACGTATTACGTTATATGGTATAACGGTATAACGTATTACGTTATATGGTTTAACGTTATAACGTATTACGTTATATGGTATAACGTTATAACGTATTACGTTATATGGTATAACGTCATATAGTATAACGTTATACCGTATTACGTTATATGGTATAACGTCATATGGTATAACGTTATAACGTATTACGTTATATGGTATTGCGTCATATGGTATAACGTTATAACGTATTACGTTATATGGTATAACGTTAAAACGTATTACGTTATATGGTATAACGTAATAACGTATTACGTTATATGGTATATCGTCATATGGTATAACGTTATAACGTATTACGTTATATGGTATAACGTAATAACGTATTACGTTATATGGTATAACGTCATATGGTATAACGTTATAACGTATTACGTTATATGGTATAACGTTATAACGTATTACGTTATATGGTATAACGTAATAACGTATTACGTTATGTGGTATATCGTCACATGGTTTAACGTAATAACGTATTACGTTATATGGTATAACGTCATATGGTATAAAGCTATAACGTATTACGTTATATGGTATAACGTAATAACTTATTACGTTATATGGTATAACGTCAAATGGTATAACGTTATAACGTATTGCGTTATATGGTATAACGTTATAACGTATTACGTTATATGGTATAACGTAATAACGTATTACGTTATATGGTATAACGTCATATGGTATAACGTTATAACGTATTACGTTATATGGTATAACGATATAACGTATTACGTTATATGGTATAACGTTATAACGTATTACGTTATATGGTATAACGTTATAACGTATTACGTTATATGGTATAACGTTATAACGTATTACGTTATGTGGTATATCGTCATATGGTATAACGTAATAACGTATTACGTTATATGGTATAACGTTATATGGTATAACGTTATAACGTATTACGTTATATGGTATAACGTTATAACGTATTACGTTATATGGTATAACGTTTTAACGTATTACGTTATATGGTATAACGTTATAACGTGTTACGTTATATGGTATAACGTCATATGGTATAACGTTATAACGTATTAAGTTATATGGTATAACGTCTTATGGTATAACGTCTTATGGTATAACGTTATAAAGTATTACGTTATATGGTATAGCGTCATATGGTATAACGTAATAACGTATTACGTTATATGGTATAACGGTATAAAGTTATAACGTATTACGTTATATGGTGTAACGTTATAACGTATTACGTTATATGGTATAACGTCATATCTTAGAACGGTATAACGTATTACGTTATATGGTTTAACGTTATAACGTATTACTTTATATGGTATAACGTTATAACGTATTACGTTATGTGGTATATCGTCACATGGTATAACGTAATAACGTATAACGTTATAAAGTATTACGTTATATGTTATAACGTTATAACGTGTTACGTTATATGGTATAACGTTATAACGTATTACGTTATATGGTATAACGTCATATAGTATAACGTTATAACGTATTACGTTATATGGTATAACGTCATATGGTATAACGTTATAACGTATTACGTTATCTGGTATTGCGTCATATGGTATAACGTTATAACATATTACGTTATATGGTATAACGTTATAACGTATTACGTTATATGGTATAACGTAATAACGTATTACGTTATATGGTATAACGTCATATGGTATAACGTTATAACGTATTAAGTTATATGGTATAACGTCATATGGTATAACGTTATAACGTATTACGTTATATGGTATAACGTTATAACGTATTACGTTATGTGGTATATCGTCACATGGTATAACGTAATAACGTATAACGTTATAAAGTATTACGTTATATGTTATAACGTTATAACGTGTTACGTTATATGGTATAACGTTATAACGTATTACGTTATATGGTATAACGTCATATAGTATAACGTTATAACGTATTACGTTATATGGTATAACGTCATATGGTATAACGTTATAACGTATTACGTTATCTGGTATTGCGTCATATGGTATAACGTTATAACGTATTACGTTATATGGTATAACGTTATAACGTATTACGTTATATGGTATAACGTAATAACGAATTACGTTATATGGTATAACGTCATATGGTATAACGTTATAACGTATTACGTTATATGGTATAACGTAATAACGTATTACGTTATATGGTATAACGTCATATGGTATAACGTTATAACATATTACGTTATATGGTATAACGTCATATGGTATAACGTTATAACGTATTAAATTATATGGTATAACGTCATATGGTATAACGTTATAACGTATTACGTTATATGGTATAACGTTATAACGTATTACGTTATATGGTATAACGGTATAACGTATTACGTTATATGGTTTAACGTTATAACGTATTACGTTATATGGTATAACGTTATAACGTATTACGTTATATGGTATAACGTCATATAGTATAACGTTATACCGTATTACGTTATATGGTATAACGTCATATGGTATAACGTTATAACGTATTACGTTATATGGTATTGCGTCATATGGTATAACGTTATAACGTATTACGTTATATGGTATAACGTTATAACGTATTACGTTATATGGTATAACGTAATAACGTATTACGTTATATGGTATATCGTCATATGGTATAACGTTATAACGTATTACGTTATATGGTATAACGTAATAACGTATTACGTTATATGGTATAACGTCATATGGTATAACGTTATAACGTATTACGTTATATGGTATAACGTTATAACGTATTACGTTATATGGTATAACGGTATAACGTATTACGTTATATGGTATAACGTCATATGGTATAACGTTGTAACGTATTACGATATATGGTATAACGTAATAACGTATTACGTTATATGGTATAACGTCATATGGTATAACGTTATAACGTATTACGTTATATGGTATAACGTAATAACGTATTACGTTATATGGTATAACGTCATATGGTATAACGTTATAACGTATTACGTTATATGGTATAACGTAATAACGTATTACGTTATGTGGTATATCGTCACATGGTTTAACGTAATAACGTATTACGTTATATGGTATAACGTCATATGGTATAAAGCTATAACGTATTACGTTATATGGTATAACGTAATAACTTATTACGTTATATGGTATAACGTCAAATGGTATAACGTTATAACGTATTGCGTTATATGGTATAACGTTATAACGTATTACGTTATATGGTATAACGTAATAACGTATTACGTTATATGGTATAACGTCATATGGTATAACGTTATAACGTATTACGTTATATGGTATAACGATATAACGTATTACGTTATATGGTATAACGTTATAACGTATTACGTTATATGGTATAACGTTATAACGTAATACGTTATATGGTATAACGTTATAACGTATTACGTTATGTGGTATATCGTCACATGGTGTAACGTAATAACGTATTACGTTATACGGTATAACGTCATATGGTACAACGTTATAACGTATTACGTTATATGGTATAACGTTATAACGTAATACGTTATATGGTATAACGTTATAACGTAATACGTTATGTGGTATATCGTTATATGGTATAACGTAATAACGTATTACCTTATATGGTATAACGTCTTATGGTATAACGTCTTATGGTATAACGTTATAAAGTATTACGTTATATGTTATAACGTTATAACGTGTTACGTTATATGGTATAACGTTGTAACCTATTACGTTATATGGTATAACGTCATATAGTATAACGTTATAACGTATTACTTTATATGGTATAACGGTATAACGTATTACGTTATATGGTATAACGTTATAACGTATTACGTTATACGGTATAACGTTATAACGTGTTACGTTAAGTGGTATATCGTCATATGGTATAACGTAATAGCGTATTACGTTATATGTTATAACGTTATAACGTGTTACGTTATATGGTATAACGTTGTAACCTATTACGTTATATGGTATAACGTCATATAGTATAACGTTATAACGTATTACGTTATATGGTATAACGGTATAACGTATTACGTTATATGGTATAACGTTATAACGTATTACGTTATATGGTATAACGTTATAACGTGTTACGTTAAGTGGTATAACGTCATATGGTATAACGTTATAACGTATTACGTTATATGGTATAACGTTATAACGTATTACGTTATATGGTATAACGTTATAACGTATTACGTTATATGATATAACGTTATAACGTATTACGTTATATGGTATAACGGTATAACGTTATAACGTATTACGTTATATGTTATAACGTAATAACGTATTACGTTATATGGTATAACGTTATAACGGATTACGTTATATGGTATAACGTTATAACGTATTACGTTATATGGTATAACGTTATAACGTATTACGTTATATGGTATAACGTTATAACGTATTACGTTATGTGGTATATCGTCACATGGTATAACGTAATAACGTATTACGTTATATGATATAACGTCATATGGTATAACGTCTTATGGTATAACGTTATAAAGTATTACGTTATATGTTATAACGTTATAACGTATTACGTTATATGGTATA
Organism: Bombus huntii; assembly: GCF_024542735.1. Classification (NCBI taxonomy): domain Eukaryota; kingdom Metazoa; phylum Arthropoda; class Insecta; order Hymenoptera; family Apidae; genus Bombus; species Bombus huntii. The sequence goes on along the minus strand of NW_026099317.1, from coordinate 645,536 downwards.
ACGTTATAACGGATTACGTTATATGGTATAACGTTATAACGTATTACGTTATATGGTATAACGTCATATGGTATAACGTTATAACGTATTACGTTATATGGTATAACGTAATAACGTATTACGTTATATGGTATAACTTCATATGGTATAACGTAATAACGTATTACGTTATATGGTATAACTTCATATGGTATAACGTTATAACGTATTACGTTATATGGTATAACGTTATAACGTATTACGTTATATGGTATAACGGTATAACGTATTACGTTATATGGTTTAACGTTATAACGTATTACGTTATATGGTATAACGTTATAACGTATTACGTTATGTGGTATATCGTCACATGGTATAACGTAATAACGTATTACGTTATATGATATAACGTCATATGGTATAAAGCTATAACGTATTACGTTATATGGTATAACGTCATATGGTATAACGTTATAACGAATTGCGTTATATGGTATAACGCTATAACGTATTACGTTATATGGTATAACGTAATAACGTATTACGTTATATGGTATAACGTCATATGGTATAACGTTATAACGTATTACGTTATATGGTATAACGATATAACGTATTACGTTATATGGTATAACGATATAACGTATTACGTTATATGGTATAACGTTATAACGTATTACGTTATATGAGATAACGTTATAAAGTATTACGTTATATGGTATAACGTCATATGGTATAACGTTATAACGTATTACGTTATATGGTATAACGTTATAACGTGTTACGTTATATGGTATAACGTCATATGGTATAACGTTATAACGTATTAAGTTATATGGTATAACGTCATATGGTATAACGTTATAACGTATTACGTTATATGGTATAACGGTATAACGTTATAACGTATTACGTTATATGGTATAACGTAATAACGTATTACGTTATATGGTATAACGTCATATGGTATAACGTTATAACGTATTACTTTATATGGTATAACGTCATATGGTATAACGTTATAACGTATTACGTTATATGGTATAACGGTATAACGTATTACGTTATATGGTATAACGTTATAACGTATTACGTTATATGGCATAACGTTATAACGTATTACGTTATGTGGTATATCGTCATATGGTATAACGTAATAACGTATTACGTTATATGGTATAACGTTATAACGTATTACGTTATATGGTATAACGTTATAACGTATTACGTTATATGATATAACGTTATAAAGTATTACGTTATATGGTATAACGTTATAACGTATTACGTTATATGGTATAACGTTATAACGTATTACGTTATATGGTATAACGTCATATGGTATAACGTTATAACGTATTACGTTATATGGTATAACGTTATAACGTGTTACGTTATATGTTATAACGTCATATGGTATAACGTTATAACGTATTAAGTTATATGGAATAACGTCATATGGTATAACGTTATAACGTATTACGTTATATGGTATAACGGTATAACGTTATAACGTATTACGTTATATGGTATAACGTCATATGGTATAACGTTATAACGTATTACGTTATATGGTATAACGGTATAACGTATTACGTTATATGGTATAACGTTATAACGTATTACGTTATATGGCATAACGTTATAACGTATTACGTTATGTGGTATATCGTCATATGGTATAACGTAATAACGTATTACGTTATATGGTATAACGTTATATGGTATAACGTTATAACGTATTACGTTATATGGTATAACGTTATAACGTATTACGTTATATGGTATAACGTCATATGGTATAACGTTATAACGTATTGCGTTATATGGTATAACGTTATAACGTATTACGTTATATGGTATAACGTTATAACGTGTTACGTTATATGGTATAACGTCATATGGTATAACGTTATAACGTATTAAGTTATATGGTATAACGTCATATGGTATAACGTTATAACGTAATACGTTATGTGGTATATCGTTATATGGTATAACGTAATAACGTATTACGTTATATGGTATAACGTCTTATGGTATAACGTCTTATGGTATAACGATATAAAGTATTACGTTATATGGTAAAACGTCATATGGTATAACGTTATAACGTATTACGTTATATGGTATAACGTTATAACGTATTACGTTATATGGTATAACGTTATAACGTATTACGTTATATGATATAACGTTATAAAGTATTACGTTATATGGTATAACGTTATAACGTATTACGTTATATGGTATAACGTTATAACGTATTACGTTATATGGTATAACGTCATATGGTATAACGTTATAACGTATTACGTTATATGGTATAACGTTATAACGTGTTACGTTATATGGTATAACGTTATAACGTGTTACGTTATATGGTATAACGTCATATGGTATAGCGTCATATGGTATAACGTTATAACGTATTACGTTATATGGTATAACGTTATAACGTATTACGTTATATGGTATAACGTCATATGGTATAAAGTTATAACGTATTACGTTATATGGTATAACGTAATAACGTATTACGTTATATGGTATAACGTAATAACGTATTACGTTATATGGTATAACGTCATATGGTATAACGTTATAACGTATTGCTTTATATGGTATAACGTTATAACGTATTACGTTATATGGCATAACGTTATAACGTATTACGTTATGTGGTATATCGTCATATGGTATAACGTAATAACGTATTACGTTATATGGTATAACGTTATATGGTATAACGTTATAACGTATTACGTTATATGGAATAACGTTATAACGTATTACGTTATATGGTATAACGTCATATGGTATAACGTTATAACGTATTGCGTTATATGGTATAACGTTATAACGTATTACGTTATATGGTATAACGTTATAACGTGTTACGTTATATGGTATAACGTCATATGGTATAACGTTGTAACGTATTAAGTTATATGGTATAACGTCATATGGTATATCGTTATAACGTAATACGTTATGTGGTATATCGTTATATGGTATAACGTAATAACGTATTACGTTATATGGTATAACGTCTTATGGTATAACGTCTTATGGTATAACGTTATAAAGTATTACGTTATATGGTATAGCGTCATATGGTATAACGTAATAACGTATTACGTTATATGGTATAACGGTATAAAGTTATAACGTATTACGTTATATGGTGTAACGTTATAACGTATTACGTTATATGGTATAACGTCATATGGTAGAACGGTATAACGTATTACGTTATATGGTTTAACGTTATAACGTATTACGTTATATGGTATAACGTTATAACGTATTACGTTATGTGGTATATCGTCACATGGTATAACGTAATAACGTATAACGTTATAAAGTATTACGTTATATGTTATAACGTTATAACGTGTTACGTTATATGGTATAACGTTATAACGTATTACGTTATATGGTATAACGTCATATAGTATAACGTTATAACGTATTACGTTATATGGTATAACGTCATATGGTATAACGTTATAACGTATTACGTTATATGGTATTGCGTCATATGGTATAACGTTATAACGTATTACGTTGTATGGTATAACGTTATGACGTATTACGTTATATGGTATAACGTAATAACGTATTACGTTATATGGTATAACGTCATATGGTATAACGTTATAACGTATTACGTTATATGGTATAACGTAATAACGTAATACGTTATATGGTATAACGTTATAATGTAATACGTTATGTGGTATATCGTTATATGGTATAACGTAATAACGTATTACCTTATATGGTTTAACGTCTTATGGTATAACGTCTTATGGTATAACGTTATAAAGTATTACGTTATATGGTATAACGGTATAACGTTATAACGTATTACGTTATATGGTATAACGTAATAACGTATTACGTTATATGGTATAACGTCATACGGTATAACGTTATAACGTATTACGTTATATGGTATAACGTCATATGGTATAACGTTATAACGTATTACGTTATATGGTATAACGGTATAACGTATTACGTTATATGGTATAACGATATAACGTATTACGTTATATGGTATAACGTTATAAAGTATAACGTTATATGGTATAACGTCATATGGTATAACGGTATAACGTATTACGTTATATGGTTTAACGTTATAACGTATTACGTTATATGGTATAACGTTGTAACGTATTACGTTATGTGGTATATCGTCACATGGTATAACGTAATAACGTATTACGTTATATGGTATAACGTCATATGGTATAAAGCTATAACGTATTACGTTATATGATATAACGTAATAACGTATTACGTTATATGGTATAACGTCATATGGTATAACGTTATAACGTATTACGTTATATGGTATAACGTCATATGGTATAACGTTATAACGTATTACGTTATATGGTATAACGGTATAACGTATTACGTTATATGGTATAACGATATAACGTATTACGTTATATGGTATAACGTTATAAAGTATAACGTTATATGGTATAATGTCTTATGGTATAACGTTATAAAGTATTACGTTATATGTTATAACGTTATAACGTGTTACGTTATATGGTATAACGTTATAACGTATTACGTTATATGGTATAACGTCATATAGTATAACGTTATAACGTATTACGTTATATGGTATAACGTCATATGGTATAACGTTATAACGTATTACGTTATATGGTATTGCGTCATATGGTAAAACGTTATAACGTATTACGTTATATGGTATAACGTTATGACGTATTACGTTATATGGTATAACGTAATAACGTATTACGTTATATGGTATAACGTCATATGGTATAACGTTATAACGTATTACGTTATATGGTATAACGTAATAACGTATTACGTTATATGGTATAACTTCATATGGTATAACGTTATAACGTATTACGTTATATGGTATAACGTTATAACGTATTACGTTATATGGTATAACGGTATAACGTATTACGTTATATGGTTTAACGTTATAACGTATTACGTTATATGGTATAACGTTATAACGTATTACGTTATGTGGTATATCGTCACATGGTATAACGTAATAACGTATTACGTTATATGATATAACGTCATATGGTATAAAGCTATAACGTATTACGTTATATGGTATAACGTCATATGGTATAACGTTATAACGAATTGCGTTATATGGTATAACGCTATAACGTATTACGTTATATGGTATAACGTTATAACGTATTACGTTATATGGTATAACGTTATAACGTATTACGTTATACTTTATAACGTTATAACGTATTACGTTATGTGGTATATCGTCACATGGTATAACGTAATAACGTATTACGTTATATGGTATTGCGTCATATGGTATAACGTTATAACGTATTACGTTATATGGTATAACGTTATGACGTATTACGTTATATGGTATAACGTAATAACGTATTACGTTATATGGTATAACGTCATATGGTATAACGTTATAACGTATTACGTTATATGGTATAACGTAATAACGTATTACGTTATATGGTATAACTTCATATGGTATAACGTTATAACGTATTACGTTATATGGTATAACGATATAACGTATTACGTTATATGGTATAACGTTATAACGTATTACGTTATATGGTATAACGTTATAACGTATTACGTTATACTTTATAACGTTATAACGTATTACGTTATGTGGTATATCGTCACATGGTATAACGTAATAACGTATTACGTTATATGGTATAACGTTATAGCGTATTACGTTATATGGTATAACGTTATAACGTATTACGTTATATGAGATAACGTTATAAAGTATTACGTTATATGGTATAACGTTATAACATATTACGTTATATGGTATAACATTATAACGTATTACGTTATATGGTATAACGTCATATGGTATAACGTTATAACGTATTACGTTATATGGTATAACGTTATAACGTGTTACGTTATATGGTATAACGTCATATGGTATAACGTTATAACGTATTAAGTTATATGGTATAACGTCATATGGTATAACGTTATAACGTATTACGTTATATGGTATAACGGTATAACGTTATAACGTATTACGTTATATGGTATAACGTAATAACGTATTACGTTATATGGTATAACGCCATATGGTATTACGTTATAACGTATTACGTTATATGGTATAACGTCATATGGTATAACGTTATAACGTATTACGTTATATGGTATAACGGTATAACGTATTACGTTATATGGTATAACGGTATAACGTATTACGTTATATGGTTTAACGTTATAACGTATTACGTTATATGGTATAACGTTATAACGTATTACGTTATGTGGTATATCGTCACATGGGATAACGTAATAACGTATTACGTTATACGATATAACGTCATATGGTATAAAGCTATAACGTATTACGTTATATGGTATAACGTCATATGGTATAACGTTATAACGAATTGCGTTATATGGTATAACGCTATAACGTATTACGTTATATGGTTTAACGTTATAACGTTATAACGTATTACGTTATGTGGTATATCGTCACATGGGATAACGTAATAACGTATTACGTTATATGATATAACGTCATATGGTATAAAGCTATAACGTATTACGTTATATGGTATAACGTCATATGGTATAACGTAATAACGTATTACGTTATATGGTATAACGTCATATGGTATAACGTTATAACGTATTACGTTATATGGTATAACGATATATCGTATTACGTTATATGGTATAACGTTATAACGTATTACGTTATATGGTATAACGTTATAACGTATTACGTTATATTTTATAACGTTATAACGTATTACGTTATGTGGTATATCGTCACATGGTATAACGTAATAACGTATTACGTTATATGGTATAACGTTATAACGTATTACGTTATATGGTATAACGTTATAACGTATTACGTTATATGAGATAACGTTATAAAGTATTACGTTATATGGTATAACGTTATAACGTATTACGTTATATGGTATAACATTATAACGTATTACGTTATATGGTATAACGTCATATGGTATAACGTTATAACGTATTAAGTTATATGGTATAACGTCATATGGTATAACGTTATAACGTATTACGTTATATGGTATAACGGTATAACGTTATAACGTATTACGTTATATGGTATAACGTAATAACGGATTACGTTATATGGTATAACGTCATATGGTATAACGTTATAACGTATTACGTTATATGGTATAACGTTATAACGTATTACGTTATATGATATAACGTTATAAAGTATTACGTTATATGGTATAACGTTATAACGTATTACGTTATATGGTATAACGTTATAACGTATTACGTTATATGGTATAACGTCATATGGTATAACGTTATAACGTATTACGTTATATGGTATAACGTTATAACGTGTTACGTTATATGGTATAACGTCATATGGTATAACGTTATAACGTATTAAGTTATATGGAATAACGTCATATGGTATAACGTTATAACGTATTACGTTATATGGTATAACGGTATAACGTTATAACGTATTACGTTATATGGTATAACGTTATAACGTATTACGTTATATGGTATAACGTCATATGGTATAACGTTATAACGTATTGCGTTATATGGTATAACGTTATAACGTATTACGTTATATGGTATAACGTTATAACGTGTTACGTTATATGGTATAACGTCATATGGTATAACGTTATAACGTATTAAGTTATATGGTATAACGTCATATGGTATAACGTTATAACGTAATACGTTATGTGGTATATCGTTATATGGTATAACGTAATAACGTATTACGTTATATGGTATAACGTCTTATGGTATAACGTCTTATGGTATAACGTTATAAAGTATTACGTTATATGGTATAACGTCATATGGTATAACGTTATAACGTATTACGTTATATGGTATAACGTTATAACGTATTACGTTATATGGTATAACGTTATAACATATTACGTTATATGATATAACGTTATAAAGTGTTACGTTATATGGTATAACGTTATAACGTATTACGTTATATGGTATAACGTTATAACGTATTACGTTATATGGTATAACGTCATATGGTATAACGTTATAACGTATTACGTTATATGGTATAACGTTATAACGTGTTACGTTATATGGTATAACGTTATAACGTGTTACGTTATATGGTATAACGTCATATGGTATAACGTCATATGGTATAACGTTATAACGTATTAAGTTATATGGTATAACGTCATATGGTATAACGTTATAACGTATTACGTTATATGGTATAACGGTATAACGTTATAACTTATTACGTTATATGATGTAACGTTATAAAGTATTACGTTATATGGTATAACGTTATAACGTATTACGTTATATGGTATAACGTTATAACGTATTACGTTATATGGTATAACGTCATATGGTATAACGTTATAACGTATTACGTTATATGGTATAACGGTATAACGTATTACGTCATATGGTACAAAATTGTAACGTATTACGTTATATGGTATAACGTTATAACGTGTTACGTTATGTGGTATATCGTCATATGGTATAACGTAATAGCGTATTACGTTATATGGTATAACGTTATAACGTATTACGTTGTATGGTATAACGGTATAACGTATTACGTTATATGGTATAACGTAATAACGTATTACGTTATATGGTATAACGTCATATGGTATAACGTTATAACGTATTACGTTATATGGTATAACGTCATATGGTGTAACGTTATAACGTATTACGTTATATGGTATTGCGTCATATGGTATAACGTTATAACGTATTACGTTATATGGTATAACGTTATAACGTATTACGTTATATGGTATAACGTAATAACGTATTACGTTATATGGTATAACGTCATATGGTATAACGTTATAACGTATTACGTTATATGGTATAACGTTATAACGTATTACGTTATATGGTATAACGGTATAACGTATTACGTTATATGGTTTAACGTTATAACGTATTACGTTATATGGTATAACGTTATAACGTATTACGTTATGTGGTATATCGTCACATGGTATAACGTAATAACGTATTACGTTATATGGTATAACGTCATATGGTATAAAGCTATAACGTATTACGTTATATGGTATAACGTAATAACGTATTACGTTATATGGTATAACGTAATAACGTATTACGTTATATGGTATAACGTCATATGGTATAACGTTATAACGTATTGCTTTATATGGTATAACGTTATAACGTATTACGTTATATGGCATAACGTTATAACGTATTACGATATGTGGTATATCGTCATATGGTATAACGTAATAACGTATTACGTTATATGGTATAACGTTATATGGTATAACGTTATAACGTATTACGTTATATGTTATAACGTTATAACGTATTACGTTATATGGTATAACGTCATATGGTATAACGTTATAACGTATTACGTTATATGTTATAACGTTATAACGTATTACGTTATATGGTATAACGTCATATGGTATAACGTTATAACGTATTGCGTTATATGGTATAACGTTATAACGTATTACGTTATATGGTATAACGTTATAACGTGTTACGTTATATGGTATAACGTCATATGGTATAACGTTATAACGTATTACGTTATATGGTATAACGTTATAACGTATTACGTTATATGGTATAACGGTATAACGTATTATGTTATATGGTTTAACGTTATAACGTATTACGTTATATGGTATAACGTTATAACGTATTACGTTATGTGGTATATCGTCACATGGTATAACGTAATAACGTATAACGTTATAAAGTATTACGTTATATGTTATAACGTTATAACGTGTTACGTTATATGGTATAACGTTATAACGTATTACGTTATATGGTATAACGTCATATAGTATAACGTTATAACGTATTACGTTATATGGTATAACGTCATATGGTATAACGTTATAACGTATTACGTTATCTGGTATTGCGTCATATGGTATAACGTTATAACGTATTACGTTATATGGTATAACGTTATAACGTATTACGTTATATGGTATAACGTAATAACGTATTACGTTATATGGTATAACGTCATATGGTATAACGTTATAACGTATTACGTTATATGGTATAACGTAATAACGTATTACGTTATATGGTATAACGTCATATGGTATAACGTTATAACATATTACGTTATATGGTATAACGTCATATGGTATAACGTTATAACGTATTAAGTTATATGGTATAACGTCATATGGTATAACGTTATAACGTATTACGTTATATGGTATAACGTTATAACGTATTACGTTATGTGGTATATCGTCACATGGTATAACGTAATAACGTATAACGTTATAAAGTATTACGTTATATGTTATAACGTTATAACGTGTTACGTTATATGGTATAACGTTATAACGTATTACGTTATATGGTATAACGTCATATAGTATAACGTTATAACGTATTACGTTATATGGTATAACGTCATATGGTATAACGTTATAACGTATTACGTTATCTGGTATTGCGTCATATAGTATAACGTTATAACGTATTACGTTATATGGTATAACGTTATAACGTATTACGTTATATGGTATAACGTAATAACGTATTACGTTATATGGTATAACGTCATATGGCATAACGTTATAACGTATTACGTTATATGGTATAACGTAATAACGTATTACGTTATATGGTATAACGTCATATGGTATAACGTTATAACATATTACGTTATATGGTATAACGTCATATGGTATAACGTTATAACGTATTAAGTTATATGGTATAACGTCATATGGTATAACGTTATAACGTATTACGTTATATGGTATAAAGTTATAACGTATTACGTTATATGGTATAACGGTATAACGTATTACGTTATATGGTTTAACGTTATAACGTATTACGTTATATGGTATAACGTTATAACGTATTACGTTATATGGTATAACGTCATATAGTATAACGTTATACCGTATTACGTTATATGGTATAACGTCATATGGTATAACGTTATAACGTATTACGTTATATGGTATTGCGTCATATGGTATAACGTTATAACGTATTACGTTATATGGTATAACGTTATAACGTATTACGTTATATGGTATAACGTAATAACGTATTACGTTATATGGTATATCGTCATATGGTATAACGTTATAACGTATTACGTTATATGGTATAACGTAATAACGTATTACGTTATATGGTATAACGTAATAACGTATTACGTTATATGGTATAACGTTATAACGTGTTACGTTATGTGGTATATCGTCATATGGTATAACGTAATAGCGTATTACGTTATATGGTATAACGTTATAACGTATTACGTTGTATGGTATAACGGTATAACGTATTACGTTATATGGTATAACGTAATAACGTATTACGTTATATGGTATAACGTCATATGGTATAACGTTATAACGTATTACGTTATATGGTATAACGTCATATGGTGTAACGTTATAACGTATTACGTTATATGGTATTGCGTCATATGGTATAACGTTATAACGTATTACGTTATATGGTATAACGTTATAACGTATTACGTTATATGGTATAACGTAATAACGTATTACGTTATATGGTATAACGTCATATGGTATAACGTTATAACGTATTACGTTATATGGTATAACGTTATAACGTATTACGTTATATGGTATAACGGTATAACGTATTACGTTATATGGTTTAACGTTATAACGTATTACGTTATATGGTATAACGTTATAACGTATTACGTTATGTGGTATATCGTCACATGGTATAACGTAATAACGTATTACGTTATATGGTATAACGTCATATGGTATAAAGCTATAACGTATTACGTTATATGGTATAACGTAATAACGTATTACGTTATATGGTATAACGTAATAACGTATTACGTTATATGGTATAACGTCATATGGTATAACGTTATAACGTATTGCTTTATATGGTATAACGTTATAACGTATTACGTTATATGGCATAACGTTATAACGTATTACGATATGTGGTATATCGTCATATGGTATAACGTAATAACGTATTACGTTATATGGTATAACGTTATATGGTATAACGTTATAACGTATTACGTTATATGTTATAACGTTATAACGTATTACGTTATATGGTATAACGTCATATGGTATAACGTTATAACGTATTACGTTATATGTTATAACGTTATAACGTATTACGTTATATGGTATAACGTCATATGGTATAACGTTATAACGTATTGCGTTATATGGTATAACGTTATAACGTATTACGTTATATGGTATAACGTTATAACGTGTTACGTTATATGGTATAACGTCATATGGTATAACGTTATAACGTATTACGTTATATGGTATAACGTTATAACGTATTACGTTATATGGTATAACGGTATAACGTATTATGTTATATGGTTTAACGTTATAACGTATTACGTTATATGGTATAACGTTATAACGTATTACGTTATGTGGTATATCGTCACATGGTATAACGTAATAACGTATAACGTTATAAAGTATTACGTTATATGTTATAACGTTATAACGTGTTACGTTATATGGTATAACGTTATAACGTATTACGTTATATGGTATAACGTCATATAGTATAACGTTATAACGTATTACGTTATATGGTATAACGTCATATGGTATAACGTTATAACGTATTACGTTATCTGGTATTGCGTCATATGGTATAACGTTATAACGTATTACGTTATATGGTATAACGTTATAACGTATTACGTTATATGGTATAACGTAATAACGTATTACGTTATATGGTATAACGTCATATGGTATAACGTTATAACGTATTACGTTATATGGTATAACGTAATAACGTATTACGTTATATGGTATAACGTCATATGGTATAACGTTATAACATATTACGTTATATGGTATAACGTCATATGGTATAACGTTATAACGTATTAAGTTATATGGTATAACGTCATATGGTATAACGTTATAACGTATTACGTTATATGGTATAACGTTATAACGTATTACGTTATGTGGTATATCGTCACATGGTATAACGTAATAACGTATAACGTTATAAAGTATTACGTTATATGTTATAACGTTATAACGTGTTACGTTATATGGTATAACGTTATAACGTATTACGTTATATGGTATAACGTCATATAGTATAACGTTATAACGTATTACGTTATATGGTATAACGTCATATGGTATAACGTTATAACGTATTACGTTATCTGGTATTGCGTCATATAGTATAACGTTATAACGTATTACGTTATATGGTATAACGTTATAACGTATTACGTTATATGGTATAACGTAATAACGTATTACGTTATATGGTATAACGTCATATGGCATAACGTTATAACGTATTACGTTATATGGTATAACGTAATAACGTATTACGTTATATGGTATAACGTCATATGGTATAACGTTATAACATATTACGTTATATGGTATAACGTCATATGGTATAACGTTATAACGTATTAAGTTATATGGTATAACGTCATATGGTATAACGTTATAACGTATTACGTTATATGGTATAAAGTTATAACGTATTACGTTATATGGTATAACGGTATAACGTATTACGTTATATGGTTTAACGTTATAACGTATTACGTTATATGGTATAACGTTATAACGTATTACGTTATATGGTATAACGTCATATAGTATAACGTTATACCGTATTACGTTATATGGTATAACGTCATATGGTATAACGTTATAACGTATTACGTTATATGGTATTGCGTCATATGGTATAACGTTATAACGTATTACGTTATATGGTATAACGTTATAACGTATTACGTTATATGGTATAACGTAATAACGTATTACGTTATATGGTATATCGTCATATGGTATAACGTTATAACGTATTACGTTATATGGTATAACGTAATAACGTATTACGTTATATGGTATAACGTAATAACGTATTACGTTATATGGTATAACGTCAAATGGTATAACGTTATAACGTATTGCGTTATATGGTATAACGTTATAACGTATTACGTTATATGGTATAACGTAATAAAGTATTACGTTATATGGTATAACGTCATATGGTATAACGTTATAACGTATTACGTTATATGGTATAACGTTATAACGTATTACGTTATGTGGTATATCGTCACGTGGTATAACGTAATAACGTATTACGTTATATGGTATAACGTCATATGGTACAACGTTATAACGTATTACGTTATATGGTATAACGTTATAACGTAATACGTTATATGGTATAACGTTATAACGTAATACGTTATGTGGTATATCGTTATATGGTATAACGTAATAACGTATTACCTTATATGGTATAACGTCTTATGGTATAACGTCTTATGGTATAACGTTATAAAGTATTACGTTATATGTTATAACGTTATAACGTGTTACGTTATATGGTATAACGTTATAACCTATTACGTTATATGGTATAACGTCATATAGTATAACGTTATAACGTATTACGTTATATGGTATAACGGTATAACGTATTACGTTATATGGTATAACGTTATAACGTATTACGTTATATGGTATAACGTTATAACGTGTTACGTTAAGTGGTATATCGTCATATGGTATAACGTAATAGCGTATTACGTTATATGGTATAACGTCATATGGTATAACGTTATAACGTATTACGTTATATGGTATAACGATATAACGTATTACGTTATATGGTATAACGTTATAACGTATTACGTTATATGGTATAACGTTATAACGTATTACGTTATATTTTATAACGATATAACGTATTACGTTATGTGGTATATCGTCACATGGTATAACGTAATAACGTATTACGTTATATGGTATAACGTTATAACGTATTACGTTATATGGTATAACGTTATAACGTATTACGTTATATGAGATAACGTTATAAAGTATTACGTTATATGGTATAACGTTATAACGTATTACGTTATATGGTATAACGTTATAACGTATTACGTTATATGGTATAACGTCATATGGTATAACGTTATAACGTATTACGTTATATGGTATAACGTTATAACGTGTTACGTTATATGGTATAACGTCATATGATATAACGTTATAACGTATTAAGTTATATGGTATAACGTCATATGGTATAACGTTATAACGTATTACGTTATATGGTATAACGGTATAACGTTATAACGTATTACGTTATATGGTATAACGTAATAACGTATTACGTTATATGGTATAACGTCATATGGTATAACGTTATAACGTATTACGTTATATGGTATAACGTCATATGTTATAACGTTATAACGTATTACGTTATATGGTATAACGGTATAACGTATTACGTTATATGATATAACGTTATAACGTATTACGTTATATGGCATAACGTTATAACGTATTACGTTTTGAGGTATATCGTCATATGGTATAACGTAATAACGTATTACGTTATATGGTATAACGTTATAACGTATTACGTTATATGGTATAACGTTATAACGTATTACGTTATATGGTATAACGTTATAAAGTATTACGTTATATGGTATAACGTTATAACGTATTACGTTATATGGTATAACGTTATAACGTATTGCGTTATATGGCATAACGTTATAACGTATTACGTTATGTGGTATATCGTCATATGGTATAACGTAATAACGTATTACGTTATATGGTATAACGTTATAACGTATTACGTTATATGGTATAACGTTATAACGTATTACGTTATATGATATAACGTTATAAAGTATTACGTTATATGGTATAACGTTATAACGTATTACGTTATATGGTATAACGTTATAACGTATTACGTTATATGGTATAACGTCATATGGTATAACGTTATAACGTATTACGTTATATGGTATAACGTTATAACGTGTTACGTTATATGGTATAACGTCATATGGTATAACGTTATAACGTATTAAGTTATATGGAATAACGTCATATGGTATAACGTTATAACGTATTACGTTATATGGTATAACGGTATAACGGTATAACGTTATAACGTATTACGTTATATGGTATAACGTCATATGGTATAACGTTATAACGTATTACGTTATATGGTATAACGGTATAACGTATTACGTTATATGGTATAACGTTATAACGTATTACGTTATATGGCATAACGTTATAACGTATTACGTTATGTGGTATATCGTCATATGGTATAACGTAATAACGTATTACGTTATATGGTATAACGTTATATGGTATAACGTTATAACGTATTACGTTATATGGTATAACGTTATAACGTATTACGTTATATGGTATAACGTCATATGGTATAACGTTATAACGTATTGCGTTATATGGTATAACGTTATAACGTATTACGTTATATGGTATAACGTTATAACGTGTTACGTTATATGGTATAACGTCATATGGTATAACGTTATATGGCATAACGTTATAACGTATTACGTTATGTGGTATATCGTCATATGGTATAACGTAATAACGTATTACGTTATATGGTATAACGTCATATGGTATAACGTTATAACGTATTGCGTTATATGGTATAACGTTATAACGTATTACGTTATATGGTATAACGGTATAACGTATTACGTTATATGGTATAACGTTATAACGTATTACGTTATATGGCATAACGTTATAACGTATTACGTTATGTGGTATATCGTCATATGGTATAACGTAATAACGTATTACGTTATATGGTATAACGTTATAACGTATTACGTTATATGGTATAACGTTATAACGTATTACGTTATATGATATAACGTTATAAAGTATTACGTTATATGGTATAACGTTATAACGTATTACGTTATATGGTATAACGTTATAACGTATTACGTTATATGGTATAACGTCATATGGTATAACGTTATAACGTATTACGTTATATGGTATAACGTTATAACGTATTACGTTATATGATATAACGTTATAAAGTATTACGTTATATGGTATAACGTTATAACTTATTGCGTTATATGGTATAACGTTATAACGTATTACGTTATATGGTATAACGTTATAACGTGTTACGTTATATGGTATAACGTCATATGGTATAACGTTATATGGCATAACGTTATAACGTATTACGTTATGTGGTATATCGTCATATGGTATAACGTAATAACGTATTACGTTATATGGTATAACGTCATATGGTATAACGTTATAAAGTATTACGTTATATGGTATAACGTTATAACGTATTACGTTATATGGTATAACGTTATAACGTATTACGTTATATGGTATAACGTCATATGGTATAACGTTATAACGTATTACGTTATATGGTATAACGTCATATGGTATAACGTTATAACGTATTACGTTATATGGTATAACGTTATAACGTGTTACGTTATATGGTATAACGTCATATGGTATAACGTTATAACGTATTAAGTTATATGGAATAAGTCATATGGTATAACGTTATAACGTATTGCGTTATATGGTATAACGGTATAACGTTATAACGTATTACGTTATATGGTATAACGTCATATGGTATAACGTTATAACGTATTACGTTATATGGTATAACGGTATAACGTATTACGTTATATGGTATAACGTTATAACGTATTACGTTATATGGCATAACGTTATAACGTATTACGTTATGTGGTATATCGTCATATGGTATAACGTAATAACGTATTACGTTATATGGTATAACGTTATATGGTATAACGTTATAACGTATTACGTTATATGGTATAACGTTATAACGTATTACGTTATATGGTATAACGTCATATGGTATAACGTTATAACGTATTGCGTTATATGGTATAACGTTATAATGTATTACGTTATATGGTATAACGGTATAACGTTATAACGTATTACGTTATATGGTATAACGTCATATGGTATAACGTTATAACGTATTACGTTATATGGTATAACGTAATAACGTATTACGTTATATGGTATAACGTCATATGGTATAACGTTTTAACGTATTACGTTATATGGTATAACGTAATAACGTATTACGTTATATGGTATAACGTCATATGGTATAACGTTCTAACGTATTACGTTATATGGTATAACGTTATAACGTATTACGTTATATGGTATAACGGTATAACGTATTACGTTATATGGTTTAACGTTATAACGTATTACGTTATATGGTATAACGTTATAACGTATTACGTTATGTGGTATATCGTTACATGGTATAACGTAATAACGTATTACGTTATATGGTATAACGTCATATGGTATAAAGCTATAACGTATTACGTTATATGGTATAAGGTAATAACGTATTACGTTATATGGTATAACGTAATAAGGTATTACGTTATATGGTATAACGTCATATGGTATAACGTTATAACGTATTGCTTTATATGGTATAACGTTATAACGTATTACGTTATATGGCATAACGTTATAACGTATTACGTTATGTGGTATATCGTCATATGGTATAACGTAATAACGTATTACGTTATATGTTATAACGGTATAAAGTTATAACGTATTACGTTATATGGTGTAACGTTATAACGTATTACGTTATATGGTACAACGTCATATGGTAGAACGGTGTAACGTATTACGTTATATGGTTTAACGTTATAACGTATTACGTTATATGGTATAACGTTATAACGTATTACGTTATGTGGTATATCGTCACATGGTATAACGTAATAACGTATAACGTTATAAAGTATTACGTTATATGTTATAACGTTATAACGTGTTACGTTATATGGTATAACGTTATAACGTATTACGTTATATGGTATAACGTCATATAGTATAACGTTATAACGTATTACGTTATATGGTATAACGTCATATGGTATAACGTTATAACGTATTACGTTATCTGGTATTGCGTCATATGGTATAACGTTATAACGTATTACGTTATATGGTATAACGTTATAACGTATTACGTTATATGGTATAACGTAATAACGTATTACGTTATATGGTATAACGTCATATGGTATAACGTTATAACGTATTACGTTATATGGTATAACGTAATAACGTATTACGTTATATGGTATAACGTCATATGGTATAACGTTATAACATATTACGTTATATGGTATAACGTCATATGGTATAACGTTATAACGTATTAAGTTATATGGTATAACGTCATATGGTATAACGTTATAACGTATTACGTTATATGGTATAACGTTATAACGTATTACGTTATATGGTATAACGGTATAACGTATTACGTTATATGGTTTAACGTTATAACGTATTACGTTATATGGTATAACGTTATAACGTATTACGTTATATGGTATAACGTTATAACGTATTACGTTATGTGGTATATCGTCACATGGTATAACGTAATAACGTATAACGTTATAAAGTATTACGTTATATGTTATAACGTTATAACGTGTTACGTTATATGGTATAACGTTATAACTTATTACGTTATATGGCATAACGTTATAACGTATTACGTTATGTGGTATATCGTCATATGGTATAACGTAATAACGTATTACGTTATATGGTATAACGTTATAACGTATTACGTTATATGGTATAACGGTATAACGTATTACGTTATATGGTATAACGTTATAACGTATTACGTTATATGGTATAACGGTATAACGTATTACGTTATATGGTATAACGTTATAACGTATTACGTTATATGGCATAACGTTATAACGTATTACGTTATGTGGTATATCGTCATATGGTATAACGTAATAACGTATTACGTTATATGGTATAACGTTATATGGTATAACGTTATAACGTATTACGTTATATGGTATAACGTTATAACGTATTACGTTATATGGTATAACGTCATATGGTATAACGTTATAACGTATTGCGTTATATGGTATAACGTTATAACGTATTACGTTATATGGTATAACGTTATAACGTGATACGTTATATGGTATAACGTCATATGGTATAACGTTATATGGCATAACGTTATAACGTATTACGTTATGTGGTATATCGTCATATGGTATAACGTAATAACGTATTACGTTATATGGTATAACGTCATATGGTATAACGTTATAACGTATTGCGTTATATGGTATAACGTTATAACGTATTACGTTATATGGTATAACGGTATAACGTATTACGTTATATGGTATAACGTTATAACGTATTACGTTATATGGCATAACGTTATAACGTATTACGTTATGTGGTATATCGTCATATGGTATAACGTAATAACGTATTACGTTATATGGTATAACGTTATAACGTATTACGTTATATGGTATAACGTTATAACGTATTACGTTATATGATATAACGTTATAAAGTATTACGTTATATGGTATAACGTTATAACGTATTACGTTATATGGTATAACGTTATAACGTATTACGTTATATGGTATAACGTTATAACGTGTTACGTTATATGGTATAACGTCATATGGTATAACGTTATATGGCATAACGTTATAACGTATTACGTTATGTGGTATATCGTCATATGGTATAACGTAATAACGTATTACGTTATATGGTATAACGTCATATGGTATAACGTTATAACGTATTGCGTTATATGGTATAACGTTATAACGTATTACGTTATATGGTATAACGGTATAACGTATTACGTTATATGGTATAACGTTATAACGTATTACGTTATATGGCATAACGTTATAACGTATTACGTTATGTGGTATATCGTCATATGGTATAACGTAATAACGTATTACGTTATATGGTATAACGTTATAACGTATTACGTTATATGGTATAACGTTATAACGTATTACGTTATATGGTATAACGTTATAACGTATTACGTTATATGATATAACGTTATAAAGTATTACGTTATATGGTATAACGTTATAACGTATTACGTTATATGGTATAACGTTATAACGTATTACGTTATATGGTATAACGTCATATGGTATAACGTTATAACGTATTACGTTATATGGTATAACGTCATATGGTATAACGTTATAACGTATTACGTTATATGGTATAACGTTATAACGTGTTACGTTATATGGTATAACGTCATATGGTATAACGTTATAACGTATTAAGTTATATGGAATAACGTCATATGGTATAACGTTATAACGTGTTACGTTATATGGTATAACGTCATATGGTATAACGTTATAACGTATTAAGTTATATGGAATAACGTCATATGGTATAACGTTATAACGTATTACGTTATATGGTATAACGGTATAACGTTATAACGTATTACGTTATATGGTATAACGTCATATGGTATAACGTTATAACGTATTACGTTATATGGTATAACGGTATAACGTATTACGTTATATGGTATAACGTTATAACGTATTACGTTATATGGCATAACGTTATAACGTATTACGTTATGTGGTATATCGTCATATGGTATAACGTAATAACGTATTACGTTATATGGTATAACATTATATGGTATAACGTTATAACGTATTACGTTATATGGTATAACGTTATAACGTATTACGTTATATGGTATAACGTCATATGGTATAACGTTATAACGTATTGCGTTATATGGTATAACGTTATAACGTATTACGTTATATGGTATAACGGTATAACGTTATAACGTATTACGTTATATGGTATAACGTCATATGGTATAACGTTATAACGTATTACGTTATATGGTATAACGGTATAACGTATTACGTTATATGGTATAACGTTATAACGTATTACGTTATATGGCATAACGTTATAACGTATTACGTTATGTGGTATAACGTCATATGGTATAACGTTATAACGTAATACGTTATGTGGTATATCGTTATATGGTATAACGTAATAACGTATTACGTTATATGGTATAACGTCTTATGGTATAACGTCTTATGGTATAACGTTATAAAGAATTACGTTATATGGTATAACGTCATATGGTATAACGTTATAACGTATTACGTTATATGGTATAACGTTATAACGTATTACGTTATATGGTATAACGTTATAACGTATTACGTTATATGATATAACGTTATAAAGTATTACGTTATATGGTATAACGTTATAACGTATTACGTTATATGGTATAACGTTATAACGTATTACGTTATATGGTATAACGTCATATGGTATAACGTTATAACGTATTACGTTATATGGTATAACGTTATAACGTGTTACGTTATATGGTATAACGTTATAACGTGTTACGTTATATGGTATAACGTCATATGGTATAACGTCATATGGTATAACGTTATAACGTATTAAGTTATATGGTATAACGTCATATGGTATAACGTTATAACGTATTACGTTATATGGTATAACGGTATAACGTTATAACTTATTACGTTATATGATGTAACGTTATAAAGTATTACGTTATATGGTATAACGTTATAACGTATTACGTTATATGGTATAACGTTATAACGTATTACGTTATATGGTATAACGTCATATGGTATAACGTTTTAACGTATTACGTTATATGGTATAACGTAATAACGTATTACGTTATATGGTATAACGTCATATGGTATAACGTTCTAACGTATTACGTTATATGGTATAACGTTATAACGTATTACGTTATATGGTATAACGGTATAACGTATTACGTTATATGGTTTAACGTTATAACGTATTACGTTATATGGTATAACGTTATAACGTATTACGTTATGTGGTATATCGTTACATGGTATAACGTAATAACGTATTACGTTATATGGTATAACGTCATATGGTATAAAGCTATAACGTATTACGTTATATGGTATAACGTAATAACGTATTACGTTATATGGTATAACGTTATAACGTATTACGTTATATTTTATAACGATATAACGTATTACGTTATGTGGTATATCGTCACATGGTATAACGTAATAACGTATTACGTTATATGGTATAACGTTATAACGTATTACGTTATATGGTATAACGTTATAACGTATTACGTTATATGAGATAACGTTATAAAGTATTACGTTATATGGTATAACGTTATAACGTATTACGTTATATGGTATAACGTTATAACGTATTACGTTATATGGTATAACGTCATATGGTATAACGTTATAACGTATTACGTTATATGGTATAACGTTATAACGTGTTACGTTATATGGTATAACGTCATATGGTATAACGTTATAACGTATTAAGTTATATGGTATAACGTCATATGGTATAACGTTATAACGTATTACGTTATATGGTATAACGGTATAACGTTATAACGTATTACGTTATATGGTATAACGTAATAACGTATTACGTTATATGGTATAACGTCATATGGTATAACGTTATAACGTATTACGTTATATGGTATAACGTCATATGTTATAACGTTATAACGTATTACGTTATATGGTATAACGGTATAACGTATTACGTTATATGATATAACGTTATAACGTATTACGTTATATGGTATAACGTTATAACGTATTACGTTTTGTGGTATATCGTCATATGGTATAACGTAATAACGTATTACGTTATATGGTATAACGTTATAACGTATTACGTTATATGGTATAACGTTATAACGTATTACGTTATATGATATAACGTTATAAAGTATTACGTTATATGGTATAACGTTATAACGTATTACGTTATATGGTATAACGTTATAACGTATTACGTTATATGGCATAACGTTATAACGTATTACGTTATGTGGTATATCGTCATATGGTATAACGTAATAACGTAGTACGTTATATGGTATAACGTTATAACGTATTACGTTATATGGTATAACGTTATAACGTATTACGTTATATGATATAACGTTATAAAGTATTACGTTATATGGTATAACGTTATAACGTATTACGTTATATGGTATAACGTTATAACGTATTACGTTATATGGTATAACGTCATATGGTATAACGTTATAACGTATTACGTTATATGGTATAACGTTATAACGTGTTACGTTATATGGTATAACGTCATATGGTATAACGTTATAACGTATTAAGTTATATGGAATAACGTCATATGGTATAACGTTATAACGTATTACGTTATATGGTATAACGGTATAACGGTATAACGTTATAACGTATTACGTTATATGGTATAACGTCATATGGTATAACGTTATAACGTATTACGTTATATGGTATAACGGTATAACGTATTACGTTATATGGTATAACGTTATAACGTATTACGTTATATGGCATAACGTTATAACGTATTACGTTATGTGGTATAACGTCATATGGTATAACGTAATAACGTATTACGTTATATGGTATGACGTTATATGGTATAACGTTATAACGTATTACGTTATATGGTATAACGTTATAACGTATTACGTTATATGGTATAACGTCATATGGTATAACGTTATAACGTATTGCGTTATATGGTATAACGTTATAACGTATTACGTTATATGGTATAACGTTATAACGTGTTACGTTATATGGTATAACGTCATATGGTATAACGTTATATGGCATAACGTTATAACGTATTACGTTATGTGGTATATCGTCATATGGTATAACGTAATAACGTATTACGTTATATGGTATAACGTCATATGGTATAACGTTATAACGTATTGCGTTATATGGTATAACGTTATAACGTATTACGTTATATGGTATAACGGTATAACGTATTACGTTATATGGTATAACGTTATAACGTATTACGTTATATGGCATAACGTTATAACGTATTACGTTATGTGGTACATCGTCATATGGTATAACGTAATAACGTATTACGTTATATGGTATAACGTTATAACGTATTACGTTATATGGTATAACGTTATAACGTATTACGTTATATGATATAACGTTATAAAGTATTACGTTATATGGTATAACGTTATAACGTATTACGTTATATGGTATAACGTTATAACGTATTACGTTATATGGTATAACGTCATATGGTATAACGTTATAACGTATTACGTTATATGGTATAACGTTATAACGTATTACGTTATATGATATAACGTTATAAAGTATTACGTTATATGGTATAACGTTATAACTTATTGCGTTATATGGTATAACGTTATAACGTATTACGTTATATGGTATAACGTTATAACGTGTTACGGTATATGGTATAACGTCATATGGTATAACGTTATATGGCATAACGTTATAACGTATTACGTTATGTGGTATATCGTCATATGGTATAACGTAATAACGTATTACGTTATATGGTATAACGTTATATGGTATAACGTTATAACGTATTGCGTTATATGGTATAACGTTATAACGTATTACGTTATATGGTATAACGGTATAACGTATTACGTTATATGGTATAACGTTATAACGTATTACGTTATATGGCATAACGTTATAACGTATTACGTTATGTGGTATATCGTCATATGGTATAACGTAATAACGTATTACGTTATATGGTATAACGTTATAACGTATTACGTTATATGGTATAACGTTATAACGTATTACGTTATATGATATAACGTTATAAAGTATTACGTTATATGGTATAACGTTATAACGTATTACGTTATATGGTATAACGTTATAACGTATTACGTTATATGGTATAACGTCATATGGTATAACGTTATAACGTATTACGTTATATGGTATAACGTCATATGGTATAACGTTATAACGTATTACGTTATATGGTATAACGTTATAACGTGTTACGTTATATGGTATAACGTCATATGGTATAACGTTATAACGTATTAAGTTATATGGAATAACGTCATATGGTATAACGTTATAACGTATTGCGTTATATGGTATAACGGTATAACGTATTACGTTATATGGTATAACGTCATATGGTATAACGTTATAACGTATTGCGTTATATGGTATAACGTTATAATGTATTACGTTATATGGTATAACGGTATAACGTTATAACGTATTACGTTATATGGTATAACGTCATATGGTATAACGTTATAACGTATTACGTTATATGGTATAACGTAATAACGTATTACGTTATATGGTATAACGTCATATGGTATAACGTTATAACGTATTACGTTATGTGGTATAACGGTATAACGTATTACGTTATATGGTATAACGTTATAACGTATTACGTTATATGGCATAACGTTATAACGTATTACGTTATGTGGTATATCGTCATATGGTATAACGTAATAACGTATTACGTTATATGGTATAACGTTATATGGTATAACGTTATAACGTATTACGTTATATGGTATAACGTTATAACGTATTACGTTATATGGTATAACGTCATATGGTATAACGTTATAACGTATTGCGTTATATGGTATAACGTTATAATGTATTACGTTATATGGTATAACGGTATAACGTTATAACGTATTACGTTATATGGTATAACGTCATATGGTATAACGTT
The DNA here is from genome assembly GCF_024542735.1 of Bombus huntii. Lineage (NCBI taxonomy): Eukaryota > Metazoa > Arthropoda > Insecta > Hymenoptera > Apidae > Bombus > Bombus huntii. Next base: position 619,083 of record NW_026099317.1, on the reverse strand, counting down.
ATAACGTATTACGTTATATGGTATAACGTAATAACGTATTACGTTATATGGTATAACGTCATATGGTATAACGTTTTAACGTATTACGTTATATGGTATAACGTAATAACGTATTACGTTATATGGTATAACGTCATATGGTATAACGTTCTAACGTATTACGTTATATGGTATAACGTTATAACGTATTACGTTATATGGTATAACGGTATAACGTATTACGTTATATGGTTTAACGTTATAACGTATTACGTTATATGGTATAACGTTATAACGTATTACGTTATGTGGTATATCGTTACATGGTATAACGTAATAACGTATTACGTTATATGGTATAACGTCATATGGTATAAAGCTATAACGTATTACGTTATATGGTATAACGTAATAACGTATTACGTTATATGGTATAACGTAATAAGGTATTACGTTATATGGTATAACGTCATATGGTATAACGTTATAACGTATTGCTTTATATGGTATAACGTTATAACGTATTACGTTATATGGCATAACGTTATAACGTATTACGTTATGTGGTATATCGTCATATGGTATAACGTAATAACGTATTACGTTATATGTTATAACGGTATAAAGTTATAACGTATTACGTTATATGGTGTAACGTTATAACGTATTACGTTATATGGTACAACGTCATATGGTAGAACGGTATAACGTATTACGTTATATGGTTTAACGTTATAACGTATTACGTTATATGGTATAACGTTATAACGTATTACGTTATGTGGTATATCGTCACATGGTATAACGTAATAACGTATAACGTTATAAAGTATTACGTTATATGTTATAACGTTATAACGTGTTACGTTATATGGTATAACGTTATAACGTATTACGTTATATGGTATTACGTCATATAGTATAACGTTATAACGTATGACGTTATATGGTATAACGTCATATGGTATAACGTTATAACGTATTACGTTATCTGGTATTGCGTCATATGGTATAACGTTATAACGTATTACGTTATATGGTATAACGTTATAACGTATTACGTTATATGGTATAACGTAATAACGTATTACGTTATATGGTATAACGTCATATGGTATAACGTTATAACGTATTACGTTATATGGTATAACGTAATAACGTATTACGTTATATGGTATAACGTCATATGGTATAACGTTATAACATATTACGTTATATGGTATAACGTCATATGGTATAACGTTATAACGTATTACGTTATATGGTATAACGTTATAACGTATTACGTTATATGGTATAACGGTATAACGTATTACGTTATATGGTATAACGTCATATGGTATAACGTTATATGGCATAACGTTATAACGTATTACGTTATGTGGTATATCGTCACATGGTATAACGTAATAACGTATAACGTTATAAAGTATTACGTTATATGTTATAACGTTATAACGTGTTACGTTATATGGTATAACGTTATAACTTATTACGTTATATGGCATAACGTTATAACGTATTACGTTATGTGGTATATCGTCATATGGTATAACGTAATAACGTATTACGTTATATGGTATAACGTTATAACGTATTACGTTATATGGTATAACGGTATAACGTATTACGTTATATGGTATAACGTTATAACGTATTAGGTTATATGGTATAACGGTATAACGTATTACGTTATATGGTATAACGTTATAACGTATTACGTTATATGGCATAACGTTATAACGTATTACGTTATGTGGTATATCGTCATATGGTATAACGTAATAACGTATTACGTTATATGGTATAACGTCATATGGTATAACGTTATAACGTATTGCGTTATATGGTATAACGCTATAACGTATTACGTTATATGGTATAACGTTATAACGTGTTACGTTATATGGTATAACGTCATATGGTATAACGTTATATGGCATAACGTTATAACGTATTACGTTATGTGGTATATCGTCATATGGTATAACGTAATAACGTATTACGTTATATGGTATAACGTCATATGGTATAACGTTATAACGTATTGCGTTATATGGTATAACGTTATAACGTATTACGTTATATGGTATAACGGTATAACGTATTACGTTATATGGTATAACGTTATAACGTATTACGTTATATGGCATAACGTTATAACGTATTACGTTATGTGGTATATCGTCATATGGTATAACGTAATAACGTATTACGTTATATGGTATAACGTTATAACGTATTACGTTATGTGGTATAACGTTATAACGTATTACGTTATATGATATAACGTTATAAAGTATTACGTTATATGGTATAACGTCATATGGTATAACGTTATAACGTATTGCGTTATATGGTATAACGTTATAACGTATTACGTTATATGGTATAACGGTATAACGTATTACGTTATATGGTATAACGTTATAACGTATTACGTTATATGGCATAACGTTATAACGTATTACGTTATGTGGTATATCGTCATATGGTATAACGTAATAACGTATTACGTTATATGGTATAACGTTATAACGTATTACGTTATATGGTATAACGTTATAACGTATTACGTTATATGATATAACGTTATAAAGTATTACGTTATATGGTATAACGTTATAACGTATTACGTTATATGGTATAACGTTATAACGTATTACGTTATATGGTATAACGTCATATGGTATAACGTTATAACGTATTACGTTATATGGTATAACGTCATATGGTATAACGTTATAACGTATTACGTTATATGGTATAACGTTATAACGTGTTACGTTATATGGTATAACGTCATATGGTATAACGTTATAACGTATTAAGTTATATGGAATAACGTCATATGGTATAACGTTATAACGTATTACGTTATATGGTATAACGGTATAACGTTATAACGTATTACGTTATATGGTATAACGTCATATGGTATAACGTTATAACGTATTACGTTATATGGTATAACGGTATAACGTATTACGTTATATGGTATAACGTTATAACGTATTACGTTATATGGCATAACGTTATAACGTATTACGTTATGTGGTATATCGTCATATGGTATAACGTAATAACGTATTACGTTATATGGTATAACATTATATGGTATAACGTTATAACGTATTACGTTATATGGTATAACGTTATAACGTATTACGTTATATGGTATAACGTCATATGGTATAACGTTATAACGTATTGCGTTATATGGTATAACGTTATAACGTATTACGTTATATGGTATAACGGTATAACGTTATAACGTATTACGTTATATGGTATAACGTCATATGGTATAACGTTATAACGTATTACGTTATATGGTATAACGGTATAACGTATTACGTTATATGGTATAACGTTATAACGTATTACGTTATATGGCATAACGTTATAACGTATTACGTTATGTGGTATAACGTCATATGGTATAACGTTATAACGTAATACGTTATGTGGTATATCGTTATATGGTATAACGTAATAACGTATTACGTTATATGGTATAACGTCTTATGGTATAACGTCTTATGGTATAACGTTATAAAGTATTACGTTATATGGTATAACGTCATATGGTATAACGTTATAACGTATTACGTTATATGGTATAACGTTATAACGTATTACGTTATATGGTATAACGTTATAACGTATTACGTTATATGATATAACGTTATAAAGTATTACGTTATATGGTATAACGTTATAACGTATTACGTTATATGGTATAACGTTATAACGTATTACGTTATGTGGTATATCGTCACATGGTATAACGTAATAACGTAAAACGTTATAAAGTATTACGTTATATGTTATAACGTTATAACGTGTTACGTTATATGGTATAACGTTATAACTTATTACGTTATATGGCATAACGTTATAACGTATTACGTTATGTGGTATATCGTCATATGGTATAACGTAATAACGTATTACGTTATATGGTATAACGTTATAACGTATTACGTTATATGGTATAACGGTATAACGTATTACGTTATATGGTATAACGTTATAACGTATTAGGTTATATGGTATAACGGTATAACGTATTACGTTATATGGTATAACGTTATAACGTATTACGTTATATGGCATAACGTTATAACGTATTACGTTATGTGGTATATCGTCATATGGTATAACGTAATAACGTATTACGTTATATGGTATAACGTTATATGGTATAACGTTATAACGTATTACGTTATATGGTATAACGTTATAACGTATTACGTTATATGGTATAACGTCATATGGTATAACGTTATAACGTATTGCGTTATATGGTATAACGCTATAACGTATTACGTTATATGGTATAACGTTATAACGTGTTACGTTATATGGTATAACGTCATATGGTATAACGTTATATGGCATAACGTTATAACGTATTACGTTATGTGGTATATCGTCATATGGTATAACGTAATAACGTATTACGTTATATGGTATAACGTCATATGGTATAACGTTATAACGTATTGCGTTATATGGTATAACGTTATAACGTATTACGTTATATGGTATAACGGTATAACGTATTACGTTATATGGTATAAAGTTATAACGTATTACGTTATATGGCATAACGTTATAACGTATTACGTTATGTGGTATATCGTCATATGGTATAACGTAATAACGTATTACGTTATATGGTATAACGTTATAACGTATTACGTTATATGGTATAACGTTATAACGTATTACGTTATATGGTATAACGTTATAACGTATTACGTTATATGGTATAACGTTATAACGTATTACGTTATATGGTATAACGTTATAACGTGTTACGTTATATGGTATAACGTCATATGGTATAACGTTATATGGCATAACGTTATAACGTATTACGTTATGTGGTATATCGTCATATGGTATAACGTAATAACGTATTACGTTATATGGTATAACGTCATATGGTATAACGTTATAACGTATTGCGTTATATGGTATAACGTTATAACGTATTACGTTATATGGTATAACGGTATAACGTATTACGTTATATGGTATAACGTTATAACGTATTACGTTATATGGCATAACGTTATAACGTATTACGTTATGTGGTATATCGTCATATGGTATAACGTAATAACGTATTACGTTATATGGTATAACGTTATAACGTATTACGTTATATGGTATAACGTTATAACGTATTACGTTATATGATATAACGTTATAAAGTATTACGTTATATGGTATAACGTTATAACGTATTACGTTATATGGTATAACGTTATAACGTATTACGTTATATGGTATAACGTCATATGGTATAACGTTATAACGTATTACGTTATATGGTATAACGTCATATGGTATAACGTTATAACGTATTACGTTATATGGTATAACGTTATAACGTGTTACGTTATATGGTATAACGTCATATGGTATAACGTTATAACGTATTAAGTTATATGGAATAACGTCATATGGTATAACGTTATAACGTATAGCGTTATATGGTATAACGGTATAACGTTATAACGTATTACGTTATATGGTATAACGTCATATGGTATAACGTTATAACGTATTACGTTATATGGTATAACGGTATAACGTATTACGTTATATGGTATAACGTTATAACGTATTACGTTATATGGCATAACGTTATAACGTATTACGTTATGTGGTATATCGTCATATGGTATAACGTAATAACGTATTACGTTATATGGTATAACATTATATGGTATAACGTTATAACGTATTACGTTATATGGTATAACGTTATAACGTATTACGTTATATGGTATAACGTCATATGGTATAACGTTATAACGTATTGCGTTATATGGTATAACGTCATATGGTATAACGTTATAACGTATTACGTTATATGGTATAACGGTATAACGTATTACGTTATATGGTATAACGTTATAACGTATTACGTTATATGGCATAACGTTATAACGTATTACGTTATGTGGTATAACGTCATATGGTATAACGTTATAACGTAATACGTTATGTGGTATATCGTTATATGGTATAACGTAATAACGTATTACGTTATATGGTATAACGTCTTATGGTATAACGTCTTATGGTATAACGTTATAAAGTATTACGTTATATGGTATAACGTCATATGGTATAACGTTATAACGTATTACGTTATATGGTATAACGGTATAACGTTATAACTTATTACGTTATATGATGTAACGTTATAAAGTATTACGTTATATGGTATAACGTTATAACGTATTACGTTATATGGTATAACGTTATAACGTATTACGTTATATGGTATAACGTCATATGGTATAACGTTATAACGTATTACGTTATATGGTATAACGTTATAACGTATTACGTTATATGGTATAACGTCATATGGTATAACGTTATAACGTATTACGTTATATGGTATAACGGTATAACGTATTACGTTATATGGTATAACGTTATAACGTATTACGTTATATGGTATAACGTTATAACGTCTTACGTTATGTGGTATATCGTCATATGGTATAACGTAATAGCGTATTACGTTATATGGTATAACGTTATAACGTATTACGTTGTATGGTATAACGGTATAACGTATTACGTTATATGGTATAACGTAATAACGTATTACGTTATATGGTATAACGTCATATGGTATAACGTTATAACGTATTACGTTATATGGTATAACGTCATATGGTGTAACGTTATAACGTATTACGTTATATGGTATTGCGTCATATGGTATAACGTTATAACGTATTACGTTATATGGTATAACGTTATAACGTATTACGTTATATGGTATAACGTAATAACGTATTACGTTATATGGTATAACGTCATATGGTAAAACGTTTTAACGTATTACGTTATATGGTATAACGTAATAACGTATTACGTTATATGGTATAACGTCATATGGTATAACGTTATAACGTATTACGTTATATGGTATAACGTTATAACGTATTACGTTATATGGTATAACGGTATAACGTATTACGTTATATGGTTTAACGTTATAACGTATTACGTTATATGGTATAACGTTATAACGTATTACGTTATGTGGTATATCGTCACATGGTATAACGTAATAACGTATTACGTTATATGGTATAACGTCATATGGTATAAAGCTATAACGTATTACGTTATATGGTATAACGTAATAACGTATTACGTTATATGGTATAACGTAAAAACGTATTACGTTATATGGTATAACGTCATATGGTATAACGTTATAACGTATTGCTTTATATGGTATAACGTTATAACGTATTACGTTATATGGCATAACGTTATAACGTATTACGTGATGTGGTATATCGTCATATGGTATAACGTAATAACGTATTACGTTATATGTTATAACGGTATAAAGTTATAACTTATTACGTTATATGGTGTAACGTTATAACGTATTACGTTATATGGTATAACGTCATATGGTAGAACGGTATAACGTATTACATTATATGGTTTAACGTTATAACGTATTACGTTATATGGTATAACGTTATAACGTATTACGTTATGTGGTATATCGTCACATGGTATAACGTAATAACGTATAACGTTATAAAGTATTACGTTATATGTTATAACGTTATAACGTGTTACGTTATATGGTATAACGTTATAACGTATTACGTTATATGGTATAACGTCATATAGTATAACGTTATAACGTATTACGTTATATGGTATAACGTCATATGGTATAACGTTATAACGTATTACGTTATCTGGTATTGCGTCATATGGTATAACGTTATAACGTATTACGTTATATGGTATAACGTTATAACGTATTACGTTATATGGTATAACGTAATAACGTATTACGTTATATGGTATAACGTCATATGGTATAACGTTATAACGTATTACGTTATATGGTATAACGTAATAACGTATTACGTTATATGGTATAACGTCATATGGTATAACGTTATAGCATATTACGTTATATGGTATAACGTCATATGGTATAACATTATAACGTATTAAGTTATATGGTATAACGTCATATGGTATAACGTTATAACGTATTACGTTATATGGTATAACGTTATAACGTATTACGTTATATGGTATAACGGTATAACGTATTACGTTATATGGTTTAACGTTATAACGTATTACGTTATGTGGTATAACGTTATAACGTATTACGTTATATGGTATAACGTTATAACGTATTACGTTATGTGGTATATCGTCACATGGTATAACGTAATAACGTATAACGTTATAAAGTATTACGTTATATGTTATAACGTTATAACGTGTTACGTTATATGGTATAACGTTATAACGTATTACGTTATATGGTATAACGTAATAACGTATTACGTTATATGGTATAACGTCATATGGCATAACGTTATAACGTATTACGTTATATGGTATTGCGTCATATGGTATAACGTTATAACGTATTACGTTATATGGTATAACGTTATAACGTATTACGTTATATGGTATAACGTAATAACGTATTACGTTATATGGTATAACGTCATATGGCATAACGTTATAACGTATTACGTTATCTGGTATTGCGTCATATGGTATAACGTTATAACGTATTACGTTATATGGTATAACGTTATAACGTATTACGTTATATGGTATAACGTAATAACGTATTACGTTATATGGTATAACGTCATATGGCATAACGTTATAACGTATTACGTTATATGGTATAACGTCATATAGTATAACGTTATACCGTATTACGTTATATGGTATAACGTCATATGGTATAACGTTATAACGTATTACGTTATATGGTATTGCGTCATATGGTATAACGTTATAACGTATTACGTTATATGGTATAACGTTATAACGTATTACGTTATATGGTATAACGTAATAACGTATTACGTTATATGGTATATCGTCATATGGTATAACGTTATAACGTATTACGTTATATGGTATAACGTAATAACGTATTACGTTATATGGTATAACGTAATAACGTATTACGTTATATGGTATAACGTCAAATGGTATAACGTTATAACGTATTGCGTTATATGGTATAACGTTATAACGTATTACGTTATATGGTATAACGTTATAACGTATTACGTTATGTGGTATATCGTCACATGGTATAACGTAATAACGTATTACGTTATATGGTATAACGTCATATGGTACAACGTTATAACGTATTACGTTATATGGTATAACGTAATAACGTATTACGTTATATGGTATATCGTCATATGGTATAACGTTATAACGTATTACGTTATATGGTATAACGTAATAACGTATTACGTTAGATGGTATAACGTAATAACGTATTACGTTATATGGTATAACGTCAAATGGTATAACGTTATAACGTAGTGCGTTATATGGTATAACGTTATAACGTATTATGTTATATGGTATAACGTAATAACGTATTACGTTATATGGTATAACGTCATATGGTATAACGTTATAACGTATTACGTTATATGGTATAACGATATAACGTATTACGTTATATGGTATAACGTTATAACGTATTACGTTATATGGTATAACGTTATAACGTATTACGTTATATGGTATAACGTTATAACGTATTACGTTATGTGGTATATCGTCACATGGTATAACGTAATAACGTATTACGTTATATGGTATAACGTCATATGGTACAACGTTATAACGTATTACGTTATATGGTATAACGTTATAACGTATTACGTTATGTGGTATATCGTCACATGGTATAACGTAATAACGTATTACGTTATATGGTATAACGTCATATGGTACAACGTTATAACGTATTACGTTATATGGTATAACGTTATAACGTAATACGTTATATGGTATAACGTAATAACGTATTACGTTATATGGTATAACGTCATATGGTACAACGTTATAACGTATTACGTTATATGGTATAACGTTATAACCTATTACGTTATATGGTATAACGTCATATAGTATAACGTTATAACGTATTACGTTATATGGTATAACGGTATAACGTATTACGTTATATGGTATAACGTTATAACGTATTACGTTATATGGTATAACGTTATAACGTGTTACGTTAAGTGGTATATCGTCATATGGTATAACGTAATAGCGTATTACGTTATATGGTATAACGTTATAACGTATTACGTTATATGGTATAACGTCATATGGTATAACGTTATAACGTATTACGTTATATGGTATAACGTTATAACGTATTACGTTATATGGTATAACGTTATGACGTATTACGTTATATGGTATAACGTAATAACGTATTACGTTATATGGTATAACGTCATATGTTATAACGTTATAACGTATTGCGTTATATGGTATAACGTTATAACGTATTACGTTATATGGTATAACGTAATAACGTATTACGTTATATGGTATAACGTCATATGGTATAACGTTATAACGTATTACGTTATATGGTATAACGTTATAACGTATTACGTTATATGGTATAACGTAATAACGTATTACGTTATATGGTATAACGTAATAACGTATTACGTTATATGGTATAACGTCAAATGGTATAACGTTATAACGTATTGCGTTATATGGTATAACGTTATAACGTATTACGTTATATGGTATAACGTAATAACGTATTACGTTATATGGTATAACGTCATATGGTATAACGTTATAACGTTTTACGTTATATGGTATAACGATATAACGTATTACGTTATATGGTATAACGTTATAACGTATTACGTTATATGGTATAACGTTATAACGTATTACGTTATATGGTATAACGTTATAACGTATTACGTTATGTGGTATATCGTCACATGGTATAACGTAATAACGTATTACGTTATATGGTATAACGTCATATGGTACAACGTTATAACGTATTACGTTATATGGTATAACGTTATAACGTAATACGTTATATGGTATAACGTTATAACGTAATACGTTATGTGGTATATCGTTATATGGTATAACGTAATAACGTATTACCTTATATGGTATAACGTCTTATGGTATAACGTCTTATGGTATAACGTTATAAAGTATTACGTTATATGTTATAACGTTATAACGTGTTACGTTATATGGTATAACGTTATAACCTATTACGTTATATGGTATAACGTCATATAGTATAACGTTATAACGTATTACGTTATATGGTATAACGGTATAACGTATTACGTTATATGGTATAACGTTATAACGTATTACGTTATATGGTATAACGGTATAACGTATTACGTTATATGGTATAACGTTATAACGTATTACGTTATATGGTATAACGTTATAACGTGTTACGTTAAGTGGTATATCGTCATATGGTATAACGTAATAGCGTATTACGTTATATGGTATAACGTTATAACGTATTACGTTATATGGTATAACGTCATATGGTATAACGTTATAACGTATTACGTTATATGGTATAACGTTATAACGTATTACGTTATATGGTATAACGTCATATGGTATAAAGCTATAACGTATTACGTTATATGGTATAACGTAATAACGTATTACGTTATATGGTATAACGTCATATGGTATAACGTTATAACGTATTACGTTATATGGTATTGCGTCATATGGTATAACGTTATAACGTATTACGTTATATGGTATAACGTTATGACGTATTACGTTATATGGTATAACGTAATAACGTATTACGTTATATGGTATAACGTCATATGGTATAACGTTATAACGTATTACGTTATATGGTATAACGTAATAACGTATTACGTTATATGGTATAACGTCATATGGTATAACGTTATAACGTATTACGTTATATGGTATAACGTTATAACGTATTACGTTATATGGTATAACGGTATAACGTATTACGTTATATGGTTTAACGTTATAACGTATTACGTTATATGGTATAACGTTATAACGTATTACGTTATGTGATATATCGTCACATGGTATAACGTAATAACGTATTACGTTATATGATATAACGTCATATGGTATAAAGCTATAACGTATTACGTTATATGGTATAACGTCATATGGTATAACGTTATAACGAATTGCGTTATATGGTATAACGCTATAACGTATTACGTTATATGGTATAACGTAATAACGTATTACGTTATATGGTATAACGTCATATGGTATAACGTTATAACGTATTACGTTATATGGTATAACGATATAACGTATTACGTTATATGGTATAACGTTATAACGTATTACGTTATATGGTATAGCGTTATAACGTATTACGTTATATTTTATAACGATATAACGTATTACGTTATGTGGTATATCGTCACATGGTATAACGTAATAACGTATTACGTTATATGGTATAACGTTATAACGTATTACGTTATATGGTATAACGTTATAACGTATTACGTTATATGAGATAACGTTATAAAGTATTACGTTATATGGTATAACGTTATAACGTATTACGTTATATGGTATAACGTTATAACGTATTACGTTATATGGTATAACGTCATATGGTATAACGTTATAACGTATTACGTTATATGGTATAACGTTATAACGTGTTACGTTATATGGTATAACGTCATATGGTATAACGTTATAACGTATTAAGTTATATGGTATAACGTCATATGGTATAACGTTATAACGTATTACGTTATATGGTATAACGGTATAACGTTATAACGTATTACGTTATATGGTATAACGTAATAACGTATTACGTTATATGGTATAACGTCATATGGTATAACGTTATAACGTATTACGTTATATGGTATAACGTCATATGGTATAACGTTATAACGTATTACGTTATATGGTATAACGGTATAACGTATTACGTTATATGGTATAACGTTATAACGTATTACGTTATATGGCATAACGTTATAACGTATTACGTTGTGTGGTATATCGTCATATGGTATAACGTAATAACGTATTACGTTATATGGTATAACGTTATAACGTATTACGTTATATGGTATAACGTTATAACGTATTACGCTATATGATATAACGTTATAAAGTATTACGTTATATGGTATAACGTTATAACGTATTACGTTATATGGTATAACGTTATAACGTATTACGTTATATGGTATAACGTCATATGGTATAACGTTATAACGTATTACGTTATATGGTATAACGGTATAACGTATTACGTTATATGGTATAACGATATAACGTATTACGTTATATGGTATAACGTTATAACGTATTACGTTATATGGTATAACGTTATAACGTATTACGTTATGTGGTACATCGTCACATGGTATAACGTAATAACGTATTACGTTATATGGTATAACGTCATATGGTACAACGTTATAACGTATTACGTTATATGGTATAACGTTATAACGTAATACGTTATATGGTATAACGTTATAACGTAATACGTTATGTGGTATATCGTTATATGGTATAACGTAATAACGTATTACCTTATATGGTATAACGTCTTATGGTATAACGTCTTATGGTATAACGTTATAAAGTATTACGTTATATGTTATAACGTTATAACGTGTTACGTTATATGGTATAACATTATAACCTATTACGTTATATGGTATAACGTCATATAGTATAACGTTATAACGTATTACGTTATATGGTATAACGGTATAACGTATTACGTTATATGGTATAACGTTATAACGTATTACGTTATATGGTATAACGTTATAACGTGTTACGTTAAGTGGTATATCGTCATATGGTATAACGTAATAGCGTATTACGTTATATGGTATAACGTTATAACGTATTACGTTATATGGTATAACGTCATATGGTATAACGTTATAACGTATTACGTTATATGGTATAACGTTATAACGTATTACGTTATATGGTATAACGTTATAACGTATTACGTTATATGATATAACGTTATAACGTATTACGTTATATGGTATAACGGTATAACGTTATAACGTATTACGTTATATGGTATAACGTAATAACGTATTACGTTATATGGTATAACGTCATATGGTATAACGTTATAACGTATTACGTTATATGGTATAACGTCATATGGTATAACGTTATAACGTATTACCGTATATGGTATAACGGTATATCGTATTACGTTATATGGTATAACGATATAACGTATTACGTTATATGGTATAACGTCATATGGTATAACGTTATAAAGTATTATGTTATATGGTATAACGGTATAAAGTTATAACGTATTACGTTATATGGTGTAACGTTATAACGTATTACGTTATATGGAAATACGTCATATGGTATAACGGTATAACGTATTACGTTATATGGTTTAACGTTATACTTTATAACGTATATACGTATTACGTTATATGGTTTAACGTTATAACGTATTACGTTATATGGTATAACGTTATAACGTATTACGTTATGTGGTATATCGTCACATGGTATAACGTAATAACGTATTACGTTATATGGTATAACGTCATATGGTATAACGTTATAACGTATTACGTTTTATGGTATAACGTTATAACGTATTACGTTATATGGTGTAACGTCATAACGTATTACGTTATATGGTATAACGTTATAACGTAATACGTTATGTGGTATATCGTTATATGGTATAACGTAATAACGTATTACGTTATATGGTATAACGTCTTATGGTATAACGTCTTATGGTATAACGGTATAACGTATTACGTTATATGGTTTAACGTTATAACGTATTACGTTATATGGTATAAAGTAATAACGTATTACGTTATATGGTATAACGTCATATCGTATAACGTTATAACGTATTACGTTATATGGTATAACGTCATATGGTATAACGTTATAACGTATTACGTTATATGGTATAACGATATAACGTATTACGTTATATGGTATAACGTTATAACGTATTACGTTATATGGCATAACGTTATAACGTATTACGTTGTGTGGTATATCGTCATATGGTATAACGTAATAACGTATTACGTTATATGGTATAACGTTATAACGTATTACGTTATATGGTATAACGTTATAACGTATTACGTTATATGATATAACGTTATAAAGTATTACGTTATATGGTATAACGTTATAACGTATTACGTTATATGGTATAACGTTATAACGTATTACGTTATATGGTATAACGTCATATGGTATAACGTTATAACGTATTACGTTATATGGTATAACGTTATAACGTGTTACGTTATATGGTATAACGTCATATGGTATAACGTTATAACGTATTAAGTTATATGGAATAACGTCATATGGTATAACGTTATAACGTATTACGTTATATGGTATAACGGTATAACGTATTACGTTATATGGTATAACGTTATAACGTATTACGTTATATGGTATAACGTTATAACGTATTACGTTATATGGTATAACGTTATAACGTATTACGTTATGTGGTATATCGTCACATGGTATAACGTAATAACGTATTACGTTATATGGTATAACGTCATATGGTACAACGTTATAACGTATTACGTTATATGGTATAACGTTATAACGTAATACGTTATATGGTATAACGTTATAACGTAATACGTTATGTGGTATATCGTTATATGGTATAACGTAATAACGTATTACCTTATATGGTATAACGTCTTATGGTATAACGTCTTATGGTATAACGTTATAAAGTATTACGTTATATGTTATAACGTTATAACGTGTTACGTTATATGGTATAACGTTATAACCTATTACGTTATATGGTATAACGTCATATAGTATAACGTTATAACGTATTACGTTATATGGTATAACGGTATAACGTATTACGTTATATGGTATAACGTTATAACGTATTACGTTATATGGTATAACGTTATAACGTGTTACGTTAAGTGGTATATCGTCATATGGTATAACGTAATAGCGTATTACGTTATATGGTATAACGTTATAACGTATTACGTTATATGGTATAACGTCATATGGTATAACGTTATAACGTATTACGTTATATGGTATAACGTTATAACGTATTACGTTATATGGTATAACGTTATAACGTATTACGTTATATGATATAACGTTATAACGTATTACGTTATATGGTATAACGGTATAACGTTATAACGTATTACGTTATATGGTATAACGTAATAACGTATTACGTTATATGGTATAACGTCATATGGTATAACGTTATAACGTATTACGTTATATGGTATAACGTCATATGGTATAACGTTATAACGTATTACGGTATATGGTATAACGGTATAACGTATTACGTTATATGGTATAACGATATAACGTATTACGTTATATGGTATAACGTTATAAAGTATAACGTTATATGGTATAACGTTATAACGTATTAAGTTATATGGTATAACGTCATATGGTATAACGTTATAAAGTATTACGTTATATGGTATAACGGTATAAAGTTATAACGTATTACGTTATATGGTGTAACGTTATAACGTATTACGTTATATGGAATAACGTCATATGGTATAACGGTATAACGTATTACGTTATATGGTTTAACGTTATAACGTATTACGTTATATGGTATAACGTTATAACGTATTACGTTATGTGGTATATCGTCACATGCTATAACGTAATAACGTATTACGTTATATGGTAAAACGTCATATGGTATAAAGCTATAACGTATTACGTTATATGGTATAACGTAATAACGTATTACGTTATATGGTATAACGTCATATGGTATAACGTTATAACGTATTACGTTTTATGGTATAACGTTATAACGTATTACGTTATATGGTTTAACGTTATAACGTATTACGTTATATGGTATAACGTTATAACGTATTACGTTATGTGGTATATCGTCACATGCTATAACGTAATAACGTATTACGTTATATGGTAAAACGTCATATGGTATAACGTTATAACCTATTACGTTATATGGTATAACGTCATATAGTATAACGTTATAACGTATTACGTTATATGGTATAACGGTATAACGTATTACGTTATATGGTATAACGTTATAACGTATTACGTTATATGGTATAACGTTATAACGTGTTACGTTAAGTGGTATATCGTCATATGGTATAACGTAATAGCGTATTACGTTATATGGTATAACGTTATAACGTATTACGTTATATGGTATAACGTCATATGGTATAACTTTATAACGTATTACGTTATATGGTATAACGTTATAACGTATTACGTTATATGGTATAACGTTATAACGTATTACGTTATATGATATAACGTTATAACGTATTACGTTATATGGTATAACGGTATAACGTTATAACGTATTACGTTATATGGTATAACGTAATAACGTATTACGTTATATGGTATAACGTCATATGGTATAACGTTATAACGTATTACGTTATATGGTATAACGTCATATGGTATAACGTTATAACGTATTACGGTATATGGTATAACGGTATAACGTATTACGTTATATGGTATAACGATATAACGTATTACGTTATATGGTATAACGTTATAAAGTATAACGTTATATGGTATAACGTTATAACGTATTAAGTTATATGGTATAACGTCATATGGTATAACGTTATAAAGTATTACGTTATATGGTATAACGGTATAAAGTTATAACGTATTACGTTATATGGTGTAACGTTATAACGTATTACGTTATATGGAATAACGTCATATGGTATAACGGTATAACGTATTACGTTATATGGTTTAACGTTATAACGTATTACGTTATATGGTATAACGTTATAACGTATTACGTTATGTGGTATATCGTCACATGCTATAACGTAATAACGTATTACGTTATATGGTAAAACGTCATATGGTATAAAGCTATAACGTATTACGTTATATGGTATAACGTAATAACGTATTACGTTATATGGTATAACGTCATATGGTATAACGTTATAACGTATTACGTTTTATGGTATAACGTTATAACGTATTACGTTATATGGTGTAACGTCATAACGTATTACGTTATATGGTATAACGTTATAACGTAATACGTTATATGGTATAACGTTATAAAGTATAACGTTATATGGTATAACGTTATAACGTATTAAGTTATATGGTATAACGTCATATGGTATAACGTTATAAAGTATTACGTTATATGGTATAACGGTATAAAGTTATAACGTATTACGTTATATGGTATAACGTAATAACGTATTACGTTATATGGTATAACGTCTTATGGTATAACGTCTTATGGTATAACGGTATAACGTATTACGTTATATGGTTTAACGTTATAACGTATTACGTTATATGGTATAACGTTATAACGTATTACGTTATGTGGTATATCGTCACATGGTATAACGTAATAACGTATTACGTTATATGATATAACGTCATATGGTATAAAGCTA
This sequence comes from Bombus huntii, assembly GCF_024542735.1. Classification (NCBI taxonomy): domain Eukaryota; kingdom Metazoa; phylum Arthropoda; class Insecta; order Hymenoptera; family Apidae; genus Bombus; species Bombus huntii. The sequence goes on along the minus strand of NW_026099317.1, from coordinate 600,715 downwards.
TAACGTATTACGTTATATGGTATAACGTCATATGGTATAACGTTATAACGAATTGCGTTATATGGTATAACGTTATAACGAATTGCGTTATATGGTATAACGTAATAACGTATTACGTTATATGGTATAACGTCATATGGTATAACGTTATAACGTATTACGTTATATGGTATAACGATATAACGTATTACGTTATATGGTTTAACGTTATAACTTATTACGTTATATGGTATAACGTTATAACGTATTACGTTATATGAGATAACGTTATAAAGTATTACGTTATATGGTATAACGTTATAACGTATTACGTTATATGGTATAACGTTATAACGTATTACGTTATATGGTACAACGTCATATGGTATAACGTTATAACGTATTACGTTATATGGTATAACGTTATAACGTGTTACGTTATATGGTATAACGTCATATGGTATAACGTTATAACGTATTAAGTTATATGGTATAACGTCATATGGTATAACGTTATAACGTATTACGTTATATGGTATAACGGTATAACGTTATAACGTATTACGTTATATGGTATAACGTAATAACGTATTACGTTATATGGTATAACGTCATATGGTATAACGTTATAACGCATTACGTTATATGGTATAACGTCATATGGTATAACGGTATAACGTATTACGTTATATGGTATAACGGTATAACGTATTACGTTAGATGGTATAACGTTATAACGTATTACGTTATATGGCATAACGTTATAACGTATTACGTTATGTGGTATATCGTCATATGGTATAACGTAATAACGTATTACGTTATATGGTATAACGTTATAACGTATTACGTTATATGGTATAACGTTATAACGTGTTACGTTATATGGTGTAACGTCATATGGTATAACGTTATAAAGTATTAAGTTATATGGAATAACGTCATATGGTATAACGTTATAACGTATTACGTTATATGGTATAACGGTATAACGTTATAACGTATTACGTTATATGGTATAACGTCATATGGTATAACGTTATATCGTATTACGTTATATGGTATAACGGTATAACGTATTACGTTATATGGTATAACGTTATAACGTATTACGTTATATGGCATAACGTTATAACGTATTACGTTAAGTGGTATATCGTCATATGGTATAACGTAATAACGTATTACGTTATATGGTATAACGTTATAACGTATTACGTTATATGGTATAACGTTATAACGTATTACGTTATATGGTATAACGTCATATGGTATAACGTTATAACGTATTGCGTTATATGGTATAACGTTATAACGTATTACGTTATATGGTATAACGTTATAACGAGTTACGTTATATGGTATAACGTCATATGGTATAACGTTATAACGTATTAAGTTATATGGTATAACGTCATATGGTATAACGTTATAACGTAATACGTTATGTGGTATATCGTTATATGGTATAACGTAATAACGTATTACGTTATATGGTATAACGTCTTATGGTATAACGTCTTATGGTATAACGTTATAAAGTATTACGTTATATGGTATTACGTTATATGGTATAACGTTATAACGTATTACGTTATATGGTATAACGTCATATGGTATAACGTTATAACGTATTGCGTTATATGGTATAACGTTATAACGTATTACGTTATATGGTATAACGTTATAACGAGTTACGTTATATGGTATAACGTCATATGGTATAACGTTATAACGTATTAAGTTATATGGTATAACGTCATATGGTATAACGTTATAACGTAATACGTTATGTGGTATATCGTTATATGGTATAACGTAATAACGTATTACGTTATATGGTATAACGTCTTATGGTATAACGTCTTATGGTATAACGTTATAAAGTATTACGTTATATGGTATAACGTCATATGGTATAACGTTATAACGTATTACGTTATATGGTATAACGTTATAACGTATTACGTTATATGGTATAAAGTTATAACGTATTACGTTATATGATATAACGTTATAAAGTATTACGTTATATGGTATAACGTTATAACGTATTACGTTATATGGTATAACGTTATAACGTATTACGTTATATGGTATAACGTTATAACGTATTACGTTATATGGTATAACGTAATAACGTATTACGTTATATGGTATAACGTCATATGGTATAACGTTATAACGTATTACGTTATATGGTATAACGTTATAACGTATTACGTTATATGGTATAACGTCATATGGTATAACGTTATAACGTATTACGGTATATGGTATAACGGTATATCGTATTACGTTATATGGTATAACGATATAACGTATTACGTTATATGGTATAACGTTATAAAGTATAACGTTATATGGTATAACGCTATAACGTATTAAGTTATATGGTATAACGTCATATGGTATAACGTTATAAAGTATTACGTTATATGGTATAACGGTATAAAGTTATAACGTATTACGTTATATGGTATAACGTTATAACGTATTACGTTATATGGTATAACGTTATAACGTATTACGTTATATGGTATAACGTCATATGGTATAACGTTATAACGTATTACGTTATATGGTATAACGTTATAACGTGTTACGTTATATGGTGTAACGTCATATGGTATAACGTTATAAAGTATTAAGTTATATGGAATAACGTCATATGGTATAACGTTATAACGTATTACGTTATATGGTATAACGGTATAACGTTATAACGTATTACGTTATATGGTATAACGTCATATGGTATAACGTTATATCGTATTACGTTATATGGTATAACGGTATAACGTATTACGTTATATGGTATAACGTTATAACGTATTACGTTATATGGCATAACGTTATAACGTATTACGTTAAGTGGTATATCGTCATATGGTATAACGTAATAACGTATTACGTTATATGGTATAACGTTATAACGTATTACGTTATATGGTATAACGTTATAACGTATTACGTTATATGGTATAACGTCATATGGTATAACGTTATAACGTATTGCGTTATATGGTATAACGTTATAACGTATTACGTTATATGGTATAACGTTATAACGAGTTACGTTATATGGTATAACGTCATATGGTATAACGTTATAACGTATTAAGTTATATGGTATAACGTCATATGGTATAACGTTATAACGTAATACGTTATGTGGTATATCGTTATATGGTATAACGTAATAACGTATTACGTTATATGGTATAACGTCTTATGGTATAACGTCTTATGGTATAACGTTATAAAGTATTACGTTATATGGTATAACGTCATATGGTATAACGTTATAACGTATTACGTTATATGGTATAACGTTATAACGTATTACGTTATATGGTATAAAGTTATAACGTATTACGTTATATGATATAACGTTATAAAGTATTACGTTATATGGTATAACGTTATAACGTATTACGTTATATGGTATAACGTTATAACGTATTACGTTATATGGTATAACGTCATATGGTATAACGTTATAACGTATTACGTTATATGGTATTGCGTCATATGGTATAACGTTATAACGTATTACGTTATATGGTATAACGTTGTGACGTATTACGTTATATGGTATAACGTAATAACGTATTACGTTATATGGTATAACGTCATATGGTATAACGTTATAACGTATTACGTTATATGGTATAACGTAATAACGTATTACGTTATATGGTATAACGTCATATGGTATAACGTTATAACGTATTACGTTATATGGTATAACGTTATAACGTATTACGTTATATGGTATAACGTCATATGGTATAACGTTATAACGTATTACGGTATATGGTATAACGGTATATCGTATTACGTTATATGGTATAACGATATAACGTATTACGTTATATGGTATAACGTTATAAAGTATAACGTTATATGGTATAACGCTATAACGTATTAAGTTATATGGTATAACGTCATATGGTATAACGTTATAAAGTATTACGTTATATGGTATAACGGTATAAAGTTATAACGTATTACGTTATATGGTGTAACGTTATAACGTATTACGTTATATGGAATAACGTCATATGGTATAACGGTATAACGTATTACGTTATATGGTTTAACGTTATAACGTATTACGTTATATGGTATAACGTTATAACGTATTACGTTATGTGGTATATCGTCACATGGTATAACGTAATAACGTATTACGTTATATGGTATAACGTCATATGGTATAACGTTATAACGTATTACGTTTTATGGTATAACGTTATAACGTGTTACGTTATATGGTGTAACGTCATATGGTATAACGTTATAAAGTATTAAGTTATATGGAATAACGTCATATGGTATAACGTTATAACGTATTACGTTATATGGTATAACGGTATAACGTTATAACGTATTACGTTATATGGTATAACGTCATATGGTATAACGTTATATCGTATTACGTTATATGGTATAACGGTATAACGTATTACGTTATATGGTATAACGTTATAACGTATTACGTTATATGGCATAACGTTATAACGTATTACGTTAAGTGGTATATCGTCATATGGTATAACGTAATAACGTATTACGTTATATGGTATAACGTTATAACGTATTACGTTATATGGTATAACGGTATAACGTTATAACGTATTACGTTATATGGTATAACGTCATATGGTATAACGTTATATCGTATTACGTTATATGGTATAACGGTATAACGTATTACGTTATATGGTATAACGTTATAACGTATTACGTTATATGGCATAACGTTATAACGTATTACGTTAAGTGGTATATCGTCATATGGTATAACGTAATAACGTATTACGTTATATGGTATAACGCTATAACGAGTTACGTTATATGGTATAACGTCATATGGTATAACGTTATAACGTATTAAGTTATATGGTATAACGTCATATGGTATAACGTTATAACGTAATACGTTATGTGGTATATCGTTATATGGTATAACGTAATAACGTATTACGTTATATGGTATAACGTCTTATGGTATAACGTCTTATGGTATAACGTTATAAAGTATTACGTTATATGGTATAACGTCATATGGTATAACGTTATAACGTATTACGTTATATGGTATAACGTTATAACGTATTACGTTATATGGTATAAAGTTATAACGTATTACGTTATATGATATAACGTTATAAAGTATTACGTTATATGGTATAACGTTATAACGTATTACGTTATATGGTATAACGTTATAACGTATTACGTTATATGGTATAACGTCATATGGTATAACGTTATAACGTATTACGTTATATGGTATTGCGTCATATGGTATAACGTTATAACGTATTACGTTATATGGTATAACGTTGTGACGTATTACGTTATATGGTATAACGTAATAACGTATTACGTTATATGGTATAACGTCATATGGTATAACGTTATAACGTATTACGTTATATGGTATAACGTAATAACGTATTACGTTATATGATATAACGTCATATGGTATAACGTTATAACGTATTACGTTATATGGTATAACGTTATAACGTATTACGTTATATGGTATAACGTCATATGGTATAACGTTATAACGTATTACGTTATATGGTATAACGTAATAACGTATTACGTTATATGGTATAACGTCATATGGTATAACGTTATAACGTATTACGTTATATGGTATAACGTTATAACGTATTACGTTATATGGTATAACGTCATATGGTATAACGTTATAACGTATTACGGTATATGGTATAACGGTATATCGTATTACGTTATATGGTATAACGATATAACGTATTACGTTATATGGTATAACGTTATAAAGTATAACGTTATATGGTATAACGCTATAACGTATTAAGTTATATGGTATAACGTCATATGGTATAACGTTATAAAGTATTACGTTATATGGTATAACGGTATAAAGTTATAACGTATTACGTTATATGGTGTAACGTTATAACGTATTACGTTATATGGAATAACGTCATATGGTATAACGGTATAACGTATTACGTTATATGGTTTAACGTTATAACGTATTACGTTATATGGTATAACGTTATAACGTATTACGTTATGTGGTATATCGTCACATGGTATAACGTAATAACGTATTACGTTATATGGTATAACGTCATATGGTATAACGTTATAACGTATTACGTTTTATGGTATAACGTTATAACGTGTTACGTTATATGGTGTAACGTCATATGGTATAACGTTATAAAGTATTAAGTTATATGGAATAACGTCATATGGTATAAAGTTATAACGTATTACGTTATATGGTATAACGGTATAACGTTATAACGTATTACGTTATATGGTATAACGTCATATGGTATAACGTTATATCGTATTACGTTATATGGTATAACGGTATAACGTATTACGTTATATGGTATAACGTTATAACGTATTACGTTATATGGCATAACGTTATAACGTATTACGTTAAGTGGTATATCGTCATATGGTATAACGTAATAACGTATTACGTTATATGGTATAACGTTATAACGTATTACGTTATATGGTATAACGTTATAACGTATTACGTTATATGGTATAACGTCATATGGTATAACGTTATAACGTATTGCGTTATATGGTATAACGTTATAACGTATTACGTTATATGGTATAACGCTATAACGAGTTACGTTATATGGTATAACGTCATATGGTATAACGTTATAACGTATTAAGTTATATGGTATAACGTCATATGGTATAACGTTATAACGTAATACGTTATGTGGTATATCGTTATATGGTATAACGTAATAACGTATTACGTTATATGGTATAACGTCTTATGGTATAACGTCTTATGGTATAACGTTATAAAGTATTACGTTATATGGTATAACGTCATATGGTATAACGTTATAACGTATTACGTTATATGGTATAACGTTATAACGTATTACGTTATATGGTATAAAGTTATAACGTATTACGTTATATGATATAACGTTATAAAGTATTACGTTATATGGTATAACGTTATAACGTATTACGTTATATGGTATAACGTTATAACGTATTACGTTATATGGTATAACGTCATATGGTATAACGTTATAACGTATTACGTTATATGGTATTGCGTCATATGGTATAACGTTATAACGTATTACGTTATATGGTATAACGTTGTGACGTATTACGTTATATGGTATAACGTAATAACGTATTACGTTATATGGTATAACGTCATATGGTATAACGTTATAACGTATTACGTTATATGGTATAACGTAATAACGTATTACGTTATATGGTATAACGTCATATGGTATAACGTTATAACGTATTACGTTATATGGTATAACGTTATAACGTATTACGTTATATGGTATAACGTCATATGGTATAACGTTATAACGTATTACGTTACATGGTATAACGATATAACGTATTACGTTATATGGTATAACGTTATAACGTATTACGTTATATGGTATAACGTTATAAGGTATTACGTTATATTTTATAACGTTATAACGTATTACGTTATGTGGTATATCGTCACATGGTATAACGTAATAACGTATTACGTTATATGGTATAACGTTATAACGTATTACGTTATATGGTATAACGTTATAACGTATTACGTTATATGAGATAACGTTATAAAGTATTACGTTATATGGTATAACGTTATAACGTATTACGTTATGTGGTATATCGTCACATGGTATAACGTAATAACGTATTACGTTATATGGTATAACGTCATATGGTACAACGTTATAACGTATTACGTTATATGGTATAACGTTATAACGTAATACGTTATATGGTATAACGTTATAACGTAATACGTTATGTGGTATATCGTTATATGGTATAACGTAATAACGTATTACCTTATATGGTATAACGTCTTATGGTATAACGTCTTATGGTATAACGTTATAAAGTATTACGTTATATGTTATAACGTTATAACGTGTTACGTTATATGGTATAACGTTATAACCTATTACGTTATATGGTATAACGTCATATAGTATAACGTTATAACGTATTACGTTATATGGTATAACGGTATAACGTATTACGTTATATGGTATAACGTTATAACGTATTACGTTATATGGTATAACGTTATAACGTGTTACGTTAAGTGGTATATCGTCATATGGTATAACGTAATAGCGTATTACGTTATACGGTATAACGTTATAACGTATTACGTTATATGGTATAACGTCATATGGTATAACGTTATAACGTATTACGTTATATGGTATAACGTTATAACGTATTACGTTATATGGTATAACGTTATAACGTATTACGTTATATGATATAACGTTATAACGTATTACGTTATATGGTATAACGGTATAACGTTATAACGTATTACGTTATATGGTATAACGTAATAACGTATTACGTTATATGGTATAACGTCATATGGTATAACGTTATAACGTATTACGTTATATGGTATAACGTCATATGGTATAACGTTATAACGTATTACGGTATATGGTATAACGGTATATCGTATTACGTTATATGGTATAACGATATAACGTATTACGTTATATGGTATAACGTTATAAAGTATAACGTTATATGGTATAACGCTATTACGTATTAAGTTATATGGTATAACGTCATATGGTATAACGTTATAAAGTATTACGTTATATGGTATAACGGTATAAAGTTATAACGTATTACGTTATATGGTGTAACGTTATAACGTATTACGTTATATGGAATAACGTCATATGGTATAACGGTATAACGTATTACGTTATATGGTTTAACGTTATAACGTATTACGTTATATGGTATAACGTTATAACGTATTACGTTATGTGGTATATCGTCACATGGTATAACGTAATAACGTATTACGTTATATGGTATAACATCATATGGTATAACGTTATAACGTATTACGTTTTATGGTATAACGTTATAACGTATTACGTTATATGGTGTAACGTCATAACGTATTACGTTATATGGTATAACGTTATAACGTAATAGGTTATGTGGTATATCGTTATATGGTATAACGTAATAACGTATTACGTTATATGGTATAACGTCTTATGGTATAACGTCTTATGGTATAACGGTATAACGTATTACGTTATATGGTTTAACGTTATAACGTATTACGTTATATGGTATAACGTAATAACGTATTACGTTATATGGTATAACGTCATATGGTATAACGTTATAACGTATTACGTTTTATGGTATAACGTTATAACGTATTACGTTATATGGTGTAACGTCATAACGTATTACGTTATATGGTGTAACGTTATAACGTATTACGTTATATGGAATAACGTCATATGGTATAACGGTATAACGTATTACGTTATATGGTATAACGGTATAACGTATTACGTTATATGGTATAACGTTATAACGTATTACGTTATATGGCATAACGTAATAACGTATTACGTTGTGTGGTATATCGTCATATGGTATAACGTAATAACGTATTACGTTATATGGTATAACGTTATAAAGTATTACGTTATATGGTATAACGTTATAACGTATTACGTTATATGGTATAACGTTATAACGTATTACGTTATGTGGTATATCGTCACATGGTATAACGTAATAACGTATTACGTTATATGGTATAACGTCATATGGTACAACGTTATAACGTATTACGTTATATGGTATAACGTTATAACGTAATACGTTATATGGTATAACGTTATAACGTATTACGTTATGTGGTATATCGTTATATGGTATAACGTAATAACGTATTACCTTATATGGTATAACGTCTTATGGTATAACGTCTTATGGTATAACGTTATAAAGTATTACGTTATATGTTATAACGTTATAACGTGTTACGTTATATGGTATAACGTTATAACCTATTACGTTATATGGTATAACGTCATATAGTATAACGTTATAACGTATTACGTTATATGGTATAACGGTATAACGTATTACGTTATATGGTATAACGTTATAACGTATTACGTTATATGGTATAACGTTATAACGTGTTACGTTAAGTGGTATATCGTCATATGGTATAACGTAATAGCGTATTACGTTATATGGTATAACGTTATAACGTATTACGTTATATGGTATAACGTCATATGGTATAACGTTATAACGTATTACGTTATATGGTATAACGTTATAACGTATTACGTTATATGGTATAACGTTATAACGTATTACGTTATATGATATAACGTTATAACGTATTACGTTATATGGTATAACGGTATAACGTTATAACGTATTACGTTATATGGTATAACGTAATAACGTATTACGTTATATGGTATAACGTCATATGGTATAACGTTATAACGTATTACGTTATATGGTATAACGTCATATGGTATAACGTTATAACGTATTACGGCATATGGTATAACGGTATAACGTACTACGTTATATGGTATAACGATATAACGTATTACGTTATATGGTATAACGTTATAAAGTATAACGTTATATGGTATAACGTTATAACGTATTAAGTTATATGGTATAACGTCATATGGTATAACGTTATAAAGTATTACGTTATATGGTATAACGGTATAAAGTTATAACGTATTACGTTATATGGTGTAACGTTATAACGTATTACGTTATATGGAATAACGTCATATGGTATAACGGTATAACGTATTACGTTATATGGTTTAACGTTATAACGTATTACGTTATATGGTATAACGTTATAACGTATTACGTTATGTGGTATATCGTCACATGCTATAACGTAATAACGTATTACGTTATATGGTAAAACGTCATATGGTATAAAGCTATAACGTATTACGTTATATGGTATAACGTAATAACGTATTACGTTATATGGTATAACGTCATATGGTATAACGTTATAACGTATTACGTTTTATGGTATAACGTTATAACGTATTACGTTATATGGTGTAACGTCATAACGTATTACGTTATATGGTATAACGTTATAACGTAATACGTTATGTGGTATATCGTTATATGGTATAACGTAATAACGTATTACGTTATATGGTAAAACGTCATATGGTATAAAGCTATAACGTATTACGTTATATGGTATAACGTAATAACGTATTACGTTATATGGTATAACGTCATATGGTATAACGTTATAACGTATTACGTTTTATGGTATAACGTTATAACGTATTACGTTATATGGTGTAACGTCATAACGTATTACGTTATATGGTATAACGTTATAACGTGTTACGTTAAGTGGTATATCGTCATATGGTATAACGTAATAGCGTATTACGTTATATGGTATAACGTTATAACGTATTACGTTATATGGTATAACGTCATATGGTATAACGTTATAACGTATTACGTTATATGGTATAACGTTATAACGTATTACGTTATATGGTATAACGTTATAACGTATTACGTTATATGATATAACGTTATAACGTATTACGTTATATGGTATAACGGTATAACGTTATAACGTATTACGTTATATGGTATAACGTAATAACGTATTACGTTATATGGTATAACGTCATATGGTATAACGTTATAACGTATTACGTTATATGGTATAACGTCATATGGTATAACGTCATATGGTATAACGTTATAACGTATTACGGTATATGGTATAACGGTATAACGTATTACGTTATATGGTATAACGATATAACGTATTACGTTATATGGTATAACGTTATAATCTATAACGTTATATGGTATAACGTTATAACGTATTAAGTTATATGGTATAACGTCATATGGTATAACGTTATAAAGTATTACGTTATATGGTATAACGGTATAAAGTTATAACGTATTACGTTATATGGTGTAACGTTATAACGTATTACGTTATATGGAATAACGTCATATGGTATAACGGTATAACGTATTACGTTATATGGTTTAACGTTATAACGTATTACGTTATATGGTATAACGTTATAACGTATTACGTTATGTGGTATATCGTCACATGCTATAACGTAATAACGTATTACGTTATATGGTAAAACGTCATATGGTATAAAGCTATAACGTATTACGTTATATGGTATAACGTAATAACGTATTACGTTATATGGTATAACGTCATATGGTATAACGTTATAACGTATTACGTTTTATGGTATAACGTTATAACGTATTACGTTATATGGTGTAACGTCATAACGTATTACGTTATATGGTATAACGTTATAACGTAATACGTTATGTGGTATATCGTTATATGGTATAACGTAATAACGTATTACGTTATATGGTATAACGTCTTATGGTATAACGTCTTATGGTATAACGGTATAACGTATTACGTTATATGGTTTAACGTTATAACGTATTACGTTATATGGTATAACGTTATAACGTATTACGTTATGTGGTATATCGTCACATGGTATAACGTAATAACGTATTACGTTATATGATATAACGTCATATGGTATAAAGCTATAACGTATTACGTTATATGGTATAACGTCATATGGTATAACGTTATAACGAATTGCGTTATATGGTATAACGTTATAACGAATTGCGTTATATGGTATAACGTAATAACGTATTACGTTATATGGTATAACGTCATATGGTATAACGTTATAACGTATTACGTTATATGGTATAACGATATAACGTATTACGTTATATGGTATAACGTTATAACGTATTACGTTATATGGTATAACGTTATAACGTATTACGTTATATTTTATAACGTTATAACGTATTACGTTATGTGGTATATCGTCACATGGTATAACGTAATAACGTATTACGTTATATGGTATAACGTTATAACTTATTACGTTATATGGTATAACGTTATAACGTATTACGTTATATGAGATAACGTTATAAAGTATTACGTTATATGGTATAACGTTATAACGTATTACGTTATATGGTATAACGTTATAACGTATTACGTTATATGGTATAACGTCATATGGTATAACGTTATAACGTATTACGTTATATGGTATAACGTTATAACGTGTTACGTTATATGGTATAACGTCATATGGTATAACGTTATAACGTATTAAGTTATATGGTATAACGTCATATGGTATAACGTTATAACGTATTACGTTATATGGTATAACGGTATAACGTTATAACGTATTACGTTATATGGTATAACGTAATAACGTATTACGTTATATGGTATAACGTCATATGGTATAACGTTATAACGTATTACGTTATATGGTATATCGTCATATGGTATAACGGTATAACGTATTACGTTATATGGTATAACGGTATAACGTATTACGTTATATGGTATAACGTTATAACGTATTACGTTATATGGTATAACGTTATAACGTGTTACGTTATGTGGTATATCGTCATATGGTATAACGTAATAGCGTATTACGTTATATGGTATAACGTTATAACGTATTACGTTGTATGGTATAACGGTATAACGTATTACGTTATATGGTATAACGTAATAACGTATTACGTTATATGGTATAACATCATATGGTATAACGTTATAACGTATTACGTTATATGGTATAACGTCATATGGTGTAACGTTATAACGTATTACGTTATATGGTATTGCGTCATATGGTATAACGTTATAACGTATTACGTTATATGGTATAACGTTATAACGTATTACGTTATATGGTATAACGTAATAACGTATTACGTTATATGGTATAACGTCATATGGTATAACGTTTTAACGTATTACGTTATATGGTATAACGTAATAACGTATTACGTTATATGGTATAACGTCATATGGTATAACGTTATAACGTATTACGTTATATGGTATAACGTTATAACGTATTACGTTATATGGTATAACGGTATAACGTATTACGTTATATGGTTTAACGTTATAACGTATTACGTTATATGGTATAACGTTATAACGTATTACGTTATGTGGTATATCGTCACATGGTATAACGTAATAACGTATTACGTTATATGGTATAACGTCATATGGTATAAAGCTATAACGTATTACGTTATATGGTATAACGTAATAACGTATTACGTTATATGGTATAACGTAATAACGTATTACGTTATATGGTATAACGTAATAACGTATTACGTTATATGGTATAACGTAATAACGTATTACGTTATATGGTATAACGTCATATGGTATAACGTTATAACGTATTGCTTTATATGGTATAACGTTATAACGTATTACGTTATATGGCATAACGTTATAACGTATTACGTTATGTGGTATATCGTCATATGGTATAACGTAATAACGTATTACGTTATATGTTATAACGGTATAAAGTTATAACGTATTACGTTATATGGTGTAACGTTATAACGTATTACGTTATATGGTATAACGTCATATGGTAGAACGGTATAACGTATTACATTATATGGTTTAACGTTATAACGTATTACGTTATATGGTATAACGTTATAACGTATTACGTTATGTGGTATATCGTCACATGGTATAACGTAATAACGTATAACGTTATAAAGTATTACGTTATATGTTATAACGTTATAACGTGTTACGTTATATGGTATAACGTTATAACGTATTACGTTATATGGTATAACGTCATATAGTATAACGTTATAACGTATTACGTTATATGGTATAACGTCATATGGTATAACGTTATAACGTATTACGTTATCTGGTATTGCGTCATATGGTATAACGTTATAACGTATTACGTTATATGGTATAACGTTATAACGTATTACGTTATATGGTATAACGTAATAACGTATTACGTTATATGGTATAACGTCATATGGTATAACGTTATAACGTATTACGTTATATGGTATAACGTAATAACGTATTACGTTATATGGTATAACGTCATATGGTATAACGTTATAACATATTACGTTATATGGTATAACGTCATATGGTATAACATTATAACGTATTAAGTTATATGGTATAACGTCATATGGTATAACGTTATAACGTATTACGTTATATGGTATAACGTTATAACGTATTACGTTATATGGTATAACGGTATAACGTATTACGTTATATGGTTTAACGTTATAACGTATTACGTTATATGGTATAACGTTATAACGTATTACGTTATATGGTATAACGTTATAACGTATTACGTTATGTGGTATATCGTCACATGGTATAACGTAATAACGTATAACGTTATAAAGTATTACGTTATATGTTATAACGTTATAACGTGTTACGTTATATGGTATAACGTTATAACGTATTACGTTATATGGTATAACGTCATAGAGTATAACGTTATGACGTATTACGTTATATGGTATAACGTCATATGGTATAACGTTATAACGTTTTACGTTATCTGGTATTGCGTCATATGGTATAACGTTATAACGTATTACGTTATATGGTATAACGTTATAACGTATTACGTTATATGGTATAACGTAATAACGTATTACGTTATATGGTATAACGTCATATGGCATAACGTTATAACGTATTACGTTATATGGTATAACGTCATATAGTATAACGTTATACCGTATTACGTTATATGGTATAACGTCATATGGTATAACGTTATAACGTATTACGTTATATGGTATTGCGTCATATGGTATAACGTTATAACGTATTACGTTATATGGTATAACGTTATAACGTATTACGTTATATGGTATAACGTAATAACGTATTACGTTATATGGTATATCGTCATATGGTATAACGTTATAACGTATTACGTTATATGGTATAACGTAATAACGTATTACGTTATATGGTATAACGTAATAACGTATTACGTTATATGGTATAACGTCAAATGGTATAACGTTATAACGTATTGCGTTATATGGTATAACGTTATAACGTATTATGTTATATGGTATAACGTAATAACGTATTACGTTATATGGTATAACGTCATATGGTATAACGTTATAACGTATTACGTTATATGGTATAACGATATAACGTATTACGTTATATGGTATAACGTTATAACGTATTACGTTATATGGTATAACGTTATAACGTATTACGTTATATGGTATAACGTAATAACGTATTACGTTATATGGTATATCGTCATATGGTATAACGTTATAACGTATTACGTTATATGGTATAACGTAATAACGTATTACGTTATATGGTATAACGTAATAACGTATTACGTTATATGGTATAACGTAATAACGTATTACGTTATATGGTATAACGTCAAATGGTATAACGTTATAACGTATTGCGTTATATGGTATAACGTTATAACGTATTACGTTATATGGTATAACGTTATAACGTATTACGTTATGTGGTATATCGTCACATGGTATAACGTAATAACGTATTACGTTATATGGTATAACGTCATATGGTACAACGTTATAACGTATTACGTTATATGGTATAACGTAATAACGTATTACGTTATATGGTATAACGTCATATGGTACAACGTTATAACGTATTACGTTATATGGTATAACGTTATAACCTATTACGTTATATGGTATAACGTCATATAGTATAACGTTATAACGTATTACGTTATATGGTATAACGTTATAACGTATTACGTTATATGGTATAACGTTATAACGTATTACGTTATGTGGTATATCGTCACATGGTATAACGTAATAACGTATTACGTTATATGGTATAACGTCATATGGTACAACGTTATAACGTATTACGTTATATGGTATAACGTTATAACGTATTACGTTATGTGGTATATCGTCACATGGTATAACGTAATAACGTATTACGTTATATGGTATAACGTCATATGGTACAACGTTATAACGTATTACGTTATATGGTATAACGTTATAACGTAATACGTTATATGGTATAACGTAATAACGTATTACGTTATATGGTATAACGTCATATGGTACAACGTTATAACGTATTACGTTATATGGTATAACGTTATAACCTATTACGTTATATGGTATAACGTCATATAGTATAACGTTATAACGTATTACGTTATATGGTATAACGGTATAACGTATTACGTTATATGGTATAACGTTATAACGTATTACGTTATATGGTATAACGTTATAACGTGTTACGTTAAGTGGTATATCGTCATATGGTATAACGTAATAGCGTATTACGTTATATGGTATAACGTTATAACGTATTACGTTATATGGTATAACGTTATAACGTATTACGTTATGTGGTATATCGTCACATGGTATAACGTAATAACGTATAACGTTATAAAGTATTACGTTATATGTTATAACGTTATAACGTGTTACGTTATATGGTATAACGTTATAACGTATTACGTTATATGGTATAACGTCATATAGTATAACGTTATGACGTATTACGTTATATGGTATAACGTCATATGGTATAACGTTATAACGTATTACGTTATCTGGTATTGCGTCATATGGTATAACGTTATAACGTATTACGTTATATGGTATAACGTTATAACGTATTACGTTATATGGTATAACGTAATAACGTATTACGTTATATGGTATAACGTCATATGGCATAACGTTATAACGTATTACGTTATATGGTATAACGTCATATAGTATAACGTTATACCGTATTACGTTATATGGTATAACGTCATATGGTATAACGTTATAACGTATTACGTTATATGGTATTGCGTCATATGGTATAACGTTATAACGTATTACGTTATATGGTATAACGTTATAACGTATTACGTTATATGGTATAACGTAATAACGTATTACGTTATATGGTATATCGTCATATGGTATAACGTTATAACGTATTACGTTATATGGTATAACGTAATAACGTATTACGTTATATGGTATAACGTAATAACGTATTACGTTATATGGTATAACGTAATAACGTATTACGTTATATGGTATAACGTCAAATGGTATAACGTTATAACGTATTGCGTTATATGGTATAACGTTATAACGTATTATGTTATATGGTATAACGTAATAACGTATTACGTTATATGGTATAACGTCATATGGTATAACGTTATAACGTATTACGTTATATGGTATAACGATATAACGTATTACGTTATATGGTATAACGTTATAACGTATTACGTTATATGGTATAACGTTATAACGTATTACGTTATATGGTATAACGTAATAACGTATTACGTTATATGGTATATCGTCATATGGTATAACGTTATAACGTATTACGTTATATGGTATAACGTAATAACGTATTACGTTATATGGTATAACGTCAAATGGTATAACGTTATAACGTATTGCGTTATATGGTATAACGTTATAACGTATTACGTTATATGGTATAACGTTATAACGTATTACGTTATGTGGTATATCGTCACATGGTATAACGTAATAACGTATTACGTTATATGGTATAACGTCATATGGTACAACGTTATAACGTATTACGTTATATGGTATAACGTAATAACGTATTACGTTATATGGTATATCGTCATATGGTATAACGTTATAACGTATTACGTTATATGGTATAACGTAATAACGTATTACGTTAGATGGTATAACGTAATAACGTATTACGTTATATGGTATAACGTCAAATGGTATAACGTTATAACGTATTGCGTTATATGGTATAACGTTATAACGTATTACGTTATATGGTATAACGATATAACGTATTACGTTATATGGTATAACGTTATAACGTATTACGTTATATGGTATAACGTTATAACGTATTACGTTATATGGTATAACGTTATAACGTATTACGTTATGTGGTATATCGTCACATGGTATAACGTAATAACGTATTACGTTATATGGTATAACGTCATATGGTACAACGTTATAACGTATTACGTTATATGGTATAACGTTATAACGTATTACGTTATGTGGTATATCGTCACATGGTATAACGTAATAACGTATTACGTTATATGGTATAACGTCATATGGTACAACGTTATAACGTATTACGTTATATGGTATAACGTTATAACGTAATACGTTATATTGTATAACGTAATAACGTATTACGTTATATGGTATAACGTCATATGGTACAACGTTATAACGTATTACGTTATATGGTATAACGTTATAACCTATTACGTTATATGGTATAACGTCATATAGTATAACGTTATAACGTATTACGTTATATGGTATAACGGTATAACGTATTACGTTATATGGTATAACGTTATAACGTATTACGTTATATGGTATAACGTTATAACGTGTTACGTTAAGTGGTATATCGTCATATGGTATAACGTAATAGCGTATTACGTTATATGGTATAACGTTATAACGTATTACGTTATATGGTATAACGTCATATGGTATAACGTTATAACGTATTACGTTATATGGTATAACGTTATAACGTATTACGTTATATGGTATAACGTTATGACGTATTACGTTATATGGTATAACGTAATAACGTATTACGTTATATGGTATAACGTCATATGTTATAACGTTATAACGTATTGCGTTATATGGTATAACGTTATAACGTATTACGTTATATGGTATAACGTAATAACGTATTACGTTATATGGTATAACGTCATATGGTATAACGTTATAACGTATTACGTTATATGGTATAACGTTATAACGTATTACGTTATATGGTATAACGTAATAACGTATTACGTTATATGGTATAACGTAATAACGTATTACGTTATATGGTATAACGTCAAATGGTATAACGTTATAACGTATTGCGTTATATGGTATAACGTTATAACGTATTACGTTATATGGTATAACGTAATAACGTATTACGTTATATGGTATAACGTCATATGGTATAACGTTATAACGTATTACGTTATATGGTATAACGATATAACGTATTACGTTATATGGTATAACGTTATAACGTATTACGTTATATGGTATAACGTTATAACGTATTACGTTATATGGTATAACGTTATAACGTATTACGTTATGTGGTATATCGTCACATGGTATAACGTAATAACGTATTACGTTATATGGTATAACGTCATATGGTACAACGTTATAACGTATTACGTTATATGGTATAACGTTATAACGTAATACGTTATATGGTATAACGTTATAACGTAATACGTTATGTGGTATATCGTTATATGGTATAACGTAATAACGTATTACCTTATATGGTATAACGTCTTATGGTATAACGTCTTATGGTATAACGTTATAAAGTATTACGTTATATGTTATAACGTTATAACGTGTTACGTTATATGGTATAACGTTATAAGCTATTACGTTATATGGTATAACGTCATATAGTATAACGTTATAACGTATTACGTTATATGGTATAACGGTATAACGTAATAACGTATTACGTTATATGGTATAACGTCATATGGTATAACGTTATTACGTATTACGTTATATGGTATAACGTCATATGGTATAACGTTATAACGTATTGCGTTATATGGTATAACGTTATAACGTATTATGTTATATGGTATAACGTAATAACGTATTACGTTATATGGTATATCGTCATATGGTATAACGTTATAACGTATTACGTTATATGGTATAGCGTAATAACGTATTACGTTATATGGTATAACGTAATAACGTATTACGTTATATGGTATAACGTAATAACGTATTACGTTATATGGTATAACGTCAAATGGTATAACGTTATAACGTATTGCGTTATATGGTATAACGTTATAACGTATTACGTTATATGGTATAACGTTATAACGTATTACGTTATGTGGTATATCGTCACATGGTATAACGTAATAACGTATTACGTTATATGGTATAACGTCATATGGTACAACGTTATAACGTATTACGTTATATGGTATAACGTAATAACGTATTACGTTATATGGTATATCGTCATATGGTATAACGTTATAACGTATTACGTTATATGGTATAACGTAATAACGTATTACGTTAGATGGTATAACGTAATAACGTATTACGTTATATGGTATAACGTCAAATGGTATAACGTTATAACGTATTGCGTTATATGGTATAACGTTATAACGTATTATGTTATATGGTATAACGTAATAACGTATTACGTTATATGGTATAACGTCATATGGTATAACGTTATAACGTATTACGTTATATGGTATAACGATATAACGTATTACGTTATATGGTATAACGTTATAACGTATTACGTTATATGGTATAACGTTATAACGTATTACGTTATATGGTATAACGTTATAACGTATTACGTTATGTGGTATATCGTCACATGGTATAACGTAATAACGTATTACGTTATATGGTATAACGTCATATGGTACAACGTTATAACGTATTACGTTATATGGTATAACGTTATAACGTATTACGTTATGTGGTATATCGTCACATGGTATAACGTAATAACGTATTACGTTATATGGTATAACGTCATATGGTACAACATTATAACGTATTACGTTATATGGTATAACGTTATAACGTAATACGTTATATGGTATAACGTAATAACGTATTACGTTATATGGTATAACGTCATATGGTACAACGTTATAACGTATTACGTTATATGGTATAACGTTATAACCTATTACGTTATATGGTATAACGTCATATAGTATAACGTTATAACGTATTACGTTATATGGTATAACCGTATAACGTATTACGTTATGTGGTATAACGTTATAACGTATTACGTTATATGGTATAACGTTATAACGTGTTACGTTAAGTGGTATATCGTCATATGGTATAACGTAATAGCGTATTACGTTATATGGTATAACGTTATAACGTATTACGTTATATGGTATAACGTTATAACGTATTACGTTATGTGGTATATCGTCACATGGTATAACGTAATAACGTATAACGTTATAAAGTATTACGTTATATGTTATAACGTTATAACGTGTTACGTTATATGGTATAACGTTATAACGTATTACGTTATATGGTATAACGTCATATAGTATAACGTTATGACGTATTACGTTATATGGTATAACGTCATATGGTATAACGTTATAACGTATTACGTTATCTGGTATTGCGTCATATGGTATAACGTTATAACGTATTACGTTATATGGTATAACGTTATAACGTATTACGTTATATGGTATAACGTAATAACGTATTACGTTATATGGTATAACGTCATATGGCATAACGTTATAACGTATTACGTTATATGGTATAACGTCATATAGTATAACGTTATACCGTATTACGTTATATGGTATAACGTCATATGGTATAACGTTATAACGTATTACGTTATATGGTATTGCGTCATATGGTATAACGTTATAACGTATTACGTTATATGGTATAACGTTATAACGTATTACGTTATATGGTATAACGTAATAACGTATTACGTTATATGGTATATCGTCATATGGTATAACGTTATAACGTATTACGTTATATGGTATAACGTAATAACGTATTACGTTATATGGTATAACGTAATAACGTATTACGTTATATGGTATAACGTAATAACGTATTACGTTATATGGTATAACGTCAAATGGTATAACGTTATAACGTATTGCGTTATATGGTATAACGTTATAACGTATTATGTTATATGGTATAACGTAATAACGTATTACGTTATATGGTATAACGTCATATGGTATAACGTTATAACGTATTACGTTATATGGTATAACGATATAACGTATTACGTTATATGGTATAACGTTATAACGTATTACGTTATATGGTATAACGTTATAACGTATTACGTTATATGGTATAACGTAATAACGTATTACGTTATATGGTATATCGTCATATGGTATAACGTTATAACGTATTACGTTATATGGTATAACGTAATAACGTATTACGTTATATGGTATAACGTAATAACGTATTACGTTATATGGTATAACGTCAAATGGTATAACGTTATAACGTATTGCGTTATATGGTATAACGTTATAACGTATTACGTTATATGGTATAACGTTATAACGTATTACGTTATGTGGTATATCGTCACATGGTATAACGTAATAACGTATTACGTTATATGGTATAACGTCATATGGTACAACGTTATAACGTATTACGTTATATGGTATAACGTAATAACGTATTACGTTATATGGTATATCGTCATATGGTATAACGTTATAACGTATTACGTTATATGGTATAACGTAATAACGTATTACGTTAGATGGTATAACGTAATAACGTATTACGTTATATGGTATAACGTCAAATGGTATAACGTTATAACGTATTGCGTTATATGGTATAACGTTATAACGTATTATGTTATATGGTATAACGTAATAACGTATTACGTTATATGGTATAACGTCATATGGTATAACGTTATAACGTATTACGTTATATGGTATAACGATATAACGTATTACGTTATATGGTATAACGTTATAACGTATTACGTTATATGGTATAACGTTATAACGTATTACGTTATATGGTATAACGTTATAACGTATTACGTTATGTGGTATATCGTCACATGGTATAACGTAATAACGTATTACGTTATATGGTATAACGTCATATGGTACAACGTTATAACGTATTACGTTATATGGTATAACGTTATAACGTATTACGTTATGTGGTATATCGTCACATGGTATAACGTAATAACGTATTACGTTATATGGTATAACGTCATATGGTACAACGTTATAACGTATTACGTTATATGGTATAACGTTATAACGTAATACGTTATATGGTATAACGTAATAACGTATTACGTTATATGGTATAACGTCATATGGTACAACGTTATAACGTATTACGTTATATGGTATAACGTTATAACCTATTACGTTATATGGTATAACGTCATATAGTATAACGTTATAACGTATTACGTTATATGGTATAACGGTATAACGTATTACGTTATATGGTATAACGTTATAACGTATTACGTTATATGGTATAACGTTATAACGTGTTACGTTAAGTGGTATATCGTCATATGGTATAACGTAATAGCGTATTACGTTATATGGTATAACGTTATAACGTATTACGTTATATGGTATAACGTCATATGGTATAACGTTATAACGTATTACGTTATATGGTATAACGTTATAACGTATTACGTTATATGGTATAACGTTATGACGTATTACGTTATATGGTATAACGTAATAACGTATTACGTTATATGGTATAACGTCATATGTTATAACGTTATAACGTATTGCGTTATATGGTATAACGTTGTAACGTATTACGTTATATGGTATAACGTAATAACGTATTACGTTATATGGTATAACGTCATATGGTATAACGTTATAACGTATTACGTTATATGGTATAACGTTATAACGTATTACGTTATATGGTATAACGTAATAACGTATTACGTTATATGGTATAACGTAATAACGTATTACGTTATATGGTATAACGTCAAATGGTATAACGTTATAACGTATTGCGTTATATGGTATAACGTTATAACGTATTACGTTATATGGTATAACGTAATAACGTATTACGTTATATGGTATAACGTCATATGGTATAACGTTATAACGTATTACGTTATATGGTATAACGATATAACGTATTACGTTATATGGTATAACGTTATAACGTATTACGTTATATGGTATAACGTTATAACGTATTACGTTATATGGTATAACGTTATAACGTATTACGTTATGTGGTATATCGTCACATGGTATAACGTAATAACGTATTACGTTATATGGTATAACGTCATATGGTACAACGTTATAACGAATTACGTTATATGGTATAACGTTATAACGTAATACGTTATATGGTATAACGTTATAACGTAATACGTTATGTGGTATATCGTTATATGGTATAACGTAATAACGTATTACCTTATATGGTATAACGTCTTATGGTATAACGTCTTATGGTATAACGTTATAAAGTATTACGTTATATGTTATAACGTTATAACGTGTTACGTTATATGGTATAACGTTATAAGCTATTACGTTATATGGTATAACGTCATATAGTATAACGTTATAACGTATTACGTTATATGGTATAACGGTATAACGTATTACGTTATATGGTATAACGTAATAACGTATTACGTTATATGGTATAACGTCATATGGTATAACGTTATTACGTATTACGTTATATGGTATAACGTCATATGGTATAACGTTATAACGTATTACGGTATGTGGTATAACGGTATATCGAATTACGTTATATGGTATAACGATATAACGTATTACGTTATATGGTATAACGTTATAAAGTATAACGTTATATGGTATAACGCTATAACGTATTAAGTTATATGGTATAACGTCATATGGTATAACGTTATAAAGTATTACGTTATATGGTATAACGGTATAAAGTTATAACGTATTACGTTATATGGTGTAACGTTATAACGTATTACGTTATATGGAAATACGTCATATGGTATAACGGTATAACGTATTACGTTATATGGTTTAACGTTATAACGTATTACGTTATATGGTATAACGTTATAACGTATTACGTTATGTGGTATATCGTCACATGGTATAACGTAATAACGTATTACGTTATATGGTATAACGTCATATGGTATAACGTTATAACGTATTACGTTTTATGGTATAACGTTATAACGTATTACGTTATATGGTGTAACGTCATAACGTATTACGTTATATGGTATAACGTTATAACGTAATACGTTATGTGGTATATCGTTATATGGTATAACGTAATAACGTATTACGTTATATGGTATAACGTCTTATGGTATAACGTCTTATGGTATAACGGTATAACGTATTACGTTATATGGTTTAACGTTATAACGTATTACGTTATATGGTATAACGTAATAACGTATTACGTTATATGGTATAACGTCATATGGTATAACGTTATAACGTATTACGTTATATGGTATAACGTCATATGGTATAACGTTATAACGTATTACGTTATATGGTATAACGGTATAACGTATTACGTTATATGGTATAACGTTATAACGTATTACGTTATATGGCATAACGTTATAACGTATTACGTTGTGTGGTATATCGTCATATGGTATAACGTAATAACGTATTACGTTATATGGTATAACGTTATAACGTATTACGTTATATGGTATAACGTTATAACGTATTACGTTATATGATATAACGTTATAAAGTATTACGTTATATGGTATAACGTTATAACGTATTACGTTATATGGTATAACGTTATAACGTATTACGTTATATGGTATAACGTCATATGGTATAACGTTATAACGTATTACGTTATATGGTATAACGTTATAACGTGTTACGTTATATGGTATAACGTCATATGGTATAACGTTATAACGTATTAAGTTATATGGAATAACGTCATATGGTATAACGTAATAACGTATTACGTTATATGGTATAACGTCATATGGTACAACGTTATAACGTATTACGTTATATGGTATAACGTTATAACGTAATACGTTATATGGTATAACGTTATAACGTAATACGTTATGTGGTATATCGTTATATGGTATAACGTAATAACGTATTACCTTATATGGTATAACGTCTTATGGTATAACGTCTTATGGTATAACGTTATAAAGTATTACGTTATATGGTATAACGTTATAACGTATTACGTTATATGGTATAACGTTATGACGTATTACGTTATATGGTATAACGTAATAACGTATTACGTTATATGGTATAACGTCATATGTTATAACGTTATAACGTATTGCGTTATATGGTATAACGTTATAACGTATTACGTTATATGGTATAACGTAATAACGTATTACGTTATATGGTATAACGTCATATGGTATAACGTTATAACGTATTACGTTATATGGTATAACGTTATAACGTATTACGGTATATGGTATAACGGTATAACGTATTACGTTATATGGTATAACGATATAACGTATTACGTTATATGGTATAACGTTATAAAGTATAACGTTATATGGTATAACGTTATAACGTATTAAGTTATATGGTATAACGTCATATGGTATAACGTTATAAAGTATTACGTTATATGGTATAACGGTATAAAGTTATAACGTATTACGTTATATGGTGTAACGTTATAACGTATTACGTTATATGGAATAACGTCATATGGTATAACGGTATAACGTATTACGTTATATGGTTTAACGTTATAACGTATTACGTTATATGGTATAACGTTATAACGTATTACGTTATGTGGTATATCGTCACATGCTATAACGTAATAGCGTATTACGTTATATGGTAAAACGTCATATGGTATAAAGCTATAACGTATTACGTTATATGGTATAACGTAATAACGTATTACGTTATATGGTATAACGTCATATGGTATAACGTTATAACGTATTACGTTTTATGGTATAACGTTATAACGTATTACGTTATATGGTGTAACGTCATAACGTATTACGTTATATGGTATAACGTTATAACGTAATACGTTATGTGGTATATCGTTATATGGTATAACGTAATAACGTATTACGTTATATGGTATAACGTCTTATGGTATAACGTCTTATGGTATAACGGTATAACGTATTACGTTATATGGTTTAACGTTATAACGTATTACGTTATATGGTATAACGTTATAACGTATTACGTTATGTGGTATATAGTCACATGGTATAACGTAATAACGTATTACGTTATATGATATAACGTCATATGGTATAAAGCTATAACGTATTACGTTATATGGTATAACGTCATATGGTATAACGTTATAACGAATTGCGTTATATGGTATAACGTTATAACGAATTGCGTTATATGGTATAACGTAATAACGTATTACGTTATATGGTATAACGTCATATGGTATAACGTTATAACGTATTACGTTATATGGTATAACGATATAACGTATTACGTTATATGGTATAACGTTATAACGTATTACGTTATATGGTATAACGTTATAACGTATTACGTTATATGGTATAACGTCATATGGTATAACGTTATAACGTATTACGTTATATGGTATAACGTTATAACGTGTTACGTTATATGGTATAACGTCATATGGTATAACGTTATAACGTATTAAGTTATATGGTATAACGTCATATGGTATAACGTTATAACGTATTACGTTATATGGTATAACGGTATAACGTTATAACGTATTACGTTATATGGTATAACGTAATAACGTATTACGTTATATGGTATAACGTCATATGGTATAACGTTATAACGCATTACGTTATATGGTATAACGTCATATGGTATAACGGTATAACGTATTACGTTATATGGTATAACGTTATAACCTATTACGTTATATGATATAACGTTATAAAGTATTACGTTATATGGTATAACGTTATAACGTATTACGTTATATGGTATAACGTTATAACGTATTACGTTATATGGTATAACGTCATATGGTATAACGTTATAACGTATTACGTTATATGGTATAACGTTATAACGTGTTACGTTATATGGTATAACGTCATATGGTATAACGTTATATTGTATTAAGTTATATGGAATAACGTCATATGGTATAACGTTATAACGTATTACGTTATATGGTATAACGGTATAACGTTATAACGTATTACGTTATATGGTATAACGTCATATGGTATAACGTTATATCGTATTACGTTATATGGTATAACGGTATAACGTATTACGTTATATGGTATAACGTTATAACGTATTACGTTATATGGCATAACGTTATAACGTATTACGTTAAGTGGTATATCGTCATATGGTATAACGTAATAACGTATTACGTTATATGGTATAACGTTATAACGTATTACGTTATATGGTATAACGTTATAACGTATTACGTTATATGGTATAACGTCATATGGTATAACGTTATAACGTATTGCGTTATATGGTATAACGTTATAACGTATTACGTTATATGGTATAACGTTATAACGAGTTACGTTATATGGTATAACGTCATATGGTATAACGTTATAACGTATTAAGTTATATGGTATAACGTCATATGGTATAACGTTATAACGTAATACGTTATGTGGTATATCGTTATATGGTATAACGTAATAACGTATTACGTTATATGGTATAACGTCTTATGGTATAACGTCTTATGGTATAACGTTATAAAGTATTACGTTATATGGTATAACGTCATATGGTATAACGTTATAACGTATTACGTTATATGGTATAACGTTATAACGTATTACGTTATATGGTATAAAGTTATAACGTATTACGTTATATGATATAACGTTATAAAGTATTACGTTATATGGTATAACGTTATAACGTATTACGTTATATGGTATAACGTTATAACGTATTACGTTATATGGTATAACGTCATATGGTATAACGTTATAACGTAATACGTTATATGGTATAACGTTATTACGTGTTACGTTATATGGTATAACGTTATAACGTGTTGCGTTATATGGTATAACGTCATATGGTATAACGTCATATGGTATAACGTTATAACGTATTAAGTTATATGGTATAACGTCATATGGTATAACGTTATAACGTATTACGTTATATGGTATAACGTTATAACGTTATAACTTATTACGTTATATGATGTAACGTTATAAAGTATTACGTTATATGGTATAACGTTATAACGTATTACGTTATATGGTATAACGTTATAACGTATTACGTTATATGGTATAACGTCATATGGTATAACGTTATAACGTATTACGTTATATGGTATAACGTTATAACGTATTACGTTATATGGTATAACGTCATATGGTATAACGTTATAATGTATTACGTTATATGGTATAACGGTATAACGTATTACGTTAGATGGTATAACGTAATAACGTATTACGTTATATGGTATAACGTCATATGGTATAACGTTATAACGTATTACGTTATATGGTATAACGTAATAACGTATTACGTTATATGGTATAACGTCATATGGTATAACGTTATAACGTATTACGTTATATGGTATAACGTTATAACGTATTACGTTATATGGTATAACATCATATGGTATAACGTTATAACGTATTACGTTATATGGTATAACGATATAACGTATTACGTTATATGGTATAACGTTATAACGTATTACGTTATATGGTATAACGTTATAAGGTATTACGTTATATTTTATAACGTTATAACGTATTACGTTATGTGGTATATCGTCACATGGTATAACGTAATAACGTATTACGTTATATGGTATAACGTTATAACGTATTACGTTATATGATATAACGTTATAACGTATTACGTTATATGGTATAACGTTATAACGTATTACGTTATATGGTATAACGTCATATGGTATAACGTTATAACGTATTACGTTATATGGTATAACGTTATAACGTATTACGTTATATGGTATAACGTTATAACGTATTACGTTATATGATATAACGTTATAACGTATTACGTTATATGGTATAACGGTATAACGTTATAACGTATTACGTTATATGGTATAACGTAATAACGTATTACGTTATATGGTATAACGTCATATGGTATAACGTTATAACGTATTACGTTATATGGTATAACGTCATATGGTATAACGTTATAACGTATTACGGTATATGGTATAACGGTATATCGTATTACGTTATATGGTATAACGATATAACGTATTACGTTATATGGTATAACGTTATAAAGTATAACGTTATATGGTATAACGCTATAACGTATTAAGTTATATGGTATAACGTCATATGGTATAACGTTATAAAGTATTACGTTATATGGTATAACGGTATAAAGTTATAACGTATTACGTTATATGGTGTAACGTTATAACGTATTACGTTATATGGAATAACGTCATATGGTATAACGGTATAACGTATTACGTTATATGGTTTAACGTTATAACGTATTACGTTATATGGTATAACGTTATAACGTATTACGTTATGTGGTATATCGTCACATGGTATAACGTAATAACGTATTACGTTATATGGTATAACGTCATATGGTATAACGTTATAACGTATTACGTTTTATGGTATAACGTTATAACGTATTACGTTATATGGTGTAACGTCATAACGTATTACGTTATATGGTATAACGTTATAACGTAATACGTTATGTGGTATATCGTTATATGGTATAACGTAATAACGTATTACGTTATATGGTATAACGTCTTATGGTATAACGTCTTATGGTATAACGGTATAACGTATTACGTTATATGGTTTAACGTTATAACGTATTACGTTATATGGTATAACGTAATAACGTATTACGTTATATGGTATAACGTCATATGGTATAACGTTATAAAGTATTACGTTATATGGTATAACGGTATAAAGTTATAACGTATTACGTTATATGGTGTAACGTTATAACGTATTACGTTATATGGAATAACGTCATATGGTATAACGGTATAACGTATTACGTTATATGGTATAACGGTATAACGTATTACGTTATATGGTATAACGTTATAACGTATTACGTTATATGGCATAACGTTATAACGTATTACGTTGTGTGGTATATCGTCATATGGTATAACGTAATAACGTATTACGTTATATGGTATAACGTTATAAAGTATTACGTTATATGGTATAACGTTATAACGTATTACGTTATATGGTATAACGTTATAACGTATTACGTTATGTGGTATATCGTCACATGGTATAACGTAATAACGTATTACGTTATATGGTATAACGTCATATGGTACAACGTTATAACGTATTACGTTATATGGTATAACGTTATAACGTAATACGTTATATGGTATAACGTTATAACGTAATACGTTATGTGGTATATCGTTATATGGTATAACGTAATAACGTATTACCTTATATGGTATAACGTCTTATGGTATAACGTCTTATGGTATAACGTTATAAAGTATTACGTTATATGTTATAACGTTATAACGTGTTACGTTATATGGTATAACGTTATAACCTATTACGTTATATGGTATAACGTCATATAGTATAACGTTATAACGTATTACGTTATATGGTATAACGGTATAACGTATTACGTTATATGGTATAACGTTATAACGTATTACGTTATATGGTATAACGTTATAACGTGTTACGTTAAGTGGTATATCGTCATATGGTATAACGTAATAGCGTATTACGTTATATGGTATAACGTTATAACGTATTACGTTATATGGTATAACGTCATATGGTATAACGTTATAACGTATTACGTTATATGGTATAACGTTATAACGTATTACGTTATATGGTATAACGTTATAACGTATTACGTTATATGATATAACGTTATAACGTATTACGTTATATGGTATAACGGTATAACGTTATAACGTATTACGTTATATGGTATAACGTAATAACGTATTACGTTATATGGTATAACGTCATATGGTATAACGTTATAACGTATTACGTTATATGGTATAACGTCATATGGTATAACGTTATAACGTATTACGGTATATGGTATAACGGTATAACGTATTACGTTATATGGTATAACGATATAACGTATTACGTTATATGGTATAACGTTATAAAGTATAACGTTATATGGTATAACGTTATAACGTATTAAGTTATATGGTATAACGTCATATGGTATAACGTTATAAAGTATTACGTTATATGGTATAACGGTATAAAGTTGTAACGTATTACGTTATATGGTGTAACGTTATAACGTATTACGTTATATGGAATAACGTCATATGGTATAACGGTATAACGTATTACGTTATATGGTTTAACGTTATAACGTATTACGTTACATGGTATAACGTTATAACGTATTACGTTATGTGGTATATCGTCACATGCTATAACGTAATAACGTATTACGTTATATGGTAAAACGTCATATGGTATAAAGCTATAACGTATTACGTTATATGGTATAACGTAATAACGTATTACGTTATATGGTATAACGTCATATGGTATAACGTTATAACGTATTACGTTTTATGGTATAACGTTATAACGTATTACGTTATATGGTGTAACGTCATAACGTATTACGTTATATGGTATAACGTTATAACGTAATACGTTATGTGGTATATCGTTATATGGTATAACGTAATAACGTATTACGTTATATGGTAAAACGTCATATGGTATAAAGCTATAACGTATTACGTTATATGGTATAACGTAATAACGTATTACGTTATATGGTATAACGTCATATGGTATAACGTTATAACGTATTACGTTTTATGGTATAACGTTATAACGTATTACGTTATATGGTGTAACGTCATAACGTATTACGTTATATGGTATAACGTTATAACGTGTTACGTTAAGTGGTATATCGTCATATGGTATAACGTAATAGCGTATTACGTTATATGGTATAACGTTATAACGTATTACGTTATATGGTATAACGTCATATAGTATAACGTTATAACGTATTACGTTATATGGTATAACGTTATGACGTATTACGTTATATGGTATAACGTTATAACGTATTACGTTATATGATATAACGTTATAACGTATTACGTTATATGGTATAACGGTATAACGTTATAACGTATTACGTTATATGGTATAACGTAATAACGTATTACGTTATATGGTATAACGTCATATGGTATAACGTTATAACGTATTACGTTATATGGTATAACGTCATATGGTATAACGTTATAACGTATTACGGTATATGGTATAACGGTATAACGTATTACGTTATATGGTATAACGATATAACGTATTACGTTATATGGTATAACGTTATAATGTATAACGTTATATGGTATAACGTTATAACGTATTAAGTTATATGGTATAACGTCATATGGTATAGCGTTATAAAGTATTACGTTATATGGTATAACGGTATAAAGTTATAACGTATTACGTTATATGGTGTAACGTTATAACGTATTACGTTATATGGAATAACGTCATATGGTATAACGGTATAACGTATTACGTTATATGGTTTAACGTTATAACGTATTACGTTATATGGTATAACGTTATAACGTATTACGTTATGTGGTATATCGTCACATGCTATAACGTAATAACGTATTACGTTATATGGTAAAACGTCATATGGTATAAAGCTATAACGTATTACGTTATATGGTATAACGTAATAACGTATTACGTTATATGGTATAACGTCATATGGTATAACGTTATAACGTATTACGTTTTATGGTATAACGTTATAACGTATTACGTTATATGGTGTAACGTCATAACGTATTACGTTATATGGTATAACGTTATAACGTAATACGTTATGTGGTATATCGTTATATGGTATAACGTAATAACGTATTACGTTATGTGGTATAACGTCTTATGGTATAACGTCTTATGGTATAACGGTATAACGTATTACGTTATATGGTTTAACGTTATAACGTATTACGTTATATGGTATAACGTTATAACGTATTACGTTATGTGGTATATCGTCACATGGTATAACGTAATAACGTATTACGTTATATGATATAACGTCATATGGTATAAAGCTATAACGTATTACGTTATATGGTATAACGTCATATGGTATAACGTTATAACGAATTGCGTTATATGGTATAACGTTATAACGAATTGCGTTATATGGTATAACGTAATAACGTATTACGTTATATGGTATAACGTCATATGGTATAACGTTATAACGTATTACGTTATATGGTATAACGATATAACGTATTACGTTATATGGTATAACGTTATAACGTATTACGTTATATGGTATAACGTTATAACGTATTACGTTATATTTTATAACGTTATAACGTATTACGTTATGTGGTATATCGTCACATGGTATAACGTAATAACGTATTACGTTATATGGTATAACGTTATAACTTATTACGTTATATGGTATAACGTTATAACGTATTACGTTATATGAGATAACGTTATAAAGTATTACGTTATATGGTATAACGTTATAACGTATTACGTTATATGGTATAACGTTATAACGTATTACGTTATATGGTATAACGTCATATGGTATAACGTTATAACGTATTACGTTATATGGTATAACGTTATAACGTGTTACGTTATATGGTATAACGTCATATGGTATAACGTTATAACGTATTAAGTTATATGGTATAACGTCATATGGTATAACGTTATAACGTATTACGTTATATGGTATAACGGTATAACGTTATAACGTATTACGTTATATGGTATAACGTAATAACGTATTACGTTATATGGTATAACGTCATATGGTATAACGTTATAACGTATTACGTTATATGGTATATCGTCATATGGTATAACGGTATAACGTATTACGTTATATGGTATAACGGTATAACGTATTACGTTATATGGTATAACGTTATAACGTATTACGTTATATGGCATAACGTTATAACGTATTACGTTATGTGGTATATCGTCATATGGTATAACGTAATAACGTATTACGTTATATGGTATAACGTTATAACGTATTACGTTATATGGTATAACGTTATAACCTATTACGTTATATGATATAACGTTATAAAGTATTACGTTATATGGTATAACGTTATAACGTATTACGTTATATGGTATAACGTTATAACGTATTACGTTATATGGTATAACGTCATATGGTATAACGTTATAACGTATTACGTTATATGGTATAACGTTATAACGTGTTACGTTATATGGTATAACGTCATATGTTATAACGTTATAAAGTATTAAGTTATATGGAATAACGTCATATGGTATAACGTTATAACGTATTACGTTATATGGTATAACGGTATAACGTTATAACGTATTACGTTATATGGTATAACGTCATATGGTATAACGTTATATCGTATTACGTTATATGGTATAACGGTATAACGTATTACGTTATATGGTATAACGTTATAACGTATTACGTTATATGGCATAACGTTATAACGTATTACGTTAAGTGGTATATCGTCATATGGTATAACGTAATAACGTATTACGTTATATGGTATAACGTTATAACGTATTACGTTATATGGTATAACGTTATAACGTATTACGTTATATGGTATAACGTCATATGGTATAACGTTATAACGTATTGCGTTATATGGTATAACGTTATAACGTATTACGTTATATGGTATAACGTTATAACGTGTTACGTTATATGGTATAACGTCATATGGTATAACGTTATAACGTATTACGTTATATGGTATAACGGTATAACGTTATAACGTATTACGTTATATGGTATAACGTAATAACGTATTACGTTATATGGTATAACGTCATATGGTATAACGTTATAACGTATTACGTTATATGGTATAACGTCATATGGTATAACGTTATAACGTATTACGGTATATGGTATAACGGTATAACGTATTACGTTATATGGTATAACGATATAACGTATTACGTTATATGGTATAACGTTATAAAGTATAACGTTATATGGTATAACGTTATAACGTATTAAGTTATATGGTATAACGTCATATGGTATAACGTTATAAAGTATTACGTTATATGGTATAACGGTATAAAGTTATAACGTATTACGTTATATGGTGTAACGTTATAACGTATTACGTTATATGGAATAACGTCATATGGTATAACGGTATAACGTATTACGTTATATGGTTTAACGTTATAACGTATTACGTTATATGGTATAACGTTATAACGTATTACGTTATGTGGTATATCGTCACATGCTATAACGTAATAACGTATTACGTTATATGGTAAAACGTCATATGGTATAAAGCTATAACGTATTACGTTATATGGTATAACGTAATAACGTATTACGTTATATGGTATAACGTCATATGGTATAACGTTATAACGTATTACGTTTTATGGTATAACGTTATAACGTATTACGTTATATGGTGTAACGTCATAACGTATTACGTTATATGGTATAACGTTATAACGTAATACGTTATGTGGTATATCGTTATATGGTATAACGTAATAACGTATTACGTTATATGGTAAAACGTCATATGGTATAAAGCTATAACGTATTACGTTATATGGTATAACGTAATAACGTATTACGTTATATGGTATAACGTCATATGGTATAACGTTATAACGTATTACGTTTTATGGTATAACGTTATAACGTATTACGTTATATGGTGTAACGTCATAACGTATTACGTTATATGGTATAACGTTATAACGTGTTACGTTAAGTGGTATATCGTCATATGGTATAACGTAATAGCGTATTACGTTATATGGTATAACGTTATAACGTATTACGTTATATGGTATAACGTCATATGGTATAACGTTATAACGTATTACGTTATATGGTATAACGTTATAACGTATTACGTTATATGGTATAACGTTATAACGTATTACGTTATATGATATAACGTTATAACGTATTACGTTATATGGTATAACGGTATAACGTTATAACGTATTACGTTATATGGTATAACGT
The DNA here is from genome assembly GCF_024542735.1 of Bombus huntii. Classification (NCBI taxonomy): domain Eukaryota; kingdom Metazoa; phylum Arthropoda; class Insecta; order Hymenoptera; family Apidae; genus Bombus; species Bombus huntii. The sequence continues at coordinate 563,207 of NW_026099317.1, read as the reverse complement.
AATAACGTATTACGTTATATGGTATAACGTCATATGGTATAACGTTATAACGTATTACGTTATATGGTATAACGTTATAACGTATTACGTTATATGGAATAACGTCATATGGTATAACGGTATAACGTATTACGTTATATGGTATAACGTTATAACGTATTACGTTATATGGTATAACGTCATATGGTATAACGTTATAACGTATTGCGTTATATGGTATAACGTTATAACGTATTACGTTATATGGTATAACGTTATAACGTGTTACGTTATATGGTATAACGTCATATGGTATAACGTTATAACGTATTACGTTATATGGTATAACGGTATAACGTTATAACGTATTACGTTATATGGTATAACGTAATAACGTATTACGTTATATGGTATAACGTCATATGGTATAACGTTATAACGTATTACGTTATATGGTATAACGTCATATGGTATAACGTTATAACGTATTACGGTATATGGTATAACGGTATAACGTATTACGTTATATGGTATAACGATATAACGTATTACGTTATATGGTATAACGTTATAAAGTATAACGTTATATGGTATAACGTTATAACGTATTAAGTTATATGGTATAACGTCATATGGTATAACGTTATAAAGTATTACGTTATATGGTATAACGGTATAAAGTTATAACGTATTACGTTATATGGTGTAACGTTATAACGTATTACGTTATATGGAATAACGTCATATGGTATAACGGTATAACGTATTACGTTATATGGTTTAACGTTATAACGTATTACGTTATATGGTATAACGTTATAACGTATTACGTTATGTGGTATATCGTCACATGCTATAACGTAATAACGTATTACGTTATATGGTAAAACGTCATATGGTATAAAGCTATAACGTATTACGTTATATGGTATAACGTAATAACGTATTACGTTATATGTTATAACGTCATATGGTATAACGTTATAACGTATTACGTTTTATGGTATAACGTTATAACGTATTACGTTATATGGTGTAACGTCATAACGTATTACGTTATATGGTATAACGTTATAACGTAATACGTTATGTGGTATATCGTTATAACGTGTTACGTTAAGTGGTATATCGTCATATGGTATAACGTAATAGCGTATTACGTTATATGGTATAACGTTATAACGTATTACGTTATATGGTATAACGTAATAACGTATTACGTTATATGGTATAACGTCATATGGTATAACGTTATAACGTATTACGTTATATGGTATAACGTTATAACGTATTACGTTATATGATATAACGTTATAACGTATTACGGTATATGGTATAACGGTATAACGTATTACGTTATATGGTATAACGATATAACGTATTACGTTATATGGTATAACGTTATAATGTATAACGTTATATGGTATAACGTTATAACGTATTAAGTTATATGGTATAACGTCATATGGTATAACGTTATAAAGTATTACGTTATATGGTATAACGGTATAAAGTTATAACGTATTACGTTATATGGTGTAACGTTATAACGTATTACGTTATATGGAATAACGTCATATGGTATAACGGTATAACGTGTTACGTTATATGGTTTAACGTTATAACGTATTACGTTATATGGTATAACGTTATAACGTAATACGTTATGTGGTATATCGTTATATGGTATAACGTAATAACGTATTACGTTATATGGTATAACGTCTTATGGTATAACGTCTTATGGTATAACGGTATAACTTATTACGTTATATGGTTTAACGTTATAACGTATTACGTTATATGGTATAACGTTATAACGTATTACGTTATGTGGTATATCGTCACATGGTATAACGTAATAACGTATTACGTTATATGATATAGCGTCATATGGTATAAAGCTATAACGTATTACGTTATATGGTATAACGTCATATGGTATAACGTTATAACGAATTGCGTTATATGGTATAACGTTATAACGAATTGCGTTATATGGTATAACGTAATAACGTATTACGTTATATGGTATAACGTCATATGGTATAACGTTATAACGTATTACGTTATATGGTATAACGATATAACGTATTACGTTATATGGTATAACGTTATAACGTATTACGTTATATGGTATAACGTTATAACGTATTACGTTATATTTTATAACGTTATAACGTATTACGTTATGTGGTATATCGTCACATGGTATAACGTAATAACGTATTACGTTATATGGTATAACGTTATAACTTATTACGTTATATGGTATAACGTTATAACGTATTACGTTATATGAGATAACGTTATAAAGTATTACGTTATATGGTATAACGTTATAACGTATTACGTTATATGGTATAACGTTATAACGTATTACGTTATATGGTATAACGTCATATGGTATAACGTTATAACGTATTACGTTATATGGTATAACGTTATAACGTGTTACGTTATATGGTATAACGTCATATGGTATAACGTTATAACGTATTAAGTTATATGGTATAACGTCATATGGTATAACGTTATAACGTATTACGTTATATGGTATAACGGTATAACGTTATAACGTATTACGTTATATGGTATAACGTAATAACGTATTACGTTATATGGTATAACGTCATATGGTATAACGTTATAACGTATTACGTTATATGTTATAACGGTATAACGTATTACGTTATATGGTATAACGTTATAACGTATTACGTTATATGGTATAACGTAATAACGTATTACGTTATGTGGTATATCGTCATATGGTATAACGTAATAACGTATTACGTTATATGGTATAACGTTATAACGTATTACGTTATATGGTATAACGTTATAACCTATTACGTTATATGATATAACGTTATAAAGTATTACGTTATATGGTATAACGTTATAACGTATTACGTTATATGGTATAACGTTATAACGTAATACGTTATATGGTATAACGTCATATGGTATAACGTTATAACGTATTACGTTATATGGTATAACGTTATAACGTGTTACGTTATATGGTATAACGTCATATGGTATAACGTTATAAAGTATTAAGTTATATGGAATAACGTCATATGGTATAACGTTATAACGTATTACGTTATATGGTATAACGGTATAACGTTATAACGTATTACGTTATATGGTATAACGTCATATGGTATAACGTTATATCGTATTACGTTATATGGTATAACGGTATAACGTATTACGTTATATGGTATAACGTTATAACGTATTACGTTATATGGCATAACGTTATAACGTATTACGTTAAGTGGTATATCGTCATATGGTATAACGTAATAACGTATTACGTTATATGGTATAACGTTATAACGTATTACGTTATATGGTATAACGTTATAACGTATTACGTTATATGGTATAACGTCATATGGTATAACGTTATAACGTATTGCGTTATATGGTATAACGTTATAACGTATTACGTTATATGGTATAACGTTATAACGTGTTACGTTATATGGTATAACGTCATATGGTATAACGTTATAACGTATTAAGTTATATGGTATAACGTCATATGGTATAACGTTATAACGTAATACGTTATGTGGTATATCGTTATATGGTATAACGTAATAACGTATTACGTTATATGGTATAACGTCTTATGGTATAACGTCTTATGGTATAACGTTATAAAGTATTACGTTATATGGTATAACGTCATATGGTATAACGTTATAACGTATTACGTTATATGGTATAACGTTATAACGTATTACGTTATATGGTATAAAGTTATAACGTATTACGTTATATGATATAACGTTATAAAGTATTACGTTATATGGTATAACGTTATAACGTATTACGTTATATGGTATAACGTTATAACGTATTACGTTATATGGTATAACGTCATATGGTATAACGTTATAACGTATTACGTTATATGGTATAACGTTATAACGTGTTACGTTATATGGTATAACGTTATAACGTGTTGCGTTATATGGTATAACGTCATATGGTATAACGTCATATGGTATAACGTTATAACGTATTAAGTTATATGGTATAACGTCATATGGTATAACGTTATAACGTATTACGTTATATGGTATAACGGTATAACGTTATAACTTATTACGTTATATGATGTAACGTTATAAAGTATTACGTTATATGGTATAACGTTATAACGTATTACGTTATATGGTATAACGTTATAACGTATTACGTTATATGGTATAACGTCATATGGTATAACGTTATAACGTATTACGTTATATGGTATAACGTTATAACGTATTACGTTATATGGTATAACGTCATATGGTATAACGTTATAATGTATTACGTTATATGGTATAACGGTATAACGTATTACGTTATATGGTATAACGTTATAACGTATTACGTTATATGGTATAACGTTATAACGTGTTACGTTATATGGTATAACGTTATAACGTATTACGTTATATGGTATAACGTCATATAGTATAACGTTATAACGTATTACGTTATATGGTATAACGTCATATGGTATAACGTTATAACGTATTACGTTATATGGTATTGCGTCATATGGTATAACGTTATAACGTATTACGTTATATGGTATAACGTTGTGACGTATTACGTTATATGGTATAACGTAATAACGTATTACGTTATATGGTATAACGTCATATGGTATAACGTTATAACGTATTACGTTATATGGTATAACGTAATAACGTATTACGTTATATGGTATAACGTCATATGGTATAACGTTATAACGTATTACGTTATATGGTATAACGTTATAACGTATTACGTTATATGGTATAACGTCATATGGTATAACGTTATAACGTATTACGTTATATGGTATAACGATATAACGTATTACGTTATATGGTATAACGTTATAACGTATTACGTTATATGGTATAACGTTATAAGGTATTACGTTATATTTTATAACGTTATAACGTATTACGTTATGTGGTATATCGTCACATGGTATAACGTAATAACGTATTACGTTATATGGTATAACGTTATAACGTATTACGTTATATGGTATAACGTTATAACGTATTACGTTATATGTTATAACGGTATAACGTATTACGTTATATGGTATAACGTTATAACGTATTACGTTATATGGTATAACGTAATAACGTATTACGTTATGTGGTATATCGTCATATGGTATAACGTAATAACGTATTACGTTATATGGTATAACGTTATAACGTATTACGTTATATGGTATAACGTTATAACCTATTACGTTATATGATATAACGTTATAAAGTATTACGTTATATGGTATAACGTTATAACGTATTACGTTATATGGTATAACGTTATAACGTAATACGTTATATGGTATAACGTCATATGGTATAACGTTATAACGTATTACGTTATATGGTATAACGTTATAACGTGTTACGTTATATGGTATAACGTCATATGGTATAACGTTATAAAGTATTAAGTTATATGGAATAACGTCATATGGTATAACGTTATAACGTATTACGTTATATGGTATAACGGTATAACGTTATAACGTATTACGTTATATGGTATAACGTCATATGGTATAACGTTATATCGTATTACGTTATATGGTATAACGGTATAACGTATTACGTTATATGGTATAACGTTATAACGTATTACGTTATATGGCATAACGTTATAACGTATTACGTTAAGTGGTATATCGTCATATGGTATAACGTAATAACGTATTACGTTATATGGTATAACGTTATAACGTATTACGTTATATGGTATAACGTTATAACGTATTACGTTATATGGTATAACGTCATATGGTATAACGTTATAACGTATTGCGTTATATGGTATAACGTTATAACGTATTACGTTATATGGTATAACGTTATAACGTGTTACGTTATATGGTATAACGTCATATGGTATAACGTTATAACGTATTAAGTTATATGGTATAACGTCATATGGTATAACGTTATAACGTAATACGTTATGTGGTATATCGTTATATGGTATAACGTAATAACGTATTACGTTATATGGTATAACGTCTTATGGTATAACGTCTTATGGTATAACGTTATATAGTATTACGTTATATGGTATAACGTCATATGGTATAACGTTATAACGTATTACGTTATATGGTATAACGTTATAACGTATTACGTTATATGGTATAAAGTTATAACGTATTACGTTATATGATATAACGTTATAAAGTATTACGTTATATGGTATAACGTTATAACGTATTACGTTATATGGTATAACGTTATAACGTATTACGTTATATGGTATAACGTCATATGGTATAACGTTATAACGTATTACGTTATATGGTATAACGTTATAACGTGTTACGTTATATGGTGTAACGTTATAACGTGTTGCGTTATATGGTATAACGTCATATGGTATAACGTCATATGGTATAACGTTATAACGTATTAAGTTATATGGTATAACGTCATATGGTATAACGTTATAACGTATTACGTTATATGGTATAACGGTATAACGTTATAACTTATTACGTTATATGATGTAACGTTATAAAGTATTACGTTATATGGTATAACGTTATAACGTATTACGTTATATGGTATAACGTTATAACGTATTACGTTATATGGTATAACGTCATATGGTATAACGTTATAACGTATTACGTTATATGGTATAACGTTATAACGTATTACGTTATATGGTATAACGTCATATGGTATAACGTTATAATGTATTACGTTATATGGTATAACGGTATAACGTATTACGTTATATGGTATAACGTTATAACGTATTACGTTATATGGTATAACGTTATAACGTGTTACGTTATATGGTATAACGTTATAACGTATTACGTTATATGGTATAACGTCATATAGTATAACGTTATAACGTATTACGTTATATGGTATAACGTCATATGGTATAACGTTATAACGTATTACGTTATATGGTATTGCGTCATATGGTATAACGTTATAACGTATTACGTTATATGGTATAACGTTGTGACGTATTACGTTATATGGTATAACGTAATAACGTATTACGTTATATGGTATAACGTCATATGGTATAACGTTATAACGTATTACGTTATATGGTATAACGTAATAACGTATTACGTTATATGGTATAACGTCATATGGTATAACGTTATAACGTATTACGTTATATGGTATAACGTTATAACGTATTACGTTATATGGTATAACGTCATATGGTATAACGTTATAACGTATTACGTTATATGGTATAACGATATAACGTATTACGTTATATGGTATAACGTTATAACGTATTACGTTATATGGTATAACGTTATAAGGTATTACGTTATATTTTATAACGTTATAACGTATTACGTTATGTGGTATATCGTCACATGGTATAACGTAATAACGTATTACGTTATATGGTATAACGTTATAACGTATTACGTTATATGGTATAACGTTATAACGTATTACGTTATATGAGATAACGTTATAAAGTATTACGTTATATGGTATAACGTTATAACGTATTACGTTATATGGTATAACGTCATATGGTATAACGTTATAACGTATTACGTTATATGGTATAACGGTATAACGTTATAACGTATTACGTTATATGGTATAACGTAATAACGTATTACGTTATATGGTATAACGTCATATGGTATAACGTTATAACGTATTACGTTATATGGTATAACGTCATATGGTATAACGTTATAACGTATTACGTTATATGGTATAACGGTATAACGTATTACGTTATATGGTATAACGTTATAACGTATTACGTTATATGGCATAACGTTATAACGTATTACGTTGTGTGGTATATCGTCATATGGTATAACGTAATAACGTAGTACGTTATATGGTATAACGTTATAACGTATTACGTTATATGGTATAACGTTTTAACGTATTACGTTATATGGTATAACGTTATAACGTATTACGTTATATGGTATAACGTCATATGGTATAACGTTATAACGTATTACGTTATATGGTATAACGTTATAACGTGTTACGTTATATGGTATAACGTCATATGGTATAACGTTATAACGTATTAAGTTATATGGAATAACGTTATAACGTAATACGTTATATGGTATAACGTTATAACGTAATACGTTATATGATATAACGTTATAACGTATTACGTTATATGGTATAACGGTATAACGTTATAACGTATTACGTTATATGGTATAACGTCATATGGTATAACGTTATAACGTATTACGTTATATGGTATAACGTTATAACGTATTACGTTATATGGTATAACGTTATAACGTATTACGTTATATGATATAACGTTATAACGTATTACGTTATATGGTATAACGGTATAACGTTATAACGTATTACGTTATATGGTATAACGTAATAACGTATTACGTTATATGGTATAACGTCATATGGTATAACGTTATAACGTATTACGTTATATGGTATAACGTCATATGGTATAACGTTATAACGTATTACGGTATATGGTATAACGTTATAACGTATTAAGTTATATGGTATAACGTCATATGGTATAACGTTATAAAGTATTACGTTATATGGTATAACGGTATAAAGTTATAACGTATTACGTTATATGGTGTAACGTTATAACGTATTACGTTATATGGAATAACGTCATATGGTATAACGGTATAACGTATTACGTTATATGGTTTAACGTTATAACGTATTACGTTATATGGTATAACGTTATAACGTATTACGTTATGTGGTATATCGTCACATGGTATAACGTAATAACGTATTACGTTATATGGTATAACGTCATATGGTATAAAGCTATAACGTATTACGTTATATGGTATAACGTAATAACGTATTACGTTATATGGTATAACGTCATATGGTATAACGTTATAACGTATTACGTTATATGGTATAACGTCATATGGTATAACGTTATAACGTATTACGTTATATGGTATAACGTTATAACGTGTTACGTTATATGGTATAACGTTATAACGTGTTGCGTTATATGGTATAACGTCATATGGTATAACGTCATATGGTATAACGTTATAACGTATTAAGTTATATGGTATAACGTCATATGGTATAACGTTATAACGTATTACGTTATATGGTATAACGGTATAACGTTATAACTTATTACGTTATATGATGTAACGTTATAAAGTATTACGTTATATGGTATAACGTTATAACGTATTACGTTATATGGTATAACGTTATAACGTATTACGTTATATGGTATAACGTCATATGGTATAACGTTATAACGTATTACGTTATATGGTATAACGTTATAACGTATTACGTTATATGGTATAACGTCATATGGTATAACGTTATAATGTATTACGTTATATGGTATAACGGTATAACGTATTACGTTATATGGTATAACGTTATAACGTATTACGTTATATGGTATAACGTTATAACGTGTTACGTTATATGGTATAACGTTATAACGTATTACGTTATATGGTATAACGTCATATAGTATAACGTTATAACGTATTACGTTATATGGTATAACGTCATATGGTATAACGTTATAACGTATTACGTTATATGGTATTGCGTCATATGGTATAACGTTATAACGTATTACGTTATATGGTATAACATTGTGACGTATTACGTTATATGGTATAACGTAATAACGTATTACGTTATATGGTATAACGTCATATGGTATAACGTTATAACGTATTACGTTATATGGTATAACGTAATAACGTATTACGTTATATGGTATAACGTCATATGGTATAACGTTATAACGTATTACGTTATATGGTATAACGTTATAACGTATTACGTTATATGGTATAACGTCATATGGTATAACGTTATAACGTATTACGTTATATGGTATAACGATATAACGTATTACGTTATATGGTATAACGTTATAACGTATTACGTTATATGGTATAACGTTATAAGGTATTACGTTATATTTTATAACGTTATAACGTATTACGTTATGTGGTATATCGTCACATGGTATAACGTAATAACGTATTACGTTATATGGTATAACGTTATAACGTATTACGTTATATGGTATAACGTTATAACGTATTACGTTATATGAGATAACGTTATAAAGTATTACGTTATATGGTATAACGTTATAACGTATTACGTTATATGGTATAACGTCATATGGTATAACGTTATAACGTATTACGTTATATGGTATAACGGTATAACGTTATAACGTATTACGTTATATGGTATAACGTAATAACGTATTACGTTATATGGTATAACGTCATATGGTATAACGTTATAACGTATTACGTTATATGGTATAACGTCATATGGTATAACGTTATAACGTATTACGTTATATGGTATAACGGTATAACGTATTACGTTATATGGTATAACGTTATAACGTATTACGTTATATGGCATAACGTTATAACGTATTACGTTGTGTGGTATATCGTCATATGGTATAACGTAATAACGTAGTACGTTATATGGTATAACGTTATAACGTATTACGTTATATGGTATAACGTTTTAACGTATTACGTTATATGGTATAACGTTATAACGTATTACGTTATATGGTATAACGTCATATGGTATAACGTTATAACGTATTACGTTATATGGTATAACGTTATAACGTGTTACGTTATATGGTATAACGTCATATGGTATAACGTTATAACGTATTAAGTTATATGGAATAACGTTATAACGTAATACGTTATATGGTATAACGTTATAACGTAATACGTTATATGATATAACGTTATAACGTATTACGTTATATGGTATAACGGTATAACGTTATAACGTATTACGTTATATGGTATAACGTCATATGGTATAACGTTATAACGTATTACGTTATATGGTATAACGTTATAACGTATTACGTTATATGGTATAACGTTATAACGTATTACGTTATATGATATAACGTTATAACGTATTACGTTATATGGTATAACGGTATAACGTTATAACGTATTACGTTATATGGTATAACGTAATAACGTATTACGTTATATGGTATAACGTCATATGGTATAACGTTATAACGTATTACGTTATATGGTATAACGTCATATGGTATAACGTTATAACGTATTACGGTATATGGTATAACGTTATAACGTATTAAGTTATATGGTATAACGTCATATGGTATAACGTTATAAAGTATTACGTTATATGGTATAACGGTATAAAGTTATAACGTATTACGTTATATGGTGTAACGTTATAACGTATTACGTTATATGGAATAACGTCATATGGTATAACGGTATAACGTATTACGTTATATGGTTTAACGTTATAACGTATTACGTTATATGGTATAACGTTATAACGTATTACGTTATGTGGTATATCGTCACATGGTATAACGTAATAACGTATTACGTTATATGGTATAACGTCATATGGTATAAAGCTATAACGTATTACGTTATATGGTATAACGTAATAACGTATTACGTTATATGGTATAACGTCATATGGTATAACGTTATAACGTATTACGTTTTATGGTATAACGTTATAACGTATTACGTTATATGGTGTAACGTTATAACGTATTACGTTATATGGTATAACGTTATAACGTAATACGTTATGTGGTATATCGTTATATGGTATAACGTAATAACGTATTACGTTATATGGTATAACGTCTTATGGTATAACGTCTTATGGTATAACGTTATAAAGTATTACGTTATATGTTATAACGTTATAACGTGTTACGTGATATGGTATAACGTTATAACGTATTACGTTATATGGTATAACGTCATATAGTATAACGTTATAACGTATTACGTTATATGGTATAGCGTCATATGGTATAACGTTAAAACGTATTACGTTATATGGTATTGCGTCATATGGTATAACGTTATAACGTATTACGTTATATGGTATAACGTTATGACGTATTACGTTATATGGTATAACGTAATAACGTATTACGTTATATGGTATAACGTCATATGGTATAACGTTATAACGTATTACGTTATATGGTATAACGTAATAACGTATCACGTTATATGGTATAACGTCATATGGTATAACGTTATAACGTATTACGTTATATGGTATAACGTTATAACGTATTACGTTATATGGTATAACGGTATAACGTATTACGTTATATGGTTTAACGTTATAACATATTACGTTATATGGTATAACGTTATAACGTATTACGTTATGTGGTATATCGTCACATGGTATAACGTAATAACGTATTACGTTATATGATATAACGTCATATGGTATAAAGCTATAACGTATTACGTTATATGGTATAACGTCATATGGTATAACGTTATAACGAATTGCGTTATATGGTATAACGCTATAACGTATTACGTTATATGGTATAACGTAATAACGTATTACGTTATATGGTATAACGTCATATGGTATAACGTTATAACGTATTACGTTATATGGTATAACGATATAACGTATTACGTTATATGGTATAACGTTATAACGTATTACGTTATATGGTAGAACGTTATAACGTATTACGTTATATTTTATAACGTTATAACGTATTACGTTATGTGGTATATCGTCACATGGTATAACGTAATAACGTATTACGTTATATGGTATAACGTTATAACTTATTACGTTATATGGTATAACGTTATAACGTATTACGTTATATGAGATAACGTAATAACGTATTTCGTTATATGGTATTACGTCATATGGTATAACGTTATAACGTATTACGTTATATGGTATAACGGTATAACGTTATAACGTATTACGTTATATGGTATAACGTAATAACGTATTTCGTTATATGGTATTACGTCATATGGTATAACGTTATAACGTATTACGTTATATGGTATAACGGTATAACGTTATAACGTATTACGTTATATGGTATAACGTAATAACGTATTTCGTTATATGGTATAACGTCATATGGTATAACGTTATAACGTATTACGTTATATGGTATAACGTCATATGGTATAACGTTATAACGTATTACGTTATATGGTATAACGGTATAACGTATTACGTTATATGGTATAACGTTATAACGTATTACGTTATATGGCATAACGTTATAACGTATTACGTTATGTGGTATATCGTCATATGGTATAACGTAATAACGTATTGCGTTATATGGTATAACGTTATAACGTATTACGTTATATGGTATAACGTTATAACGTATTACGTTATATGATATAACGTTATAAAGTATTACGTTATATGGTATAACGTTATAACGTATTACGTTATATGGTATAACGTTATAACGTATTACGTTATATGGTATAACGTCATATGGTATAACGTTATAACGTATTACGTTATATGGTATAACGTTATAACGTGTTACGTTATATGCTATAACGTCATATGGTATAACGTTATAAAGTATTAAGTTATATGGTATAACGTTATAACGTGTTACGTTATATGGTATAACGTTATAACGTGTTACGTTATATGGTATAACGTCATATGGTATAACGTTATAACGTATTACGTTATATGGTATAACGTCATATGGTATAACGTTATAACGTAATACGTTATGTGGTATATCGTTATATGGTATAACGTAATAACGTATTACGTTATATGGTATAACGTCTTATGGTATAACGTCTTATGGTATAACGTTATAAAGTATTACGTTATATGGTATAACGTTATAACGTATTACGTTATATGGTATAACGTTATAACGTATTACGTTATATGGTATAACGTCATATGGTATAACGTTATAACGTATTAAGTTATATGGTATTACGTCATATGGTATAACGTTATAACGTATTACGTTATATGGTATAACGGTATAACGTTATAACGTATTACGTTATATGGTATAACGTCATATGGTATAACGTTATAACGTATTAAGTTATATGGTATTACGTCATATGGTATAACGTTATAACGTATTACGTTATATGGTATAACGGTATAACGTTATAACGTATTACGTTATATGTTATAACGTCATATGGTATAACGTTATATAGTATTACGTTATATGGTATAACGTTATAACGTATTACGTTATATGGTATAACGTTATAACGTATTACGTTATATGATATAACGTTATAACGTATTACGTTATATGGTATAACGGTATAACGTTATAACGTATTACGTTATATGGTATAACGTAATAACGTATTACGTTATATGGTATAACGTCATATGGTATAACGTTATAAAGTATTACGTTATATGGTATAACGGTATAAAGTTATAACGTATTACGTTATATGGTGTAACGTTATAACGTATTACGTTATATGGAATAACGTCATATGGTATAACGGTATAACGTGTTACGTTATATGGTTTAACGTTATAACGTATTACGTTATATGGTATAACGTTATAACGTATTACGTTATGTGGTATATCGTCACATGCTATAACGTAATAACGTATTACGTTATATGGTAAAACGTCATATGGTATAAAGCTATAACGTATTACGTTATATGGTATAACGTAATAACGTATTACGTTATATGGTATAACGTCATATGGTATAACGTTATAACGTATTACGTTTTATGGTATAACGTTATAACGTATTACGTTATATGGTGAAACGTCATAACGTATTACGTTATATGGTATAACGTTATAACGTAATACGTTATGTGGTATATCGTTATATGGTATAACGTAATAACGTATTACGTTATATGGTATAACGTCTTATGGTATAACGTCTTATGGTATAACGGTATAACGTATTACGTTATATGGTTTAACGTTATAACGTATTACGTTATATGGTATAACGTTATAACGTATTACGTTATGTGGTATATCGTCACATGGTATAACGTAATAACGTATTACGTTATATGATATAGCGTCATATGGTATAAAGCTATAACGTATTACGTTATATGGTATAACGTCATATGGTATAACGTTATAACGAATTGCGTTATATGGTATAACGTTATAACGAATTGCGTTATATGGTATAACGTAATAACGTATTACGTTATATGGTATAACGTCATATGGTATAACGTTATAACGTATTACGTTATATGGTATAACGATATAACGTATTACGTTATATGGTATAACGTTATAACGTATTACGTTATATGGTATAACGTTATAACGTATTACGTTATATGGTATAACGTTATAACGTATTACGTTATATGGTATAACGTCATATGGTATAACGTTATAACTTATTACGTTATATGGTATAACGTTATAACGTATTACGTTATATGAGATAACGTTATAAAGTATTACGTTATATGGTATAACGTTATAACGTATTACGTTATATGGTATAACGTTATAACGTATTACGTTATATGGTATAACGTCATATGGTATAACGTTATAACGTATTACGTTATATGGTATAACGTTATAACGTGTTACGTTATATGGTATAACGTCATATGGTATAACGTTATAACGTATTAAGTTATATGGTATAACGTCATATGGTATAACGTTATAACGTATTACGTTATATGGTATAACGGTATAACGTTATAACGTATTACGTTATATGGTATAACGTAATAACGTATTACGTTATATGGTATAACGTCATATGGTATAACGTTATAACGTATTACGTTATATGGTATAACGGTATAACGTATTACGTTATATGGTATAACGTTATAACGTATTACGTTATATGGTATAACGTAATAACGTATTACGTTATGTGGTATATCGTCATATGGTATAACGTAATAACGTATTACGTTATATGGTATAACGTTATAACGTATTACGTTATATGGTATAACGTTATAACCTATTACGTTATATGATATAACGTTATAAAGTATTACGTTATATGGTATAACGTTATAACGTATTACGTTATATGGTATAACGTTATAACGTAATACGTTATATGGTATAACGTCATATGGTATAACGTTATAACGTATTACGTTATATGGTATAACGTTATAACGTGTTACGTTATATGGTATAACGTCATATGGTATAACGTTATAAAGTATTAAGTTATATGGAATAACGTCATATGGTATAACGTTATAACGTATTACGTTATATGGTATAACGGTATAACGTTATAACGTATTACGTTATATGGTATAACGTCATATGGTATAACGTTATATCGTATTACGTTATATGGTATAACGGTATAACGTATTACGTTATATGGTATAACGTTATAACGTATTACGTTATATGGCATAACGTTATAACGTATTACGTTAAGTGGTATATCGTCATATGGTATAACGTAATAACGTATTACGTTATATGGTATAACGTTATAACGTATTACGTTATATGGTATAACGTTATAACGTATTACGTTATATGGTATAACGTCATATGGTATAACGTTATAACGTATTGCGTTATATGGTATAACGTTATAACGTATTACGTTATATGGTATAACGTTATAACGTGTTACGTTATATGGTATAACGTCATATGGTATAACGTTATAACGTATTAAGTTATATGGTATAACGTCATATGGTATAACGTTATAACGTAATACGTTATGTGGTATATCGTTATATGGTATAACGTAATAACGTATTACGTTATATGGTATAACGTCTTATGGTATAACGTCTTATGGTATAACGTTATAAAGTATTACGTTATATGGTATAACGTCATATGGTATAACGTTATAACGTATTACGTTATATGGTATAACGTTATAACGTATTACGTTATATGGTATAAAGTTATAACGTATTACGTTATATGATATAACGTTATAAAGTATTACGTTATATGGTATAACGTTATAACGTATTACGTTATATGGTATAACGTTATAACGTATTACGTTATATGGTATAACGTCATATGGTATAACGTTATAACGTATTACGTTATATGGTATAACGTTATAACGTGTTACGTTATATGGTATAACGTTATAACGTGTTGCGTTATATGGTATAACGTCATATGGTATAACGTCATATGGTATAACGTTATAACGTATTAAGTTATATGGTATAACGTCATATGGTATAACGTTATAACGTATTACGTTATATGGTATAACGGTATAACGTTATAACTTATTACGTTATATGATGTAACGTTATAAAGTATTACGTTATATGGTATAACGTTATAACGTATTACGTTATATGGTATAACGTTATAACGTATTACGTTATATGGTATAACGTCATATGGTATAACGTTATAACGTATTACGTTATATGGTATAACGTTATAACGTATTACGTTATATGGTATAACGTCATATGGTATAACGTTATAATGTATTACGTTATATGGTATAACGGTATAACGTATTACGTTATATGGTATAACGTTATAACGTATTACGTTATATGGTATAACGTTATAACGTGTTACGTTATATGGTATAACGTTATAACGTATTACGTTATATGGTATAACGTCATATAGTATAACGTTATAACGTATTACGTTATATGGTATAACGTCATATGGTATAACGTTATAACGTATTACGTTATATGGTATTGCGTCATATGGTATAACGTTATAACGTATTACGTTATATGGTATAACGTTGTGACGTATTACGTTATATGGTATAACGTTATAACGTATTACGTTATATGGTATAACGTAATAACGTATTACGTTATATGGTATAACGTCATATGGTATAACGTTATAACGTATTACGTTATATGGTATAACGTTATAACGTATTACGTTATATGGTATAACGTCATATGGTATAACGTTATAACGTATTACGTTATATGGTATAACGATATAACGTATTACGTTATATGGTATAACGTTATAACGTATTACGTTATATGGTATAACGTTATAAGGTATTACGTTATATTTTATAACGTTATAACGTATTACGTTATGTGGTATATCGTCACATGGTATAACGTAATAACGTATTACGTTATATGGTATAACGTTATAACGTATTACGTTATATGGTATAACGTTATAACGTATTACGTTATATGAGATAACGTTATAAAGTATTACGTTATATGGTATAACGTTATAACGTATTACGTTATATGGTATAACGTCATATGGTATAACGTTATAACGTATTACGTTATATGGTATAACGGTATAACGTTATAACGTATTACGTTATATGGTATAACGTAATAACGTATTACGTTATATGGTATAACGTCATATGGTATAACGTTATAACGTATTACGTTATATGGTATAACGTCATATGGTATAATGTTATAACGTATTACGTTATATGGTATAACGGTATAACGTATTACGTTATATGGTATAACGTTATAACGTATTACGTTATATGGCATAACGTTATAACGTATTACGTTGTGTGGTATATCGTCATATGGTATAACGTAATAACGTAGTACGTTATATGGTATAACGTTATAACGTATTACGTTATATGGTATAACGTTTTAACGTATTACGTTATATGGTATAACGTTATAACGTATTACGTTATATGGTATAACGTCATATGGTATAACGTTATAACGTATTACGTTATATGGTATAACGTTATAACGTGTTACGTTATATGGTATAACGTCATATGGTATAACGTTATAACGTATTAAGTTATATGGAATAACGTTATAACGTAATACGTTATATGGTATAACGTTATAACGTAATACGTTATATGATATAACGTTATAACGTATTACGTTATATGGTATAACGGTATAACGTTATAACGTATTACGTTATATGGTATAACGTCATATGGTATAACGTTATAACGTATTACGTTATATGGTATAACGTTATAACGTATTACGTTATATGGTATAACGTTATAACGTATTACGTTATATGATATAACGTTATAACGTATTACGTTATATGGTATAACGGTATAACGTTATAACGTATTACGTTATATGGTATAACGTCATATGGTATAACGTTATAACGTATTACGTTATATGGTATAACGTTATAACGTATTACGTTATATGGTATAACGTTATAACGTATTACGTTATATGGTATAACGTTATAACGTATTACGTTATATGATATAACGTTATAACGTATTACGTTATATGGTATAACGGTATAACGTTATAACGTATTAAGTTATATGGTATAACGTCATATGGTATAACGTTATAAAGTATTACGTTATATGGTATAACGGTATAAAGTTATAACGTATTACGTTATATGGTGTAACGTTATAACGTATTACGTTATATGGAATAACGTCATATGGTATAACGGTATAACGTATTACGTTATATGGTTTAACGTTATAACGTATTACGTTATATGGTATAACGTTATAACGTATTACGTTATGTGGTATATCGTCACATGGTATAACGTAATAACGTATTACGTTATATGGTATAACGTCATATGGTATAAAGCTATAACGTATTACGTTATATGGTATAACGTAATAACGTATTACGTTATATGGTATAACGTCATATGGTATAACGTTATAACGTATTACGTTTTATGGTATAACGTTATAACGTATTACGTTATATGGTGTAACGTTATAACGTATTACGTTATATGGTATAACGTTATAACGTAATACGTTATGTGGTATATCGTTATATGGTATAACGTAATAACGTATTACGTTATATGGTATAACGTCTTATGGTATAACGTCTTATGGTATAACGTTATAAAGTATTACGTTATATGTTATAACGTTATAACGTGTTACGTGATATGGTATAACGTTATAACGTATTACGTTATATGGTATAACGTCATATAGTATAACGTTATAACGTATTACGTTATATGGTATAGCGTCATATGGTATAACGTTAAAACGTATTACGTTATATGGTATTGCGTCATATGGTATAACGTTATAACGTATTACGTTATATGGTATAACGTTATGACGTATTACGTTATATGGTATAACGTAATAACGTATTACGTTATATGGTATAACGTCATATGGTATAACGTTATAACGTATTACGTTATATGGTATAACGTAATAACGTATCACGTTATATGGTATAACGTCATATGGTATAACGTTATAACGTATTACGTTATATGGTATAACGTTATAACGTATTACGTTATATGGTATAACGGTATAACGTATTACGTTATATGGTTTAACGTTATAACGTATTACGTTATATGGTATAACGTTATAACGTATTACGTTATGTGGTATATCGTCACATGGTATAACGTAATAACGTATTACGTTATATGATATAACGTCATATGGTATAAAGCTATAACGTATTACGTTATATGGTATAACGTCATATGGTATAACGTTATAACGAATTGCGTTATATGGTATAACGCTATAACGTATTACGTTATATGGTATAACGTAATAACGTATTACGTTATATGGTATAACGTCATATGGTATAACGTTATAACGTATTACGTTATATGGTATAACGATATAACGTATTACGTTATATGGTATAACGTTATAACGTATTACGTTATATGGTAGAACGTTATAACGTATTACGTTATATTTTATAACGTTATAACGTATTACGTTATGTGATATATCGTCACATGGTATAACGTAATAACGTATTACGTTATATGGTATAACGTTATAACTTATTACGTTATATGGTATAACGTTATAACGTATTACGTTATATGAGATAACGTTATAAAGTATTACGTTATATGGTATAACGTTATAACGTATTACGTTATATGGTATAACGTTATAACGTATTACGTTATATGGTATAACGTCATATGGTATAACGTTATAACGTATTACGTTATATGGTATAACGGTATAACGTTATAACGTATTACGTTATATGGTATAACGTAATAACGTATTTCGTTATATGGTATTACGTCATATGGTATAACGTTATAACGTATTACGTTATATGGTATAACGGTATAACGTTATAACGTATTACGTTATATGGTATAACGTAATAACGTATTTCGTTATATGGTATAACGTCATATGGTATAACGTTATAACGTATTAAGTTATATGGTATTACGTCATATGGTATAACGTTATAACGTATTACGTTATATGGTATAACGGTATAACGTTATAACGTATTACGTTATATGGTATAACGGTATAACGTTATAACGTATTACGTTATATGGTATAACGTAATAACGTATTTCGTTATATGGTATAACGTCATATGGTATAACGTTATAACGTATTACGTTATATGGTATAACGTCATATGGTATAACGTTATAACGTATTACGTTATATGGTATAACGGTATAACGTATTACGTTATATGGTATAACGTTATAACGTATTACGTTATATGGCATAACGTTATAACGTATTACGTTATGTGGTATATCGTCATATGGTATAACGTAATAACGTATTGCGTTATATGGTATAACGTTATAACGTATTACGTTATATGGTATAACGTTATAACGTATTACGTTATATGATATAACGTTATAAAGTATTACGTTATATGGTATAACGTTATAACGTATTACGTTATATGGTATAACGTTATAACGTATTACGTTATATGGTATAACGTCATATGGTATAACGTTATAACGTATTACGTTATATGGTATAACGTTATAACGTGTTACGTTATATGCTATAACGTCATATGGTATAACGTTATAAAGTATTAAGTTATATGGTATAACGTTATAACGTGTTACGTTATATGGTATAACGTTATAACGTGTTACGTTATATGGTATAACGTCATATGGTATAACGTTATAACGTATTACGTTATATGGTATAACGTCATATGGTATAACGTTATAACGTAATACGTTATGTGGTATATCGTTATATGGTATAACGTAATAACGTATTACGTTATATGGTATAACGTCTTATGGTATAACGTCTTATGGTATAACGTTATAAAGTATTACGTTATATGGTATAACGTTATAACGTATTACGTTATATGGTATAACGTTATAACGTATTACGTTATATGGTATAACGTCATATGGTATAACGTTATAACGTATTAAGTTATATGGTATTACGTCATATGGTATAACGTTATAACGTATTACGTTATATGGTATAACGGTATAACGTTATAACGTATTACGTTATATGGTATAACGTCATATGGTATAACGTTATAACGTATTAAGTTATATGGTATTACGTCATATGGTATAACGTTATAACGTATTACGTTATATGGTATAACGGTATAACGTTATAACGTATTACGTTATATGTTATAACGTCATATGGTATAACGTTATATAGTATTACGTTATATGGTATAACGGTATAACGTATTACGTTATATGGTATAACGTTATAACGTATTACGTTATATGGTATAACGTTATAACGTATTACGTTATATGGTATAACGTTATATGGTATAACGTTATAACGTATTACGTTATATGGTATAACGTTATAACGTATTACGTTATATGGTATAACGTCATATGGTATAACGTTATAACGTATTGCGTTATATGGTATAACGTCATATAGTATAACGTTATAACGTATTACGTTATATGGTATAGCGTCATATGGTATAACGTTATAACGTATTACGTTATATGGTATAACGTCATATGGTATAACGTTATAACGTAATACGTTATGTGGTATATCGTTATATGGTATAACGTAATAACGTATTACGTTATATGGTATAACGTCTTATGGTATAACGTCTTATGGTATAACGTTATAAAGTATTACGTTATATGTTATAACGTTATAACGTGTTACGTGATATGGTATAACGTTATAACGTATTACGTTATATGGTATAACGTTATAACGTATTACGTTATATGGTATAACGTCATATGGTGTAACGTTATAACGTATTACGTTATATGGTATAACGTTATAACGTAATACGTTATGTGGTATATCGTTATATGGTATAACGTAATAACGTATTACGTTATATGGTATAACGTCTTATGGTATAACGTCTTATGGTATAACGTTATAAAGTATTACGTTATATGTTATAACGTTATAACGTGTTACGTGATATGGTATAACGTTATAACGTATTACGTTATATGGTATAACGTCATATAGTATAACGTTATAACGTATTACGTTATATGGTATAGCGTCATATGGTATAACGTTATAACGTGTTACGTTATATGCTATAACGTCATATGGTATAACGTTATAAAGTATTAAGTTATATGGTATAACGTTATAACGTGTTACGTTATATGGTATAACGTTATAACGTGTTACGTTATATGGTATAACGTCATATGGTATAACGTTATAACGTATTAAGTTATATGGTATTACGTCATATGGTATAACGTTATAACGTATTACGTTATATGGTATAACGGTATAACGTTATAACGTATTACGTTATATGGTATAACGTCATATGGTATAACGTTATATAGTATTACGTTATATGGTATAACGGTATAACGTTATAACGTATTACGTTATATGGCATAACGTTATAACGTATTACGATATGTGGTATATCGTCATATGGTATAACGTAATAACGTATTACGTTATATGGTATAACGTTATATGGTATAACGTTATAACGTATTACGTTATATGGTATAACGTTATAACGTATTACGTTATATGGTATAACGTCATATGGTATAACGTTATAACGTATTGCGTTATATGGTATAACGTTATAACGTATTACGTTATATGGTATAACGTTATAACGTGTTACGTTATATGGTATAACGTCATATGGTATAACGTTATAACGTATTACGTTATATGGTATAACGTCATATGGTATAACGTTATAACGTAATACGTTATGTGGTATATCGTTATATGGTATAACGTAATAACGTATTACGTTATATGGTATAACGTCTTATGGTATAACGTCTTATGGTATAACGTTATAAAGTATTACGTTATATGGTATAACGTTATAACGTATTACGTTATATGGTATAACGTTATAACGTATTACGTTATATGGTATAACGTTATAACGTATTACGTTATATGATATAACGTTATAAAGTATTACGTTATATGGTATAACGTTATAACGTATTACGTTATATGGTATAACGTTATAACGTATTACGTTATATGGTATAACGTCATATGGTATAACGTTATAACGTATTACGTTATATGGTATAACGTTATAACGTGTTACGTTATATGGTATAACGTTATAACGTGTTACGTTATATGGTATAACGTCATATGGTATAACGTCATATGGTATAACGTCATATGGTATAACGTTATAACGTATTAAGTTATATGGTATAACGTCATATGGTATAACGTTATAACGTATTACGTTATATGGTATAACGTTATAACGTATTACGTTATATGGTATAACGTCATATGGTATAACGTTATAACGTAATACGTTATGTGGTATATCGTTATATGGTATAACGTAATAACGTATTACGTTATATTGTATAACGTCTTATGGTATAACGTCTTATGGTATAACGTTATAAAGTATTACGTTATATGGTAAAACGTCATATGGTATAACGTTATAACGTATTACGTTATATGGTATAACGTTATAACGTATTACGTTATATGGTATAACGTTATAACGTATTACGTTATATGATATAACGTTATAAAGTATTACGTTATATGGTATAACGTTATAACGTATTACGTTATATGGTATAACGTTATAACGTATTACGTTATATGGTATAACGTCATATGGTATAACGTTATAACGTATTACGTTATATGGTATAACGTTATAACGTGTTACGTTATATGGTATAACGTTATAACGTGTTACGTTATATGGTATAACGTCATATGGTATAACGTCATATGGTATAACGTTATAACGTATTAAGTTATATGGTATAACGTCATATGGTATAACGATATAACGTATTACGTTATATGGTATAACGTTATAACGTATTACGTTATATGGTATAACGTTATAACGTATTACGTTATATTTTATAACGTTATAACGTATTACGTTATGTGGTATATCGTCACATGGTATAACGTAATAACGTATTACGTTATATGGTATAACGTTATAACTTATTACGTTATATGGTATAACGTTATAACGTATTACGTTATATGAGATAACGTTATAAAGTATTACGTTATATGGTATAACGTTATAACGTATTACGTTATATGGTATAACGTTATAACGTATTACGTTATATGGTATAACGTCATATGGTATAACGTTATAACGTATTACGTTATATGGTATAACGTTATAACGTGTTACGTTATATGGTATAACGTCATATGGTATAACGTTATAACGTATTAAGTTATATGGTATAACGTCATATGGTATAACGTTATAACGTATTACGTTATATGGTATAACGGTATAACGTTATAACGTATTACGTTATATGGTATAACGTAATAACGTATTACGTTATATGGTATAACGTCATATGGTATAACGTTATAACGTATTACGTTATATGGTATATCGTCATATGGTATAACGGTATAACGTATTACGTTATATGGTATAACGGTATAACGTATTACGTTATATGGTATAACGTTATAACGTATTACGTTATATGGCATAACGTTATAACGTATTACGTTATGTGGTATATCGTCATATGGTATAACGTAATAACGTATTACGTTATATGGTATAACGTTATAACGTATTACGTTATATGGTATAACGTTATAACCTATTACGTTATATGATATAACGTTATAAAGTATTACGTTATATGGTATAACGTTATAACGTATTACGTTATATGGTATAACGTTATAACGTATTACGTTATATGGTATAACGTCATATGGTATAACGTTATAACGTATTACGTTATATGGTATAACGTTATAACGTGTTACGTTATATGGTATAACGTCATATGGTATAACGTTATAAAGTATTAAGTTATATGGAATAACGTCATATGGTATAACGTTATAACGTATTACGTTATATGGTATAACGGTATAACGTTATAACGTATTACGTTATATGGTATAACGTCATATGGTATAACGTTATATCGTATTACGTTATATGGTATAACGGTATAACGTATTACGTTATATGGTATAACGTTATAACGTATTACGTTATATGGCATAACGTTATAACGTATTACGTTAAGTGGTATATCGTCATATGGTATAACGTAATAACGTATTACGTTATATGGTATAACGTTATAACGTATTACGTTATATGGTATAACGTTATAACGTATTACGTTATATGGTATAACGTCATATGGTATAACGTTATAACGTATTGCGATATATGGTATAACGTTATAACGTATTACGTTATATGGTATAACGTTATAACGTGTTACGTTATATGGTATAACGTCATATGGTATAACGTTATAACGTATTAAGTTATATGGTATAACGTCATATGGTATAACGTTATAACGTAATACGTTATGTGGTATATCGTTATATGGTATAACGTAATAACGTATTACGTTATATGGTATAACGTCTTATGGTATAACGTCTTATGGTATAACGTTATAAAGTATTACGTTATATGGTATAACGTCATATGGTATAACGTTATAACGTATTACGTTATATGGTATAACGTTATAACGTATTACGTTATATGGTATAAAGTTATAACGTATTACGTTATATGATATAACGTTATAAAGTATTACGTTATATGGTATAACGTTATAACGTATTACGTTATATGGTATAACGTTATAACGTATTACGTTATATGGTATAACGTCATATGGTATAACGTTATAACGTATTACGTTATATGGTATAACGTTATAACGTGTTACGTTATATGGTATAACGTTATAACGTGTTGCGTTATATGGTATAACGTCATATGGTATAACGTCATATGGTATAACGTTATAACGTATTAAGTTATATGGTATAACGTCATATGGTATAACGTTATAACGTATTACGTTATATGGTATAACGGTATAACGTTATAACTTATTACGTTATATGATGTAACGTTATAAAGTATTACGTTATATGGTATAACGTTATAACGTATTACGTTATATGGTATAACGTTATAACGTATTACGTTATATGGTATAACGTCATATGGTATAACGTTATAACGTATTACGTTATATGGTATAACGTTATAACGTATTACGTTATATGGTATAACGTCATATGGTATAACGTTATAATGTATTACGTTATATGGTATAACGGTATAACGTATTACGTTATATGGTATAACGTTATAACGTATTACGTTATATGGTATAATGTTATAACGTGTTACGTTATATGGTATAACGTTATAACGTATTACCTTATATGGTATAACGTCATATAGTATAACGTTATAACGTATTACGTTATATGGTATAACGTCATATGGTATAACGTTATAACGTATTACGTTATATGGTATAACGGTATAACGTATTACGTTATATGGTATAACGTTATAACGTATTACGTTATATGGCATAACGTTATAACGTATTACGTTGTGTGGTATATCGTCATATGGTATAACGTAATAACGTAGTACGTTATATGGTATAACGTTATAACGTATTACGTTATATGGTATAACGTTATAACGTATTACGTTATATGGTATAACGTTATAACGTATTACGTTATATGGTATAACGTCATATGGTATAACGTTATAACGTATTACGTTATATGGTATAACGTTATAACGTGTTACGTTATATGGTATAACGTCATATGGTATAACGTTATAACGTATTAAGTTATATGGAATAACGTTATAACGTAATACGTTATATGGTATAACGTTATAACGTAATACGTTATGTGGTATATCGTTATATGGTATAACGTAATAACGTATTACCTTATATGGTATAACGTCTTATGGTATAACGTCTTATGGTATAACGTTATAAAGTATTACGTTATATGTTATAACGTTATAACGTGTTACGTTATATGGTATAACGTTATGACCTATTACGTTATATGGTATAACGTCATATAGTATAACGTTATAACGTATTACGTTATATGGTATAACGGTATAACGTATTACGTTATATGGTATAACGTTATAACGTATTACGTTATATGGTATAACGTTATAACGTGTTACGTTAAGTGGTATATCGTCATATGGTATAACGTAATAGCGTATTACGTTATATGGTATAACGTTATAACGTATTACGTTATATGGTATAACGTCATATGGTATAACGTTATAACGTATTACGTTATATGGTATAACGTTATAACGTATTACGTTATATGGTATAACGTTATAACGTATTACGTTATATGATATAACG
Organism: Bombus huntii; assembly: GCF_024542735.1. NCBI lineage: Eukaryota > Metazoa > Arthropoda > Insecta > Hymenoptera > Apidae > Bombus > Bombus huntii. The sequence goes on along the minus strand of NW_026099317.1, from coordinate 534,867 downwards.
TTATAACGTATTACGTTATATGGTATAACGGTATAACGTTATAACGTATTACGTTATATGGTATAACGTAATAACGTATTACGTTATATGGTATAACGTCATATGGTATAACGTTATAACGTATTACGTTATATGGTATAACGTCATATGGTATAACGTTATAACGTATTACGGTATATGGTATAACGTTATAACGTATTAAGTTATATGGTATAACGTCATATGGTATAACGTTATAAAGTATTACGTTATATGGTATAACGGTATAAAGTTATAACGTATTACGTTATATGGTGTAACGTTATAACGTATTACGTTATATGGAATAACGTCATATGGTATAACGGTATAACGTATTACGTTATATGGTTTAACGTTATAACGTATCACGTTATATGGTATAACGTTATAACGTATTACGTTATATGGTATAACGTCATATAGTATAACGTTATAACGTATTACGTTATATGGTATAGCGTCATATGGTATAACGTTATAACGTATTACGTTATATGGTATTGCGTCATATGGTATAACGTTATAACGTATTACGTTATATGGTATAACGTTATGACGTATTACGTTATATGGTATAACGTAATAACGTATTACGTTATATGGTATAACGTCATATGGTATAACGTTATAACGTATTACGTTATATGGTATAACGTAATAACGTATCACGTTATATGGTATAACGTCATATGGTATAACGTTATAACGTATTACGTTATATGGTATAACGTTATAACGTATTACGTTATATGGTATAACGGTATAACGTATTACGTTATATGGTTTAACGTTATAACGTATTACGTTATATGGTATAACGTTATAACGTATTACGTTATGTGGTATATCGTCACATGGTATAACGTAATAACGTATTACGTTATATGATATAACGTCATATGTTATAAAGCTATAACGTATTACGTTATATGGTATAACGTCATATGGTATAACGTTATAACGAATTGCGTTATATGGTATAACGCTATAACGTATTACGTTATATGGTATAACGTAATAACGTATTACGTTATATGGTATAACGTCATATGGTATAACGTTATAACGTATTACGTTATATGGTATAACGATATAACGTATTACGTTATATGGTATAACGTTATAACGTATTACGTTATATGGTAGAACGTTATAACGTATTACGTTATATTTTATAACGTTATAACGTATTACGTTATGTGGTATATCGTCACATGGTATAACGTAAAAACGTATTACGTTATATGGTATAACGTTATAACTTATTACGTTATATGGTATAACGTTATAACGTATTACGTTATATGAGATAACGTTATAAAGTATTACGTTATATGGTATAACGTTATAACGTATTACGTTATATGGTATAACGTTATAACGTATTACGTTATATGGTATAACGTCATATGGTATAACGTTATAACGTATTACGTTATATGGTATAACGTTATAACGTGTTACGTTATATGGTATAACGTCATATGGTATAACGTTATAACGTATTAAGTTATATGGTATTACGTCATATGGTATAACGTTATAACGTATTACGTTATATGGTATAACGGTATAACGTTATAACGTATTACGTTATATGGTATAACGTAATAACGTATTTCGTTATATGGTATAACGTCATATGGTATAACGTTATAACGTATTACGTTATATGGTATAACGTCATATGGTATAACGTTATAACGTATTACGTTATATGGTATAACGGTATAACGTATTACGTTATATGGTATAACGTTATAACGTATTACGTTATATGGCATAACGTTATAACGTATTACGTTATGTGGTATATCGTCATATGGTATAACGTAATAACGTATTGCGTTATATGGTATAACGTTATAACGTATTACGTTATATGGTATAACGTTATAACGTATTACGTTATATGATATAACGTTATAAAGTATTACGTTATATGGTATAACGTTATAACGTATTACGTTATATGGTATAACGTTATAACGTATTACGTCATATGGTATAACGTCATATGGTATAACGTTATAACGTATTACGTTATATGGTATAACGTTATAACGTGTTACGTTATATGCTATAACGTCATATGGTATAACGTTATAAAGTATTAAGTTATATGGAATAACGTCATATGGTATAACGTTATAACGTATTACGTTATATGGTATAACGGTATAACGTTATAACGTATTACGTTATATGGTATAACGTCATATGGTATAACGTTATATCGTATTACGTTATATGGTATAACGGTATAACGTATTACGTTATATGGTATAACGTTATAACGTATTACGTTATATGGCATAACGTTATAACGTATTACGATATGTGGTATATCGTCATATGGTATAACGTAATAACGTATTACGTTATATGGTATAACGTTATATGGTATAACGTTATAACGTATTACGTTATATGGTATAACGTTATAACGTATTACGTTATATGGTATAACGTCATATGGTATAACGTTATAACGTATTGCGTTATATGGTATAACGTTATAACGTATTACGTTATATGGTATAACGTTATAACGTGTTACGTTATATGGTATAACGTCATATGGTATAACGTTATAACGTATTACGTTATATGGTATAACGTCATATGGTATAACGTTATAACGTAATACGTTATGTGGTATATCGTTATATGGTATAACGTAATAACGTATTACGTTATATGAGATAACGTTATAAAGTATTACGTTATATGGTATAACGTTATAACGTATTACGTTATATGGTATAACGTTATAACGTATTACGTTATATGGTATAACGTTATAACGTATTACGTTATATGGTATAACGTTATAACGTATTACGTTATATGATATAACGTTATAAAGTATTACGTTATATGGTATAACGTTATAACGTATTACGTTATATGGTATAACGTTATAACGTATTACGTTATATGGTATAACGTCATATGGTATAACGTTATAACGTATTACGTTATATGGTATAACGTTATAACGTGTTACGTTATATGGTATAACGTTATAACGTGTTACGTTATATGGTATAACGTCATATGGTATAACGTCATATGGTATAACGTTATAACGTATTAAGTTATATGGTATAACGTCATATGGTATAACGTTATAACGTATTACGTTATATGGTATAACGTTATAACGTATTACGTTATATGGTATAACGTCATATGGTATAACGTTATAACGTAATACGTTATGTGGTATATCGTTATATGGTATAACGTAATAACGTATTACGTTATATTGTATAACGTCTTATGGTATAACGTCTTATGGTATAACGTTATAAAGTATTACGTTATATGGTATAACGTCATATGGTATAACGTTATAACGTATTACGTTATATGGTATAACGTCATATGGTATAACGTTATAACGTATTACGTTATATGGTATAACGTTATAACGTGTTACGTTATATGGTATAACGTTATAACGTGTTACGTTATATGGTATAACGTCATATGGTATAACGTCATATGGTATAACGTTATAACGTATTAAGTTATATGGTATAACGTCATATGGTATAACGTTATAACGTATTACGTTATATGGTATAACGTCATATGGTATAACGTTATAACGTATTACGTTATATGGTATAACGTTACAACGTATTACGTTATATGGTATAACGTCATATGGTATAACGTTATAACGTATTACGTTATATGGTATAACGGTATAACGTATTACGTCATATGGTATAACGGTATAACGTATTACGTTATATGGTTTAACGTTATAACGTATTACGTTATATGGTATAACGTTATAACGTATTACGTTATGTGGTATATCGTCACATGGTATAACGTAATAACGTATTACGTTATATGGTATAACGTCATATGGTATAACGTTATAACGTATTACGTTTTATGGTATAACGTTATAACGTATTACGTTATATGGTGTAACGTTATAACGTATTACGTTATATGGTATAACGTTATAACGTAATACGTTATGTGGTATATCGTTATATGGTATAACGTAATAACGTATTACGTTATATGGTATAACGTCTTATGGTATAACGTCTTATGGTATAACGTTATAAAGTATTACGTTATATGTTATAACGTTATAACGTGTTACGTTATATGGTATAACGTTATAACGTATTACGTTATATGGTATAACGTCATATAGTATAACGTTATAACGTATTACGTTATATGGTATAACGTCATATGGTATAACGTTATAACGTATTACGTTATATGGTATTGCGTCATATGGTATAACGTTATAACGTATTACGTTATATGGTATAACGTTATGACGTATTACGTTATATGGTATAACGTAATAACGTATTACGTTATATGGTATAACGTCATATGGTATAACGTTATAACGTATTACGTTATATGGTATAACGTAATAACGTATCACGTTATATGGTATAACGTCATATGGTATAACGTTATAACGTATTACGTTATATGGTATAACGTTATAACGTATTACGTTATATGGTATAACGGTATAACGTATTACGTTATATGGTTTAACGTTATAACGTATTACGTTATATGGTATAACGTTATAACGTATTACGTTATGTGGTATATCGTCACATGGTATAACGTAATAACGTATTACGTTATATGATATAACGTCATATGGTATAAAGCTATAACGTATTACGTTATATGGTATAACGTCATATGGAATAACGTTATAACGAATTGCGTTATATGGTATAACGCTATAACGTATTACGTTATATGGTATAACGTCATATGGTATAACGTTATAACGTATTACGTTATATGGTATAACGTTATAACGTGTTACGTTATATGGTATAACGTCATATGGTATAACGTTATAACGTATTAAGTTATATGGTATTACGTCATATGGTATAACGTTATAACGTATTACGTTATATGGTATAACGGTATAACGTTATAACGTATTACGTTATATGGTATAACGTAATAACGTATTTCGTTATATGGTATAACGTCATATGGTATAACGTTATAACGTATTACGTTATATGGTATAACGTCATATGGTATAACGTTATAACGTATTACGTTATATGGTATAACGGTATAACGTATTACGTTATATGGTATAACGTTATAACGTATTACGTTATATGGCATAACGTTATAACGTATTACGTTATGTGGTATATCGTCATATGGTATAACGTAATAACGTATTGCGTTATATGGTATAACGTTATAACGTATTACGTTATATGGTATAACGTTATAACGTATTACGTTATATGATATAACGTTATAAAGTATTACGTTATATGGTATAACGTTATAACGTATTACGTTATATGGTATAACGTTATAACGTATTACGTTATATGGTATAACGTCATATGGTATAACGTTATAACGTATTACGTTATATGGTATAACGTTATAACGTGTTACGTTATATGCTATAACGTCATATGGTATAACGTTATAAAGTATTAAGTTATATGGAATAACGTCATATGGTATAACGTTATAACGTATTACGTTATATGGTATAACGGTATAACGTTATAACGTATTACGTTATATGGTATAACGTCATATGGTATAACGTTATATCGTATTACGTTATATGGTATAACGGTATAACGTATTACGTTATATGGTATAACGTTATAACGTATTACGTTATATGGCATAACGTTATAACGTATTACGATATGTGGTATATCGTCATATGGTATAACGTAATAACGTATTACGTTATATGGTATAACGTTATATGGTATAACGTTATAACGTATTACGTTATATGGTATAACGTTATAACGTATTACGTTATATGGTATAACGTCATATGGTATAACGTTATAACGTATTGCGTTATATGGTATAACGTTATAACGTATTACGTTATATGGTATAACGTTATAACGTGTTACGTTATATGGTATAACGTCATATGGTATAACGTTATAACGTATTACGTTATATGGTATAACGTCATATGGTATAACGTTATAACGTAATACGTTATGTGGTATATCGTTATATGGTATAACGTAATAACGTATTACGTTATATGAGATAACGTTATAAAGTATTACGTTATATGGTATAACGTTATAACGTATTACGTTATATGGTATAACGTTATAACGTATTACGTTATATGGTATAACGTTATAACGTATTACGTTATATGGTATAACGTTATAACGTATTACGTTATATGATATAACGTTATAAAGTATTACGTTATATGGTATAACGTTATAACGTATTACGTTATATGGTATAACGTTATAACGTATTACGTTATATGGTATAACGTCATATGGTATAACGTTATAACGTATTACGTTATATGGTATAACGTTATAACGTGTTACGTTATATGGTATAACGTTATAACGTGTTACGTTATATGGTATAACGTCATATGGTATAACGTCATATGGTATAACGTTATAACGTATTAAGTTATATGGTATAACGTCATATGGTATAACGTTATAACGTATTACGTTATATGGTATAACGTTATAACGTATTACGTTATATGGTATAACGTCATATGGTATAACGTTATAACGTAATACGTTATGTGGTATATCGTTATATGGTATAACGTAATAACGTATTACGTTATATTGTATAACGTCTTATGGTATAACGTCTTATGGTATAACGTTATAAAGTATTACGTTATATGGTATAACGTCATATGGTATAACGTTATAACGTATTACGTTATATGGTATAACGTCATATGGTATAACGTTATAACGTATTACGTTATATGGTATAACGTTATAACGTGTTACGTTATATGGTATAACGTTATAACGTGTTACGTTATATGGTATAACGTCATATGGTATAACGTCATATGGTATAACGTTATAACGTATTAAGTTATATGGTATAACGTCATATGGTATAACGTTATAACGTATTACGTTATATGGTATAACGTTATAACGTATTACGTTATATGGTATAACGTTACAACGTATTACGTTATATGGTATAACGTCATATGGTATAACGTTATAACGTATTACGTTATATGGTATAACGGTATAACGTATTACGTCATATGGTATAACGGTATAACGTATTACGTTATATGGTTTAACGTTATAACGTATTACGTTATATGGTATAACGTTATAACGTATTACGTTATGTGGTATATCGTCACATGGTATAACGTAATAACGTATTACGTTATATGGTATAACGTCATATGGTATAACGTTATAACGTATTACGTTTTATGGTATAACGTTATAACGTATTACGTTATATGGTGTAACGTTATAACGTATTACGTTATATGGTATAACGTTATAACGTAATACGTTATGTGGTATATCGTTATATGGTATAACGTAATAACGTATTACGTTATATGGTATAACGTCTTATGGTATAACGTCTTATGGTATAACGTTATAAAGTATTACGTTATATGTTATAACGTTATAACGTGTTACGTTATATGGTATAACGTTATAACGTATTACGTTATATGGTATAACGTCATATAGTATAACGTTATAACGTATTACGTTATATGGTATAACGTCATATGGTATAACGTTATAACGTATTACGTTATATGGTATTGCGTCATATGGTATAACGTTATAACGTATTACGTTATATGGTATAACGTTATGACGTATTACGTTATATGGTATAACGTAATAACGTATTACGTTATATGGTATAACGTCATATGGTATAACGTTATAACGTATTACGTTATATGGTATAACGTAATAACGTATCACGTTATATGGTATAACGTCATATGGTATAACGTTATAACGTATTACGTTATATGGTATAACGTTATAACGTATTACGTTATATGGTATAACGGTATAACGTATTACGTTATATGGTTTAACGTTATAACGTATTACGTTATATGGTATAACGTTATAACGTATTACGTTATGTGGTATATCGTCACATGGTATAACGTAATAACGTATTACGTTATATGATATAACGTCATATGGTATAAAGCTATAACGTATTACGTTATATGGTATAACGTCATATGGAATAACGTTATAACGAATTGCGTTATATGGTATAACGCTATAACGTATTACGTTATATGGTATAACGTAATAACGTATTACGTTATATGGTATAACGTCATATGGTGTAACGTTATAACGTATTACGTTATATGGTATAACGATATAACGTATTACGTTATATGGTATAACGTTATAACGTATTACGTTATATGGTATAACGTTATAACGTATTACGTTATATTTTATAACGTTATAACGTATTACGTTATGTGGTATATCGTCACATGGTATAACGTAATAACGTATTACGTTATATGGTATAACGTTATAACTTATTACGTTATATGGTATAACGTTATAACGTATTACGTTATATGAGATAACGTTATAAAGTATTACGTTATATGGTATAACGTTATAACGTATTACGTTATATGGTATAACGTTATAACGTATTACGTTATATGGTATAACGTCATATGGTATAACGTTATAACGTATTACGTTATATGGTATAACGTTATAACGTGTTACGTTATATGGTATAACGTCAAATGGTATAACGTTATAAAGTATTAAGTTATATGGAATAACGTCATATGGTATAACGTTATAACGTATTACGTTATATGGTATAACGGTATAACGTTATAACGTATTACGTTATATGGTATAACGTCATATGGTATAACGTTATATCGTATTACGTTATATGGTATAACGGTATAACGTATTACGTTATATGGTATAACGTTATAACGTATTACGTTATATGGTATAACGTTATTACGTGTTACGTTATATGGTATAACGTCATATGGTATAACGTTATAACGTATTACGTTATATGGTATAACGTCATATGGTATAACGTTATAACGTAATACGTTATGTGGTATATCGTTATATGGTATAACGTAATAACGTATTACGTTATATGGTATAACGTCTTATGGTATAACGTCTTATGGTATAACGTTATAAAGTATTACGTTATATGGTATAACGTCATATGGTATAACGTTATAACGTATTACGTTATATGGTATAACGTTATAACGTATTGCGTTATATGGTATAACGTCATATGGTATAACGTTATAACGTATTACGTTATATGGTATAACGTTATAACGTGTTACGTTATATGGTATAACGTTATAACGTGTTACGTTATATGGTATAACGTCATATGGTATAACGTCATATGGTATAACGTTATAACGTATTAAGTTATATGGTATAACGTCATATGGTATAACGTTATAACGTATTACGTTATATGGTATAACGTTATAACGTATTACGTTATATGGTATAACGTTATAACGTGTTACGTTATGTGGTATATCGTCATATGGTATAACGTAATAGCGTATTACGTTATATGGTATAACGTTATAACGTATTACGTTGTATGGTATAACGGTATAACGTATTACGTTATATGGTATAACGTAATAACGTATTACGTTATATGGTATAACGTAATAACGTATTACGTTATATGGTATAACGTCATATGGTATAACGTTATAACGTATTGCGTTATATGGTATAATGTTATAACGTATTACGTTATATTGTATAACGTAATAACGTATTACGTTATATTGTATAACGTAATAACGTATTACGTTATATGGTATAACGTCATATGGTATAACGTTTTAACGTATTACGTTGTATGGTATAACGGTATAACGTATTACGTTATATGGTATAACGTAATAACGTATTACGTTATATGGTATAACGTCATATGGTATAACGTTATAACGTATTACGTTATATGGTATAACGTCATATGGTGTAACGTTATAACGTATTACGTTATATGGTATTGCGTCATATGGTATAACGTTATAACGTATTACGTTATATGGTATAACGTTATAACGTATTACGATATATGGTATAACGGTATAACGTATTACGTTATATGGTTTAACGTTATAACGTATTACGTTATATGGTATAACGTAATAACGTATTACGTTATATGGTATAACGTAATAACGTATTACGTTATATGGTATAACGTCATATGGTATAACGTTATAACGTATTGCGTTATATGGTATAACGTTATAACGTATTACGTTATATGGTATAACGTAATAACGTATTACGTCATATGGTATAACGTCATATGGTATAACGTTATAACGTATTACGTTATATGGTATAACGATATAACGTATTACTTTATATGGTATAACGTTATAACGTATTACGTTATGTGGTATAACGTTATAACGTATTACGTTATATGGTATAACGTTATAACGTATTACGTTATGTGGTATATCGTCACATGGTATAACGTAATAACGTATTACGTTATATGGTATAACGTCATATGGTACAACGTTATAACGTATTACGTTATATGTTATAACGTTATAACGTGTTACGTTATATGGTATAACGTTATAACGTATTACGTTACATGGTATAACGTCATATAGTATAACGTTATAACGTATTTCGTTATATGGTATAACGGTATAACGTATTACGTTATATGGTATAACGTTATAACGTATTACGTTATATGGTATAACGTTATAACGTGTTACGTTATGTGGTATATCGTCATATGGTATAACGTAATAGCGTATTACGTTATATGGTATAATGTTATAACGTATTACGTTATATGGTATAACGTTATAACGTATTACGTTATATGATATAACGTTATAAAGTATTACGTTATATGGTATAACGTTATAACGTATTACGTTATATGGTATAACGTTATAACGTATTACGTTATATGGCATAACGTTATAACGTATTACGTTATATGGTTTAACGTTATAACTTATTACGTTATATGGTATAACGTCATATGGTACAACGTTATAACGTATTACGTTATATGTTATAACGTTATAACGTATTACGTTATATGGTATAACGGTATAACGTTATAACTTATTACGTTATATGATGTAACGTTATAAAGTATTACGTTATATGGTATAACGTTATAACGTATTACGTTATGTGGTATAACGTTATAACGTATTACGTTATATGGTATAACGTCATATGGTATAACGTTATAACGTATTACGTTATATGGTATAACGTTACAACGTATTACGTTATATGGTATAACGTCATATGGCATAACGTTATAACGTATTACGTTATATGGTATAACGGTATAACGTATTACGTTATATGGTATAACGTTATAACGTATTACGTTATATGGTATAACGTTATAACGTGTTACGTTATGTGGTATATCGTCATATGGTATAACGTAATAGCGTATTACGTTATATGGTATAACGTTATAACGTATTACGTTGTATGGTATAACGGTATAACGTATTACGTTATATGGTATAACGTAATAACGTATTACGTTATATGGTATAACGTAATAACGTATTACGTTATATGGTATAACGTCATATGGTATAACGTTATAACGTATTGCGTTATATGGTATAATGTTATAACGTATTACGTTATATGGTATAACGTAATAACGTATTACGTTATATGGTATAACGTCATATGGTATAACATTTTAACGTATTACGTTGTATGGTATAACGGTATAACGTATTACGTTATATGGTATAACGTAATAACGTATCACGTTATATGGTATAACGTCATATGGTATAACGTTATAACGTATTACGTTATATGGTATAACGTTATAACGTATTACGTTATATGGTATAACGGTATAACGTATTACGTTATATGGTTTAACGTTATAACGTATTACGTTATATGGTATAACGTTATAACGTATTACGTTATGTGGTATATCGTCACATGGTATAACGTAATAACGTATTACGTTATATGATATAACGTCATATGGTATAAAGCTATAACGTATTACGTTATATGGTATAACGTCATATGGTATAACGTTATAACGAATTGCGTTATATGGTATAACGCTATAACGTATTACGTTATATGGTATAACGTAATAACGTATTACGTTATATGGTATAACGTCATATGGTATAACGTTATAACGTATTACGTTATATGGTATAACGATATAACGTATTACGTTATATGGTATAACGTTATAACGTATTACGTTATATGGTATAACGTTATAACGTATTACGTTATATTTTATAACGTTATAACGTATTACGTTATGTGGTATATCGTCACATGGTATAACGTAATAACGTATTACGTTATATGGTATAACGTTATAACTTATTACGTTATATGGTATAACGTTATAACGTATTACGTTATATGAGATAACGTTATAAAGTATTACGTTATATGGTATAACGTTATAACGTATTACGTTATATGGTATAACGTTATAACGTATTACGTTATATGGTATAACGTCATATGGTATAACGTTATAACGTATTACGTTATATGGTATAACGTTATAACGTGTTACGTTATATGGTATAACGTCATATGGTATAACGTTATAAAGTATTAAGTTATATGGAATAACGTCATATGGTATAACGTTATAACGTATTACGTTATATGGTATAACGGTATAACGTTATAACGTATTACGTTATATGGTATAACGTCATATGGTATAACGTTATATCGTATTACGTTATATGGTATAACGGTATAACGTATTACGTTATATGGTATAACGTTATAACGTATTACGTTATATGGCATAACGTTATAACGTATTACGTTATGTGGTATATCGTCAAATGGTATAACGTAATAACGTATTACGTTATATGGTATAACGTTATATGGTATAACGTTATAACGTATTACGTTATATGGTATAACGTTATAACGTATTACGTTATATGGTATAACGTCATATGGTATAACGTTATAACGTATTGCGTTATATGGTATAACGTTATAACGTATTACGTTATATGGTATAACGTTATAACGTGTTACGTTATATGGTATAACGTCATATGGTATAACGTTATAACGTATTACGTTATATGGTATAACGTCATATGGTATAACGTTATAACGTAATACGTTATGTGGTATATCGTTATATGGTATAACGTAATAACGTATTACGTTATATGGTATAACGTCTTATGGTATAACGTCTTATGGTATAACGTTATAAAGTATTACGTTATATGGTATAACGTCATATGGTATAACGTTATAACGTATTACGTTATATGGTATAACGTTATAACGTATTACGTTATATGGTATAACGTCATATGGTATAACGTTATAACGTATTACGTTATATGGTATAACGTTATAACGTGTTACGTTATATGGTATAACGTTATAACGTGTTACGTTATATGGTATAACGTCATATGGTATAACGTCATATGGTATAACGTTATAACGTATTAAGTTATATGGTATAACGTCATATGGTATAACGTTATAACGTATTACGTTATATGGTATAACGGTATAACGTTATAACTTATTACGTTATATGATGTAACGTTATAAAGTATTACGTTATATGGTATAACGTTATAACGTATTACGTTATATGGTATAACGTCATATGGTGTAACGTTATAACGTATTACGTTATATGGTATTTCGTCATATGGTATAACGTTATAACGTATTACGTTATATGGTATAACGTTATAACGTATTACGATATATGGTATAACGGTATAACGTATTACGTTATATGGTTTAACGTTATAACGTATTACGTTATATGGTATAACGTAATAACGTATTACGTTATATGGTATAACGTAATAACGTATTACGTTATATGGTATAACGTCATATGGTATAACGTTATAACGTATTGCGTTATATGGTATAACGTTATAACGTATTACGTTATATGGTATAACGTAATAACGTATTACGTCATATGGTATAACGTCATATGGTATAACGTTATAACGTATTACGTTATATGGTATAACGATATAACGTATTACTTTATATGGTATAACGTTATAACGTATTACGTTATGTGGTATAACGTTATAACGTATTACGTTATATGGTATAACGTTATAACGTATTACGTTATGTGGTATATCGTCACATGGTATAACGTAATAACGTATTACGTTATATGGTATAACGTCATATGGTACAACGTTATAACGTATTACGTTATATGTTATAACGTTATAACGTGTTACGTTATATGGTATAACGTTATAACGTATTACGTTATATGGTATAACGTCATATAGTATAACGTTATAACGTATTTCGTTATATGGTATAACGGTATAACGTATTACGTTATATGGTATAACGTTATAACGTATTACGTTATATGGTATAACGTTATAACGTGTTACGTTATGTGGTATATCGTCATATGGTATAAAGTAATAGCGTATTACGTTATATGGTATAACGTTATAACGTATTACGTTATATGGTATAACGTTATAACGTATTACGTTATATGATATAACGTTATAAAGTATTACGTTATATGGTATAACGTTATAACGTATTACGTTATATGGTATAACGTTATAACGTATTACGTTATATGGCATAACGTTATAACGTATTACGTTATATGGTTTAACGTTATAACTTATTACGTTATATGGTATAACGTCATATGGTATAACATTTTAACGTATTACGTTGTATGGTATAACGGTATAACGTATTACGTTATATGGTATAACGTCATATGGTATAACATTTTAACGTATTACGTTGTATGGTATAACGGTATAACGTATTACGTTATATGGTATAACGTTATAACGTATTACGTTATATGGTATAACGTTATAACGTGTTACGTTATGTGGTATATCGTCATATGGTATAACGTAATAGCGTATTACGTTATATGGTATAACGTTATAACGTATTACGTTGTATGGTATAACGGTATAACGTATTACGTTATATGGTATAACGTTATAACGTATTACGTTATATGGTATAACGTTATAACGTGTTACGTTATGTGGTATATCGTCATATGGTATAACGTAATGACGTATTACGTTATATGGTATAACGTCATATGGTATAACGTTATAACGTATTGCGTTATATGGTATAATGTTATAACGTATTACGTTATATGGTATAACGTAATAACGTATTACGTTATATGGTATAACGTCATATGGTATAACATTTTAACGTATTACGTTGTATGGTATAACGGTATAACGTATTACGTTATATGGTATAACGTAATAACGTATTACGTTATATGGTATAACGTCATATGGTATAACGTTATAACGTATTACGTTATATGGTATAACGTCATATGGTGTAACGTTATAACGTATTACGTTATATGGTATTGCGTCATATGGTATAACGTTATAACGTATTACGTTATATGGTATAACGTTATAACGTATTACGATATATGGTATAACGGTATAACGTATTACGTTATATGGTTTAACGTTATAACGTATTACGTTATATGGTATAACGTAATAACGTATTACGTTATATGGAATAACGTCATATGGTATAACGGTATAACGTATTACGTTATATGGTTTAACGTTATAACGTATTACGTTATATGGTATAACGTTATAACGTATTACGTTATGTGGTATATCGTCACATGGTATAACGTAATAACGTATTACGTTATATGGTATAACGTCATATGGTATAACGTTATAACGTATTACGTTTTATGGTATAACGTTATAACGTATTACGTTATATGGTGTAACGTTATAACGTATTACGTTATATGGTATAACGTTATAACGTAATACGTTATGTGGTATATCGTTATATGGTATAACGTAATAACGTATTACGTTATATGGTATAACGTCTTATGGTATAACGTCTTATGGTATAACGTTATAAAGTATTACGTTATATGTTATAACGTTATAACGTGTTACGTTATATGGTATAACGTTATAACGTATTACGTTATATGGTATAACGTCATATAGTATAACGTTATAACGTATTACGTTATATGGTATAACGTCATATGGTATAACGTTATAACGTATTACGTTATATGGTATTGCGTCATATGGTATAACGTTATAACTTATTACGTTATATCGTATAACGTTATGACGTATTACGTTATATGGTATAACGTAATAACGTATTACGTTATATGGTATAACGTCATATGGTATAACGTTATAACGTATTACGTTATATGGTATAACGTAATAACGTATCACGTTATATGGTATAACGTCATATGGTATAACGTTATAACGTATTACGTTATATGGTATAACGTTATAACGTATTACGTTATATGGTATAACGGTATAACGTATTACGTTATATGGTTTAACGTTATAACGTATTACGTTATATGGTATAACGTTATAACGTATTACGTTATGTGGTATATCGTCACATGGTATAACGTAATAACGTATTACGTTATATGATATAACGTCATATGGTATAAAGCTATAACGTATTACGTTATATGGTATAACGTCATATGGTATAACGTTATAACGAATTGCGTTATATGGTATAACGCTATAACGTATTACGTTATATGGTATAACGTAATAACGTATTACGTTATATGGTATAACGTCATATGGTATAACGTTATAACGTATTACGTTATATGGTATAACGATATAACGTATTACGTTATATGGTATAACGTTATAACGTATTACGTTATATGGTATAACGTTATAACGTATTACGTTATATTTTATAACGTTATAACGTATTACGTTATGTGGTATATCGTCACATGGTATAACGTAATAACGTATTACGTTATATGGTATAACGTTATAACTTATTACGTTATATGGTATAACGTTATAACGTATTACGTTATATGAGATAACGTTATAAAGTATTACGTTATATGGTATAACGTTATAACGTATTACGTTATATGGTATAACGTTATAACGTATTACGTTATATGGTATAACGTCATATGGTATAACGTTATAACGTATTACGTTATATGGTATAACGTTATAACGTGTTACGTTATATGGTATAACGTCATATGGTATAACGTTATAAAGTATTAAGTTATATGGAATAACGTCATATGGTATAACGTTATAACGTATTATGTTATATGGTATAACGGTATAACGTTATAACGTATTACGATATATGGTATAACGTCATATGGTATAACGTTATATCGTATTACGTTATATGGTATAACGGTATAACGTATTACGTTATATGGTATAACGTTATAACGTATTACGTTATATGGCATAACGTTATAACGTATTACGTTATGTGGTATATCGTCATATGGTATAACGTAATAACGTATTACGTTATATGGTATAACGTTATATGGTATAACGTTATAACGTATTACGTTATATGGTATAACGTTATAACGTATTACGTTATATGGTATAACGTCATATGGTATAACGTTATAACGTATTGCGTTATATGGTATAACGTTATAACGTATTACGTTATATGGTATAACGTTATAACGTGTTACGTTATATGGTATAACGTCATATGGTATAACGTTATAACGTATTACGTTATATGGTATAACGTCATATGGTATAACGTTATAACGTAATACGTTATGTGGTATATCGTTATATGGTATAACGTAATAACGTATTACGTTATATGGTATAACGTCTTATGGTATAACGTCTTATGGTATAACGTTATAAAGTATTACGTTATATGGTATAACGTCATATGGTATAACGTTATAACGTATTACGTTATATGGTATAACGTTATAACGTATTACGTTATATGGTATAACGTCATATGGTATAACGTTATAACGTATTACGTTATATGGTATAACGTTATAACGTGTTACGTTATATGGTATAACGTTATAACGTGTTACGTTATATGGTATAACGTCATATGGTATAACGTCATATGGTATAACGTTATAACGTATTAAGTTATATGGTATAACGTCATATGGTATAACGTTATAACGTATTACGTTATATGGTATAACGGTATAACGTTATAACTTATTACGTTATATGATGTAACGTTATAAAGTATTACGTTATATGGTATAACGTTATAACGTATTACGTTATATGGTATAACGTTATAACGTATTACGTTATATGGTATAACGTCATATGGTATAACGTTATAACGTATTACGTTATATGGTATAACGTTACAACGTATTACGTTATATGGTATGACGTCATATGGTATAACGTTATAACGTATTACGTTATATGATATAACGGTATAACGTATTACGTTATATGGTATAACGTTATAACGTATTACGTTATATGGTATAACGTTATAACGTGTTACGTTATGTGGTATATCGTCATATGGTATAACGTAATAGCGTATTACGTTATATGGTATAACGTTATAACGTATTACGTTGTATGGTATAACGGTATAACGTATTACGTTATATGGTATAACGTAATAACGTATTACGTTATATGGTATAACGTAATAACGTATTACGTTATATGCTATAACGTCATATGGTATAACGTTATAACGTATTGCGTTATATGGTATAATGTTATAACGTATTACGTTATATGGTATAACGTAATAACGTATTACGTTATATGGTATAACGTCATATGGTATAACGTTTTAACGTATTACGTTGTATGGTATAACGGTATAACGTATTACGTTATATGGTATAACGTAATAACGTATTACGTTATATGGTATAACGTCATATGGTATAACGTTATAACGTATTACGTTATATGGTATAACGTCATATGGTGTAACGTTATAACGTATTACGTTATATGGTATTGCGTCATATGGTATAACGTTATAACGTATTACGTTATATGGTATAACGTTATAACGTATTACGATATATGGTATAACGGTATAACGTATTACGTTATATGGTTTAACGTTATAACGTATTACGTTATATGGTATAACGTAATAACGTATTACGTTATATGGTATAACGTAATAACGTATTACGTTATATGGTATAACGTCATATGGTATAACGTTATAACGTATTGCGTTATATGGTATAACGTTATAACGTATTACGTTATATGGTATAACGTAATAACGTATTACGTCATATGGTATAACGTCATATGGTATAACGTTATAACGTATTACGTTATATGGTATAACGATATAACGTATTACTTTATATGGTATAACGTTATAACGTATTACGTTATGTGGTATAACGTTATAACGTATTACGTTATATGGTATAACGTTATAACGTATTACGTTATGTGGTATATCGTCACATGGTATAACGTAATAACGTATTACGTTATATGGTATAACGTCATATGGTACAACGTTATAACGTATTACGTTATATGTTATAACGTTATAACGTGTTACGTTATATGGTATAACGTTATAACGTATTACGTTATATGGTATAACGTCATATAGTATAACGTTATAACGTATTTCGTTATATGGTATAACGGTATAACGTATTACGTTATATGGTATAACGTTATAACGTATTACGTTATATGGTATAACGTTATAACGTGTTACGTTATGTGGTATATCGTCATATGGTATAACGTAATAGCGTATTACGTTATATGGTATAACGTTATAACGTATTACGTTATATGGTATAACGTTATAACGTATTACGTTATATGATATAACGTTATAAAGTATTACGTTATATGGTATAACGTTATAACGTATTACGTTATATGGTATAACGTTATAACGTATTACGTTATATGGTATAACGTCATATGGTATAACGTTATAACGTATTACGTTATATGGTATAACGGTATAACGTATTACGTTATGTGGAATATCGTCACATGGTATAACGTAATAACGTATTACGTTATATGGTATAACGTCATATGGTATAACGTTATAACGTATCACGTTATATGGTATAACGTAATAACGTATTACGTTATATGGTATAACATCATATGGTATGACGTTATAACGTATTACGTTATATGGTATAACGTTATAACGTATTACGTTATATGGCATAACGTTATAACGTATTACGTTATATGGTTTAACGTTATAACGTATTACGTTATATGGTATAACGTCATATGGTACAACGTTATAACGTATTACGTTATATGTTATAACGTTATAACGTGTTACGTTATATGGTATAACGATATAACGTATTACGTTATATGGTATAACGTCATATAGTATAACGTTATAACGTATTTCGTTATATGGTATAACGGTATAACGTATTACGTTATATGGTATAACGTTATAACGTATTACGTTATATGGTATAACGTTATAACGTGTTACGTTATGTGGTATATCGTCATATGGTATAACGTAATAGCGTATTACGTTATATGGTATAACGTTATAACGTATTACGTTATATGGTATAACGTTATAACGTATTACGTTATATGATATAACGTTATAAAGTATTACGTTATATGGTATAACGTTATAACGTATTACGTTATATGGTATAACGTTATAACGTATTACGTTATATGGTATAACGTCATATGGTATAACGTTATAACGTATTACGTTATATGGTATAACGGTATAACGTATTACGTTATGTGGTATATCGTCACATGGTATAACGTAATAACGTATTACGTTATATGGTATAACGTCATATGGTATAACGTTATAACGTATTACGTTATATGGTATAACGTGATAACGTATTACGTTATATGGTATAACGTTATAACGTATTACGTTATATGGTATAACGTCATATGGTATAACGTTATAACGTATTACGTTATATGGTATAACGTTATAACGTATTACGTTATATGGTATAACGTTATAACGTATTACGTTATATGGTATAACGTCATATGGTATAACGTTATAACGTATTGCGTTATATGGTATAACGTTATAACGTATTACGTTATATGGTATAACGTTATAACGTGTTACGTTATATGGTATAACGTCATATGGTATAACGTTATAACGTATTAAGTTATATGGTATAACGTCATATGGTATAACGTTATAACGTAATACGTTATGTGGTATATCGTCATATGGTATAACGTAATAGCGTATTACGTTATATGGTATAACGTTATAACGTATTACGTTGTATGGTATAACGTGATAACGTATTGCGTTATATGGTATAACGTTATAACGTATTACGTTATATGGTATAACGTTATAACGTGTTACGTTATATGGTATAACGTCATATGGTATAACGTTATAACGTGTTACGTTATGTGGTATATCGTCATATGGTATAACGTAATAGCGTATTACGTTATATGGTATAACGTTATAACGTATTACGTTGTATGGTATAACGGTATAACGTATTACGTTATATGGTATAACGTAATAACGTATTACGTTATATGGTATAACGTAATAACGTATTACGTTATATGGTATAACGTCATATGGTATAACGTTATAACGTACTGCGTTATATGGTATAACGTTATAACGTATTACGTTATATGGTATAACGTAATAACGTATTACGTTATATGGTATAACGTCATATGGTATAACGTTTTAACGTATTACGTTGTATGGTATAACGGTATAACGTATTACGTTATATGGTATAACGTAATAACGTATTTCGTTATATGGTATAACGTCATATGGTATAACGTTATAACGTATTACGTTATATGGTATAACGTCATATGTTGTAACGTTATAACGTATTACGTTATATGGTATTGCGTCATATGGTATAACGTTATAACGTATTACGTTATATGGTATAACGTTATAACGTATTACGTTATATGGTATAACGGTATAACGTATTACGTTATATGGTTTAACGTTATAACGTATTACGTTATATGGTATAACGTAATAACGTATTACGTTATATGGTATAACGTAATAACGTATTACGTTATATGGTATAACGTCATATGGTATAACGTTATAACGTATTGCGTTATATGGTATAACGTTATAACGTATTACGTTATATGGTATAACGGTATAACGTATTACGTTATATGGTATAACGTTATAACGTATTACGTTATATGGTATAACGTTATAACGTGTTACGTTATGTGGTATATCGTCATATGGTATAACGTAATAGCGTATTACGTTATATGGTATAACGTTATAACGTATTACGTTGTATGGTATAACGGTATAACGTATTACGTTATATGTTATAACGTAATAACGTATTACGTTATATGGTATAACGTAATAACGTATTACGTTATATGGTATAACGTCATATGGTATAACGTTATAACGTATTGCGTTATATGGTATAATGTTATAACGTATTACGTTATATGGTATAACGTAATAACGTATTACGTTATATGGTATAACGTCATATGGTATAACGTTTTAACGTATTACGTTGTATGGTATAACGGTATAACGTATTACGTTATATGGTATAACGTAATAACGTATTACGTCATATGGTATAACGTCATATGGTATAACGTTATAACGTATTACGTTATATGGTATAACGATATAACGTATTACTTTATATGGTATAACGTTATAACGTATTACGTTATGTGGTATAACGTTATAACGTATTACGTTATATGGTATAACGTTATAACGTATTACGTTATGTGGTATATCGTCACATGGTATAACGTAATAACGTATTACGTTATATGGTATAACGTCATATGGTACAACGTTATAACGTATTACGTTATATGTTATAACGTTATAACGTGTTACGTTATATGGTATAACGTTATAACGTATTACGTTATATGGTATAACGTCATATAGTATAACGTTATAACGTATTTCGTTATATGGTATAACGGTATAACGTATTACGTTATATGGTATAACGTTATAACGTATTACGTTATATGGTATAACGTTATAACGTGTTACGTTATGTGGTATATCGTCATATGGTATAACGTAATAGCGTATTACGTTATATGGTATAACGTTATAACGTATTACGTTATATGGTATAACGTTATAACGTATTACGTTATATGATATAACGTTATAAAGTATTACGTTATATGGTATAACGTTATAACGTATTACGTTATATGGTATAACGTTATAACGTATTACGTTATATGGTATAACGTCATATGGTATAACGTTATAACGTATTACGTTATATGGTATAACGGTATAACGTATTACGTTATGTGGAATATCGTCACATGGTATAACGTAATAACGTATTACGTTATATGGTATAACGTCATATGGTATAACGTTATAACGTATCACGTTATATGGTATAACGTAATAACGTATTACGTTATATGGTATAACATCATATGGTATGACGTTATAACGTATTACGTTATATGGTATAACGTTATAACGTATTATGTTATATGGCATAACGTTATAACGTATTACGTTATATGGTTTAACGTTATAACGTATTACGTTATATGGTATAACGTCATATGGTACAACGTTATAACGTATTACGTTATATGTTATAACGTTATAACGTGTTACGTTATATGGTATAACGATATAACGTATTACGTTATATGGTATAACGTCATATAGTATAACGTTATAACGTATTTCGTTATATGGTATAACGGTATAACGTATTACGTTATATGGTATAACGTTATAACGTATTACGTTATATGGTATAACGTTATAACGTGTTACGTTATGTGGTATATCGTCATATGGTATAACGTAATAGCGTATTACGTTATATGGTATAACGTTATAACGTATTACGTTATATGGTATAACGTTATAACGTATTACGTTATGTGATATAACGTTATAAAGTATTACGTTATATGGTATAACGTTATAACGTATTACGTTATATGGTATAACGTTATAACGTATTACGTTATATGGTATAACGTCATATGGTATAACGTTATAACGTATTACGTTATATGGTATAACGGTATAACGTATTACGTTATGTGGTATATCGTCACATGGTATAACGTAATAACGTATTACGTTATATGGTATAACGTCATATGGTATAACGTTATAACGTATTACGTTATATGGTATAACGTGATAACGTATTACGTTATATGGTATAACGTTATAACGTATTACGTTATATGGTATAACGTCATATGGTATAACGTTATAACGTATTACGTTATATGGTATAACGTTATAACGTATTACGTTATATGGTATAACGTTATAACGTATTACGTTATATGGTATAACGTCATATGGTATAACGTTATAACGTATTGCGTTATATGGTATAACGTTATAACGTATTACGTTATATGGTATAACGTTATAACGTGTTACGTTATATGGTATAACGTCATATGGTATAACGTTATAACGTATTAAGTTATATGGTATAACGTCATATGGTATAACGTTATAACGTAATACGTTATGTGGTATATCGTCATATGGTATAACGTAATAGCGTATTACGTTATATGGTATAACGTTATAACGTATTACGTTGTATGGTATAACGTGATAACGTATTGCGTTATATGGTATAACGTTATAACGTATTACGTTATATTTTATAACGTTATAACGTGTTACGTTATATGGTATAACGTCATATGGTATAACGTTATAACGTGTTACGTTATGTGGTATATCGTCATATGGTATAACGTAATAGCGTATTACGTTATATGGTATAACGTTATAACGTATTACGTTGTATGGTATAACGGTATAACGTATTACGTTATATGGTATAACGTAATAACGTATTACGTTATATGGTATAACGTAATAACGTATTACGTTATATGGTATAACGTCATATGGTATAACGTTATAACGTACTGCGTTATATGGTATAACGTTATAACGTATTACGTTATATGGTATAACGTAATAACGTATTACGTTATATGGTATAACGTCATATGGTATAACGTTTTAACGTATTACGTTGTATGGTATAACGGTATAACGTATTACGTTATATGGTATAACGTAATAACGTATTTCGTTATATGGTATAACGTCATATGGTATAACGTTATAACGTATTACGTTATATGGTATAACGTCATATGGTGTAACGTTATAACGTATTACGTTATATGGTATTGCGTCATATGTTATAACGTTATAACGTATTACGTTATATGGTATAACGTTATAACGTATTACGTTATATGGTATAACGGTATAACGTATTACGTTATATGGTTTAACGTTATAACGTATTACGTTATATGGTATAACGTAATAACGTATTACGTTATATGGTATAACGTAATAACGTATTACGTTATATGGTATAACGTCATATGGTATAACGTTATAACGTATTGCGTTATATGGTATAACGTTATAACGTATTACGTTATATGGTATAACGGTATAACGTATTACGTTATATGGTATAACGTTATAACGTATTACGTTATATGGTATAACGTTATAACGTGTTACGTTATGTGGTATATCGTCATATGGTATAACGTAATAGCGTATTACGTTATATGGTATAACGTTATAACGTATTACGTTGTATGGTATAACGGTATAACGTATTACGTTATATGGTATAACGTAATAACGTATTACGTTATATGGTATAACGTAATAACGTATTACGTTATATGGTATAACGTCATATGGTATAACGTTATAACGTATTGCGTTATATGGTATAATGTTATAACGTATTACGTTATATGGTATAACGTAATAACGTATTACGTTATATGGTATAACGTCATATGGTATAACGTTTTAACGTATTACGTTGTATGGTATAACGGTATAACGTATTACGTTATATGGTATAACGTAATAACGTATTACGTTATATGGTATAACGTCATATGGTATAACGTTATAACGTATTACGTTATATGGTATAACGTCATATGGTGTAACGTTATAACGTATTACGTTATATGGTATTGCGTCATATGGTATAACGTTATAACGTATTACGTTATATGGTATAACGTTATAACGTATTACGATATATGGTATAACGGTATAACGTATTACGTTATATGGTTTAACGTTATAACTTATTACGTTATATGGTATAACGTAATAACGTATTACGTTATATGGTATAACGTAATAACGTATTACGTTATATGGTATAACGTCATATGGTATAACGTTATAACGTATTGCGTTATATGGTATAACGTTATAACGTATTACGTTATATGGTATAACGTAATAACGTATTACGTCATATGGTATAACGTTATAACGTATTACGTTATATGGTATAACGATATAACGTATTACTTTATATGGTATAACGTTATAACGTATTACGTTATGTGGTATAACGTTATAACGTATTACGTTATATGGTATAACGTTATAACGTATTACGTTATGTGGTATATCGTCACATGGTATAACGTAATAACGTATTACGTTATATGGTATAACGTCATATGGTACAACGTTATAACGTATTACGTTATATGTTATAACGTTATAACGTGTTACGTTATATGGTATAACGTTATAACGTATTACGTTATATGGTATAACGTCATATAGTATAACGTTATAACGTATTTCGTTATATGGTATAACGGTATAACGTATTACGTTATATGGTATAACGTTATAACGTATTACGTTATATGGTATAACGTTATAACGTGTTACGTTATGTGGTATATCGTCATATGGTATAACGTAATAGCGTATTACGTTATATGGTATAACGTTATAACGTATTACGTTATATGGTATAACGTTATAACGTATTACGTTATATGATATAACGTTATAAAGTATTACGTTATATGGTATAACGTTATAACGTATTACGTTATATGGTATAACGTTATAACGTATTACGTTATATGGTATAACGTCATATGGTATAACGTTATAACGTATTACGTTATATGGTATAACGGTATAACGTATTACGTTATGTGGAATATCGTCACATGGTATAACGTAATAACGTATTACGTTATATGGTATAACGTCATATGGTATAACGTTATAACGTATCACGTTATATGGTATAACGTAATAATGTATTACGTTATATGGTATAACATCATATGGTATGACGTTATAACGTATTACGTTATATGGTATAACGTTATAACATATTACGTTATATGGCATAACGTTATAACGTATTACGTTATATGGTTTAACGTTATAACGTATTACGTTATATGGTATAACGTCATATGGTACAACGTTATAACGTATTACGTTATATGTTATAACGTTATAACGTGTTACGTTATATGGTATAACGTTATAACGTATTACGTTATATGGTATAACGTTATAACGTGTTACGTTATGTGGTATATCGTCATATGGTATAACGTAATAGCGTATTACGTTATATGGTATAACGTTATAACGTATTACGTTATATGGTATAACGTTATAACGTATTACGTTATATGATATAACGTTATAAAGTATTACGTTATATGGTATAACGATATAACGTATTACGTTATATGGTATAACGTTATAACGTATTACGTTATATGGTATAACGTCATATGGTATAACGTTATAACGTATTACGTTATATGGTATAACGGTATAACGTATTACGTTATGTGGTATATCGTCACATGGTATAACGTAATAACGTATTACGTTATATGGTATAACGTCATATGGTATAACGTTATAACGTATTACGTTATATGGTATAACGTGATAACGTATTACGTTATATGGTATAACGTTATAACGTATTACGTTATATGGTATAACGTCATATGGTATAACGTTATAACGTATTACGTTATATGGTATAACGTTATAACGTATTACGTTATATGGTATAACGTTATAACGTATTACGTTATATGGTATAACGTCATATGGTATAACGTTATAACGTATTGCGTTATATGGTATAACGTTATAACGTATTACGTTATATGGTATAACGTTATAACGTGTTACGTTATATGGTATAACGTCATATGGTATAACGTTATAACGTATTAAGTTATATGGTATAACGTCATATGGTATAACGTTATAACGTAATACGTTATGTGGTATATCGTCATATGGTATAACGTAATAGCGTATTACGTTATATGGTATAACGTTATAACGTATTACGTTGTATGGTATAACGTGATAACGTATTGCGTTATATGGTATAACGTTATAACGTATTACGTTATATGGTATAACGTTATAACGTGTTACGTTATATGGTATAACGTCATATGGTATAACGTTATAACGTGTTACGTTATGTGGTATATCGTCATATGGTATAACGTAATAGCGTATTACGTTATATGGTATAACGTTATAACGTATTACGTTGTATGGTATAACGGTATAACGTATTACGTTATATGGTATAACGTAATAACGTATTACGTTATATGGTATAACGTAATAACGTATTACGTTATATGGTATAACGTCATATGGTATAACGTTATAACGTACTGCGTTATATGGTATAACGTTATAACGTATTACGTTATATGGTATAACGTCATATGGTGTAACGTTATAACGTATTACGTTATATGGTATTGCGTCATATGGTATAACGTTATAACGTATTACGTTATATGGTATAACGTTATAACGTATTACGTTATATGGTATAACGGTATAACGTATTACGTTATATGGTTTAACGTTATAACGTATTACGTTATATGGTATAACGTAATAACGTATTACGTTATATGGTATAACGTAATAACGTATTACGTTATATGGTATAACGTCATATGGTATAACGTTATAACGTATTGCGTTATATGGTATACTGTTATAACGTATTACGTTATATGGTATAACGTAATAACGTATTACGTCATATGGTATAACGTCATATGGTATAACGTTATAACGTATTACGTTATATGGTATAACGATATAACGTATTACGTTATATGGTATAACGTTATAACGTATTACGTTATGTGGTATAACGTTATAATGTATTACGTTATATGGTATAACGTTATAACGTATTACGTTATGTGGTATATCGTCACATGGTATAACGTAATAACGTATTACGTTATATGGTATAACGTCATATGGTACAATGTTATAACGTATTACGTTATATGTTATAACGTTATAACGTGTTACGTTATATGGTATAACGTTATAACGTATTACGTTATATGGTATAACGTCATATAGTATAACGTTATAACGTATTTCGTTATATGGTATAACGGTATAACGTATTACGTTATATTGTATAACGTTATAACGTATTACGTTATATGGTATAACGTTATAACGTGTTACGTTATGTGGTATATCGTCATATGGTATAACGTAATAGGGTATTACGTTATATGGTATAACGTTATAACGTATTACGTAATATGGTATAACGTTATAACGTATTACGTTATATGATATAACGTTATAAAGTATTACGTTATATGGTATAACGTTATAACGTATTACGTTATATGGTATAACGTTATAACGTATTACGTTATATGGTATAACGTCATATGGTATAACGTTATAACGTATTACGTTATATGGTATAACGGTATAACGTATTACGTTATGTGGAATATCGTCACATGGTATAACGCAATAACGTATTACGTTATATGGTATAACGTCATATGGTATAACGTTATAACGTATTACGTTATATGGTATAACGTAATAACGTATTACGTTATATGGTATAACATCATATGGTATGACGTTATAACGTATTACGTTATATGGTATAACGTTATAACGTATTACGTTATATGGCATAACGTTATAACGTATTACGTTATGTGGTATATCGTCATATGGTATAACGTAATAACGTATTACGTTATATGGTATAACGTTATATGGTATAACGTTATAACGTATTACGTTATATGGTATAACGTTATAACGTATTACGTTATATGGTATAACGTCATATGGTATAACGTTATAACGTATTGCGTTATATGGTATAACGTTATAACATATTACGTTATATGGTATAACGTTATAACGTATTACGTTGTATGGTATAACGGTATAACGTATTACGTTATATGGTATAACGTAATAACGTATTACGTTATATGGTATAACGTCATATGGTATAACGTTATAACGTATTACGTTATATGGTATAACGTCATATGGTATAACGTTATAACGTATTACGTTATATGGTATTGCGTCATATGGTATAACGTTATAACGTATTACGTTATATGGTATAACGTTATAACGTATTACGTTATATGGTATAACGTAATAACGTATTACGTTATATGGTATAACGTCATATGGTATAACGTTTTAACGTATTACGTTATATGGTATAACGTTATAACGTATTACGTTATATGGTATAACGTCATATGGTATAACGTTATAACGTATTACGTTATATGGTATAACGTTATAACGTACTACGTTATATGGTATAACGTCATATGGTATAACGTTATAACGTATTACGTTATATGGTATAACGGTATAACGTATTACGTTATATGGTATAACGTTATAGCGTATTACGTTATATGGTATAACGTTATAACGTGTTACGTTATGTGGTATATCGTCATATGGTATAACGTAATAGCGTATTACGTTATATGGTATAACGTTATAACGTATTACGTTGTATGTTATAACGTCATATGGTATAACGTTTTAACGTATTACGTTATATGGTATAACGTTATAACGTATTACGTTATATGGTATAACGTCATATGGTATAACGTTATAACGTATTACGTTATATGGTATAACGTTATAACGTACTACGTTATATGGTATAACGTCATATGGTATAACGTTATAACGTATTACGTTATATGGTATAACGGTATAACGTATTACGTTATATGGTATAACGGTATAACGTATTACGTTATATGGTTTAACGTTATAACGTATTACGTTATATGGTATAACGTAATAACGTATTACGTCATATGGTATAACGTTATAACGTATTGCGTTATATGGTATAACGTTATAACGTATTACGTTATATGGTATAACGTAATAACGTATTACGTCATATGGTATAACGTCATATGGTATAACGTTATAACGTATTACGTTATATGGTATAACGATATAACGTATTACGTTATATGGTATAACGTTATAACGTATTACGTTATGTGGTATAACGTTATAACGTATTACGTTATATGGTATAACGTTATAACGTATTACGTTATGTGGTATATCGTCACATGGTATAACGTAATAACGTATTACGTTATATGGTATAACGTCATATGGTACAATGTTATAACGTATTACGTTATATGTTATAACGTTATAACGTGTTACGTTATATGGTATAACGTTATAACGTATTACGTTATATGGTATAACGTCATATAGTATAACGTTATAACGTATTTCGTTATATGGTATAACGGTATAACGTATTACGTTATATGGTATAACGTTATAACGTATTACGTTATATGGTATAACGTTATAACGTGTTACGTTATGTGGTATATCGTCATATGGTATAACGTAATAGGGTATTACGTTATATGGTATAACGTTATAACGTATTACGTAATATGGTATAACGTTATAACGTATTACGTTATATGATATAACGTTATAAAGTATTACGTTATATGGTATAACGTTATAACGTATTACGTTATATGGTATAACGTTATAACGTATTACGTTATATGGTATAACGTCATATGGTATAACGTTATAACGTATTACGTTATATGGTATAACGGTATAACGTATTACGTTATGTGGAATATCGTCACATGGTATAACGCAATAACGTATTACGTTATATGGTAAAACGTCATATGGTATAACGTTATAACGTATTACGTTATATGGTATAACGTAATAACGTATTACGTTATATGGTATAACATCATATGGTATGACGTTATAACGTATTACGTTATATGGTATAACGTTATAACGTATTACGTTATATGGCATAACGTTATAACGTATTACGTTATGTGGTATATCGTCATATGGTATAACGTAATAACGTATTACGTTATATGGTATAACGTTATATGGTATAACGTTATAACGTATTACGTTATATGGTATAACGTTATAACGTATTACGTTATATGGTATAACGTCATATGGTATAACGTTATAACGTATTGCGTTATATGGTATAACGTTATAACGTATTACGTTATATGGTATAACGTTATAACGTATTACGTTGTATGGTATAACGGTATAACGTATTACGTTATATGGTATAACGTAATAACGTATTACGTTATATGGTATAACGTCATATGGTATAACGTTATAACGTATTACGTTATATGGTATAACGTCATATGGTATAACGTTATAACGTATTACGTTATATGGTATTGCGTCATATGGTATAACGTTATAACGTATTACGTTATATGGTATAACGTAATAACGTATTACGTTATATGGTATAACGTCATATGGTATAACGTTTTAACGTATTACGTTATATGGTATAACGTTATAACGTATTACGTTATATGGTATAACGTCATATGGTATAACGTTATAACGTATTACGTTATATGGTATAACGGTATAACGTATTACGTTATATGGTATAACGTTATAGCGTATTACGTTATATGGTATAACGTTATAACGTGTTACGTTATGTGGTATATCGTCATATGGTATAACGTAATAGCGTATTACGTTATATGGTATAACGTTATAACGTATTACGTTGTATGTTATAACGGTATAACGTATTACGTTATATGGTATAACGTAATAACGTATTACGTTATATGGTATAACGTCATATGGTATAACGTTATAACGTATTACGTTATATGGTATAACGTCATATGGTATAACGTTATAACGTATTACGTTATATGGTATTGCGTCATATGGTATAACGTTATAACGTATTACGTTATATAGTATAACGTTATAACGTATTACGTTATATGGTATAACGTAATAACGTATTACGTTATATGGTATAACGTCATATGGTATAACGTTTTAACGTATTACGTTATATGGTATAACGTAATAACGTATTACGTTATATGGTATAACGTCATATGGTATAACGTTATAACGTATTTCGTTATATGGTATAACGTTATAACGTATTACGTTATATGGTATAACGGTATAACGTATTACGTTATATGGTTTAACGTTATAACGTATTACGTTATATGGTATAACGTTATAACGTATTACGTTATGTGGTATATCGTCACATGGTATAACGTAATAACGTATTACGTTATATGGTATAACGTCATATGGTATAAAGCTATAACGTATTACGTTATATGGTATAACGTAATAACGTATTACGTTATATGGTATAACGTCATATGGTATAACGTTATAACGTATTGCGTTATATGGTATAACGTTATAACGTATTACGTTATATGGTATAACGTAATAACGTATTACGTCATATGGTATAACGTCATATGGTATAACGTTATAACGTATTACGTTATATGG
Organism: Bombus huntii; assembly: GCF_024542735.1. Lineage (NCBI taxonomy): Eukaryota > Metazoa > Arthropoda > Insecta > Hymenoptera > Apidae > Bombus > Bombus huntii. Next base: position 501,448 of record NW_026099317.1, on the reverse strand, counting down.
TATAACGATATAACGTATTACGTTATATGGTATAACGTTATAACGTATTACGTTATGTGGTATAACGTTATAACGTATTACGTTATATGGTATAACGTTATAACGTATTACGTTATGTGGTATATCGTCACATGGTATAACGTAATAACGTATTACGTTATATGGTATAACGTCATATGGTACAACGTTATAACGTATTACGTTATATGTTATAACGTTATAACGTGTTACGTTATATGGTATAACGTTATAACGTATTACGTTATATGGTATAACGTCATATAGTATAACGTTATAACGTATTTCGTTATATGGTATAACGGTATAACGTATTACGTTATATGGTATAACGTTATAACGTGTTACGTTATGTGGTATATCGTCATATGGTATAACGTAATAGCGTATTACGTTATATGGTATAACGTTATAACGTATTACGTTATATGGTATAACGTTATAACGTATTACGTTATATGATATAACGTTATAAAGTATTACGTTATATGGTATAACGTTATAACGTATTACGTTATATGGTATAACGTTATAACGTATTACGTTATATGATATAACGTTATAAAGTATTACGTTATATGGTATAACGTTATAACGTATTACGTTATATGGTATAACGTCATATGGTATAACGTTATAACGTATTGCGTTATATGGTATAACGTTATAACGTATTACGTTATATGGTATAACGTTATAACGTGTTACGTTATATGGTATAACGTCATATGGTATAACGTTACAACGTATTAAGTTATATGGTATAACGTCATATGGTATAACGTTATAACGTAATACGTTATGTGGTATATCGTTATATGGTATAACGTAATAACGTATTACGTTATATGGTATAACGTCTTATGGTATAACGTCTTATGGTATAACGTTATAAAGTATTACGTTATATGGTATAGCGTCATATGGTATAACGTTATAACGTATTACGTTATATGGTATAACGTTATAACGTATTGCGTTATATGGTATAACGTTATAACGTATTACGTTATATGATATAACGTTATAAAGTATTACGTTATATGGTATAACGTTATAACGTATTACGTTATATGGTATAACGTTATAACGTATTACGTTATATGGTATAACGTCATATGGTATAACGTTATAACGTATTACGTTATATGGTATAACGTTATAACGTGTTACGTTATATGGTATAACGTTATAACGTGTTACGTTATATGGTATAACGTCATATGGTATAACGTTATAACGTATTACGTTATATGGTATAACGGTATAACGTTATAACGTATTACGTTATATGATGTAACGTTATAAAGTATTACGTTGTATGGTATAACGTTATAACGTATTACGTTATATGGTATAACGTTATAACGTATTACGTTATATGGTATAACGTTATAACCTATTACCTTATATGGTATAACGTCATATGGTATAATGTTATAACGTATTACGTTATATGGTATAACGTAATATGGTATAACGTTATAACGTATTACGTTATATGCTATAACGTCATATGGTATAAAGTTATAACGTATTACGTTATATGGTATAACGTTATAACGTATTACGTTATATGTTATAACGTTATAACGTATTACGTTATATGGTATAACGTTATAACGTATTACGTTATATGGTATAACGTTATAACGTATTAAGTTATATGGTATAACGTTATGACGTATTACGTTATATGGTATAACGTTAGAACGTATTACGTTATATGGTATAACGTTATAACCTATTACCTTATATGGTATAACGTCATATGGTATAATGTTATAACGTATTACGTTATATGGTATAACGTAATATGGTATAACGTTATAACGTATTACGTTATATGTTATAACGTCATATGGTATAAAGTTATAACGTATTACGTTATATGTCATAACGTTGTAACGTATTACGTTATATGGTATAACGTTATAACGTATTACGTTATATGGTATAACGTTATAACGTATTGCGTTATATGGTGTAACGTTATAACGTATTACGTTATATGGTATAACGTTATAACGTATTACGTTATATGGTATAACGTTATATGGCATAACGTTGTAACGTATTACGTTATATGGTATAACGTTATAACGTATTACGTTATATGGTATACCGTTATAACGTATTACGTTATGTGGTATAACGTTATAACGTATTACGTTATATGGTATAACGTTATAACGTATTACGTTATATGGTATAACGTTATAACGTATTACGTTATGTGGTATATCGTCACATGGTATAACGTAATAACGTATTACGTTATATGGTATAACGTCATATGGTATAACGTTATAACGTATTACGTTATGTGGTGTATCGTCACATGGTATAACGTAATAACGTATTACGTTATATGGTATAACGACATATGGTATAACGTTATAACGTATTACGTTATATGGTATAACGGTATAACGTATTACGTTATATGGTATAACGTCATATGGTATAACGTTATAACGTATTACGTTATATGGTATAACGTTATAACGTATTACGTTATATAGTATAACGATATAACGTATTACGTTATATGGTATAACGTCATATGGTATAACGTTATAACGTATTACGTTATATGGTATAACGTTATAACGTATTACGTTATATGCTATAACGTTATAACGTATTACGTTATATGGTATAACGTCATATAGTATAACGTTATAACGTATTTCGTTATATGGTATAACGGTATAACGTTATAACGTATTACGTTATATGGTATAACGTTATAACGTGTTACGTTATGTGGTATATCGTCATATGGTATAACGTAATAGCGTATTACGTTATATGGTATAACGTTATAACGTATTACGTTATATGGTATAACGTTATAACGTATTACGTTATATGATATAACGTTATAAAGTATTACGTTATATGGTATAACGTTATAACGTATTACGTTATATGGTATAACGTTATAACGTATTACGTTATATGGTATAACGTCATATGGTATAACGTTATAACGTATTACGTTATATGGTATAACGGTATAACGTATTACGTTATGTGGTATATCGTCACATGGTATAACGTAATAACGTATTACGTTATATGGTATAACGTCATATGGTATAACGTTATAACGTATTACGTTATATGGTATAACGTGATAACGTATTACGTTATATGGTATAACATCATATGGTATCACGTTATAACGTATTACGTTATATGTTATAACGTTATAACGTATTACGTTATATGGCATAACGTTATAACGTATTACGTTATGTGGTATATCGTCATATGGTATAACGTAATAACGTATTACGTTATATAGTATAACGTTATATGGTATAACGTTACAACGTATTACGTTATATGGTATAACGTTATAACGTATTACGTTATATGGTATAACGTCATATGGTATAACGTTATAACGTATTGCGTTATATGGTATAACGTTATAACGTATTACGTTATATGGTATAACGTCATATGGTATAACATTATAACGTATTACGTTATATGGTATAACGGTATAACGTATTACGTTATGTGGTATATCGTCACATGGTATAACGTAATAACGTATTACGTTATATGGTATAACGTCATATGGTATAACGTTAATACGTATTACGTTATATGGTATAACGTGATAACGTATTACGTTATATGGTATAACATCATATGGTATAACGTTATAACGTGTTACGTTATATGGTATAACGTTATAACGTATTACGTTATATGGCATAACGTTATAACGTATTACGTTATGTGGTATATCGTCATATGGTATAACGTAATAACGTAATACGTTATGTGGTATATCGTTATATGGTATAACGTAATAACGTATTACGTTATATGGTATAACGTCTTATGGTATAACGTTATAAAGTATTACGTTATATGGTATAGCGCCATATGGTATAACGTTATAACGTATTACGTTATATGTTATAACGTTATAACGTATTACGTTATATGGTATAACGTTATAACGTATTACGTTATATGGTATAACGTTATAACGTATTAAGTTATATGGTATAACGTTATGACGTATTACGTTATATGGTATAACGTTAGAACGTATTACGTTATATGGTATAACGTTATAACCTATTACCTTATATGGTATAACGTCATATGGTATAATGTTATAACGTATTACGTTATATGGTATAACGTAATATGGTATAACGTTATAACGTATTACGTTATATGTTATAACGTCATATGGTATAAAGTTATAACGTATTACGTTATATGTCATAACGTTGTAACGTATTACGTTATATGGTATAACGTTATAACGTATTACGTTATATGGTATAACGTTATAACGTATTGCGTTATATGGTGTAACGTTATAACGTATTACGTTATATGGTATAACGTTATAACGTATTACGTTATATGGTATAACGTTATATGGCATAACGTTGTAACGTATTACGTTATATGGTATAACGTTATAACGTATTACGTTATATGGTATACCGTTATAACGTATTACGTTATGTGGTATAACGTTATAACGTATTACGTTATATGGTATAACGTTATAACGTATTACGTTATATGGTATAACGTTATAACGTATTACGTTATGTGGTATATCGTCACATGGTATAACGTAATAACGTATTACGTTATATGGTATAACGTCATATGGTATAACGTTATAACGTATTACGTTATGTGGTGTATCGTCACATGGTATAACGTAATAACGTATTACGTTATATGGTATAACGACATATGGTATAACGTTATAACGTATTACGTTATATGGTATAACGGTATAACGTATTACGTTATATGGTATAACGTCATATGGTATAACGTTATAACGTATTACGTTATATGGTATAACGTTATAACGTATTACGTTATATGGTATAACGATATAACGTATTACGTTATATGGTATAACGTCATATGGTATAACGTTATAACGTATTACGTTATATGGTATAACGTTATAACGTATTACGTTATATGCTATAACGTTATAACGTATTACGTTATATGGTATAACGTCATATAGTATAACGTTATAACGTATTTCGTTATATGGTATAACGGTATAACGTTATAACGTATTACGTTATATGGTATAACGTTATAACGTGTTACGTTATGTGGTATATCGTCATATGGTATAACGTAATAGCGTATTACGTTATATGGTATAACGTTATAACGTATTACGTTATATGGTATAACGTTATAACGTATTACGTTATATGATATAACGTTATAAAGTATTACGTTATATGGTATAACGTTATAACGTATTACGTTATATGGTATAACGGTATAACGTATTACGTTATGTGGTATATCGTCACATGGTATAACGTAATAACGTATTACGTTATATGGTATAACGTCATATGGTATAACGTTATAACGTATTACGTTATATGGTATAACGTGATAACGTATTACGTTATATGGTATAACATCATATGGTATAACGTTATAACGTATTACGTTATATGTTATAACGTTATAACGTATTACGTTATATGGCATAACGTTATAACGTATTACGTTATGTGGTATATCGTCATATGGTATAACGTAATAACGTATTACGTTATATAGTATAACGTTATATGGTATAACGTTACAACGTATTACGTTATATGGCATAACGTTATAACGTATTACGTTATATGGTATAACGTTATAACGTATTACGTTATATGGTATAACGTCATATGGTATAACATTATAACGTATTACGTTATATGGTATAACGGTATAACGTATTACGTTATGTGGTATATCGTCACATGGTATAACGTAATAACGTATTACGTTATATGGTATAACGTCATATGGTATAACGTTATAACGTATTACGTTATATGGTATAACGTGATAACGTATTACGTTATATGGTATAACATCATATGGTATAACGTTATAACGTGTTACGTTATATGGTATAACGTTATAACGTATTACGTTATATGGCATAACGTTATAACGTATTACGTTATGTGGTATATCGTCATATGGTATAACGTAATAACGTAATACGTTATGTGGTATATCGTTATATGGTATAACGTAATAACGTATTACGTTATATGGTATAACGTCTTATCGTATAACGTTATAAAGTATTACGTTATATGGTATAGCGCCATATGGTATAACGTTATAACGTATTACGTTATATGGTATAACGTTATAACGTATTACGTTATATGGTATAACGTTATAACGTATTACGTTATATGGCATAACGTTATAACGTATTACATTATGTGGTATATCGTCATATGCTATAACGTAATAACGTAATACGTTATGCGGTATATCGTTATATGGTATAAAGTTATAACGTATTACGTTATATGTCATAACGTTGTAACGTATTACGTTATATGGTATAACGTTATAACGTATTACGTTATATGGTATAACGTTATAACGTATTACGTTATATGGTGTAACGTTATAACGTATTACGTTATATGGTATAACGTTATAACGTATTACGTTATATGATATAACGTTATAAAGTATTACGTTATATGGTATAACGTTATAACGTATTACGTTATGTGGTATAACGTTATAACGTATTACGTTATATGGTATAACGTTATAACGTATTACGTTATATGGTATAACGTTATAACGTATTACGTTATGTGGTATATCGTCACATGGTATAACGTAATAACGTATTACGTTATATGGTATAACGTCATATGGTATAACGTTATAACGTATTACGTTATGTGGTATATCGTCACATGGTATAACGTAATAACGTATTACGTTATATGGTATAACGTCATATGGTATAACGTTATAACGTATTACGTTATATGGTATAACGGTATAACGTATTACGTTATATGGTATAACGTCATATGGTATAACGTTATAACGTATTACGTTATATGGTATAACGTTATAACGTATTACGTTATATGGCATAACGTTATAACGTATTACGTTATGTGGTATATCGTCATATGGTATAACGTAATAACGTATTACGTTATATGGTATAACGTTATATGGTATAACGTTATAACGTATTACGTTATATGGTATAACGATATAACGTATTACGTTATATGGTATAACGTCATATGGTATAACGTTGTAACGTATAACGTTATATGGTATAACGTTATAACGTATTACGTTATATGCTATAACGTAATAACGTATTACGTTATATGGTATAACGTCATATGGTATAACGTTACAACGTTATAACGTATTACGTTATATGGTATAACGGTATAACGTATTACGTTATGTGGTTTAACGTTATAACGTATTACGTTATATGGTATAACGTTATAACGTATTAAGATATGTGGTATATCGTCACATGGTATAACGTAATAACGTATTACGTTATATGGTATAACGTCATATGGTATAACGTCATAACGTATTACGTTATATGGTATAACGTAATAACGTATTACGTTATATGGTATAACGTAATAGCGTATTACGTTATATGGTATAACGTAATAGCGTATTACGTTATGTGGTATAACGGTTTAACGTATTACGTTATATGGTATAACGTTATGACGTATTACGTTATATGGTATAACGGTTTAACGTATTACGTTATATGGTATAACGTCATATGGTACAACGTTATAACGTATTACGATATGTGGTATATCGTCATATGGTATAACGTAATAGCGTATTACGTTATGTGGTATAACGGTTTAACGTATTACGTTTTATGGTATAACGTTATGACGTATTACGTTATATGGTATAACGGTTTAACGTATTACGTTATATGGTATAACGTCATATGGTATAACGAAATAACGTATTACGTTATATGGTATAACGTAATAACGTATTACGTTATATGGTATAACGTCATATGGTACAACGTTATAACGTATTACGTTATATGGTATAACGTTATAACGTATTACGTTATATGGTATAACGTTATAACGTATTACGTTATGTGGTATATCGTCATATGGTATAACGTGTTAACGTATTACGTTATATGGTATAACGTTATAATGTGTTACATTATGTGGTATATCGTCATATGGTATAACGTAATAACGTATTACGTTATATGGTATAACGTTATAACGTATTACGTTATATGATGTAACGTTATAAAGTATTACGTTATATGGTATAACGTTATAACGTATTACGTTATATGGTATAACGTTATAACGTATTACGTTATATGGCATAACGTTATAACGTATTACGTTATGTGGTATATCGTCATATGCTATAACGTAATAACGTAATACGTTATGCGGTATATCGTTATATGGTATAAAGTTATAACGTATTACGTTATATGTCATAGCGTTGTAACGTATTACGTTATATGGTATAACGTTATAACGTATTACGTTATATGGTATAACGTTATAACGTATTACGTTATATGGTGTAACGTTATAACGTATTACGTTATATGGTATAACGTTATAACGTATTACGTTATATGATATAACGTTATAAAGTATTACGTTATATGGTATAACGTTATAACGTATTACGTTATGTGGTATAACGTTATAACGTATTACGTTATATGGTATAACGTTATAACGTATTACGTTATATGGTATAACGTTATAACGTATTACGTTATGTGGTATATCGTCACATGGTATAACGTAATAACGTATTACGTTATATGGTATAACGTCATATGGTATAACGTTATAACGTATTACGTTATGTGGTATATCGTCACATGGTATAACGTAATAACGTATTACGTTATATGGTATAACGTCATATGGTATAACGTTATAACGTATTACGTTATATGGTATAACGGTATAACGTATTACGTTATATGGTATAACGTCATATGGTATAACGTTATAACGTATTACGTTATATGGTATAACGTTATAACGTATTACGTTATATGGCATAACGTTATAACGTATTACGTTATGTGGTATATCGTCATATGGTATAACGTAATAACGTATTACGTTATATGGTATAACGTTATATGGTATAACGTTATAACGTATTACGTTATATGGTATAACGATATAACGTATTACGTTATATGGTATAACGTCATATGGTATAACGTTGTAACGTATAACGTTATATGGTATAACGTTATAACGTATTACGTTATATGCTATAACGTAATAACGTATTACGTTATATGGTATAACGTCATATGGTATAACGTTACAACGTTATAACGTATTACGTTATATGGTATAACGGTATAACGTATTACGTTATGTGGTTTAACGTTATAACGTATTACGTTATATGGTATAACGTTATAACGTATTAAGATATGTGGTATATCGTCACATGGTATAACGTAATAACGTATTACGTTATATGGTATAACGTCATATGGTATAACGTCATAACGTATTACGTTATATGGTATAACGTAATAACGTATTACGTTATATGGTATAACGTAATAGCGTATTACGTTATATGGTATAACGTAATAACGTATTACGTTATGTGGTATAACGGTTTAACGTATTACGTTATATGGTATAACGTTATGACGTATTACGTTATATGGTATAACGGTTTAACGTATTACGTTATATGGTATAACGTCATATGGTACAACGTTATAACGTATTACGATATGTGGTATATCGTCATATGGATTAACGTAATAACGTATTACGTTATATGGTATAACGTCATATGGTATAACGTTATAACGTATTACGTTATATGGTATAACGTCATATGGTATAACGAAATAACGTATTACGTTATATGGTATAACCTAATAACGTATTACGTTATATGGTATAACGTCATATGGTACAACGTTATAACGTATTACGTTATATGGTATAACGTTATAACGTATTACGTTATATGGTATAACGTTATAACGTATTACGTTATGTGGTATATCGTCATATGGTATAACGTGTTAACGTATTACGTTATATGGTATAACGTTATAATGTGTTACATTATGTGGTATATCGTCATATGGTATAACGTAATAACGTATTACGTTATATGGTATAACGTTATAACGTATTACGTTATATGATGTAACGTTATAAAGTATTACGTTATATGGTATAACGTTATAACGTATTACATTATATGGTATAACGTTATAACGTATTACGTTATATGGTATAACGTCATATGGTATAACGTTATAACGTATTACGTTATATGGTATAACGTTATAACGTATTACGTTATATGGTATAACGTTATAACGTATTACGTTATATGGCATAACGTTATAACGTATTACGTTATGTGGTATATCGTCATATGCTATAACGTAATAACGTAATACGTTATGCGGTATATCGTTATATGGTATAAAGTTATAACGTATTACGTTATATGTCATAACGTTGTAACGTATTACGTTATATGGTATAACGTTATAACGTATTACGTTATATGGTATAACGTTATAACGTATTACGTTATATGGTGTAACGTTATAACGTATTACGTTATATGGTATAACGTTATAACGTATTACGTTATATGATATAACGTTATAAAGTATTACGTTATATGCTATAACGTAATAACGTATTACCTTATATGGTATAACGTTATATGGTATAACGTTATAACGTATTACGTTATATGGTATAACGATATAACGTATTACGTTATATGGTATAACGTCATATGGTATAACGTTGTAACGTATAACGTTATATGGTATAACGTTATAACGTATTACGTTATATGCTATAACGTAATAACGTATTACGTTATATGGTATAACGTCATATGGTATAACGTTATAACGTATTACGTTATATGGTTTAACGTTATAACGTATTACGTTATATGGTATAACGTCATAACGTGTTACGTTATATGGTATAACGTCATAAGGTATAACGTTATAGCGTATTACTTTATATGATATAACGTTATAACGTATTACGTTATATGGTATAACGTCATATGGTATAACGTTATAACGTATTACGTTATATGGTATAACGTTATAACGTTATAACGTATTACGTTATATAGTATAACGTAATAACGTATTACGTTATATGGTATAACGTTATATGGTATAACGTTATTACGCATTACGTTATATGGTGTAACGTTATAACGTATTACGTTATATGGTATAACGTCATATGGTATAACGTTATAACGTATTACGTTATATGGTATAACGTAATAACGTATTACGTTATGTGGTATTGCGTCATATGGTATAACGTTATAACGTATTATGTTATATGGTATAACGTTATAACGTATTACGTTATATGGTATAACGTAATAACGTATTACGTTATATGGTATAACGTCATATGGTATAACGTTATAACGTATTGCGTTATATGGTATAACGTAATAACGTATTACGTTATATGGTATAAAGTCATATGGTATAACGTTATAACGTATTACGTTATATGGTATAACGTTATAACGTATTACGTTATATGGTATAACGTTATAACGTATTACGTTATGTGGTATATCGTCACATGGTATAACGTAATAACGTATTACGTTATATGGTATAACGTCATATGGTATAAAGCTATAACGTATTACGTTATATGGTATAACGTAATAACGTATTACGTTATATGGTATAACGTCATATGGTATAACGTTATAACGTATTACGTTATATGGTATAACGTTATAACGTATTGCGTTATATGGTGTAACGTTATAACGTATTACGTTATATGTTATAACGTTATAACGTATTACGGTATATGGTATAACGTTATAACGTATTACCTTATATGGTATAACGTCATATGGTATAATGTTATAACGTATTACGTTATATGGTATAACGTAATATGGTATAACGTTATAACGTATTACGTTATATGTTATAACGTCATATGGTATAAAGTTATAACGCATTACGTTGTATGGTATAACGTTATAACGTATTACGTTATATGTTATAACGTTATAACGTATTACGTTATATGGTATAACGTTATAAAGTATTAAGTTATATGGTATAACGTTATGACGTATTACGTTTTATGCTATAACGTTATAACGTATTACGTTATATGGTATAGCGTCATATGGTATAAAGTTATAACGTATTACGTTATATGGCATAACGTTATAACGTATTACGTTATATGTTATAACGTTGTAACGTATTACGTTATATGGTATAACGTTATAACGTATTACGTTATATGGTATAACGTTATAACGTATTACGTTATATGGTATAACGTTATAACGTATTACGTTATATGGTGTAACGTTATAACGTATTACGTTATGTGGTATATCGTCACATGGTATAACGTAATAACGTAATACGTTATATGGTATAACGTCATATGGTATAAAGCTATAACGTATTACGTTATATGGTATAACGTAATAACGTATTACGTTATATGGTATAACGTAATAACGTATTACGTTATATGGTATAACGTCATATGGTATAACGTTATAACGTATTACGTTATATGGTATAACGTTATAACGTATTACGTTATATGGTGTAACGTTATAACGTATTACGTTATATGTTATAACGTTATAACGTATTACGTTATATGGTATAACGTTATAACGTATTACGTTATATGGTATAACGGTATAAAGTATTAAGTTATATGGTATAACGTTATGACGTATTACGTTTTATGCTATAACGTTATAACGTATTACGTTATATGGTATAGCGTCATATGGTATAAAGTTATAACGTATTACGTTATATGGCATAACGTTATAACGTATTACGTTATATGGTATAACGTTATAACGTATTACGTTATATGGTATAACGTTATAACGTATTACGTTATATGGTGTAACGTTATAACGTATTACGTTATGTGGTATATCGTCACATGGTATAACGTAATAACGTATTACGTTATATGGAATAACGTCATATGGTATAAAGCTATAACGTATTACGTTATATGGTATAACGTAATAACGTATTACGTTATATGGTATAACGTAATAACGTATTACGTTATATGGTATAACGTCATATGGTATAACGTTACAACGTTATAACGTATTACGTTATATGGTATAACGGTATAACGTATTACGTTATGTGGTTTAACGTTATAACGTATTACGTTATATGGTATAACGTTATAACGTATTAAGATATGTGGTATATCGTCACATGGTATAACGTAATAACGTATTACGTTATATGGTATAACGTCATATGGTATAACGTCATAACGTATTACGTTATATGGTATAACGTAATAACGTATTACGTTATATGGTATAACGTAATAGCGTATTACGTTATATGGTATAACGTAATAACGTATTACGTTATGTGGTATAACGGTTTAACGTATTACGTTATATGGTATAACGTTATGACGTATTACGTTATATGGTATAACGGTTTAACGTATTACGTTATATGGTATAACGTCATATGGTACAACGTTATAACGTATTACGATATGTGGTATATCGTCATATGGATTAACGTAATAACGTATTACGTTATATGGTATAACGTCATATGGTATAACGTTATAACGTATTACGTTATATGGTATAACGTCATATGGTATAACGAAATAACGTATTACGTTATATGGTATAACCTAATAACGTATTACGTTATATGGTATAACGTCATATGGTACAACGTTATAACGTATTACGTTATATGGTATAACGTTATAACGTATTACGTTATATGGTATAACGTTATAACGTATTACGTTATGTGGTATATCGTCATATGGTATAACGTGTTAACGTATTACGTTATATGGTATAACGTTATAATGTGTTACATTATGTGGTATATCGTCATATGGTATAACGTAATAACGTATTACGTTATATGGTATAACGTTATAACGTATTACGTTATATGATGTAACGTTATAAAGTATTACGTTATATGGTATAACGTTATAACGTATTACATTATATGGTATAACGTTATAACGTATTACGTTATATGGTATAACGTCATATAGTATAACGTTATAACGTATTACGTTATATGGTATAACGTTATAACGTATTACGTTATATGGTATAACGTTATAACGTATTACGTTATATGGCATAACGTTATAACGTATTACGTTATGTGGTATATCGTCATATGCTATAACGTAATAACGTAATACGTTATGCGGTATATCGTTATATGGTATAAAGTTATAACGTATTACGTTATATGTCATAACGTTGTAACGTATTACGTTATATGGTATAACGTTATAACGTATTACGTTATATGGTATAACGTTATAACGTATTACGTTATATGGTGTAACGTTATAACGTATTACGTTATATGGTATAACGTTATAACGTATTACGTTATATGATATAACGTTATAAAGTATTACGTTATATGGTATAACGTAATAACGTATTACGTTATATGGTATAACGTTATATGGTATAACGTTATAACGTATTACGTTATATGGTATAACGATATAACGTATTACGTTATATGGTATAACGTCATATGGTATAACGTTGTAACGTATAACGTTATATGGTATAACGTTATAACGTATTACGTTATATGCTATAACGTAATAACGTATTACGTTATATGGTATAACGTCATATGGTATAACGTTACAACGTTATAACGTATTACGTTATATGGTATAACGGTATAACGTATTACGTTATGTGGTTTAACGTTATAACGTATTACGTTATATGGTATAACGTTATAACGTATTAAGATATGTGGTATATCGTCACATGGTATAACGTAATAACGTATTACGTTATATGGTATAACGTCATATGGTATAACGTCATAACGTATTACGTTATATGGTATAACGTAATAACGTATTACGTTATATGGTATAACGTAATAGCGTATTACGTTATATGGTATAACGTAATAACGTATTACGTTATGTGGTATAACGGTTTAACGTATTACGTTATATGGTATAACGTTATGACGTATTACGTTATATGGTATAACGGTTTAACGTATTACGTTATATGGTATAACGTCATATGGTACAGCGTTATAACGTATTACGATATGTGGTATATCGTCATATGGATTAACGTAATAACGTATTACGTTATATGGTATAACGTCATATGGTATAACGTTATAACGTATTACGTTACATGGTACAACGTCATATGGTATAACGAAATAACGTATTACGTTATATGGTATAACGTAATAACGTATTACGTTATATGGTATAACGTCATATGGTACAACGTTATAACGTATTACGTTATATGGTATAACGTTATAACGTATTACGTTATATGGTATAACGTTATAACGTATTACGTTATGTGGTATATCGTCATATGGTATAACGTGTTAACGTATTACGTTATATGGTATAACGTTATAATGTGTTACATTATGTGGTATATCGTCATATGGTATAACGTAATAACGTATTACGTTATATGGTATAACGTTATAATGTGTTACATTATGTGGTATAACGTTATATGGTATAATGTTATTACGTATTACGTTATATGGTGTAACGTTATAACGTATTACGTTATATGGTATAACGTCATATGGTATAACGTTATAACGTATTACGTTATATGGTATAACGTAATAACGTATTACGTTATGTGGTATTGCGTCATATGGTATAACGTTATAACGTATTATGTTATATGGTATAACGTTATAACGTATTACGTTATATGGTATAACGTAATAACGTATTACGTTATATGGTATAACGTCATATGGTATAACGTTATAACGTATTGCGTTATATGGTATAACGTAATAACGTATTACGTTATATGGTATAAAGTCATATGGTATAACGTTATAACGTATTACGTTATATGGTATAACGTTATAACGTATTACGTTATATGGTATAACGTTATAACGTATTACGTTATGTGGTATATCGTCACATGGTATAACGTAATAACGTATTACGTTATATGGTATAACGTCATATGGTATAAAGCTATAACGTATTACGTTATATGGTATAACGTAATAACGTATTACGTTATTTGGTATAACGTCATATGGTATAACGTTATAACGTATTACGTTATATGGTATAACGTTATAACGTATTGCGTTATATGGTGTAACGTTATAACGTATTACGTTATATGTTATAACGTTATAACGTATTACGGTATATGGTATAACGTTATAACGTATTACCTTATATGGTATAACGTCATATGGTATAATGTTATAACGTATTACGTTATATGGTATAACGTAATATGGTATAACGTTATAACGTATTACGTTATATGTTATAACGTCATATGGTATAAAGTTATAACGCATTACGTTGTATGGTATAACGTTATAACGTATTACGTTATATGTTATAACGTTATAACGTATTACGTTATATGGTATAACGTTATAAAGTATTAAGTTATATGGTATAACGTTATGACGTATTACGTTTTATGCTATAACGTTATAACGTATTACGTTATATGGTATAGCGTCATATGGTATAAAGTTATAACGTATTACGTTATATGGCATAACGTTATAACGTATTACGTTATATGTTATAACGTTGTAACGTATTACGTTATATGGTATAACGTTATAACGTATTACGTTATATGGTATAACGTTATAACGTATTACGTTATATGGTATAACGTTATAACGTATTACGTTATATGGTGTAACGTTATAACGTATTACGTTATGTGGTATATCGTCACATGGTATAACGTAATAACGTAATACGTTATATGGTATAACGTCATATGGTATAAAGCTATAACGTATTACGTTATATGGTATAACGTAATAACGTATTACGTTATATGGTATAACGTAATAACGTATTACGTTATATGGTATAACGTCATATGGTATAACGTTATAACGTATTACGTTATATGGTATAACGTTATAACGTATTACGTTATATGGTGTAACGTTATAACGTATTACGTTATATGTTATAACGTTATAACGTATTACGTTATATGGTATAACGTTATAACGTATTACGTTATATGGTATAACGGTATAAAGTATTAAGTTATATGGTATAACGTTATGACGTATTACGTTTTATGCTATAACGTTATAACGTATTACGTTATATGGTATAGCGTCATATGGTATAAAGTTATAACGTATTACGTTATATGGCATAACGTTATAACGTATTACGTTATATGGTATAACGTTATAACGTATTACGTTATATGGTATAACGTTATAACGTATTACGTTATATGGTGTAACGTTATAACGTATTACGTTATGTGGTATATCGTCACATGGTATAACGTAATAACGTATTACGTTATATGGTATAACGTCATATGGTATAAAGCTATAACGTATTACGTTATATGGTATAACGTAATAACGTATTACGTTATATGGTATAACGTAATAACGTATTACGTTATATGGTATAACGTCATATGGTATAACGTTATAACGTATTACGTTATATGGTATAACGTTATAACGTATTACGTTATATGGTGTAACGTTATAACGTATTACGTTATATGTTATAACGTTATAACGTATTACGTTATATGGTATAACGTTATAACGTATTACGTTATATGGTATAACGTTATAACGTATTACGTTATGTGGTATATCGTCACATGGTATAACGTAATAACGTATTACGTTATATGGTATAACGTCATATGGTATAAAGCTATAACGTATTACGTTATATGGTATAACGTAGTAACGTATTACGTTATATGGTATAACGTCATATGGTATAACGTTATAACGTATTACGTTATATGGTATAACGTTATAACGTATTGCGTTATATGGTGTAACGTTATAACGTATTACGTTATATGTTATAACGTTATAACGTATTACGGTATATGGTATAACGTTATAACGTATTACCTTATATGGTATAACGTCATATGGTATAATGTTATAACGTATTACGTTATATGGTATAACGTAATATGGTATAACGTTATAACGTATTACGTTATATGTTATAACGTCATATGGTATAAAGTTATAACGCATTACGTTGTATGGTATAACGTTATAACGTATTACGTTATATGTTATAACGTTATAACGTATTACGTTATATGGTATAACGTTATAAAGTATTAAGTTATATGGTATAACGTTATGACGTATTACGTTTTATGCTATAACGTTATAACGTATTACGTTATATGGTATAGCGTCATATGGTATAAAGTTATAACGTATTACGTTATATGGTATAGCGTCATATGGTATAAAGTTATAACGTATTACGTTATATGGCATAACGTTATAACGTATTACGTTATATGTTATAACGTTGTAACGTATTACGTTATATGGTATAACGTTATAACGTATTACGTTATATGGTATAACGTTATAACGTATTACGTTATATGGTATAACGTTATAACGTATTACGTTATATGGTGTAACGTTATAACGTATTACGTTATATGGTATAACGTTATAACGTATTACGTTATATGGTATAACGTTATAACGTATTAAGTTATATGGTATAACGTTATGACGTATTACGTTATATGGTATAACGTTAGAACGTATTACGTTATATGGTATAACGTTATAACCTATTACCTTATATGGTATAACGTCATATGGTATAATGTTATAACGTATTACGTTATATGGTATAACGTAATATGGTATAACGTTATAACGTATTACGTTATATGTTATAACGTCATATGGTATAAAGTTATAACGTATTACGATGTATGGTATAACGTTATAACGTATTACGTTATATGTTATAACGTTATAACGTATTACGTTATATGGTATAACGTTATAACGTATTACGTTATATGTTATAACGTTATAACGTATTACGTTATATGGTATAACGTTATAACGTATTACGTTATATGGTATAACGTTATAACGTATTACGTTATATGGTATAACGTCATATGGTATAACGTTATAACGTATTACGTTATATTGTATAACGGTATAACGTATTACGTTATATGGTATAACGTTATAACGTATTACGTTATATGGTATAACGTTATAACGTGTTACGTTATGTGGTATATCGTCATATGGTATAACGTAATAGCGTATTACGTTATATGGTATAATGTTATAACGTATTACGTTGTATGGTATAACGGTATAACGTATTACGTTATATGGTATAACGTTATAACGTATTACGTTATATGGTATAACGTTATAACGTGTTACGTTATGTGGTATATCGTCATATGGTATAACGTAATAGCGTATTACGTTATATGGTATAACGTTATAACGTATTACGTTGTATGGTATAACGGTATAACGTATTACGTTATATGGTATAACGTAATAACGTATTACGTTATATGGTATAACGTCATATGGTATAACGTTATAACGTATTACGTTATATGGTATAACGTCATATGGTATAACGTTATAACGTATTACGTAACATGGTATTGCGTCATATGGTATAACATTATAACATATTACGTTATATGGTATAACGTAATAACGTATTACGTTATATGGTATAACGTAATAACGTATTACGTTATATGGTATAACGTCATATGGTATAACGTCATATGGTATAACGTTTTAACGTATTACGTTATATGGTATAACGTAATAACGTATTACGTTATATGGTATAACGTCATATGGTATAACGTTATAACGTATTACGTTATATGGTATAACGTTATAACGTATTACGTTATATGGTATAACGGTATAACGTATTACGTTATACGGTTTAACGTTATAACGTATTACGTTATATGGTATAACGTTATAACGTATTACGTTATGTGGTATATCGTCACATGGTATAACGTAATAACGTATTACGTTATATGGTATAACGTCATATGGTATAAAGCTATAACGTATTACGTTATATGGTATAACGTAATAACGTAATACGTTATATGGTACAACGTAATAACGTATTACGTTATATGGTATAACGTCATATGGTATAACGTTATAACGTATTACGTTATATGGTATAACGGTATAACGTTATAACGTATTACGTTATATGGTGTAACGTTATAACGTATTACGTTATATGGTATAACGTCATATGGTATAACGGTATAACGTATTACGTTATATGGTTTAACGTTACAACGTATTACGTTATAAGGTATTACGTTATAACGTATTACGTTATGTGGTATATCGTCGCATGGTATAACGTAATAACGTATTACGTTATATGGTAGAACGTCATATGGTATAAAGCTATAACGTATTACGTTATATGGTATAACGTTATAACGTATTACGTTATATGGTGTAACGTTATAACGTATTACGTTATATGTTATAACGTTATAACGTATTACGTTATATGGTATAACGTTATAACGTATTACGTTATATGGTATAACGTTATAACGTATTAAGTTATATGGTATAACGTTATGACGTATTACGTTATATGGTATAACGTTAGAACGTATTACGTTATATGGTATAACGTTATAACCTATTACCTTATATGGTATAACGTCATATGGTATAATGTTATAACGTTTTACGTTATATGGTATAACGTAATATGGTATAACGTTATAACGTATTACGTTATATGTTATAACGTCATATGGTATAAAGTTATAACGTATTACGTTGTATGGTATAACGTTATAACGTATTACGTTATATGTTATAACGTTATAACGTATTACGTTATATGGTATAACGTTATAAAGTATTACGTTATATGGTATAACGTTATAACGTATTACGTTATGTGGTATATCGTCACATGGTATAACGTAATAACGTATTACGTTATATGGTATAACGTCATATGGTATAAAGCTATAACGTATTACGTTATATGGTATAACGTAATAACGTATTACGTTATATGGTATAACGTAATAACGTATTACGTTATATGGTATAACGTCATATGGTATAACGTTATAACGTATTACGTTATATGGTATAACGTCATATGGTATAACGTTATAACGTATTACGTTATATGGTATTGCGTCATATGGTATAACGTTTTAACGTATTACGTTATATGGTATAACGTAATAACGTATTACGTTATATGGTATAACGTCATATGGTATAACGTTATAACGTATTACGTTATATGGTATAACGTCATATGGTATAACGTTATAACGTATTACGTTATATGGTATAACGTTATAACGTATTACGTTATATGGTGTAACGTTATAACGTATTACGTTATATGTTATAACGTTATAACGTATTACGTTATATGGTATAACGTTATAACGTATTACGTTATATGGTATAACGTTATAACGTATTAAGTTATATGGTATAACGTTATGACGTATTACGTTATATGGTATAACGTTATAAAGTATTACGTTATATGGTATAACGTTATAACGTATTACGTTATGTGGTATATCGTCACATGGTATAACGTAATAACGTATTACGTTATATGGTATAACGTCATATGGTATAAAGCTATAACGTATTACGTTATATGGTATAACGTAATAACGTATTACGTTATATGGTATAACGTAATAACGTATTACGTTATATGGTATAACGTCATATGGTATAACGTTATAACGTATTACGTTATATGGTATAACGTCATATGGTATAACGTTATAACGTATTACGTTATATGTTATAACGTCATATGGTATAAAGTTATAACGTATTACGTTGTATGGTATAACGTTATAACGTATTACGTTATATGTTATAACGTTATAACGTATTACGTTATATGGTATAACGTTATAAAGTATTACGTTATATGGTATAACGTTATAACGTATTACGTTATGTGGTATATCGTCACATGGTATAACGTAATAACGTATTACGTTATATGGTATAACGTCATATGGTATAAAGCTATAACGTATTACGTTATATGGTATAACGTAATAACGTATTACGTTATATGGTATAACGTAATAACGTATTACGTTATATGGTATAACGTCATATGGTATAACGTTATAACGTATTACGTTATATGGTATAACGTCATATGGTATAACGTTATAACGTATTACGTTATATGGTATTGCGTCATATGGTATAACGTTTTAACGTATTACGTTATATGGTATAACGTAATAACGTATTACGTTATATGGTATAACGTCATATGGTATAACGTTATAACGTATTACGTTATATGGTATAACGTTATAACGTATTACGTTATATGGTATAACGTCATATGGTATAACGTTATGACGTATTACGTTATATGGTATAACGTTATAACGTATTACGTTATATGGTATAACGTCATATGGTATAACGTTATAACGTATTACGTTATATGGTATAACGGTATAACGTATTACGTTATATGGTATAACGTTATAACGTATTACGTTATATGGTATAACGTTATAACGTGTTACGTTATGTGGTATATCGTCATATGGTATAACGTAATAGCGTATTACGTTATATGGTATAACGTTATAACGTATTACGTTGTATGGTATAACGGTATAACGTATTACGTTATATGGTATAACGTAATAACGTATTACGTTATATGGTATAACGTTATAAAGTATTACGTTATATGGTATAACGTTATAACGTATTACGTTATGTGGTATATCGTCACATGGTATAACGTAATAACGTATTACGTTATATGGTATAATGTCATATGGTATAAAGCTATAACGTATTACGTTATATGGTATAACGTAATAACGTATTACGTTATATGGTATAACGTAATAACGTATTACGTTATATGGTATTGCGTCATATGGTATAACGTTATAACGTATTACGTTATATGGTATAACGTTATAACGTATTACGTTATATGGTATAACGTTATAACGTATTACGTTATATGGTATAACGTAATAACGTATTACGTTATATGGTATAACGTCATATGGTATAACGTTTTAACGTATTACGTTATATGGTATAACGTAATAACGTATTACGTTATATGGTATAACGTCATATGGTATAACGTTATAACGTATTACGTTATATGGTATAACGGTATAACGTATTACGTTATATGGTATAACGTTATAACGTATTACGTTATATGGTATAACATAATAACGTATTACGTTATATGGTATAACGTCATATGGTATAACGTTATAACGTATTACGTTATATGGTATAACGTTATAACGTATTACGTTATATGGTATAACGTTATAACGTATTACGTTATATGGTGTAACGTTATAACGTATTACGTTATATGGTATAACGTTATAACGTATTACGTTATATGGTATAACGTTATAACGTATTAAGTTATATGGTATAACGTTATGACGTATTACGTTATATGGTATAACGTTAGAACGTATTACGTTATATGGTATAACGTTATAACCTATTACCTTATATGGTATAACGTCATATGGTATAATGTTATAACGTATTACGTTATATGGTATAACGTAATATGGTATAACGTTATAACGTATTACGTTATATGTTATAACGTCATATGGTATAAAGTTATAACGTATTACGATGTATGGTATAACGTTATAACGTATTACGTTATATGTTATAACGTTATAACGTATTACGTTATATGGTATAACGTTATAACGTATTACGTTATATGTTATAACGTTATAACGTATTACG
This sequence comes from Bombus huntii, assembly GCF_024542735.1. Lineage (NCBI taxonomy): Eukaryota > Metazoa > Arthropoda > Insecta > Hymenoptera > Apidae > Bombus > Bombus huntii. Next base: position 477,804 of record NW_026099317.1, on the reverse strand, counting down.
TTATATGGTATAACGTTATAACGTATTACGTTATATGGTATAACGTTATAACGTATTACGTTATATGGTATAACGTCATATGGTATAACGTTATAACGTATTACGTTATATGGTATAACGGTATAACGTATTACGTTATATGGTATAACGTTATAACGTATTACGTTATATGGTATAACGTTATAACGTGTTACGTTATGTGGTATATCGTCATATGGTATAACGTAATAGCGTATTACGTTATATGGTATAATGTTATAACGTATTACGTTGTATGGTATAACGGTATAACGTATTACGTTATATGGTATAACGTTATAACGTATTACGTTATATGGTATGACGTTATAACGTGTTACGTTATGTGGTATATCGTCATATGGTATAACGTAATAGCGTATTACGTTATATGGTATAACGTTATAACGTATTACGTTGTATGGTATAACGGTATAACGTATTACGTTATATGGTATAACGTAATAACGTATTACGTTATATGGTATAACGTCATATGGTATAACGTTATAACGTATTACGTTATATGGTATAACGTCATATGGTATAACGTTATAACGTATTACGTAACATGGTATTGCGTCATATGGTATAACATTATAACATATTACGTTATATGGTATAACGTAATAACGTATTACGTTATATGGTATAACGTAATAACGTATTACGTTATATGGTATAACGTCATATGGTATAACGTCATATGGTATAACGTTTTAACGTATTACGTTATATGGTATAACGTAATAACGTATTACGTTATATGGTATAACGTCATATGGTATAACGTTATAACGTATTACGTTATATGGTATAACGTTATAACGTATTACGTTATATGGTATAACGGTATAACGTATTACGTTATACGGTTTAACGTTATAACGTATTACGTTATATGGTATAACGTTATAATGTATTACGTTATGTGGTATATCGTCACATGGTATAACGTAATAACGTATTACGTTATATGGTATAACGTCATATGGTATAAAGCTATAACGTATTACGTTATATGGTATAACGTAATAACGTAATACGTTATATGGTACAACGTAATAACGTATTACGTTATATGGTATAACGTCATATGGTATAACGTTATAACGTATTACGTTATATGGTATAACGGTATAACGTTATAACGTATTACGTTATATGGTGTAACGTTATAACGTATTACGTTATATGGTATAACGTCATATGGTATAACGGTATAACGTATTACGTTATATGGTTTAACGTTACAACGTATTACGTTATAAGGTATTACGTTATAACGTATTACGTTATGTGGTATATCGTCGCATGGTATAACGTAATAACGTATTACGTTATATGGTAGAACGTCATATGGTATAAAGCTATAACGTATTACGTTATATGGTATAACGTAATAACGTATTACGTTATATGGTATAACGTCATATGGTATAACGTTATAACGTATTACGTTATATGGTATAACGTTATAACGTATTACGTTATATGGTGTAACGTTATAACGTATTACGTTATATGTTATAACGTTATAACGTATTACGTTATATGGTATAACGTTATAACGTATTACGTTATATGGTATAACGTTATAACGTATTAAGTTATATGGTATAACGTTATGACGTATTACGTTATATGGTATAACGTTAGAACGTATTACGTTATATGGTATAACGTTATAACCTATTACCTTATATGGTATAACGTCATATGGTATAATGTTATAACGTTTTACGTTATATGGTATAACGTAATATGGTATAACGTTATAACGTATTACGTTATATGTTATAACGTCATATGGTATAAAGTTATAACGTATTACGTTGTATGGTATAACGTTATAACGTATTACGTTATATGTTATAACGTTATAACGTATTACGTTATATGGTATAACGTTATAAAGTATTACGTTATATGGTATAACGTTATAACGTATTACGTTATGTGGTATATCGTCACATGGTATAACGTAATAACGTATTACGTTATATGGTATAACGTCATATGGTATAAAGCTATAACGTATTACGTTATATGGTATAACGTAATAACGTATTACGTTATATGGTATAACGTAATAACGTATTACGTTATATGGTATAACGTCATATGGTATAACGTTATAACGTATTACGTTATATGGTATAACGTCATATGGTATAACGTTATAACGTATTACGTTATATGGTATTGCGTCATATGGTATAACGTTTTAACGTATTACGTTATATGGTATAACGTAATAACGTATTACGTTATATGGTATAACGTCATATGGTATAACGTTATAACGTATTACGTTATATGGTATAACGTCATATGGTATAACGTTATAACGTATTACGTTATATGGTATAACGTTATAACGTATTACGTTATATGGTGTAACGTTATAACGTATTACGTTATATGTTATAACGTTATAACGTATTACGTTATATGGTATAACGTTATAACGTATTACGTTATATGGTATAACGTTATAACGTATTAAGTTATAAGGTATAACGTTATGACGTATTACGTTATATGGTATAACGTTATAAAGTATTACGTTATATGGTATAACGTTATAACGTATTACGTTATGTGGTATATCGTCACATGGTATAACGTAATAACGTATTACGTTATATGGTATAACGTCATATGGTATAAAGCTATAACGTATTACGTTATATGGTATAACGTAATAACGTATTACGTTATATGGTATAACGTAATAACGTATTACGTTATATGGTATAACGTCATATGGTATAACGTTATAACGTATTACGTTATATGGTATAACGTCATATGGTATAACGTTATAACGTATTACGTTATATGTTATAACGTCATATGGTATAAAGTTATAACGTATTACGTTGTATGGTATAACGTTATAACGTATTACGTTAAATGTTATAACGTTATAACGTATTACGTTATATGGTATAACGTTATAAAGTATTACGTTATATGGTATAACGTTATAATGTATTACGTTATGTGGTATATCGTCACATGGTATAACGTAATAACGTATTACGTTATATGGTATAACGTCATATGGTATAAAGCTATAACGTATTACGTTATATGGTATAACGTAATAACGTATTACGTTATATGGTATAACGTAATAACGTATTACGTTATATGGTATAACGTCATATGGTATAACGTTATAACGTATTACGTTATATGGTATAACGTCATATGGTATAACGTTATAACGTATTACGTTATATGGTATTGCGTCATATGGTATAACGTTTTAACGTATTACGTTATATGGTATAACGTAATAACGTATTACGTTATATGGTATAACGTCATATGGTATAACGTTATAACGTATTACGTTATATGGTATAACGTTATAACGTATTACGTTATATGGTATAACGTCATATGGTATAACGTTATAACGTATTACGTTATATGGTATAACGTTATAACGTATTACGTTATATGGTATAACGTCATATGGTATAACGTTATAACGTATTACGTTATATGGTATAACGGTATAACGTATTACGTTATATGGTATAACGTTATAACGTATTACGTTATATGGTATAACGTTATAACGTGTTACGTTATGTGGTATATCGTCATATGGTATAACGTAATAGCGTATTACGTTATATGGTATAACGTTATAACGTATTACGTTGTATGGTATAACGGTATAACGTATTACGTTATATGGTATAACGTAATAACGTATTACGTTATATGGTATAACGTTATAAAGTATTACGTTATATGGTATAACGTTATAACGTATTACGTTATGTGGTATATCGTCACATGGTATAACGTAATAACGTATTACGTTATATGGTATAATGTCATATGGTATAAAGCTATAACGTATTACGTTATATGGTATAACGTAATAACGTATTACGTTATATGGTATAACGTAATAACGTATTACGTTATATGGTATTGCGTCATATGGTATAACGTTATAACGTATTACGTTATATGGTATAACGTTATAACGTATTACGTTATATGGTATAACGTTATAACGTATTACGTTATATGGTATAACGTAATAACGTATTACGTTATATGGTATAACGTCATATGGTATAACGTTTTAACGTATTACGTTATATGGTATAACGTAATAACGTATTACGTTATATGGTATAACGTCATATGGTATAACGTTATAACGTATTACGTTATATGGTATAACGGTATAACGTATTACGTTATATGGTATAACGTTATAACGTATTACGTTATATGGTATAACATAATAACGTATTACGTTATATGGTATAACGTCATATGGTATAACGTTATAACGTATTACGTTATATGGTATAACGTCATATGGTATAACGTTATAACGTATTACGTTACATGGTATTGCGTCATATGGTATAACGTTATAACATATTACGTTATATGGTATAACGTTATAACGTATTACGTTATATGGTATAACGTAATAACGTATTACGTTATATGGTATAACGTCATATGGTATAACGTTATAACGTATTACGTTACATGGTATTGCGTCATATGGTATAACGTTATAACATATTACGTTATATGGTATAACGTTATAACGTATTACGTTATATGGTATAACGTAATAACGTATTACGTTATATGGTATAACGTCATATGGTATAACGTTTTAACGTATTACGTTATATGGTATAACGTAATAACGTATTACGTTATATGGTATAACGTCATATGGTATAACGTTATAACGTATTACGTTATATGGTATAACGTTATAACGTATTACGTTATATGGTATAACGTCATATGGTATAACGTTATAACGTATTACGTTATATGGTATAACGTTATAACGTATTACGTTATATGGTATAACGTCATATGGTATAACGTTATAACGTATTACGTTATATGGTATAACGGTATAACGTATTACGTTATATGGTATAACGTTATAACGTATTACGTTATATGGTATAACGTTATAACGTGTTACGTTATGTGGTATATCGTCATATGGTATAACGTAATAGCGTATTACGTTATATGGTATAACGTTATAACGTATTACGTTATATGGTATAACGTAATAACGTATTACGTTATATGGTATAACGTCATATGGTATAACGTTTTAACGTATTACGTTATATGGTATAACGTAATAACGTATTACGTTATATGGTATAACGTAATAACGTATTACGTTATATGGTATAACGTCATATGGTATAACGTTTTAACGTATTACGTTATATGGTATAACGTAATAACGTATTACGTTATATGGTATAACGTCATATGGTATAACGTTATAACGTATTACGTTATATGGTATAACGTAATAACGTATTACGTTATATGGTATAACGTCATATGGTATAACGTTATAACGTATTACGTTATATGGTATAACGGTATAACGTATTACGTTATATGGTATAACGTTATAACGTATTACGTTATATGGTATAACGTTATAACGTGTTACGTTATGTGGTATATCGTCATATGGTATAACGTAATAGCGTATTACGTTATATGGTATAACGTTATAACGTATTACGTTATATGGTATAACGTCATATGGTATAACGTTTTAACGTATTACGTTATATGGTATAACGTAATAACGTATTACGTTATATGGTATAACGTTATAACGTATTACGTTATATGGTATAACGTTATAACGTATTACGTTATATGGTATTGCGTCATATGGTATAACGTTTTAACGTATTACGTTATATGGTATAACGTAATAACGTATTACGTTATATGGTATAACGTCATATGGTATAACGTTATAACGTATTACGTTATATGGTATAACGTTATAACGTATTACGTTATATGGTATAACGTCATATGGTATAACGTTATAACGTATTACGTTATATGGTATAACGTTATAACGTATTACGTTATATGGTATAACGTCATATGGTATAACGTTATAACGTATTACGTTATATGGTATAACGGTATAACGTATTACGTTATATGGTATAACGTTATAACGTATTACGTTATATGGTATAACGTTATAACGTGTTACGTTATGTGGTATATCGTCATATGGTATAACGTAATAGCGTATTACGTTATATGGTATAACGTTATAACGTATTACGTTGTATGGTATAACGGTATAACGTATTACGTTATATGGTATAACGTAATAACGTATTACGTTATATGGTATAACGTTATAAAGTATTACGTTATATGGTATAACGTTATAACGTATTACGTTATGTGGTATATCGTCACATGGTATAACGTAATAACGTATTACGTTATATGGTATAATGTCATATGGTATAAAGCTATAACGTATTACGTTATATGGTGTAACGTAATAACGTATTACGTTATATGGTATAACGTAATAACGTATTACGTTATATGGTATTGCGTCATATGGTATAACGTTATAACGTATTACGTTATATGGTATAACGTTATAACGTATTACGTTATATGGTATAACGTTATAACGTATTACGTTATATGGTATAACGTAATAACGTATTACGTTATATGGTATAACGTCATATGGTATAACGTTTTAACGTATTACGTTATATGGTATAACGTAATAACGTATTACGTTATATGGTATAACGTCATATGGTATAACGTTATAACGTATTACGTTATATGGTATAACGGTATAACGTATTACGTTATATGGTATAACGTTATAACGTATTACGTTATATGGTATAACATAATAACGTATTACGTTATATGGTATAACGTAATAACGTATTACGTTATATGGTATTGCGTCATATGGTATAACGTTATAACGTATTACGTTATATGGTATAACGTTATAACGTATTACGTTATATGGTATAACGTTATAACGTATTACGTTATATGGTATAACGTAATAACGTATTACGTTATATGGTATAACGTCATATGGTATAACGTTTTAACGTATTACGTTATATGGTATAACGTAATAACGTATTACGTTATATGGTATAACGTCATATGGTATAACGTTATAACGTATTACGTTATATGGTATAACGGTATAACGTATTACGTTATATGGTATAACGTTATAACGTATTACGTTATATGGTATAACATAATAACGTATTACGTTATATGGTATAACGTCATATGGTATAACGTTATAACGTATTACGTTATATGGTATAACGTCATATGGTATAACGTTATAACGTATTACGTTACATGGTATTGCGTCATATGGTATAACGTTATAACATATTACGTTATATGGTATAACGTTATAACGTATTACGTTATATGGTATAACGTAATAACGTATTACGTTATATGGTATAACGTCATATGGTATAACGTTATAACGTATTACGTTACATGGTATTGCGTCATATGGTATAACGTTATAACATATTACGTTATATGGTATAACGTTATAACGTATTACGTTATATGGTATAACGTAATAACGTATTACGTTATATGGTATAACGTCATATGGTATAACGTTTTAACGTATTACGTTATATGGTATAACGTAATAACGTATTACGTTATATGGTATAACGTCATATGGTATAACGTTATAACGTATTACGTTATATGGTATAACGTTATAACGTATTACGTTATATGGTATAACGTCATATGGTATAACGTTATAACGTATTACGTTATATGGTATAACGTTATAACGTATTACGTTATATGGTATAACGTCATATGGTATAACGTTATAACGTATTACGTTATATGGTATAACGGTATAACGTATTACGTTATATGGTATAACGTTATAACGTATTACGTTATATGGTATAACGTTATAACGTGTTACGTTATGTGGTATATCGTCATATGGTATAACGTAATAGCGTATTACGTTATATGGTATAACGTTATAACGTATTACGTTATATGGTATAACGTAATAACGTATTACGTTATATGGTATAACGTCATATGGTATAACGTTTTAACGTATTACGTTATATGGTATAACGTAATAACGTATTACGTTATATGGTATAACGTAATAACGTATTACGTTATATGGTATAACGTCATATGGTATAACGTTTTAACGTATTACGTTATATGGTATAACGTAATAACGTATTACGTTATATGGTATAACGTCATATGGTATAACGTTATAACGTATTACGTTATATGGTATAACGTAATAACGTATTACGTTATATGGTATAACGTCATATGGTATAACGTTATAACGTATTACGTTATATGGTATAACGGTATAACGTATTACGTTATATGGTATAACGTTATAACGTATTACGTTATATGGTATAACGTTATAACGTGTTACGTTATGTGGTATATCGTCATATGGTATAACGTAATAGCGTATTACGTTATATGGTATAACGTTATAACGTATTACGTTATATGGTATAACGTCATATGGTATAACGTTTTAACGTATTACGTTATATGGTATAACGTAATAACGTATTACGTTATATGGTATAACGTTATAACGTATTACGTTATATGGTATAACGTTATAACGTATTACGTTATATGGTATTGCGTCATATGGTATAACGTTTTAACGTATTACGTTATATGGTATAACGTAATAACGTATTACGTTATATGGTATAACGTCATATGGTATAACGTTATAACGTATTACGTTATATGGTATAACGTTATAACGTATTACGTTATATGGTATAACGTTATAACGTATTACGTTATATGGTATAACGTTATAACGTATTACGTTATATGGTATAACGTCATATGGTATAACGTTATAACGTATTACGTTATATGGTATAACGGTATAACGTATTACGTTATATGGTATAACGTTATAACGTATTACGTTATATGGTATAACGTTATAACGTGTTACGTTATGTGGTATATCGTCATATGGTATAACGTAATAGCGTATTACGTTATATGGTATAACGTTATAACGTATTACGTTGTATGGTATAACGGTATAACGTATTACGTTATATGGTATAACGTAATAACGTATTACGTTATATGGTATAACGTTATAAAGTATTACGTTATATGGTATAACGTTATAACGTATTACGTTATGTGGTATATCGTCACATGGTATAACGTAATAACGTATTACGTTATATGGTATAATGTCATATGGTATAAAGCTATAACGTATTACGTTATATGGTATAACGTAATAACGTATTACGTTATATGGTATAACGTAATAACGTATTACGTTATATGGTATTGCGTCATATGGTATAACGTTATAACGTATTACGTTATATGGTATAACGTTATAACGTATTACGTTATATGGTATAACGTTATAACGTATTACGTTATATGGTATAACGTAATAACGTATTACGTTATATGGTATAACGTCATATGGTATAACGTTTTAACGTATTACGTTATATGGTATAACGTAATAACGTATTACGTTATATGGTATAACGTCATATGGTATAACGTTATAACGTATTACGTTATATGGTATAACGGTATAACGTATTACGTTATATGGTATAACGTTATAACGTATTACGTTATATGGTATAACATAATAACGTATTACGTTATATGGTATAACGTCATATGGTATAACGTTATAACGTATTACGTTATATGGTATAACGTCATATGGTATAACGTTATAACGTATTACGTTACATGGTATTGCGTCATATGGTATAACGTTATAACATATTACGTTATATGGTATAACGTTATAACGTATTACGTTATATGGTATAACGTAATAACGTATTACGTTATATGGTATAACGTCATATGGTATAACGTTATAACGTATTACGTTACATGGTATTGCGTCATATGGTATAACGTTATAACATATTACGTTATATGGTATAACGTTATAACGTATTACGTTATATGGTATAACGTAATAACGTATTACGTTATATGGTATAACGTCATATGGTATAACGTTTTAACGTATTACGTTATATGGTATAACGTAATAACGTATTACGTTATATGGTATAACGTCATATGGTATAACGTTATAACGTATTACGTTATATGGTATAACGTTATAACGTATTACGTTATATGGTATAACGTCATATGGTATAACGTTATAACGTATTACGTTATATGGTATAACGTTATAACGTATTACGTTATATGGTATAACGTCATATGGTATAACGTTATAACGTATTACGTTATATGGTATAACGGTATAACGTATTACGTTATATGGTATAACGTTATAACGTATTACGTTATATGGTATAACGTTATAACGTGTTACGTTATGTGGTATATCGTCATATGGTATAACGTAATAGCGTATTACGTTATATGGTATAACGTTATAACGTATTACGTTATATGGTATAACGTAATAACGTATTACGTTATATGGTATAACGTCATATGGTATAACGTTTTAACGTATTACGTTATATGGTATAACGTAATAACGTATTACGTTATATGGTATAACGTAATAACGTATTACGTTATATGGTATAACGTCATATGGTATAACGTTTTAACGTATTACGTTATATGGTATAACGTAATAACGTATTACGTTATATGGTATAACGTCATATGGTATAACGTTATAACGTATTACGTTATATGGTATAACGTAATAACGTATTACGTTATATGGTATAACGTCATATGGTATAACGTTATAACGTATTACGTTATATGGTATAACGGTATAACGTATTACGTTATATGGTATAACGTTATAACGTATTACGTTATATGGTATAACGTTATAACGTGTTACGTTATGTGGTATATCGTCATATGGTATAACGTAATAGCGTATTACGTTATATGGTATAACGTTATAACGTATTACGTTATATGGTATAACGTCATATGGTATAACGTTTTAACGTATTACGTTATATGGTATAACGTAATAACGTATTACGTTATATGGTATAACGTTATAACGTATTACGTTATATGGTATAACGTTATAACGTGTTAAGTTATATGGTATAACGTCATATGGTATAACGTTAGAACGTATTACGTTATATGGTATTGCGTCATATGGTATAACGTTATAACGTATTACGTTATATGGTATAACGTTATAACGTATTACGTTATATGGTATAACGTAATAACGTATTACGTTATATGGTATAACGTCATATGGTATAACGTTTTAACGTATTACGTTATATGGTATAACGTAATAACGTATTACGTTATATGGTATAACGTCATATGGTATAACGTTATAACGTATTACGTTATATGGTATAACGTTATAACGTATTACGTTATATGGTATAACGTCATATGGTATAACGTTATAACGTATTACGTTATATGGTATAACGGTATAACGTATTACGTTATATGGTATAACGTTATAACGTATTACGTTATATGGTATAACGTTATAACGTGTTACGTTATGTGGTATATCGTCATATGGTATAACGTAATAGCGTATTACGTTATATGGTATAACGTTATAACGTATTACGTTGTATGGTATAACGGTATAACGTATTACGTTATATGGTATAACATAATAACGTATTACGTTATATGGTATAACGTCATATGGTATAACGTTATAACGTATTACGTTATATGGTATAACGTCATATGGTATAACGTTATAACGTATTACGTTACATGGTATTGCGTCATATGGTATAACGTTATAACATATTACGTTATATGGTATAACGTTATAACGTATTACGTTATATGGTATAACGTAATAACGTATTACGTTATATGGTATAACGTCATATGGTATAACGTTTTAACGTATTACGTTATATGGTATAACGTAATAACGTATTACGTTATATGGTATAACGTTATAACGTATTACGTTATATGGTATAACGGTATAACGTATTACGTTATATGGTTTAACGTTATAACGTATTACGTTATATGGTATAACGTTATAACGTATTACGTAATGTGGTATATCGTCACATGGTATAACGTAATAACGTATTACGTTATATGGTATAACGTCATATGGTATAAAGCAATAACGTATTACGTTATATGGTATAACGTAATAACGTATTACGTTATATGGTATAACGTAATAACGTATTACGTTATATGGTATAACGTCATATGGTATAACGTTATAACGTATTACGATATATGGTATAACGGTATAACGTTATAACGTATTACGTTATATGGTGTAACGTTATAACGTATTACGTTATATGGTATAACGTCATATGGTATAACGGTATAACGTATTACGTTATATGGTTTAACGTTACAACGTATTACGTTATATGGTATAACGTTATAACGTATTACGTTATGTGGTATATCGTCGCATGGTATAACGTAATAACGTATTACGTTATATGGTATAACGTCATATGGTATAAAGCTATAACGTATTACGTTATATGGTATAACGTAATAACGTATTACGTTATATGGTATAACGTCATGTGGTATAACGTTATAACGTATTACGTTATATGGTATAACGTTATAACGTATTACGTTATATGGTGTAACGTTATAACGTATTACGTTATATGTTATAACGTTATAACGTAGTACGTTATATGGTATAACGTTATAACGTATTACGTTATATGGTATAACGTTATAACGTATTAAGTTATATGGTATAACGTTATGACGTATTACGTTATATGGTATAACGTTAGAACGTATTACGTTATATGGTATAACGTTATAACCTATTACCTTATATGGTATAACGTCATATGGTATAATGTTATAACGTATTACGTTATATGGTATAACGTAATATGGTATAACGTTATAACGTATTACGTTATATGTTATTACGTCATATGGTATAAAGTTATAACGTATTACGTTGTATGGTATAACGTTATAACGTATTACGTTATATGTTATAACGTTATAACGTATTACGTTATATGGTATAACGTTATAAAGTACTAAGTTATATGGTATAACGTTATGACGTATTACGTTTTATGCTATAACGTTATAACGTATTACGTTATATGGTATAACGTCATATGGTATAAAGTTATAACGTATTACGTTATATGGCATAACGTTATAACGTATTACGTTATATGTTATAACGTTGTAACGTATTACGTTATATGGTATAACGTTATAACGTATTACGTTATATGGTATAACGTTATATGGTATAACGTCATATGGTATAACGTTATAACGTATTACGTTAGATGGTATAACGTTAAAACGTGTTACGTTATATGGTATAACGTCATATGGTATAACGTTATAACGTGTTACGTTATATGGTATTGCGTCATATGGTATAACGTTATAACGTATTACGTTATATGGTATAACGTTATAACGTATTACGTTATATGGTATAACGTAATAACGTATTACGTTATATGGTATAACGTTATAACTTATTACGTTATGTGGTATATCGTCACATGGTATAACGTAATAACGTATTACGTTATATGGTATAACGTTATAACGTATTACGTTATATGGTATAACGTCATATGGTATAACGTTTTAACGTATTACGTTATATGGTATAACGTAATAACGTATTACGTTATATGGTATAACGTTATAACGTATTACGTTATATGGTATAACGTTATAACGTGTTACGTTATATGGTATAACGTCATATGGTATAACGTTATAACGTATTACGTTATATGGTATTGCGTCATATGGTATAACGTTATAACGTATTACGTTATATGGTATAACGTTATAACGTATTACGTTATATGGTATAACGTTATAACGTGTTACGTTATGTGGTATATCGTCATATGGTATAACGTAATAGCGTATTACGTTATATGGTATAACGTTATAACGTATTACGTTGTATGGTATAACGTTATAACGTATTACGTTATATGGTATAACGTTATAACGTGTTACGTTATATGGTATAACGTCATATGGTATAACGTTATAACGTATTACGTTATATGGTATAACGGTATAACGTATTACGTTATATGGTATAACGTTATAACGTATTACGTTATATGGTATAACGTTATAACGTGTTACGTTATGTGGTATATCGTCATATGGTATAACGTAATAGCGTATTACGTTATATGGTATAACGTTATAACGTATTACGTTGTATGGTATAACGGTATAACGTATTACGTTATATGGTATAACGTAATAACGTATTACGTTATATGGTATAACGTCATATGGTATAACGTTATAACGTATTACGTTATATGGTATAACGTCATATGGTATAACGTTATAACGTATTACGTTACATGGTATTGCGTCATATGGTATAACGTTATAACATATTACGTTATATGGTATAACGTTATAACGTATTACGTTATATGGTATAACGTAATAACGTATTACGTTATATGGTATAACGTCATATGGTGTAACGTTTTAACGTATTACGTTATATGGTATAACGTAATAACGTATTATGTTATATGGTATAACGTTATAACGTATTACGTTATATGGTTTAACGTTACAACGTATTACGTTATATGGTATAACGTTATAACGTATTACGTTATGTGGTATATCGTCGCATGGTATAACGTAATAACGTATTACGTTATATGGTATAACGTCATATGGTATAAAGCTATAACGTATTACGTTATATGGTATAACGTAATAACGTATTACGTTATATGGTATAACGTCATGTGGTATAACGTTATAACGTATTACGTTATATGGTATAACGTTATAACGTATTACGTTATATGGTATAACGTTATAACGTATTAAGTTATATGGTATAACGTTATGACGTATTACGTTATATGGTATAACGTTAGAACGTATTACGTTATATGGTATAACGTTATAACCTATTACCTTATATGGTATAACGTCATATGGTATAATGTTATAACGTATTACGTTATATGGTATAACGTAATATGGTATAACGTTATAACGTATTACGTTATATGTTATAACGTCATATGGTATAAAGTTATAACGTATTACGTTGTATGGTATAACGTTATAACGTATTACGTTATATGTTATAACGTTATAACGTATTACGTTATATGGTATAACGTTATAAAGTACTAAGTTATATGGTATAACGTTATGACGTATTACGTTTTATGCTATAACGTTATAACGTATTACGTTATATGTTATAACGTTGTAACGTATTACGTTATATGGCATAACGTTATAACGTATTACGTTATATGGTATAACGTTATATGGTATAACGTCATATGGTATAACGTTATAACGTATTACGTTAGATGGTATAACGTTAAAACGTGTTACGTTATATGGTATAACGTCATATGGTATAACGTTATAACGTGTTACGTTATGTGGTATATCGTCATATGGTATAACGTAATAGCGTATTACGTTATATGGTATAACGTTATAACGTATTACGTTGTATGGTATAACGGTATAACGTATTACTTTATATGGTATAACGTAATAACGTATTACGTTATATGGTATAACGTTATAAAGTATTACGTTATATGGTATAACGTTATAACTTATTACGTTATGTGGTATATCGTCACATGGTATAACGTAATAACGTATTACGTTATATGGTATAACGTCATATGGTATAAAGCTATAACGTATTACGTTATTTGGTATAACGTAATAACGTATTACGTTATATGGTATAACGTAATAACGTATTACGTTATATGGTATAACGTCATATGGTATAACGTTATAACGTATTACGTTATATGGTATAACGGTATAACGTTATAACGTATTACGTTATATGGTGTAACGTTATAACGTATTACGTTATATGGTATAACGGTATAACGTATTACGTTATATGGTTTAACGTTATAACGTATTACGTTATATGGTATAACGTTATAACGTATTACGTTATGTGGTATATCGTCACATGGTATAACGTAATAACGTATTACGTTATATGGTATAACGTCATATGGTATAAAGCTATAACGTATTACGTTATATGGTATAACGTAATAACGTATTACGTTATATGGTATAACGTAATAACGTATTACGTTATATGGTATAACGTCATATGGTATAACGTTATAACGTATTACGTTATATGGTATAACGGTATAACGTTATAACGTATTACGTTATATGGTGTAACGTTATAACGTATTACGTTATATGGTATAACGTCATATGGTATAACGGTATAACGTATTACGTTATATGGTTTAACGTTACAACGTATTACGTTATATGGTATAACGTTATAACGTATTACGTTATGTGGTATATCGTCGCATGGTATAACGTAATAACGTATTACGTTATATGGTATAACGTCATATGGTATAAAGCTATAACGTATTACGTTATATGGCATAACGTTATAACGTATTACGTTATATGTTATAACGTTGTAACGTATTACGTTATATGGTATAACGTTATAACGTATTACGTTATATGGTATAACGTTATATGGTATAACGTCATATGGTATAACGTTATAACGTATTACGTTAGATGGTATAACGTTAAAACGTGTTACGTTATATGGTATAACGTCATATGGTATAACGTTTTAACGTATTACGTTATATGGTATAACGTAATAACGTATTACGTTATATGGTATAACGTTATAACGTATTACGTTATATGGTATAACGTTATAACGTGTTACGTTATATGGTATAACGTCATATGGTATAACGTTATAACGTATTACGTTATATGGTATTGCGTCATATGGTATAACGTTATAACGTATTACGTTATATGGTATAACGTTATAACGTATTACGTTATATGGTATAACGTAATAACGTATTACGTTATATGGTATAACGTCATATGGTATAACGCTTTAACGTATTACGTTATATGGTATAACGTAATAACGTATTACGTTATATGGTATAACGTCATATGGTATAACGTTATAACGTATTACGTTATATGGTATAACGTTATAACGTATTACGTTATATGGTATAACGTCATATGGTATAACGTTATAACGTATTACGTTATATGGTATAACGTTATAACGTATTACGTTATATGGTATAACGTCATATGGTATAACGTTATAACGTATTACGTTATATGGTATAACGGTATAACGTATTACGTTATATGGTATAACGTTATAACGTATTACGTTATATGGTATAACGTTATAACGTGTTACGTTATGTGGTATATCGTCATATGGTATAACGTAATAGCGTATTACGTTATATGGTATAACGTTATAACGTATTACGTTGTATGGTATAACGGTATAACGTATTACGTTATATGGTATAACGTAATAACGTATTACGTTATATGGTATAACGTCATATGGTATAACGTTATAACGTATTACGTTATATGGTATAACGTCATATGGTATAACGTTATAACGTATTACGTTACATGGTATTGCGTCATATGTTATAACGTTATAACATATTACGTTATATGGTATAACGTTATAACGTATTACGTTATATGGTATAACGTAATAACGTATTACGTTATATGGTATAACGTCATATGGTGTAACGTTTTAACGTATTACGTTATATGGTATAACGTAATAACGTATTATGTTATATGGTATAACGTTATAACGTATTACGTTATATGGTTTAACGTTACAACGTATTACGTTATATGGTATAACGTTATAACGTATTACGTTATGTGGTATATCGTCGCATGGTATAACGTAATAACGTATTACGTTATATGGTATAACGTCATATGGTATAAAGCTATAACGTATTACGTTATATGGTATAACGTAATAACGTATTACGTTATATGGTATAACGTCATGTGGTATAACGTTATAACGTATTACGTTATATGGTATAACGTTATAACGTATTACGTTATATGGTATAACGTTATAACGTATTAAGTTATATGGTATAACGTTATGACGTATTACGTTATATGGTATAACGTTAGAACGTATTACGTTATATGGTATAACGTTATAACCTATTACCTTATATGGTATAACGTCATATGGTATAATGTTATAACGTATTACGTTATATGGTATAACGTAATATGGTATAACGTTATAACGTATTACGTTATATGTTATAACGTCATATGGTATAAAGTTATAACGTATTACGTTGTATGGTATAACGTTATAACGTATTACGTTATATGTTATAACGTTATAACGTATTACGTTATATGGTATAACGTTATAAAGTACTAAGTTATATGGTATAACGTTATGACGTATTACGTTTTATGCTATAACGTTATAACGTATTACGTTATATGTTATAACGTTGTAACGTATTACGTTATATGGCATAACGTTATAACGTATTACGTTATATGGTATAACGTTATATGGTATAACGTCATATGGTATAACGTTATAACGTATTACGTTAGATGGTATAACGTTAAAACGTGTTACGTTATATGGTATAACGTCATATGGTATAACGTTATAACGTGTTACGTTATGTGGTATATCGTCATATGGTATAACGTAATAGCGTATTACGTTATATGGTATAACGTTATAACGTATTACGTTGTATGGTATAACGGTATAACGTATTACTTTATATGGTATAACGTAATAACGTATTACGTTATATGGTATAACGTTATAAAGTATTACGTTATATGGTATAACGTTATAACTTATTACGTTATGTGGTATATCGTCACATGGTATAACGTAATAACGTATTACGTTATATGGTATAACGTCATATGGTATAAAGCTATAACGTATTACGTTATTTGGTATAACGTAATAACGTATTACGTTATATGGTATAACGTAATAACGTATTACGTTATATGGTATAACGTCATATGGTATAACGTTATAACGTATTACGTTATATGGTATAACGGTATAACGTTATAACGTATTACGTTATATGGTGTAACGTTATAACGTATTACGTTATATGGTATAACGGTATAACGTATTACGTTATATGGTTTAACGTTATAACGTATTACGTTATATGGTATAACGTTATAACGTATTACGTTATGTGGTATATCGTCACATGGTATAACGTAATAACGTATTACGTTATATGGTATAACGTCATATGGTATAAAGCTATAACGTATTACGTTATATGGTATAACGTAATAACGTATTACGTTATATGGTATAACGTAATAACGTATTACGTTATATGGTATAACGTAATAACGTATTACGTTATATGGTATAACGTCATATGGTATAACGTTATAACGTATTACGTTATATGGTATAACGGTATAACGTTATAACGTATTACGTTATATGGTGTAACGTTATAACGTATTACGTTATATGGTATAACGTCATATGGTATAACGGTATAACGTATTACGTTATATGGTTTAACGTTACAACGTATTACGTTATATGGTATAACGTTATAACGTATTACGTTATGTGGTATATCGTCGCATGGTATAACGTAATAACGTATTACGTTATATGGTATAACGTCATATGGTATAAAGCTATAACGTATTACGTTATATGGTATAACGTAATAACGTATTACGTTATATGGTATAACGTCATATGGTATAACGTCATAACGTATTACGTTATATGGTATAACGTTATAACGTATTACGTTATATGGTGTAACGTTATAACGTATTACGTTATATGTTATAACGTTATAACGTATTACGTTATATGGTATAACGTTATAACGTATTACGTTATATGGTATAACGTTATAACGTATTAAGTTATATGGTATAACGTTATAACGTATTACGTTATATGTTATAACGTCATATGGTATAAAGTTATAACGTATTACGTTGTATGGTATAACGTTATAACGTATTACGTTATATGTTATAACGTTATAACGTATTACGTTATATGGTATAACGTTATAAAGTACTAAGTTATATGGTATAACGTTATGACGTATTACGTTTTATGCTATAACGTTATAACGTATTACGTTATATGGTATAACGTCATATGGTATAAAGTTATAACGTATTACGTTATATGGCATAACGTTATAACGTATTACGTTATATGTTATAACGTTGTAACGTATTACGTTATATGGTATAACGTTATAACGTATTACGTTATATGGTATAACGTTATATGGTATAACGTCATATGGTATAACGTTATAACGTATTACGTTAGATGGTATAACGTTAAAACGTGTTACGTTATATGGTATAACGTCATATGGTATAACGTTATAACGTGTTACGTTATGTGGTATATCGTCATATGGTATAACGTAATAGCGTATTACGTTATATGGTATAACGTTATAACGTATTACGTTGTATGGTATAACGGTATAACGTATTACGTTATATGGTATAACGTAATAACGTATTACGTTATATGGTATAACGTAATAACGTATTACGTTATATGGTATAACGTCATATGGTATAACGTAATAACGTATTACGTTATATGGTATAACGTCATATGGTATAAAGCTATAACGTATTACGTTATATGGTATAACGTAATAACGTATTACGTTATATGGTATAACGTAATAACGTATTACGTTATATGGTATAACGTCATATGGTATAACGTTATAACGTATTACGTTATATGGTATAACGTCATATGGTATAACGTTATAACGTATTACGTTATATGGCATTGCGTCATATGGTATAACGTTATAACGTATTACGTTATATGGTATAACGTTATAACGTATTACGTTATATGGTATAACGTTATAACGTATTACGTTATATGGTATAACGTAATAACGTATTACGTTATATGGTATAACGTCATATGGTATAACGTTTTAACGTATTACGTTATATGGTATAACGTAATAACGTATTACGTTATATGGTATAACGTCATATGGTATAACGTTATAACGTATTACGTTATATGGTATAACGTTATAACGTATTACGTTATATGGTATAACGTCATATGGTATAACGTTATAACGTATTAAGTTATATGGTATAACGTTATAACGTATTACGTTATATGTTATAACGTCATATGGTATAAAGTTATAACGTATTACGTTGTATGGTATAACGTTATAACGTATTACGTTATATGTTATAACGTTATAACGTATTACGTTATATGGTATAACGTTATAAAGTACTAAGTTATATGGTATAACGTTATGACGTATTACGTTTTATGCTATAACGTTATAACGTATTACGTTATATGGTATAACGTCATATGGTATAAAGTTATAACGTATTACGTCATATGGTATAAAGTTATAACGTATTACGTTATATGGCATAACGTTATAACGTATTACGTTATATGTTATAACGTTGTAACGTATTACGTTATATGGTATAACGTTATAACGTATTACGTTATATGGTATAACGTTATATGGTATAACGTCATATGGTATAACGTTATAACGTATTACGTTAGATGGTATAACGTTAAAACGTGTTACGTTATATGGTATAACGTCATATGGTATAACGTTATAACGTGTTACGTTATGTGGTATATCGTCATATGGTATAACGTAATAGCGTATTACGTTATATGGTATAACGTTATAACGTATTACGTTGTATGGTATAACGGTATAACGTATTACGTTATATGGTATAACGTAATAACGTATTACGTTATATGGTATAACGTAATAACGTATTACGTTATATGGTATAACGTCATATGGTATAACGTAATAACGTATTACGTTATATGGTATAACGTCATATGGTATAAAGCTATAACGTATTACGTTATATGGTATAACGTAATAACGTATTACGTTATATGGTATAACGTAATAACGTATTACGTTATATGGTATAACGTCATATGGTATAACGTTATAACGTATTACGTTATATGGTATAACGTCATATGGTATAACGTTATAACGTATTACGTTATATGGCATTGCGTCATATGGTATAACGTTATAACGTATTACGTTATATGGTATAACGTTATAACGTATTACGTTATATGGTATAACGTTATAACGTATTACGTTATATGGTATAACGTAATAACGTATTACGTTATATGGTATAACGTCATATGGTATAACGTTTTAACGTATTACGTTATATGGTATAACGTAATAACGTATTACGTTATATGGTATAACGTCATATGGTATAACGTTATAACGTATTACGTTATATGGTATAACGTTATAACGTATTACGTTATATGGTATAACGTCATATGGTATAACGTTATAACGTATTACGTTATATGGTATAACGTTATAACGTATTACGTTATATGGTATAACGTTATAACGTATTACGTTATATGGTATAACGTCATATGGTATAACGTTATAACGTATTACGTTATATGGTATAACGGTATAACGTATTACGTTATATGGTATAACGTTATAACGTATTACGTTATATGGTATAACGTTATAACGTGTTACGTTATGTGGTATATCGTCATATGGTATAACGCAATAGCGTATTACGTTATATGGTATAACGTTATAACGTATTACGTTGTATGGTATAACGGTATATGGTATAACGTCATATGGTATAACGTTATAACGTATTACGTTAGATGGTATAACGTTATAACGTGTTACGTTATATGGTATAACGTCATATGGTATAACGTTATAACGTGTTACGTTATGTGGTATATCGTCATATGGTATAACGTAATAGCGTATTACGTTATATGGTATAACGTTATAACGTATTAAGTTATATGGTATAACGTTATGACGTATTACGTTATATGGTATAACGTTAGAACGTATTACGTTATATGGTATAACGTTATAACCTATTACCTTATATGGTATAACGTCATATGGTATAATGTTATAACGTATTACGTTATATGGTATAACGTAATATGGTATAACGTTATAACGTATTACGTTATATGTTATAACGTCATATGGTATAAAGTTATAACGTATTACGTTGTATGGTATAACGTTATAACGTATTACGTTATATGTTATAACGTTATAACGTATTACGTTATATGGTATAACGTTATAAAGTATTAAGTTATATGGTATAACGTTATGACGTATTACGTTTTATGCTATAACGTTATAACGTATTACGTTATATGGTATAACGTCATATGGTATAAAGTTATAACGTATTACGTTATATGGCATAACGTTATAACGTATTACGTTATATGTTATAACGTTGTAACGTATTACGTTATATGGTATAACGTTATAACGTATTACGTTATATGGTATAACGTTATATGGTATAACGTTATATGGTATAACGTCATATGGTATAACGTTATAACGTATTACGTTAGATGGTATAACGTTATAACGTGTTACGTTATATGGTATAACGTCATATGGTATAACGTTATAACGTGTTACGTTATGTGGTATATCGTCATACGGTATAACGTAATAGCGTATTACGTTATATGGTATAACGTTATAACGTATTACGTTGTATGGTATAACGGTATAACGTATTACGTTATATGGTATAACGTAATAACGTATTACGTTATATGGTATAACGTTATAAAGTATTACGTTATATGGTATAACGTTATAACGTATTACGTTATGTGGTATATCGTCACATGGTATAACGTAATAACGTATTACGTTATATGGTATAACGTCATATGGTATAACGTTATAACGTATTACGTTATATGGTATAACGTCATATGGTATAACGTTATAACGTATTACGTTATATGGTATTGCGTCATATGGTATAACGTTATAACGTATTACGTTATATGGTATAACGTTATAACGTATTACGTTATATGGTATAACGTAATAACGTATTACGTTATATGGTATAACGTCATATGGTATAACGTTTTAACGTATTACGTTATATGGTATAACGTAATAACGTATTACGTTATATGGTATAACGTCATATGGTATAACGTTATAACGTATTACGTTATATGGTATAACGTTATAACGTATTACGTTATATGGTATAACGTCATATGGTATAACGTTATAACGTATTACGTTATATGGTATAACGTTATAACGTATTACGTTATATGGTATAACGTTATAACGTATAACGTCATATGGTATAACGTTATAACGTATTACGTTATATGGTATAACGGTATAACGTATTACGTTATATGGTATAACGTTATAACGTATTACGTTATATGGTATAACGTTATAACGTGTTACGTTATGTGGTATATCGTCATATGGTATAACGTAATAGCGTATTACGTTATATGGTATAACGTTATAACGTATTACGTTGTATGGTATAACGGTATAACGTATTACGTTATATGGTATAACGTAATAACGTATTACGTTATATGATATAACGTCATATGGTATAACGTTATAACGTATTACGTTATATGGTATAGCGTCATATGGTATAACGTTATAACGTATTACGTTACATGGTATTGCGTCATATGGTATAACGTTATAACATATTACGTTATATGGTATAACGTTATAACGTATTACGTTATATGGTATAACGTAATAACGTATTACGTTATATGGTATAACGTCATATGGTATAACGTTTTAACGTATTACGTTATATGGTATAACGTAATAACGTATTACGTTATATGGTATAACGTCATATCGTATAACGTTATAACGTATTACGTTATATGGTATAACGTTATAACGTATTACGTTATATGGTATAACGGTATAACGTATTACGTTATATGGTTTAACGTTATAACGTATTACGTTATATGGTATAACGTTATAACGTATTACGTTATGTGGTATATCGTCACATGGTATAACGTAATAACGTATTACGTTATATGGTATAACGTCATATGGTATAAAGCTATAACGTATTACGTTATATGGTATAACGTAATAACGTATTACGTTATATGGTATAACGTAATAACGTATTACGTTATATGGTATAACGTCATATGGTATAACGTTATAACGTATTACGTTATATGGTATAACGGTATAACGTTATAACGTATTACGTTATATGGTATAACGTAATAACGTATTACGTTATATGGTATAACGTTATAACGTATTACGTTATGTGGTATATCGTCGCATGGTATAACGTAATAACGTATTACGTTATATGGTATAACGTCATATGGTATAAAGCTATAATGTATTACGTTATATGGTATAACGTAATAACGTATTACGTTATATGGTATAACGTCATATGGTATAACGTTATAACGTATTACGTTATATGTTATAACGTTATAACGTATTACGTTATATGGTGTAACGTTATAACGTATTACGTTATATGTTATAACGTTATAACGTATTACGTTATATGGTATAACGTTATAACGTATTACGTTATATGGTATAACGTTATAACGTATTAAGTTATATGGTATAACGTTATGACGTATTACGTTATATGGTATAACGTTAGAACGTATTACGTTATATGGTATAACGTTATAAGCTATTACCTTATATGGTATAACGTCATATGGTATAATGTTATAACGTATTACGTTATATGGTATAACGTAATATGGTATAACGTTATAACGTATTACGTTATATGTTATAACGTCATATGGTATAAAGTTATAACGTATTACGTTGTATGGTATAACGTTATAACGTATTACGTTATATGGTATAACGTTATAAAGTATTAAGTTATATGGTATAACGTTATGACGTATTTCGTTTTATGCTATAACGTTATAACGTATTACGTTATATGGTATAACGTCATATGGTATAAAGTTATAACGTATTACGTTATATGGCATAACGTTATAACGTATTACGTTATATGGTATAACGTTATAACGTATTACGTTATATGGTATAACATTATAACGTATTACGTTATGTGGTATATCGTCACATGGTATAACGTAATAACGTATTACGTTATATGGTATAACGTCATATGGTATAACGTTATAACGTATTACGTTATGTGGTATATCGTCACATGGTATAACGTAATAACGTATTACGTTATATGGTATAACGTCATATGGTATAACGTTATAACGTATTACGTTATATGGTATAACGGTATAACGTATTACTTTATATGGTATAACGTCATATGGTATAACGTTATAACGTATTACGTTATATGGTATAACGTTATAACGTATTACGTTATATGGCATAACGTTATAACGTATTACGTTATGTGGTATATCGTCATATGGTATAACGTAATAACGTATTACGTTATATGGTATAACGTTATATGGTATAACGTTATAACGTATTACGTTATATGGTATAACGATATAACGTATTACGTTATATGGTATAACGTCATATGGTATAACGTAATAACGTATTACGTTATATGGTATAACGTTATAACGTATTACGTTATATGGTATAACGTTATAAAGTATTAAGTTATATGGTATAACGTTATGACGTATTACGTTTTATGCTATAACGTTATAACGTATTACGTTATATGGTATAACGTCATATGGTATAACGTTATAACGTATTACGTTATATGGTATAACGTTATAACGTGTTACGTTATATGGTATAACGTCATATGGTATAACGTTATAACGTATTAAGTTATATGGAATAACGTCATATGGTATAACGTTATAACGTATTACGTTATATGGTATAACGGTATAACGTTATAACGTATTAAGTTATATGGAATAACGTCATATGGTATAACGTTATAACGTATTACGTTATATGGTATAACGGTATAACGTTATAACGTATTACGTTATGTGGTATATCGTTATATGGTATAACGTAATAACGTATTACGTTATATGGTATAACGTCTTATGGTATAACGTTATAAAGTATTACGTTATATGGTATAACGTCATATGGTATTACGTTTTAACGTATTACGTTATATGGTATAACGTAATAACGTATTACGTTATATGGTATAACGTTATAACGTATTACGTTATATGGTATAACGGTATAACGTATTACGTTATATGGTTTAACGTTATAACGTATTACGTTATATGGTATAACGTTATAACGTATTACGTAATGTGGTATATCGTCACATGGTATAACGTAATAACGTATTACGTTATATGGTATAACGTCATATGGTATAACGTTATAACGTATTACGTTATATGGTATAACGTTATAACGTATTACGTTATATGGTATAACGTCATATGGTATAACGTTATAACGTATTACGTTATATGGTATAACGGTATAACGTATTACGTTATATGGTATAACGTTATAACGTATTACGTTATATGGTATAACGTTATAACGTGTTACGTTATGTGGTATATCGTCATATGGTATAACGTAATAGCGTATTACGTTATATGGTATAACGTTATAACGTATTACGTTGTATGGTATAACGGTATAACGTATTACGTTATATGGTATAACGTAATAACGTATTACGTTATGTGGTATAACGTCATATGGTATAACGTTATAACGTATTACGTTATATGGTATAACGTCATATGGTATAACGTTATAACGTATTACGTTACATGGTATTGCGTCATATGGTATAACGTTATAACATATTACGTTATATGGTATAACGTTATAACGTATTACGTTATATGGTATAACGTAATAACGTATTACGTTATATGGTATAACGTCATATGGTATAACGTTATAACGTATTACGTTATATGGTATAACGTTATAACGTATTACGTTATATGGTATAACGTCATATGGTATAACGTTATAACGTATTACGTTATATGGTATAACGTTATAACGTATTACGTTATATGGTATAACGTCATATGGTATAACGTTTTAACGTATTACGTTATATGGTATAACGTAATAACGTATTACGTTATATGGTATAACGTTATAACGTATTACGTTATATGGTTTAACGTTACAACGTATTACGTTATATGGTATAACGTTATAACGTATTACGTTATGTGGTATATCGTCGCATGGTATAACGTAATAACGTATTACGTTATATGGTATAACGTCATATGGTATAAAGCTATAACGTATTACGTTATATGGTATAACGTAATAACGTATTACGTTATATGGTATAACGTCATGTGGTATAACGTTATAACGTATTACGTTATATGGTATAACGTCATATGGTATAACGTTTTAACGTATTACGTTATATGGTATAACGTAATAACGTATTACGTTATATGGTATAACGTTATAACGTATTACGTTATATGGTTTAACGTTACAACGTATTACGTTATATGGTATAACGTTATAACGTATTACGTTATGTGGTATATCGTCGCATGGTATAACGTAATAACGTATTACGTTATATGGTATAACGTCATATGGTATAAAGCTATAACGTATTACGTTATATGGTATAACGTAATAACGTATTACGTTATATGGTATAACGTCATGTGGTATAACGTTATAACGTATTACGTTATATGGAATAACGTTATAACGTATTACGTTATATGGTGTAACGTTATAACGTATTACGTTATATGTTATAACGTTATAACGTATTACGTTATATGGTATAACGTTATAACGTATTACGTTATATGGTATAACGTTATAACGTATTAAGTTATATGGTATAACGTTATGACGTATTACGTTATATGGTATAACGTTAGAACGTATTACGTTATATGGTATAACGTTATAACCTATTACCTTATATGGTATAACGTCATATGGTATAATGTTATAACGTATTACGTTATATGGTATAACGTAATATGGTATAACGTTATAACGTATTACGTTATATGTTATAACGTCATATGGTATAAAGTTATAACGTATTACGTTGTATGGTATAACGTTATAACGTATTACGTTATATGTTATAACGTTATAACGTATTACGTTATATGGTATAACGTTATAAAGTACTAAGTTATATGGTATAACGTTATGACGTATTACGTTTTATGCTATAACGTTATAACGTATTACGTTATATGTTATAACGTTGTAACGTATTACGTTATATGGTATAACGTTATAACGTATTACGTTATATGGTATAACGTCATATGGTATAACGTTATAACGTATTACGTTAGATGGTATAACGTTAAAACGTGTTACGTTATATGGTATAACGTCATATGGTATAACGTTATAACGTGTTACGTTATGTGGTATATCGTCATATGGTATAACGTAATAGCGTATTACGTTATATGGTATAACGTTATAACGTATTACGTTGTATGGTATAACGGTATAACGTATTACGTTATATGGTATAACGTAATAACGTATTACGTTATATGGTATAACGTTATAAAGTATTACGTTATATGGTATAACGTTATAACTTATTACGTTATGTGGTATATCGTCACATGGTATAACGTAATAACGTATTACGTTATATGGTATAACGTCATATGGTATAAAGCTATAACGTATTACGTTATTTGGTATAACGTAATAACGTATTACTTTATATGGTATAACGTAATAACGTATTACGTTATATGGTATAACGTCATATGGTATAACGTTATAACGTATTACGTTATATGGTATAACGGTATAACGTTATAACGTATTACGTTATATGGTGTAACGTTATAACGTATTACGTTATATGGTATAACGGTATAACGTATTACGTTATATGGTTTAACGTTATAACGTATTACGTTATATGGTATAACGTTATAACGTATTACGTTATGTGGTATATCGTCACATGGTATAACGTAATAACGTATTACGTTATATGGTATAACGTCATATGGTATAAAGCTATAACGTATTACGTAATATGGTATAACGTAATAACGTATTACGTTATATGGTATAACGTAATAACGTATTACGTTATATGGTATAACGTCATATGGTATAACGTTATAACGTATTACGTTATATGGTATAACGGTATAACGTTATAACGTATTACGTTATATGGTGTAACGTTATAACGTATTACGTTATATGGTATAACGTCATATGGTATAACGGTATAACGCATTACGTTATATGGTTTAACGTTACAACGTATTACGTTATATGGTATAACGTTATAACGTATTACGTTATGTGGTATATCGTCGCATGGTATAACGTAATAACGTATTACGTTATATGGTATAACGTCATATGGTATAAAGCTATAACGTATTACGTTATATGGTATAACGTAATAACGTATTACGTTATATGGTATAACGTCATATGGTATAACGTTATAACGTATTACGTTATATGGTATAACGTTATAACGTATTACGTTATATGGTGTAACGTTATAACGTATTACGTTATATGTTATAACGTTATAACGTATTACGTTATATGGTATAACGTTATAACGTATTACGTTATATGGTATAACGTTATAACGTATTAAGTTATATGGTATAACGTTATGACGTATTACGTTATATGGTATAACGTTAGAACGTATTACGTTATATGGTATAACGTTATAACCTATTACCTTATATGGTATAACGTCATATGGTATAATGTTATAACGTATTACGTTATATGGTATAACGTAATATGGTATAACGTTATAACGTATTACGTTATATGTTATAACGTCATATGGTATAAAGTTATAACGTATTACGTTGTATGGTATAACGTTATAACGTATTACGTTATATGTTATAACGTTATAACGTATTACGTTATATGGTATAACGTTATAAAGTACTAAGTTATATGGTATAACGTTATGACGTATTACGTTTTATGCTATAACGTTATAACGTATTACGTTATATGGTATAACGTCATATGGTATAAAGTTATAACGTATTACGTTATATGGCATAACGTTATAACGTATTACGTTATATGTTATAACGTTGTAACGTATTACGTTATATGGTATAACGTTATAACGTATTACGTTATATGGTATAACGTTATATGGTATAACGTCATATGGTATAACGTTATAACGTATTACGTTAGATGGTATAACGTTAAAACGTGTTACGTTATATGGTATAACGTCATATGGTATAACGTTATAACGTGTTACGTTATGTGGTATATCGTCATATGGTATAACGTAATAGCGTATTACGTTATATGGTATAACGTTATAACGTATTACGTTGTATGGTATAACGGTATAACGTATTACGTTATATGGTATAACGTAATAACGTATTACGTTATATGGTATAACGTAATAACGTATTACGTTATATGGTATAACGTCATATGGTATAACGTAATAACGTATTACGTTATATGGTATAACGTCATATGGTATAAAGCTATAACGTATTACGTTATATGGTATAACGTAATAACGTATTACGTTATATGGTATAACGTAATAACGTATTACGTTATATGGTATAACGTCATATGGTATAACGTTATAACGTATTACGTTATATGGTATAACGTCATATGGTATAACGTTATAACGTATTACGTTATATGGTATTGCGTCATATGGTATAACGTTATAACGTATTACGTTATATGGTATAACGTTATAACGTATTACGTTATATGGTATAACGTAATAACGTATTACGTTATATGGTATAACGTCATATGGTATAACGTTTTAACGTATTACGTTATATGGTATAACGTAATAACGTATTACGTTATATGGTATAACGTCATATGGTATAACGTTATAACGTATTACGTTATATGGTATAACGTTATAACGTATTACGTTATATGGTATAACGTCATATGGTATAACGTTATAACGTATTACGTTATATGGTATAACGTTATAACGTATTACGTTATATGGTATAACGTCATATGGTATAACGTTATAACGTATTACGTTATATGGTATAACGGTATAACGTATTACGTTATATGGTATAACGTTATAACGTATTACGTTATATGGTATAACGTTATAACGTGTTACGTTATGTGGTATATCGTCATATGGTATAACGCAATAGCGTATTACGTTATATGGTATAACGTTATAACGTATTACGTTGTATGGTATAACGGTATATGGTATAACGTCATATGGTATAACGTTATAACGTATTACGTTAGATGGTATAACGTTATAACGTGTTACGTTATATGGTATAACGTCATATGGTATAACGTTATAACGTGTTACGTTATGTGGTATATCGTCATATGGTATAACGTAATAGCGTATTACGTTATATGGTATAACGTTATAACGTATTAAGTTATATGGTATAACGTTATGACGTATTACGTTATATGGTATAACGTTAGAACGTATTACGTTATATGGTATAACGTTATAACCTATTACCTTATATGGTATAACGTCATATGGTATAATGTTATAACGTATTACGTTATATGGTATAACGAAATATGGTATAACGTTATAACGTATTACGTTATATGTTATAACGTCATATGGTATAAAGTTATAACGTATTACGTTGTATGGTATAACGTTATAACGTATTACGTTATATGTTATAACGTTATAACGTATTACGTTATATGGTATAACGTTATAAAGTATTAAGTTATATGGTATAACGTTATGACGTATTACGTTTTATGCTATAACGTTATAACGTATTACGTTATATGGT
Organism: Bombus huntii; assembly: GCF_024542735.1. Classification (NCBI taxonomy): domain Eukaryota; kingdom Metazoa; phylum Arthropoda; class Insecta; order Hymenoptera; family Apidae; genus Bombus; species Bombus huntii. Next base: position 445,292 of record NW_026099317.1, on the reverse strand, counting down.
ATAACGTCATATGGTATAAAGTTATAACGTATTACGTTATATGGCATAACGTTATAACGTATTACGTTATATGTTATAACGTTGTAACGTATTACGTTATATGGTATAACGTTATAACGTATTACGTTATATGGTATAACGTTATATGGTATAACGTCATATGGTATAACGTTATAACGTATTACGTTAGATGGTATAACGTTATAACGTGTTACGTTATATGGTATAACGTCATATGGTATAACGTTATAACGTGTTACGTTATGTGGTATATCGTCATACGGTATAACGTAATAGCGTATTACGTTATATGGTATAACGTTATAACGTATTACGTTGTATGGTATAACGGTATAACGTATTACGTTATATGGTATAACGTAATAACGTATTACGTTATATGGTATAACGTTATAAAGTATTACGTTATATGGTATAACGTTATAACGTATTACGTTATGTGGTATATCGTCACATGGTATAACGTAATAACGTATTACGTTATATGGTATAACGTCATATGGTATAACGTTATAACGTATTACGTTATATGGTATAACGTCATATGGTATAACGTTATAACGTATTACGTTATATGGTATTGCGTCATATGGTATAACGTTATAACGTATTACGTTATATGGTATAACGTAATAACGTATTACGTTATATGGTATAACGTCATATGGTATAACGTTTTAACGTATTACGTTATATGGTATAACGTAATAACGTATTACGTTATATGGTATAACGTCATATGGTATAACGTTATAACGTATTACGTTATATGGTATAACGTTATAACGTATTACGTTATATGGTATAACGTCATATGGTATAACGTTATAACGTATTACGTTATATGGTATTGCGTCATATGGTATAACGTTATAACGTATTACGTTATATGGTATAACGTAATAACGTATTACGTTATATGGTATAACGTCATATGGTATAACGTTTTAACGTATTACGTTATATGGTATAACGTAATAACGTATTACGTTATATGGTATAACGTCATATGGTATAACGTTATAACGTATTACGTTATATGGTATAACGTTATAACGTATTACGTTATATGGTATAACGTCATATGGTATAACGTTATAACGTATTACGTTATATGGTATAACGTTATAACGTATTACGTTATATGGTATAACGTTATAACGTATAACGTCATATGGTATAACGTTATAACGTATTACGTTATATGGTATAACGGTATAACGTATTACGTTATATGGTATAACGTTATAACGTATTACGTTATATGGTATAACGTTATAACGTGTTACGTTATGTGGTATATCGTCATATGGTATAACGTAATAGCGTATTACGTTATATGGTATAACGTTATAACGTATTACGTTGTATGGTATTACGGTATAACGTATTACGTTATATGGTATAACGTAATAACGTATTACGTTATATGATATAACGTCATATGGTATAACGTTATAACGTATTACGTTATATGGTATAGCGTCATATGGTATAACGTTATAACGTATTACGTTACATGGTATTGCGTCATATGGTATAACGTTATAACATATTACGTTATATGGTATAACGTTATAACGTATTACGTTATATGGTATAACGTAATAACGTATTACGTTATATGGTATAACGTCATATGGTATAACGTTTTAACGTATTACGTTATATGGTATAACGTAATAACGTATTACGTTATATGGTATAACGTCATATCGTATAACGTTATAACGTATTACGTTATATGGTATAACGTTATAACGTATTACGTTATATGGTATAACGGTATAACGTATTACGTTATATGGTTTAACGTTATAACGTATTACGTTATATGGTATAACGTTATAACGTATTACGTTATGTGGTATATCGTCACATGGTATAACGTAATAACGTATTACGTTATATGGTATAACGTCATATGGTATAAAGCTATAACGTATTACGTTATATGGTATAACGTAATAACGTATTACGTTATATGGTATAACGTAATAACGTATTACGTTATATGGTATAACGTCATATGGTATAACGTTATAACGTATTACGTTATATGGTATAACGGTATAACGTTATAACGTATTACGTTATATGGTGTAACGTTATAACGTATTACGTTATATGGTATAACGTCATATGGTATAACGGTATAACGTATTACGTTATATGGTTTAACGTTACAACGTATTACGTTATATGGTATAACGTTATAACGTATTACGTTATGTGGTATATCGTCGCATGGTATAACGTAATAACGTATTACGTTATATGGTATAACGTCATATGGTATAAAGCTATAATGTATTACGTTATATGGTATAACGTAATAACGTATTACGTTATATGGTATAACGTCATATGGTATAACGTTATAACGTATTACGTTATATGTTATAACGTTATAACGTATTACGTTATATGGTGTAACGTTATAACGTATTACGTTATATGTTATAACGTTATAACGTATTACGTTATATGGTATAACGTTATAACGTATTACGTTATATGGTATAACGTTATAACGTATTAAGTTATATGGTATAACGTTATGACGTATTACGTTATATGGTATAACGTTAGAACGTATTACGTTATATGGTATAACGTTATAAGCTATTACCTTATATGGTATAACGTCATATGGTATAATGTTATAACGTATTACGTTATATGGTATAACGTAATATGGTATAACGTTATAACGTATTACGTTATATGTTATAACGTCATATGGTATAAAGTTATAACGTATTACGTTGTATGGTATAACGTTATAACGTATTACGTTATATGGTATAACGTTATAAAGTATTAAGTTATATGGTATAACGTTATGACGTATTTCGTTTTATGCTATAACGTTATAACGTATTACGTTATATGGTATAACGTCATATGGTATAAAGTTATAACGTATTACGTTATATGGCATAACGTTATAACGTATTACGTTATATGTTATAACGTTGTAACGTATTACGTTATATGGTATAACGTTATAACGTATTACGTTATATGGTATAACGTTATAACGTATTACGTTATATGGTGTAACGTTATAACGTATTACGTTATATGGTATAACGTCATATGGTATAAAGTTATAACGTATTACGTTATATGGCATAACGTTATAACGTATTACGTTATATGTTATAACGTTGTAACGTATTACGTTATATGGTATAACGTTATAACGTATTACGTTATATGGTATAACGTTATAACGTATTACGTTATATGGTATATCGTTATAACGTATTACGTTATGTGGTATAACGTTATAACGTATTACGTTATATGGTATAACGTTATAACGTATTACGTTATATGGAATAACATTATAACGTATTACGTTATGTGGTATATCGTCACATGGTATAACGTAATAACGTATTACGTTATATGGTATAACGTCATATGGTATAACGTTATAACGTATTACGTTATGTGGTATATCGTCACATGGTATAACGTAATAACGTATTACGTTATATGGTATAACGTCATATGGTATAACGTTATAACGTATTACGTTATATGGTATAACGGTATAACGTATTACTTTATATGGTATAACGTCATATGGTATAACGTTATAACGTATTACGTTATATGGTATAACGTTATAACGTATTACGTTATATGGCATAACGTTATAACGTATTACGTTATGTGGTATATCGTCATATGGTATAACGTAATAACGTATTACGTTATATGGTATAACGTTATATGGTATAACGTTATAACGTATTACGTTATATGGTATAACGATATAACGTATTACGTTATATGGTATAACGTCATATGGTATAACGTAATAACGTATTACGTTATATGGTATAACGTTATAACGTATTACGTTATATGGTATAACGTTATAAAGTATTAAGTTATATGTTATAACGTTATGACGTATTACGTTTTATGCTATAACGTTATAACGTATTACGTTATATGGTATAACGTCATATGGTATAACGTTATAACGTATTACGTTATATGGTATAACGTTATAACGTGTTACGTTATATGGTATAACGTCATATGGTATAACGTTATAACGTATTAAGTTATATGGAATAACGTCATATGGTATAACGTTATAACGTATTACGTTATATGGTATAACGGTATAACGTTATAACGTATTACGTTATATGGTATAACGTCATATGGTATAACGTTATAACGTATTACGTTAGATGGTATAACGTTATAACGTGTTACGTTATATGGTATATCGTCATATGGTATAACGTTATAACGTATTAAGTTATATGGAATAACGTCATATGGTATAACGTTATAACGTATTACGTTATATGGTATAACGGTATAACGTTATAACGTATTACGTTATGTGGTATATCGTTATATGGTATAACGTAGTAACGTATTACGTTATATGGTATAACGTCTTATGGTATAACGTTATAAAGTATTACGTTATATGGTATAACGTCATATGGTATAACGTTATAACGTATTACGTTATATGGTATAACGTTATAACGTATTACGTTATATGGTATAACGTTATAACGTATTACGTTATATGATATAAAGTTATAAAGTATTACGTTATATGGTATAACGTTATAACGTATTACGTTATATGGTATAACGTTATAACGTATTACGTTATATGGTATAACGTCATATGGTATAACGTTATAACGTATTACGTTATATGGTATAACGTTATAACGTGTTACGTTATATGGTATAACGTTATAACGTATTACGTTATATGGTATAACGTCATATGGTATAAAGTTATAACGTATTACGTTATATGGCATAACGTTATAACGTATTACGTTATATGTTATAACGTTGTAACGTATTACGTTATATGGTATAACGTTATAACGTATTACGTTATATGGTATAACGTTATAAAGTATTAAGTTATATGGTATAACGTTATGACGTATTACGTTTTATGCTATAACGTTATAACGTATTACGTTATATGGTATAACGTCATATGGTATAAAGTTATAACGTATTACGTTCTATGGCATAACGTTATAACGTATTACGTTATATGTTATAACGTTGTAACGTATTACGTTATATGGTATAACGTTATAACGTATTACGTTATATGGTATAACGTTATAACGTATTACGTTATATGGTGTAACGTTATAACGTATTACGTTATATGGTATAACGTCATATGGTATAAAGTTATAACGTATTACGTTATATGGCATAACGTTATAACGTATTACGTTATATGTTATAACGTTGTAACGTATTACGTTATATGGTATAACGTTATAACGTATTACGTTATATGGTATAACGTTATAACGTATTACGTTATATGGTGTAACGTTATAACGTATTACGTTATATGGTATAACGTTATAACGTATTACGTTATATGGTATAACGTTATATGGCATAACGTTGTAACGTATTACGTTATATGGTATAACGTTATAACGTATTACGTTATATGGTATATCGTTATAACGTATTACGTTATGTGGTATAACGTTATAACGTATTACGTTATATGGTATAACGTTATAACGTATTACGTTATATGGTATAACATTATAACGTATTACGTTATGTGGTATATCGTCACATGGTATAACGTAATAACGTATTACGTTATATGGTATAACGTCATATGGTATAACGTTATAACGTATTACGTTATGTGGTATATCGTCACATGGTATAACGTAATAACGTATTACGTTATATGGTATAACGTCATATGGTATAACGTTATAACGTATTACTTTATATGGTATAACGGTATAACGTATTACTTTATATGGTATAACGTCATATGGTATAACGTTATAACGTATTACGTTATATGGTATAACGTTATAACGTATTACGTTATATGGTATAACGTTATAACGTATTACGTTATATGGTGTAACGTTATAACGTATTACGTTATATGGTATAACGTCATATGGTATAAAGTTATAACGTATTACGTTATATGGCATAACGTTATAACGTATTACGTTATATGTTATAACGTTGTAACGTATTACGTTATATGGTATAACGTTATAACGTATTACGTTATATGGTATAACGTTATAACGTATTACGTTATATGGTGTAACGTTATAACGTATTACGTTATATGGTATAACGTTATAACGTATTACGTTATATGGTATAACGTTATATGGCATAACGTTGTAACGTATTACGTTATATGGTATAACGTTATAACGTATTACGTTATATGGTATATCGTTATAACGTATTGCGTTATGTGGTATAACGTTATAACGTATTACGTTATATGGTATAACGTTATAACGTATTACGTTATATGGTATAACATTATAACGTATTACGTTATGTGGTATATCGTCACATGGTATAACGTAATAACGTATTACGTTATATGGTATAACGTCATATGGTATAACGTTATAACGTATTACTTTATATGGTATAACGGTATAACGTATTACTTTATATGGTATAACGTCATATGGTATAACGTTATAACGTATTACGTTATATGGTATAACGTTATAACGTATTACGTTATATGGCTTAACGTTATAACGTATTACGTTATGTGGTATATCGTCATATGGTATAACGTAATAACGTATTACGTTAGATGGTATAACGTTATAACGTGTTACGTTATATGGTATAACGTCATATGGTATAACGTTATAACGTATTAAGTTATATGGAATAACGTCATATGGTATAACGTTATAACGTATTACGTTATATGGTATTGCGTCATATGGTATAACGTTATAACGTATTACGTTATATGGTATAACGTTATAACGTATTACGTTATATGGTATAACGTAATAACGTATTACGTTATATGGTATAACGTCATATGGTATAACGTTATAACGTATTACGTTAGATGGTATAACGTTATAACGTGTTACGTTATATGGTATAACGTCATATGGTATAACGTTATAACGTATTAAGTTATATGGAATAACGTCATATGGTATAACGTTATAACGTATTACGTTATATGGTATTGCGTCATATGGTATAACGTTATAACGTATTACGTTATATGGTATAACGTTATAACGTATTACGTTATATGGTATAACGTAATAACGTATTACGTTATATGGTATAACGTCATATGGTATAACGTTTTAACGTATTACGTTATATGGTATAACGTTATAACGTATTACGTTAGATGGTATAACGTTATAACGTGTTACGTTATATGGTATAACGTCATATGGTATAACGTTATAACGTATTAAGTTATATGGAATAACGTCATATGGTATAACGTTATAACGTATTACGTTATATGGTATTGCGTCATATGGTATAACGTTATAACGTATTACGTTATATGGTATAACGTTATAACGTATTACGTTATATGGTATAACGTCATATGGTATAACGTTGTAACGTATTACGTTATATGGTATAACGTTATAACGTATTACGTTATATGGTATAACGTTATAACGTATAACGTCATATGGTATAACGTTATAACGTATTACGTTATATGGTATAACGGTATAACGTATTACGTTATATGGTATAACGTTATAACGTATTACGTTATATGGTATAACGTTATAACGTGTTACGTTATGTGGTATATCGTCATATGGTATAACGTAATAGCGTATTACGTTATATGGTATAACGTTATAACGTATTACGTTGTATGGTATAACGGTATAACGTATTACGTTATATGGTATAACGTAATAACGTATTACGTTATATGATATAACGTCATATGGTATAACGTTATAACGTATTACGTTATATGGTATAGCGTCATATGGTATAACGTTATAACGTATTACGTTACATGGTATTGCGTCATATGGTATAACGTTATAACATATTACGTTATATGGTATAACGTTATAACGTATTACGTTATATGGTATAACGTAATAACGTATTACGTTATATGGTATAACGTCATATGGTATAACGTTTTAACGTATTACGTTATATGGTATAACGTAATAACGTATTACGTTATATGGTATAACGTCATATCGTATAACGTTATAACGTATTACGTTATATGGTATAACGTTATAACGTATTACGTTATATGGTATAACGGTATAACGTATTACGTTATATGGTTTAACGTTATAACGTATTACGTTATATGGTATAACGTTATAACGTATTACGTTATGTGGTATATCGTCACATGGTATAACGTAATAACGTATTACGTTATATGGTATAACGTCATATGGTATAAAGCTATAACGTATTACGTTATATGGTATAACGTAATAACGTATTACGTTATATGGTATAACGTAATAACGTATTACGTTATATGGTATAACGTCATATGGTATAACGTTATAACGTATTACGTTATATGGTATAACGGTATAACGTTATAACGTATTACGTTATATGGTGTAACGTTATAACGTATTACGTTATATGGTATAACGTCATATGGTATAACGGTATAACGTATTACGTTATATGGTTTAACGTTACAACGTATTACGTTATATGGTATAACGTTATAACGTATTACGTTATGTGGTATATCGTCGCATGGTATAACGTAATAACGTATTACGTTATATGGTATAACGTCATATGGTATAAAGCTATAATGTATTACGTTATATGGTATAACGTAATAACGTATTACGTTATATGGTATAACGTCATATGGTATAACGTTATAACGTATTACGTTATATGTTATAACGTTATAACGTATTACGTTATATGGTGTAACGTTATAACGTATTACGTTATATGTTATAACGTTATAACGTATTACGTTATATGGTATAACGTTATAACGTATTACGTTATATGGTATAACGTTATAACGTATTAAGTTATATGGTATAACGTTATGACGTATTACGTTATATGGTATAACGTTAGAACGTATTACGTTATATGGTATAACGTTATAACCTATTACCTTATATGGTATAACGTCATATGGTATAATGTTATAACGTATTACGTTATATGGTATAACGTAATATGGTATAACGTTATAACGTATTACGTTATATGTTATAACGTCATATGGTATAAAGTTATAACGTATTACGTTGTATGGTATAACGTTATAACGTATTACGTTATATGGTATAACGTTATAAAGTATTAAGTTATATGGTATAACGTTATGACGTATTTCGTTTTATGCTATAACGTTATAACGTATTACGTTATATGGTATAACGTCATATGGTATAAAGTTATAACGTATTACGTTATATGGCATAACGTTATAACGTATTACGTTATATGTTATAACGTTGTAACGTATTACGTTATATGGTATAACGTTATAACGTATTACGTTATATGGTATAACGTTATAACGTATTACGTTATATGGTGTAACGTTATAACGTATTACGTTATATGGTATAACGTCATATGGTATAAAGTTATAACGTATTACGTTATATGGCATAACGTTATAACGTATTACGTTATATGTTATAACGTTGTAACGTATTACGTTATATGGTATAACGTTATAACGTATTACGTTATATGGTATAACGTTATAACGTATTACGTTATATGGTATATCGTTATAACGTATTACGTTATGTGGTATAACGTTATAACTTATTACGTTATATGGTATAACGTTATAACGTATTACGTTATATGGTATAACATTATAACGTATTACGTTATGTGGTATATCGTCACATGGTATAACGTAATAACGTATTACGTTATATGGTATAACGTCATATGGTATAACGTTATAACGTATTACGTTATGTGGTATATCGTCACATGGTATAACGTAATAACGTATTACGTTATATGGTATAACGTCATATGGTATAACGTTATAACGTATTACGTTATATGGTATAACGGTATAACGTATTACTTTATATGGTATAACGTCATATGGTATAACGTTATAACGTATTACGTTATATGGTATAACGTTATAACGTATTACGTTATATGGCATAACGTTATAACGTATTACGTTATGTGGTATATCGTCATATGGTATAACGTAATAACGTATTACGTTATATGGTATAACGTTATATGGTATAACGTTATAACGTATTACGTTATATGGTATAACGATATAACGTATTACGTTATATGAAATAACGTCATATGGTATAACGTAATAACGTATTACGTTGTATGGTATAACGTTATAACGTATTGCGTTATATGGTATAACGTTATAAAGTATTAAGTTATATGGTATAACGTTATGACGTATTACGTTTTATGCTATAACGTTATAACGTATTACGTTATATGGTATAACGTCATATGGTATAACGTTATAACGTATTACGTTATATGGTATAACGTTATAACGTGTTACGTTATATGGTATAACGTCATATGGTATAACGTTATAACGTATTAAGTTATATGGAATAACGTCATATGGTATAACGTTATAACGTATTACGTTATATGGTATAACGGTATAACGTTATAACGTATTACGTTATATGGTATAACGTCATATGGTATAACGTTATAACGTATTACGTTAGATGGTATAACGTTATAACGTGTTACGTTATATGGTATATCGTCATATGGTATAACGTTATAACGTATTAAGTTATATGGAATAACGTCATATGGTATAACGTTATAACGTATTACGTTATATGGTATAACGGTATAACGTTATAACGTATTACGTTATATGGTATAACGTTATAACGTATTACGTTATATGATATAACGTTATAAAGTATTACGTTATATGGTATAACGTTATAGCGTATTACGTTATATGGTATAACGTTATAACGTATTACGTTATATGGTATAACGTCATATGGTATAACGTTATAACGTATTACGTTATATGGTATAACGTTATAACGTGTTACGTTATATGGTATAACGTTATAACTTATTACGTTATATGGTATAACGTCATATGGTATAACGTTATAACGTATTACGTTATGTGGTATATCGTCACATGGTATAACGTAATAACGTATTACGTTATATGGTATAACGTCATATGGTATAACGTTATAACGTATTACGTTATATGGTATAACGGTATAACGTATTACTTTATATGGTATAACGTCATATGGTATAACGTTATAACGTATTACGTTATATGGTATAACGTTATAACGTATTACGTTATATGGCATAACGTTATAACGTATTACGTTATGTGGTATATCGTCATATGGTATAACGTAATAACGTATTACGTTATATGGTATAACGTTATATGGTATAACGTTATAACGTATTACGTTATATGGTATAACGTTATAAAGTATTAAGTTATATGGTATAACGTTATGACGTATTTCGTTTTATGCTATAACGTTATAACGTATTACGTTATATGGTATAACGTCATATGGTATAAAGTTATAACGTATTACGTTATATGGCATAACGTTATAACGTATTACGTTATATGTTATAACGTTGTAACGTATTACGTTATATGGTATAACGTTATAACGTATTACGTTATATGGTATAACGTTATAACGTATTACGTTATATGGTGTAACGTTATAACGTATTACGTTATATGGTATAACGTCATATGGTATAAAGTTATAACGTATTACGTTATATGGCATAACGTTATAACGTATTACGTTATATGTTATAACGTTGTAACGTATTACGTTATATGGTATAACGTTATAACGTATTACGTTATATGGTATAACGTTATAACGTATTACGTTATATGGTATATCGTTATAACGTATTACGTTATGTGGTATAACGTTATAACGTATTACGTTATATGGTATAACGTTATAACGTATTACGTTATATGGTATAACATTATAACGTATTACGTTATGTGGTATATCGTCACATGGTATAACGTAATAACGTATTACGTTATATGGTATAACGTCATATGGTATAACGTTATAACGTATTACGTTATGTGGTATATCGTCACATGGTATAACGTAATAACGTATTACGTTATATGGTATAACGTCATATGGTATAACGTTATAACGTATTACGTTATATGGTATAACGGTATAACGTATTACTTTATATGGTATAACGTCATATGGTATAACGTTATAACGTATTACGTTATATGGTATAACGTTATAACGTATTACGTTATATGGCATAACGTTATAACGTATTACGTTATGTGGTATATCGTCATATGGTATAACGTAATAACGTATTACGTTATATGGTATAACGTTATATGGTATAACGTTATAACGTATTACGTTATATGGTATAACGATATAACGTATTACGTTATATGAAATAACGTCATATGGTATAACGTAATAACGTATTACGTTGTATGGTATAACGTTATAACGTATTGCGTTATATGGTATAACGTTATAAAGTATTAAGTTATATGGTATAACGTTATGACGTATTACGTTTTATGCTATAACGTTATAACGTATTACGTTATATGGTATAACGTCATATGGTATAACGTTATAACGTATTACGTTATATGGTATAACGTTATAACGTGTTACGTTATATGGTATAACGTCATATGGTATAACGTTATAACGTATTAAGTTATATGGAATAACGTCATATGGTATAACGTTATAACGTATTACGTTATATGGTATAACGGTATAACGTTATAACGTATTACGTTATATGGTATAACGTCATATGGTATAACGTTATAACGTATTACGTTAGATGGTATAACGTTATAACGTGTTACGTTATATGGTATATCGTCATATGGTATAACGTTATAACGTATTAAGTTATATGGAATAACGTCATATGGTATAACGTTATAACGTATTACGTTATATGGTATAACGGTATAACGTTATAACGTATTACGTTTTATGGTGTAACGTTATAACGTATTACGTTATATGATATAACGTTATAAAGTATTACGTTATATGGTATAACGTTATAACGTATTACGTTATATGGTATAACGTTATAACGTATTACGTTATATGGTATAACGTCATATGGTATAACGTTATAACGTATTACGTTATATGGTATAACGTTATAACGTGTTACGTTATATGGTATAACGTTATAACGTATTACGTTATATGGTATAACGTCATATGGTATAAAGTTATAACGTATTACGTTATATGGCATAACGTTATAACGTATTACGTTATATGTTATAACGTTGTAACGTATTACGTTATATGGTATAACGTTATAACGTATTACGTTATATGGTATAACGTTATAAAGTATTAAGTTATATGGTATAACGTTATGACGTATTACGTTTTATGCTATAATGTTATAACGTATTACGTTATATGGTATAACGTCATATGGTATAAAGTTATAACGTATTACATTCTATGGCATAACGTCATATGGTATAAAGTTATAACGTATTACGTTATATGGTATAACGTTATAACGTGTTACGTTATATGGTATAACGTTATAACGTATTACGTTATATGGTATAACGTTATAACGTATTACGTTATATGGTATAACGTTATAACGTATTACGTTATATGATATAACGTTATAAAGTATTACGTTATATGGTATAACGTTATAACGTATTACGTTATATGGTATAACGTTATAACGTATTACGTTATATGGTATAACGTCATATGGTATAACGTTATAACGTATTACGTTATATGGTATAACGTTATAACGTGTTACGTTATATGGTATAACGTTATAACGTATTACGTTATATGGTATAACGTCATATGGTATAAAGTTATAACGTATTACGTTATATGGCATAACGTTATAACGTATTACGTTATATGTTATAATGTTGTAACGTATTACGTTATATGGTATAACGTTATAACGTATTACGTTATATGGTATAACGTTATAACGTATTACGTTATATGGTGTAACGTTATAACGTATTACGTTATATGGTATAACGTCATATGGTATAAAGTTATAACGTATTACGTTATATGGCATAACGTTATAACGTATTACGTTATATGTTATAACGTTGTAACGTATTACGTTATATGGTATAACGTTATAACGTATTACGTTATATGGTGTAACGTTATAACGTATTACGTTATATGGTGTAACGTTATAACGTATTACGTTATATGGTATAACGTTATAACGTATTACGTTATATGGTATAACGTTATATGGCATAACGTTGTAACGTATTACGTTATATGGTATAACGTTATAACGTATTACGTTATATGGTATATCGTTATAACGTATTACGTTATGTGGTATAACGTTATAACGTATTACGTTATATGGTATAACGTTATAACGTATTACGTTATATGGTATAACATTATAACGTATTACGTTATGTGGTATATCGTCACATGGTATAACGTAATAACGTATTACGTTATATGGTATAACGTCATATGGTATAACGTTATAACGTATTACTTTATATGGTATAACGGTATAACGTATTACTTTATATGGTATAACGTCATATGGTATAACGTTATAACGTATTACGTTATATGGTATAACGTTATAACGTATTACGTTATATGGCTTAACGTTATAACGTATTACGTTATGTGGTATATCGTCATATGGTATAACGTAATAACGTATTACGTTATATGGTATAACGTTATATGGTATAACGATATAACGTATTACGTTATATGGTATAACGTCATATGGTATAACGTAATAACGTATTACGTTATATGGTATAACGTAATAACGTATTACGTTATATGGTATAACGTTATAACGTATTACGTTATATGGTATAACGTTATAAAGTATTAAGTTATATGGTATAACGTTATGACGTATTACGTTTTATGCTATAACGTTATAACGTATTACGTTATATGGTATAACGTCATATGTTATAACGTTATAACGTATTACGTTATATGGTATAACGTCATATGGTATAACGTTATAACGTATTACGTTATATGGTATAACGTTATAACGTGTTACGTTATATGGTATAACGTTATAACGTATTACGTTATATGGTATAACGTCATATGGTATAAAGTTATAACGTATTACGTTATATGGCATAACGTCATATGGTATAACGTTATAACGTATTACGTTATATGGTATAACGGTATAACGTTATAACGTATTACGTTATATGGTATAACGTCATATGGTATAACGTTATAACGTATTACGTTAGATGGTATAACGTTATAACGTGTTACGTTATATGGTATAACGGTATAACGTTATAACGTATTACGTTATATGGTATAACGTCATATGGTATAACGTTATAACGTATTACGTTAGATGGTATAACGTTATAACGTGTTACGTTATATGGTATATCGTCATATGGTATAACGTTATAACGTATTAAGTTATATGGAATAACGTCATATGGTATAACGTTATAACGTATTACGTTATATGGTATAACGGTATAACGTTATAACGTATTACGTTATATGGTATAACGTTATAACGTATTACGTTATATGATATAACGTTATAAAGTATTACGTTATATGGTATAACGTTATAACGTATTACGTTATATGGTATAACGTTATAACGTATTACGTTATATGGTATAACGTCATATGGTATAACGTTATAACGTATTACGTTATATGGTATAACGTTATAACGTGTTACGTTATATGGTATAACGTTATAACGTATTACGTTATATGGTATAACGTCATATGGTATAACGTTATAACGTATTACGTTATGTGGTATATCGTCACATGGTATAACGTAATAACGTATTACGTTATATGGTATAACGTCATATGGTATAACGTTATAACGTATTACGTTATATGGTATAACGGTATAACGTATTACTTTATATGGTATAACGTCATATGGTATAACGTTATAACGTATTACGTTATATGGTATAACGTTATAACGTATTACGTTATATGGCATAACGTTATAACGTATTACGTTATGTGGTATATCGTCATATGGTATAACGTAATAACGTATTACGTTATATGGTATAACGTTATATGGTATAACGTTATAACGTATTACGTTATATGGTATAACGATATAACGTATTACGTTATATGAAATAACGTCATATGGTATAACGTAATAACGTATTACGTTGTATGGTATAACGTTATAACGTATTGCGTTATATGGTATAACGTTATAAAGTATTAAGTTATATGGTATAACGTTATGACGTATTACGTTTTATGCTATAACGTTATAACGTATTACGTTATATGGTATAACGTCATATGGTATAACGTTATAACGTATTACGTTATATGGTATAACGTTATAACGTGTTACGTTATATGGTATATCGTCATATGGTATAACGTTATAACGTATTAAGTTATATGGAATAACGTCATATGGTATAACGTTATAACGTATTACGTTATATGGTATAACGGTATAACGTTATAACGTATTACGTTATATGGTATAACGTTATAACGTATTACGTTATATGATATAACGTTATAACGTGTTACGTTATATGGTATAACGTTATAACGTATTACGTTATATGGTATAACGTTATGACGTATTACGTTTTATGCTATAATGTTATAACGTATTACGTTATATGGTATAACGTCATATGGTATAAAGTTATAACGTATTACGTTCTATGGCATAACGTCATATGGTATAAAGTTATAACGTATTACGTTATATGGTATAACGTTATAACGTGTTACGTTATATGGTATAACGTTATAACGTATTACGTTATATGGTATAACGTTATAACGTATTACGTTATATGGTATAACGTTATAACGTATTACGTTATATGATATAACGTTATAAAGTATTACGTTATATGGTATAACGTTATAACGTATTACGTTATATGGTATAACGTTATAACGTATTACGTTATATGGTATAACGTCATATGGTATAACGTTATAACGTATTACGTTATATGGTATAACGTTATAACGTGTTACGTTATATGGTATAACGTTATAACGTATTACGTTATATGGTATAACGTCATATGGTATAAAGTTATAACGTATTACGTTATATGGCATAACGTTATAACGTATTACGTTATATGTTATAACGTTGTAACGTATTACGTTATATGGTATAACGTTATAACGTATTACGTTATATGGTATAACGTTATAACGTATTACGTTATATGGTGTAACGTTATAACGTATTACGTTATATGGTATAACGTCATATGGTATAAAGTTATAACGTATTACGTTATATGGCATAACGTTATAACGTATTACGTTATATGTTATAACGTTGTAACGTATTACGTTATATGGTATAACGTTATAACGTATTACGTTATATGGTGTAACGTTATAACGTATTACGTTATATGGTGTAACGTTATAACGTATTACGTTATATGGTATAACGTTATAACGTATTACGTTATATGGTATAACGTTATATGGCATAACGTTGTAACGTATTACGTTATATGGTATAACGTTATAACGTATTACGTTATATGGTATATCGTTATAACGTATTACGTTATGTGGTATAACGTTATAACGTATTACGTTATATGGTATAACGTTATAACGTATTACGTTATATGGTATAACATTATAACGTATTACGTTATGTGGTATATCGTCACATGGTATAACGTAATAACGTATTACGTTATATGGTATAACGTCATATGGTATAACGTTATAACGTATTACTTTATATGGTATAACGGTATAACGTATTACTTTATATGGTATAACGTCATATGGTATAACGTTATAACGTATTACGTTATATGGTATAACGTTATAACGTATTACGTTATATGGCTTAACGTTATAACGTATTACGTTATGTGGTATATCGTCATATGGTATAACGTAATAACGTATTACGTTATATGGTATAACGTTATATGGTATAACGATATAACGTATTACGTTATATGGTATAACGTCATATGGTATAACGTAATAACGTATTACGTTATATGGTATAACGTAATAACGTATTACGTTATATGGTATAACGTTATAACGTATTACGTTATATGGTATAACGTTATAAAGTATTAAGTTATATGGTATAACGTTATGACGTATTACGTTTTATGCTATAACGTTATAACGTATTACGTTATATGGTATAACGTCATATGTTATAACGTTATAACGTATTACGTTATATGGTATAACGTCATATGGTATAACGTTATAACGTATTACGTTATATGGTATAACGTTATAACGTGTTACGTTATATGGTATAACGTTATAACGTATTACGTTATATGGTATAACGTCATATGGTATAAAGTTATAACGTATTACGTTATATGGCATAACGTCATATGGTATAACGTTATAACGTATTACGTTATATGGTATAACGGTATAACGTTATAACGTATTACGTTATATGGTATAACGTCATATGGTATAACGTTATAACGTATTACGTTAGATGGTATAACGTTATAACGTGTTACGTTATATGGTATAACGGTATAACGTTATAACGTATTACGTTATATGGTATAACGTCATATGGTATAACGTTATAACGTATTACGTTAGATGGTATAACGTTATAACGTGTTACGTTATATGGTATATCGTCATATGGTATAACGTTATAACGTATTAAGTTATATGGAATAACGTCATATGGTATAACGTTATAACGTATTACGTTATATGGTATAACGGTATAACGTTATAACGTATTACGTTATATGGTATAACGTTATAACGTATTACGTTATATGATATAACGTTATAAAGTATTACGTTATATGGTATAACGTTATAACGTATTACGTTATATGGTATAACGTTATAACGTATTACGTTATATGGTATAACGTCATATGGTATAACGTTATAACGTATTACGTTATATGGTATAACGTTATAACGTGTTACGTTATATGGTATAACGTTATAACGTATTACGTTATATGGTATAACGTCATATGGTATAACGTTATAACGTATTACGTTATGTGGTATATCTTCACATGGTATAACGTAATAACGTATTACGTTATATGGTATAACGTCATATGGTATAACGTTATAACGTATTACGTTATATGGTATAACGGTATAACGTATTACTTTATATGGTATAACGTCATATGGTATAACGTTATAACGTATTACGTTATATGGTATAACGTTATAACGTATTACGTTATATGGCATAACGTTATAACGTATTACGTTATGTGGTATATCGTCATATGGTATAACGTAATAACGTATTACGTTATATGGTATAACGTTATATGGTATAACGTTATAACGTATTACGTTATATGGTATAACGATATAACGTATTACGTTATATGAAATAACGTCATATGGTATAACGTAATAACGTATTACGTTGTATGGTATAACGTTATAACGTATTGCGTTATATGGTATAACGTTATAAAGTATTAAGTTATATGGTATAACGTTATGACGTATTACGTTTTATGCTATAACGTTATAACGTATTACGTTATATGGTATAACGTCATATGGTATAACGTTATAACGTATTACGTTATATGGTATAACGTTATAACGTGTTACGTTATATGGTATAACGTCATATGGTATAACGTTATAACGTATTAAGTTATATGGAATAACGTCATATGGTATAACGTTATAACGTATTACGTTATATGGTATAACGGTATAACGTTATAACGTATTACGTTATATGGTATAACGTCATATGGTATAACGTTATAACGTATTACGTTAGATGGTATAACGTTATAACGTGTTACGTTATATGGTATATCGTCATATGGTATAACGTTATAACGTATTAAGTTATATGGAATAACGTCATATGGTATAACGTTATAACGTATTACGTTATATGGTATAACGGTATAACGTTATAACGTATTACGTTATATGGTATAACGTTATAACGTATTACGTTATATGATATAACGTTATAAAGTATTACGTTATATGGTATAACGTTATAACGTATTACGTTATATGGTATAACGTTATAACGTATTACGTTATATGGTATAACGTCATATGGTATAACGTTATAACGTATTACGTTATATGGTATAACGTTATAACGTGTTACGTTATATGGTATAACGTTATAACGTATTACGTTATATGGTATAACGTCATATGGTATAAAGTTATAACGTATTACGTTATATGGCATAACGTTATAACGTATTACGTTATATGTTATAACGTTGTAACGTATTACGTTATATGGTATAACGTTATAACGTATTACGTTATATGGTATAACGTTATAAAGTATTAAGTTATATGGTATAACGTTATGACGTATTACGTTTTATGCTATAATGTTATAACGTATTACGTTATATGGTATAACGTCATATGGTATAAAGTTATAACGTATTACGTTCTATGGCATAACGTCATATGGTATAAAGTTATAACGTATTACGTTATATGGTATAACGTTATAACGTGTTACGTTATATGGTATAACGTTATAACGTATTACGTTATATGGTATAACGTTATAACGTATTACGTTATATGGTATAACGTTATAACGTATTACGTTATATGATATAACGTTATAAAGTATTACGTTATATGGTATAACGTTATAACGTATTACGTTATATGGTATAACGTTATAACGTATTACGTTATATGGTATAACGTCATATGGTATAACGTTATAACGTATTACGTTATATGGTATAACGTTATAACGTGTTACGTTATATGGTATAACGTTATAACGTATTACGTTATATGGTATAACGTCATATGGTATAAAGTTATAACGTATTACGTTATATGGCATAACGTTATAACGTATTACGTTATATGTTATAACGTTGTAACGTATTACGTTATATGGTATAACGTTATAACGTATTACGTTATATGGTATAACGTTATAACGTATTACGTTATATGGTGTAACGTTATAACGTATTACGTTATATGGTATAACGTCATATGGTATAAAGTTATAACGTATTACGTTATATGGCATAACGTTATAACGTATTACGTTATATGTTATAACGTTGTAACGTATTACGTTATATGGTATAACGTTATAACGTATTACGTTATATGGTGTAACGTTATAACGTATTACGTTATATGGTGTAACGTTATAACGTATTACGTTATATGGTATAACGTTATAACGTATTACGTTATATGGTATAACGTTATATGGCATAACGTTGTAACGTATTACGTTATATGGTATAACGTTATAACGTATTACGTTATATGGTATATCGTTATAACGTATTACGTTATGTGGTATAACGTTATAACGTATTACGTTATATGGTATAACGTTATAACGTATTACGTTATATGGTATAACATTATAACGTATTACGTTATGTGGTATATCGTCACATGGTATAACGTAATAACGTATTACGTTATATGGTATAACGTCATATGGTATAACGTTATAACGTATTACTTTATATGGTATAACGGTATAACGTATTACTTTATATGGTATAACGTCATATGGTATAACGTTATAACGTATTACGTTATATGGTATAACGTTATAACGTATTACGTTATATGGCTTAACGTTATAACGTATTACGTTATGTGGTATATCGTCATATGGTATAACGTAATAACGTATTACGTTATATGGTATAACGTTATATGGTATAACGATATAACGTATTACGTTATATGGTATAACGTCATATGGTATAACGTAATAACGTATTACGTTATATGGTATAACGTAATAACGTATTACGTTATATGGTATAACGTTATAACGTATTACGTTATATGGTATAACGTTATAAAGTATTAAGTTATATGGTATAACGTTATGACGTATTACGTTTTATGCTATAACGTTATAACGTATTACGTTATATGGTATAACGTCATATGTTATAACGTTATAACGTATTACGTTATATGGTATAACGTCATATGGTATAACGTTATAACGTATTACGTTATATGGTATAACGTTATAACGTGTTACGTTATATGGTATAACGTTATAACGTATTACGTTATATGGTATAACGTCATATGGTATAAAGTTATAACGTATTACGTTATATGGCATAACGTTATAACGTATTACGTTATATGTTATAACGTTGTAACGTACTACGTTATATGGTATAACGCTATAACGTATTACGTTATATGGTATAACGTTATAAAGTATTAAGTTATATGGTATAACGTTATGACGTATTACGTTTTATGCTATAATGTTATAACGTATTAGGTTATATGGTATAACGTCATATGGTATAAAGTTATAACGTATTACGTTCTATGGCATAACGTCATATGGTATAAAGTTATAACGTATTACGTTATATGGTATAACGTTATAACGTGTTACGTTATATGGTATAACGTTATAACGTATTACGTTATATGGTATAACGTTATAACGTATTACGTTATATGGTATAACGTTATAACGTATTACGTTATATGATATAACGTTATAAAGTATTACGTTATATGGTATAACGTTATAACGTATTACGTTATATGGTATAACGTTATAACGTATTACGTTATATGGTATAACGTCATATGGTATAACGTTATAACGTATTACGTTATATGGTATAACGTTATAACGTGTTACGTTATATGGTATAACGTTATAACGTATTACGTTATATGGTATAACGTCATATGGTATAAAGTTATAACGTATTACGTTATATGGCATGACGTTATAACGTATTA
The DNA here is from genome assembly GCF_024542735.1 of Bombus huntii. Classification (NCBI taxonomy): domain Eukaryota; kingdom Metazoa; phylum Arthropoda; class Insecta; order Hymenoptera; family Apidae; genus Bombus; species Bombus huntii. Next base: position 422,547 of record NW_026099317.1, on the reverse strand, counting down.
CGTTATATGTTATAACGTTGTAACGTATTACGTTATATGGTATAACGTTATAACGTATTACGTTATATGGTATAACGTTATAACGTATTACGTTATATGGTGTAACGTTATAACGTATTACGTTATATGGTATAACGTCATATGGTATAAAGTTATAACGTATTACGTTATATGGCATAACGTTATAACGTATTACGTTATATGTTATAACGTTGTAACGTATTACGTTATATGGTATAACGTTATAACGTATTACGTTATATGGTGTAACGTTATAACGTATTACGTTATATGGTGTAACGTTATAACGTATTACGTTATATGGTATAACGTTATAACGTATTACGTTATATGGTATAACGTTATATGGCATAACGTTGTAACGTATTACGTTATATGGTATAACGTTATAACGTATTACGTTATATGGTATATCGTTATAACGTATTACGTTATGTGGTATAACGTTATAACGTATTACGTTATATGGTATAACGTTATAACGTATTACGTTATATGGTATAACATTATAACGTATTACGTTATGTGGTATATCGTCACATGGTATAACGTAATAACGTATTACGTTATATGGTATAACGTCATATGGTATAACGTTATAACGTATTACTTTATATGGTATAACGGTATAACGTATTACTTTATATGGTATAACGTCATATGGTATAACGTTATAACGTATTACGTTATATGGTATAACGTTATAACGTATTACGTTATATGGCTTAACGTTATAACGTATTACGTTATGTGGTATATCGTCATATGGTATAACGTAATAACGTATTACGTTATATGGTATAACGTTATATGGTATAACGATATAACGTATTACGTTATATGGTATAACGTCATATGGTATAACGTAATAACGTATTACGTTATATGGTATAACGTAATAACGTATTACGTTATATGGTATAACGTTATAACGTATTACGTTATATGGTATAACGTTATAAAGTATTAAGTTATATGGTATAACGTTATGACGTATTACGTTTTATGCTATAACGTTATAACGTATTACGTTATATGGTATAACGTCATATGGTATAACGTTATAACGTATTACGTTATATGGTATAACGTTATAACGTGTTACGTTATATGGTATAACGTCATATGGTATAACGTTATAACGTATTAAGTTATATCGAATAACGTCATATGGTATAACGTTATAACGTATTACGTTATATGGAATAACGGTATAACGTTATAACGTATTACGTTATATGGTATAACGTCATATGGTATAACGTTATAACGTATTACGTTAGATGGTATAACGTTATAACGTGTTACGTTATATGGTATAACGTCATATGGTATAACGTTATAACGTATTAAGTTATATGGAATAACGTCATATGGTATAACGTTATAACGTATTACGTTATATGGTATAACGGTATAACGTTATAAAGTATTACGTTATACGGTATAACGTCATATGGTATAACGTAATAACGTATTACGTTATATGGTATAACGTTATAACGTATTACGTTATATGGTACAACGTTATAAAGTATTAAGTTATATGGTATAACGTTATGACGTATTACGTTTTATGCTATAACGTTATAACGTATTACGTTATATGGTATAACGTAATAACGTATTACGTTATATGGTATAACGTTATAACGTATTACGTTATATGGTATAACGTTATAAAGTATTAAGTTATATGGTATAACGTTATGACGTATTACGTTTTATGCTATAACGTTATAACGTATTACGTTATATGGTATAACGTCATATGGTATAACGTCATATGGTATAACGTTATAACGTATTACGTTATATGGTATAACGTTATAACGTGTTACGTTATATGGTATAACGTCATATGGTATAACGTTATAACGTATTAAGTAATATCGAATAACGTCATATGGTATAACGTTATAACGTATTACGTTATATGGTATAACGGTATAACGTTATAACGTATTACGTTATATGGTATAACGTCATATGGTATAACGTTATAACGTATTACGTTAGATGGTATAACGTTATAACGTATTACGTTATATGGTATAACGTTATAACGTATTACGTTATATGGTATAACGTTATATGGCATAACGTTGTAACGTATTACGTTATATGGTATAACGTTATAACGTATTACGTTATATGGTATATCGTTATAACGTATTACGTTATGTGGTATAACGTTATAACGTATTACGTTATATGGTATAACGTTATAACGTATTACGTTATATGGTATAACATTATAACGTATTACGTTATGTGGTATATCGTCACATGGTATAACGTAATAACGTATTACGTTATATGGTATAACGTCATATGGTATAACGTTATAACGTATTACTTTATATGGTATAACGGTATAACGTATTACTTTATATGGTATAACGTCATATGGTATAACGTTATAACGTATTACGTTATATGGTATAACGTTATAACGTATTACGTTATATGGCTTAACGTTATAACGTATTACGTTATGTGGTATATCGTCATATGGTATAACGTAATAACGTATTACGTTATATGGTATAACGTTATATGGTATAACGATATAACGTATTACGTTATATGGTATAACGTCATATGGTATAACGTAATAACGTATTACGTTATATGGTATAACGTAATAACGTATTACGTTATATGGTATAACGTTATAACGTATTACGTTATATGGTATAACGTTATAAAGTATTAAGTTATATGGTATAACGTTATGACGTATTACGTTTTATGCTATAACGTTATAACGTATTACGTTATATGGTATAACGTCATATGTTATAACGTTATAACGTATTACGTTATATGGTATAACGTCATATGGTATAACGTTATAACGTATTACGTTATATGGTATAACGTTATAACGTGTTACGTTATATGGTATAACGTTATAACGTATTACGTTATATGGTATAACGTCATATGGTATAAAGTTATAACGTATTACGTTATATGGCATAACGTTATAACGTATTACGTTATATGTTATAACGTTGTAACGTATTACGTTATATGGTATAACGCTATAACGTATTACGTTATATGGTATAACGTTATAAAGTATTAAGTTATATGGTATAACGTTATGACGTATTACGTTTTATGCTATAATGTTATAACGTATTAGGTTATATGGTATAACGTCATATGGTATAAAGTTATAACGTATTACGTTCTATGGCATAACGTCATATGGTATAAAGTTATAACGTATTACGTTATATGGTATAACGTTATAACGTGTTACGTTATATGGTATAACGTTATAACGTATTACGTTATATGGTATAACGTTATAACGTATTACGTTATATGGTATAACGTTATAACGTATTACGTTATATGATATAACGTTATAAAGTATTACGTTATATGGTATAACGTTATAACGTATTACGTTATATGGTATAACGTTATAACGTATTACGTTATATGGTATAACGTCATATGGTATAACGTTATAACGTATTACGTTATATGGTATAACGTTATAACGTGTTACGTTATATGGTATAACGTTATAACGTATTACGTTATATGGTATAACGTCATATGGTATAAAGTTATAACGTATTACGTTATATGGCATAACGTTATAACGTATTACGTTATATGTTATAACGTTGTAACGTATTACGTTATATGGTATAACGTTATAACGTATTACGTTATATGGTATAACGTTATAACGTATTACGTTATATGGTGTAACGTTATAACGTATTACGTTATATGGTATAACGTCATATGGTATAAAGTTATAACGTATTACGTTATATGGCATAACGTTATAACGTATTACGTTATATGTTATAACGTTGTAACGTATTACGTTATATGGTATAACGTTATAACGTATTACGTTATATGGTGTAACGTTATAACGTATTACGTTATATGGTGTAACGTTATAACGTATTACGTTATATGGTATAACGTTATAACGTATTACGTTATATGGTATAACGTTATATGGCATAACGTTGTAACGTATTACGTTATATGGTATAACGTTATAACGTATTACGTTATATGGTATATCGTTATAACGTATTACGTTATGTGGTATAACGTTATAACGTATTACGTTATATGGTATAACGTTATAACGTATTACGTTATATGGTATAACATTATAACGTATTACGTTATGTGGTATATCGTCACATGGTATAACGTAATAACGTATTACGTTATATGGTATAACGTCATATGGTATAACGTTATAACGTATTACTTTATATGGTATAACGGTATAACGTATTACTTTATATGGTATAACGTCATATGGTATAACGTTATAACGTATTACGTTATATGGTATAACGTTATAACGTATTACGTTATATGGCTTAACGTTATAACGTATTACGTTATGTGGTATATCGTCATATGGTATAACGTAATAACGTATTACGTTATATGGTATAACGTTATATGGTATAACGATATAACGTATTACGTTATATGGTATAACGTCATATGGTATAACGTAATAACGTATTACGTTATATGGTATAACGTAATAACGTATTACGTTATATGGTATAACGTTATAACGTATTACGTTATATGGTATAACGTTATAAAGTATTAAGTTATATGGTATAACGTTATGACGTATTACGTTTTATGCTATAACGTTATAACGTATTACGTTATATGGTATAACGTCATATGGTATAACGTTATAACGTATTACGTTATATGGTATAACGTTATAACGTGTTACGTTATATGGTATAACGTCATATGGTATAACGTTATAACGTATTAAGTTATATCGAATAACGAAATATGGTATAACGTTATAACGTATTACGTTATATGGAATAACGGTATAACGTTATAACGTATTACGTTATATGGTATAACGTCATATGGTATAACGTTATAACGTATTACGTTAGATGGTATAACGTTATAACGTGTTACGTTATATGGTATAACGTCATATGGTATAACGTTATAACGTATTAAGTTATATGGAATAACGTCATATGGTATAACGTTATAACGTATTACGTTATATGGTATAACGGTATAACGTTATAAAGTATTACGTTATACGGTATAACGTCATATGGTATAACGTAATAACGTATTACGTTATATGGTATAACGTTATAACGTATTACGTTATATGGTACAACGTTATAAAGTATTAAGTTATATGGTATAACGTTATGACGTATTACGTTTTATGCTATAACGTTATAACGTATTACGTTATATGGTATAACGTAATAACGTATTACGTTATATGGTATAACGTTATAACGTATTACGTTATATGGTATAACGTTATAAAGTATTAAGTTATATGGTATAACGTTATGACGTATTACGTTTTATGCTATAACGTTATAACGTATTACGTTATATGGTATAACGTCATATGGTATAACGTCATATGGTATAACGTTATAACGTATTACGTTATATGGTATAACGTTATAACGTGTTACGTTATATGGTATAACGTCATATGGTATAACGTTATAACGTATTAAGTAATATCGAATAACGTCATATGGTATAACGTTATAACGTATTACGTTATATGGTATAACGGTATAACGTTATAACGTATTACGTTATATGGTATAACGTCATATGGTATAACGTTATAACGTATTACGTTAGATGGTATAACGTTATAACGTATTACGTTATATGGTATAACGTTATAACGTATTACGTTATATGGTATAACGGTATAACGTATTACGTTATATGGGTTAACGTTATAACGTATTACGTTATATGGTATAACGTTATAACGTATTACGTTATGTGGTATATCGTCACATGGTATAACGTAATAACGTATTACGTTATATGGTATAACGTCATATGGTATAAAGCTATAACGTATTACGTTATATGGTATAACGTAATAACGTATTACGTTATATGGTATAACGTTATAACGTATTACGTTATATGGTATAACGTTATATGGCATAACGTTGTAACGTATTACGTTATATGGTATAACGTTATAACGTATTACGTTATATGGTATATCGTTATAACGTATTACGTTATGTGGTATAACGTTATAACGTATTACGTTATATGGTATATCGTTATAACGTATTACGTTATGTGGTATAACGTTATAACGTATTACGTTATATGGTATAACGTTATAACGTATTACGTTATATGGTATAACATTATAACGTATTACGTTATGTGGTATATCGTCACATGGTATAACGTAATAACGTATTACGTTATATGGTATAACGTCATATGGTATAACGTTATAACGTATTACGTTATGTGGTATATCGTCACATGGTATAACGTAATAACGTATTACGTTATATGGTATAACGTCATATGGTATAACGTTATAACGTATTACGTTATATGGTATAACGGTATAACGTATTACTTTATATGGTATAACGTCATATGGTATAACGTTATAACGTATTACGTTATATGGTATAACGTTATATGGTATAACGATATAACGTATTACGTTATATGGTATAACGTCATATGGTATAACGTAATAACGTATTACGTTATATGGTATAACGTAATAACGTATTACGTTATATGGTATAACGTTATAACGTATTACGTTATATGGTATAACGTTATAAAGTATTAAGTTATATGGTATAACGTTATGACGTATTACGTTTTATGCTATAACGTTATAACGTATTACGTTATATGGTATAACGTCATATGGTATAACGTTATAACGTATTACGTTATATGGTATAACGTTATAACGTGTTACGTTATATGGTATAACGTCATATGGTATAACGTTATAACGTATTAAGTTATATCGAATAACGTCATATGGTATAACGTTATAACGTATTACGTTATATGGTATAACGGTATAACGTTATAAAGTATTACGTTATATGGTATAACGTCATATGGTATAACGTAATAACGTATTACGTTATATGGTATAACGTTATAACGTATTACGTTATATGGTATAACGTTATAAAGTATTAAGTTATATGGTATAACGTTATGACGTATTACGTTTTATGCTATAACGTTATAACGTATTACGTTATATGGTATAACGTTATAACGTATTACGTTATATGCTATAACGTTATAACGTATTAAGTTACATGGTATAACGTTATGACGTATTACGTTATATGGTATAACGTTAGAACGTATTACGTTATATGGTATAACGTTATAACCTATTACCTTATATGGTATAACGTCATATGGTATAATGTTATAACGTATTACGTTATATGGTATAACGTAATATGGTATAACGTTATAACGTATTACATTATATGTTATAACGTCATATGGTATAAAGTTATAACGTATTACGTTGTATGGTATAACGTTATAACGTATTACGTTATATGTTATAACGTTATAACGTATTACGTTATATGGTATAACGTTATAAAGTATTAAGTTATATGGTATAACGTTATGACGTATTACGTTTTATGCTATAACGTTATAACGTATTACGTTATATGGTATAACGTCATATGGTATAAAGTTATAACGTATTACGTTATATGGCATAACGTTATAACGTATTACGTTATATGTTATAACGTTGTAACGTATTACGTTATATGGTATTACGTTATATGGTATAACGTCATATGGTATAACGTAATAACGTATTACGTTATATGGTGTAACGTTATAACGTATTACGTTATATGGTATAACGTCATATGGTATAAAGTTATAACGTATTACGTTATATGGCATAACGTCATAACGTATTTCGTTATATGTTATAACGTTGTAACGTATTACGTTATATGGTATATCGTCATATGGTATAACGTAATAACGTATTACGTTATATGGTATAACGTTATATGGTATAACGTTATATGGTATAACGTTATAACGTATTACGTTATATGGTATAACGATATAACGTATTACGTTATATGGTATAACGTCATATGGTATAACGTAATAACGTATTACGTTATATGGTATAACGTTATAACGTATTACGTTATATGGTATAACGTTATAAAGTATTAAGTTATATGGTATAACGTTATAAAGTATTACGTTATATGGTATAACGTAATAACGTATTACGTTATATGGTATAACGTCATATGGTATAACGTTTTAACGTATTACGTTATATGGTACAACGTAATAACGTATTACGTTATATGGTATAACGTCATATGGTATAACGTTATAACGTATTACGTTATATGGTATAACGTTATAACGTATTACGTTATATGGTATAACGGTATAACGTATTACGTTATATGGTTTAACGTTATAACGTATTACGTTATATGGTATAACGTTATAACGTATTACGTTATGTGGTATATCGTCACATGGTATAACGTAATAACGTATTACGTTATATGGTATAACGTCATATGGTATAAAGCTATAACGTATTACGTTATATGGTATAACGTAATAACGTATTACGTTATATGGTATAACGTAATAACGTATTACGTTATATGGTATAACGCCATATGGTATAACGTTATAACGTATTAAGTTATATGGTATAACGGTATAACGTTATAACGTATTACGTTATATGGTGTAACGTTATAACGTATTACGTTATATGGTATAAAGTCATATGGTATAACGGTATAACGTATTACGTTATATGGTTTAACGTTACAACGTATTACGTTATATGGTATAACGTTATAACGTATTACGTTATGTGGTATATCGTCGCATGGTATAACGTAATAACGTATTACGTTATATGGTATAACGTCATATGGTATAAAGCTATAATGTATTACGTTATATGGTATAACGTAATAACGTATTACGTTATATGGTATAACGTCATATGGTATAACGTTATAACGTATTACGTTATATGGTATAACGTTATAACGTATTACGTTATATGGTGTAACGTTATAACGTATTACGTTATATGTTATAACGTTTTAACGTATTACGTTATATGGTATAACGTTATAACGTATTACGTTATATGGTATAACGTTATAACGTATTAAGTTATATGGTATAACGTTATGACTTATTACGTTATATGGTATAACGTTAGAACGTATTACGTTATATGGTATAACGTTATAACCTATTACCTTATATGGTATAACGTCATATGGTATAATGTTATAACGTATTACGTTATATGGTTTAACGTAATATGGTATAACGTTATAACGTATTACATTATATGTTATAACGTCATATGGTATAAAGTTATAACGTATTACGTTGTATGGTATAACGTTATAACGTATTACGTTATATGTTATAACGTTATAACGTATTACGTTATATGGTATAACGTTATAAGGTATTAAGTTATATGGTATAACGTTATGACGTATTACGTTTTATGCTATAACGTTATAACGTATTACGTTATATGGTATAACGTCATATGGTATAAAGTTATAACGTATTACGTTATATGGCATAACGTTATAACGTATTACGTTATATGTTATAACGTTGTAACGTATTACGTTATATGGTATAACGTTATAACGTATTACGTTATATGGTATAACGTTATAACGTATTACGTTATATGGTATATCGTTATAACGTATTACGTTATGTGGTATAACGTTATAACGTATTACGTTATATGGTATAACGTTATAACGTATTACGTTATATGGTAAAACATTATAACGTATTACGTTATGTGGTATATCGTCATATGGTATAAAGTTATAACGTATTACGTTGTATGGTATAACGTAATAACGTATTACGTTATATGGTATAACGTCATATGGTATAACGTTATAACGTATTACGTTATGTGGTATATCGTCACATGGTATAACGTAATAACGTATTACGTTATATGGTATAACGTCATATGGTATAACGTTATAACGTATTACGTTATATGGTATAACGGTATAACGTATTACTTTATATGGTATAACGTCATATGGTATAACGTTATAACGTATTACGTTATATGGTATAACGTTATAACGTATTACGTTATATGGCATAACGTTATAACGTATTACGTTATGTGGTATATCGTCATATGGTATAACGTAATAACGTATTAAGTTATATGGTATAACGTTATGACGTATTACGTTTTATGCTATAACGTTATAACGTATTACGTTATATGGTATAACGTCATATGGTATAACGTTATAACGTATTACGTTATATGGTATAACGGTATAACGTTATAACGTATTACGTTATATGGTATAACGTCATATGGTATAACGTTATAACGTATTACGTTAGATGGTATAACGTTATAACGTATTAAGTTATATGGAATAACGTCATATGGTATAACGTTATAACGTATTGCGTTATATGGTATAACGGTATAACGTTATAACGTATTAAGTTATATGGAATAACGTCATATGGTATAACGTTATAACGTATTACGTTATATGGTATAACGGTATAACGTTATAACGTATTACGTTATGTGGTATATCGTTATATGGTATAACGTAATAACGTATTACGTTATATGGTATAACGTCTTATGGTATAACGTTATAAAGTATTACGTTATATGGTATAACGTCATATGGTATAACGTTATAACGTATTACGTTATATGGTATAACGTTATAACGTATTACGTTATATGGTATAACGTTATAACGTATTACGTTATATGATATAACGTTATAAAGTATTACGTTATATGGTATAACGTTATAACGTATTACGTTATATGGTATAACGTTATAACGTATTACGTTATATGGTATAACGTCATATGGTATAACGTTATAACGTATTACGTTATATGGTATAACGTTATAACGTGTTACGTTATATGGTATAACGTTATAACGTATTACGTTATATGGTATAACGTCATATGGTATAAAGTTATAACGTATTACGTTATATGGCATAACGATATAACGTATTACGTTATATGTTATAACGTGGTAACGTATTACGTTATATGGTATAACGTTATAACGTATTACGTTATATGGTATAACGTTATAAAGTATTAAGTTATATGGTATAACGTTATGACGTATTACGTTTTATGCTATAACGTTATAACGTATTACGTTATATGGTATAACGTCATATGGTATAAAGTTATAACGTATTACGTTATATGGCATAACGTTATAACGTATTACGTTATATGTTATAACGTTGTAACGTATTACGTTATATGGTATAACGTTATAACGTATTACGTTATATGGTATAACGTTATAACGTATTACGTTATATGGTGTAACGTTATAACGTATTACGTTATATGGTATAACGTTATAACGTATTACGTTATATGGTATAACGTTATATGGCATAACGTTGTAACGTATTACGTTATATGGTATAACGTTATAACGTATTACGTTATATGGTATATCGTTATAACATATTACGTTATGTGGTATAACGTTATAACGTATTACGTTATATGGTATAACGTTATAACGTATTACGTTATATGGTATAACATTATAACGTATTACGTTATGTGGTATATCGTCACATGGTATAACGTAATAACGTATTACGTTATATGGTATAACGTCATATGGTATAACGTTATAACGTATTACGTTATGTGGTATATCGTCACATGGTATAACGTAATAACGTATTACGTTATATGGTATAACGTCATATGGTATAACGTTATAACGTATTACGTTATATGGTATAACGGTATAACTTATTACTTTATATGGTATAACGTCATATGGTATAACGTTATAACGTATTACGTTATATGGTATAACGTTATAACGTATTACGTTATATGGCATAACGTTATAACGTATTACGTTATGTGGTATATCGTCATATGGTATAACGTAATAACGTATTACGTTATATGGTATAACGTTATATGGTATAACGATATAACGTATTACGTTATATGGTATAACGTCATATGGTATAACGTAATAACGTATTACGTTATATGGTACAACGTAATAACGTATTACGTTATATGGTATAACGTTATAACGTATTACGTTATATGGTATAACGTTATAAAGTATTAAGTTATATGGTATAACGTTATGACGTATTACGTTTTATGCTATAACGTTATAACGTATTACGTTATATGGTATAACGTCATATGGTATAACGTTATAACGTATTACGTTATATGGTATAACGTTATAACGTGTTACGTTATATGGTATAACGTCATATGGTATAACGTTATAACGTATTAAGTTATATGGAATAACGTCATATGGTATAACGTTATAACGTATTACGTTATATGGTATAACGGTATAACGTTATAACGTATTACGTTATATGGTATAACGTAATAACGTATTACGTTATATGGTATAACGTCATATGGTATAACGTTATAACGTATTACGTTAGATGGTATAACGTTATAACGTGTTACGTTATATGGTATAACGTCATATGGTATAACGTTATAACGTATTAAGTTATATGGAATAACGTCATATGGTATAACGTTATAACGTATTACGTTATATGGTATTGCGTCATATGGTATAACGTTATAACGTATTAAGTTATATGGTATAACGTTATGACGTATTACGTTATATGGTATAACGTTAGAACGTATTACGTTATATGGTATAACGTTATAACCTATTACCTTATATGGTATAACGTCATATGGTATAATGTTATAACGTATTACGTTATATGGTATAACGTAATATGGTATAACGTTATAACGTATTACGTTATATGTTATAACGTCATATGGTATAAAGTTATAACGTATTACGTTGTATGGTATAACGTTATAACGTATTACGTTATATGGTATAACGTTATAAAGTATTAAGTTATATGGTATAACGTTATGACGTATTTCGTTTTATGCTATAACGTTATAACGTATTACGTTATATGGTATAACGTCATATGGTATAAAGTTATAACGTATTACGTTATATGGCATAACGTTATAACGTATTACGTTATATGTTATAACGTTGTAACGTATTACGTTATATGGTATAACGTTATAACGTATTACGTTATATGGTATAACGTTATAACGTATTACGTTATATGGTGTAACGTTATAACGTATTACGTTATATGGTATAACGTCATATGGTATAAAGTTATAACGTATTACGTTATATGGCATAACGTTGTAACGTATTACGTTATATGGTATAACGTTATAACGTATTACGTTATATGGTATAACGTTATAACGTATTACGTTATATGGTATATCGTTATAACGTATTACGTTATGTGGTATAACGTTATAACGTATTACGTTATATGGTATAACGTTATAACGTATTACGTTATATGGTATAACATTATAACGTATTACGTTATGTGGTATATCGTCACATGGTATAACGTAATAACGTATTACGTTATATGGTATAACGTCATATGGTATAACGTTATAACGTATTACGTTATGTGGTATATCGTCACATGGTATAACGTAATAACGTATTACGTTATATGGTATAACGTCATATGGTATAACGTTATAACGTATTACGTTATATGGTATAACGGTATAACGTATTACTTTATATGGTATAACGTCATATGGTATAACGTTATAACGTATTACGTTATATGGTATAACGTTATAACGTATTACGTTATATGGTATAACGTTATAAAGTATTAAGTTATATGGTATAACGTTATGACGTATTACGTTTTATGCTATAACGTTATAACGTATTACGTTATATGGTATAACGTCATATGGTATAACGTTATAACGTATTACGTTATATGGTATAACGTCATATGGTATAACGTTATAACGTATTACGTTGTATGGTATAACGTTATAACGTGTTACGTTATATGGTATAACGTTATAACGTATTACGTTATATGGTATAACGTCATATGGTATAAAGTTATAACGTATTACGTTATATGGTATAACGTTATAACGTATTACGTTATATGGTATAACGATATAACGTATTACGTTATATGAAGTAACGTCATATGGTATAACGTAATAACGTATTACGTTGTATGGTATAACGTTATAACGTATTGCGTTATATGGTATAACGTTATAAAGTATTAAGTTATATGGTATAACGTTATGACGTATTACGTTTTATGCTATAACGTTATAACGTATTACGTTATATGGTATAACGTCATATGGTATAACGTTATAACGTATTACGTTATATGGTATAACGTTATAACGTGTTACGTTATATGGTATAACGTCATATGGTATAACGTTATAACGTATTAAGTTATATGGAATAACGTCATATGGTGTAACGTTATAACGTATTACGTTATATGGTATAACGGTATAACGTTATAACGTATTACGTTATATGGTATAACGTCATATGGTATAACGTTATAACGTATTACGTTAGATGGTATAACGTTATAACGTGTTACGTTATATGGTATATCGTCATATGGTATAACGTTATAACGTATTAAGTTATATGGAATAACGTCATATGGTATAACGTTATAACGTATTACGTTATATGGTATAACGGTATAACGTTATAACGTATTACGTTATATGGTATAACGTTATAACGTATTACGTTATATGATATAACGTTATAAAGTATTACGTTATATGGTATAACGTTATAACGTATTACGTTATATGGTATAACGTTATAACGTATTACGTTATATGGTATAACGTCATATGGTATAACGTTATAACGTATTACGTTATATGGTATAACGTTATAACGTGTTACGTTATATGGTATAACGTTATAACGTATTACGTTATATGGTATAACGTCATATGGTATAAAGTTATAACGTATTACGTTATATGGCATAACGTTATAACGTATTACGTTATATGTTATAACGTTGTAACGTATTACGTTATATGGTATAACGTTATAACGTATTACGTTATATGGTATAACGTTATAAAGTATTAAGTTATATGGTATAACGTTATGACGTATTACGTTTTATGCTATAATGTTATAACGTATTACGTTATATGGTATAACGTCATATGGTATAAAGTTATAACGTATTACGTTCTATGGCATAACGTCATATGGTATAAAGTTATAACGTATTACGTTATATGGTATAACGTTATAACGTGTTACGTTATATGGTATAACGTTATAACGTATTACGTTATATGGTATAACGTTATAACGTATTACGTTATATGGTATAACGTTATAACGTATTACGTTATATGGTATAACGTCATATGGTATAACGTTATAACGTATTACGTTATATGGTATAACGTTATAACGTGTTACGTTATATGGTATAACGTTATAACGTATTACGTTATATGGTATAACGTCATATGGTATAAAGTTATAACGTATTACGTTATATGGCATAACGTTATAACGTATTACGTTATATGTTATAACGTTGTAACGTATTACGTTATATGGTATAACGTTATAACGTATTACGTTATATGGTATAACGTTATAAAGTATTAAGTTATATGGTATAACGTTATGACGTATTACGTTTTATGCTATAATGTTATAACGTATTACGTTATATGGTATAACGTCATATGGTATAAAGTTATAACGTATTACGTTCTATGGCATAACGTCATATGGTATAAAGTTATAACGTATTACGTTATATGGTATAACGTTATAACGTGTTACGTTATATGGTATAACGTTATAACGTATTACGTTATATGGTATAACGTTATAACGTATTACGTTATATGGTATAACGTTATAACGTATTACGTTATATGATATAACGTTATAAAGTATTACGTTATATGGTATAACGTTATAACGTATTACGTTATATGGTATAACGTTATAACGTATTACGTTATATGGTATAACGTCATATGGTATAACGTTATAACGTATTACGTTATATGGTATAACGTTATAACGTGTTACGTTATATGGTATAACGTTATAACGTATTACGTTATATGGTATAACGTCATATGGTATAAAGTTATAACGTATTACGTTATATGGCATAACGTTATAACGTATTACGTTATATGTTATAACGTTGTAACGTATTACGTTATATGGTATAACGTTATAACGTATTACGTTATATGGTATAACGTTATAACGTATTACGTTATATGGTGTAACGTTATAACGTATTACGTTATATGGTATAACGTCATATGGTATAAAGTTATAACGTATTACGTTATATGGCATAACGTTATAACGTATTACGTTATATGTTATAACGTTGTAACGTATTACGTTATATGGTATAACGTTATAACGTATTACGTTATATGGTGTAACGTTATAACGTATTACGTTATATGGTGTAACGTTATAACGTATTACGTTATATGGTATAACGTTATAACGTATTACGTTATATGGTATAACGTTATATGGCATAACGTTGTAACGTATTACGTTATATGGTATAACGTTATAACGTATTACGTTATATGGTATATCGTTATAACGTATTACGTTATGTGGTATAACGTTATAACGTATTACGTTATATGGTATAACGTTATAACGTATTACGTTATATGGTATAACATTATAACGTATTACGTTATGTGGTATATCGTCACATGGTATAACGTAATAACGTATTACGTTATATGGTATAACGTCATATGGTATAACGTTATAACGTATTACTTTATATGGTATAACGGTATAACGTATTACTTTATATGGTATAACGTCATATGGTATAACGTTATAACGTATTACGTTATATGGTATAACGTTATAACGTATTACGTTATATGGCTTAACGTTATAACGTATTACGTTATGTGGTATATCGTCATATGGTATAACGTAATAACGTATTACGTTATATGGTATAACGTTATATGGTATAACGATATAACGTATTACGTTATATGGTATAACGTCATATGGTATAACGTAATAACGTATTACGTTATATGGTATAACGTAATAACGTATTACGTTATATGGTATAACGTTATAACGTATTACGTTATATGGTATAAAGTTATAAAGTATTAAGTTATATGGTATAACGTTATGACGTATTACGTTTTATGCTATAACGTTATAACGTATTACGTTATATGGTATAACGTCATATGGTATAACGTTATAACGTATTACGTTATATGGTATAACGTCATATGGTATAACGTTATAACGTATTACGTTGTATGGTATAACGTTATAACGTGTTACGTTATATGGTATAACGTTATAACGTATTACGTTATATGGTATAACGTCATATGGTATAAAGTTATAACGTATTACGTTATATGGCATAACGTTATAACGTATTACGTTATATGTTATAACGTTGTAACGTATTACGTTATATGGTATAACGCTATAACGTATTACGTTATATGGTATAACGTTATAAAGTATTAAGTTATATGGTATAACGTTATGACGTATTACGTTTTATGCTATAATGTTATAACGTATTACGTTATATGGTATAACGTCATATGGTATAAAGTTATAACGTATTACGTTCTATGGCATAACGTCATATGGTATAAAGTTATAACGTATTACGTTATATGGTATAACGTTATAACGTGTTACGTTATATGGTATAACGTTATAACGTATTACGTTATATGGTATAACGTTATAACGTATTACGTTATATGGTATAACGTTATAACGTATTACGTTATATGATATAACGTTATAAAGTATTACGTTATATGGTATAACGTTATAACGTATTACGTTATATGGTATAACGTTATAACGTATTACGTTATATGGTATAACGTCATATGGTATAACGTTATAACGTATTACGTTATATGGTATAACGTTATAACGTGTTACGTTATATGGTATAACGTTATAACGTATTACGTTATATGGTATAACGTCATATGGCATAAAGTTTAACGTATTACGTTATATGGCATAACGTTATAACGTATTACGTTATATGTTATAACGTTGTAACGTATTACGTTATATGGTATAACGTTATAACGTATTACGTTATATGGTATAACGTTATAACGTATTACGTTATATGGTGTAACGTTATAACGTATTACGTTATATGGTATAACGTCATATGGTATAAAGTTATAACGTATTACGTTATATGGCATAACGTTATAACGTATTACGTTATATGTTATAACGTTGTAACGTATTACGTTATATGGTATAACGTTATAACGTATTACGTTATATGGTGTAACGTTATAACGTATTACGTTATATGGTGTAACGTTATAACGTATTACGTTATATGGTATAACGTTATAACGTATTACGTTATATGGTATAACGTTATATGGCATAACGTTGTAACGTATTACGTTATATGGTATAACGTTATAACGTATTACGTTATATGGTATATCGTTATAACGTATTACGTTGTGTGGTATAACGTTATAACGTATTACGTTATATGGTATAACGTTATAACGTATTACGTTATATGGTATAACATTATAACGTATTACGTTATGTGGTATATCGTCACATGGTATAACGTAATAACGTATTACGTTATATGGTATAACGTCATATGGTATAACGTTATAACGTATTACTTTATATGGTATAACGGTATAACGTATTACTTTATATGGTATAACGTCATATGGTATAACGTTATAACGTATTACGTTATATGGTATAACGTTATAACGTATTACGTTATATGGCTTAACGTTATAACGTATTACGTTATGTGGTATATCGTCATATGGTATAACGTAATAACGTATTACGTTATATGGTATAACGTTATATGGTATAACGATATAACGTATTACGTTATATGGTATAACGTCATATGGTATAACGTAATAACGTATTACGTTATATGGTATAACGTAATAACGTATTACGTTATATGGTATAACGTTATAACGTATTACGTTATATGGTATAACGTTATAAAGTATTAAGTTATATGGTATAACGTTATGACGTATTACGTTTTATGCTATAACGTTATAACGTATTACGTTATATGGTATAACGTCATATGGTATAACGTTATAACGTATTACGTTATATGGTATAACGTTATAACGTGTTACGTTATATGGTATAACGTCATATGGTATAACGTTATAACGTATTAAGTTATATCGAATAACGTCATATGGTATAACGTTATAACGTATTACGTTATATGGAATAACGGTATAACGTTATAACGTATTACGTTATATGGTATAACGTCATATGGTATAACGTTATAACGTATTACGTTAGATGGTATAACGTTATAACGTGTTACGTTATATGGTATAACGTCATATGGTATAACGTTATAACGTATTAAGTTATATGGAATAACGTCATATGGTATAACGTTATAACGTATTACGTTATATGGTATAACGGTATAACGTTATAAAGTATTACGTTATACGGTATAACGTCATATGGTATAACGTAATAACGTATTACGTTATATGGTATAACGTTATAACGTATTACGTTATATGGTACAACGTTATAAAGTATTAAGTTATATGGTATAACGTTATGACGTATTACGTTTTATGCTATAACGTTATAACGTATTACGTTATATGGTATAACGTAATAACGTATTACGTTATATGGTATAACGTTATAACGTATTACGTTATATGGTATAACGTTATAAAGTATTAAGTTATATGGTATAACGTTATGACGTATTACGTTTTATGCTATAACGTTATAACGTATTACGTTATATGGTATAACGTCATATGGTATAACGTCATATGGTATAACGTTATAACGTATTACGTTATATGGTATAACGTTATAACGTGTTACGTTATATGGTATAACGTCATATGGTATAACGTTATAACGTATTAAGTAATATCGAATAACGTCATATGGTATAACGTTATAACGTATTACGTTATATGGTATAACGGTATAACGTTATAACGTATTACGTTATATGGTATAACGTCATATGGTATAACGTTATAACGTATTACGTTAGATGGTATAACGTTATAACGTATTACGTTATATGGTATAACGTTATAACGTATTACGTTATATGGTATAACGGTATAACGTATTACGTTATATGGTTTAACGTTATAACGTATTACGTTATATGGTATAACGTTATAACGTATTACGTTATGTGGTATATCGTCACATGGTATAACGTAATAACGTATTACGTTATATGGTATAACGTCATATGGTATAAAGCTATAACGTATTACGTTATATGGTATAACGTAATAACGTATTACGTTATATGGTATAACGTTATAACGTATTACGTTATATGGTATAACGTTATATGGCATAACGTTGTAACGTATTACGTTATATGGTATAACGTTATAACGTATTACGTTATATGGTATATCGTTATAACGTATTACGTTATGTGGTATAACGTTATAACGTATTACGTTATATGGTATATCGTTATAACGTATTACGTTATGTGGTATAACGTTATAACGTATTACGTTATATGGTATAACGTTATAACGTATTACGTTATATGGTATAACATTATAACGTATTACGTTATGTGGTATATCGTCACATGGTATAACGTAATAACGTATTACGTTATATGGTATAACGTCATATGGTATAACGTTATAACGTATTACGTTATGTGGTATATAGTCACATGGTATAACGTAATAACGTATTACGTTATATGGTATAACGTCATATGGTATAACGTTATAACGTATTACGTTATATGGTATAACGGTATAACGTATTACTTTATATGGTATAACGTCATATGGTATAACGTTATAACGTATTACGTTATATGGTATAACGTTATATGGTATAACGATATAACGTATTACGTTATATGGTATAACGTCATATGGTATAACGTAATAACGTATTACGTTATATGGTATAACGTAATAACGTATTACGTTATATGGTATAACGTTATAACGTATTACGTTATATGGTATAACGTTATAAAGTATTAAGTTATATGGTATAACGTTATGACGTATTACGTTTTATGCTATAACGTTATAACGTATTACGTTATATGGTATAACGTCATATGGTATAACGTTATAACGTATTACGTTATATGGTATAACGTTATAACGTGTTACGTTATATGGTATAACGTCATATGGTATAACGTTATAACGTATTAAGTTATATCGAATAACGTCATATGGTATAACGTTATAACGTATTACGTTATATGGTATAACGGTATAACGTTATAAAGTATTACGTTATATGGTATAACGTCATATGGTATAACGTAATAACGTATTACGTTATATGGTATAACGTTATAACGTATTACGTTATATGGTATAACGTTATAAAGTATTAAGTTATATGGTATAACGTTATGACGTATTACGTTTTATGCTATAACGTTATAACGTATTACGTTATATGGTATAACGTTATAACGTATTACGTTATATGCTATAACGTTATAACGTATTAAGTTACATGGTATAACGTTATGACGTATTACGTTATATGGTATAACGTTAGAACGTATTACGTTATATGGTATAACGTTATAACCTATTACCTTATATGGTATAACGTCATATGGTATAATGTTATAACGTATTACGTTATATGGTATAACGTAATATGGTATAACGTTATAACGTATTACATTATATGTTATAACGTCATATGGTATAAAGTTATAACGTATTACGTTGTATGGTATAACGTTATAACGTATTACGTTATATGTTATAACGTTATAACGTATTACGTTATATGGTATAACGTTATAAAGTATTAAGTTATATGGTATAACGTTATGACGTATTACGTTTTATGCTATAACGTTATAACGTATTACGTTATATGGTATAACGTCATATGGTATAAAGTTATAACGTATTACGTTATATGGCATAACGTTATGACGTATTACGTTATATGTTATAACGTTGTAACGTATTACGTTATATGGTATTACGTTATATGGTATAACGTCATATGGTATAACGTAATAACGTATTACGTTATATGGTGTAACGTTATAACGTATTACGTTATATGGTATAACGTCATATGGTATAAAGTTATAACGTATTACGTTATATGGCATAACGTCATAACGTATTTCGTTATATGTTATAACGTTGTAACGTATTACGTTATATGGTATATCGTCATATGGTATAACGTAATAACGTATTACGTTATATGGTATAACGTTATATGGTATAACGTTATATGGTATAACGTTATAACGTATTACGTTATATGGTATAACGATATAACGTATTACGTTATATGGTATAACGTCATATGGTATAACGTAATAACGTATTACGTTATATGGTATAACGTTATAACGTATTACGTTATATGGTATAACGTTATAAAGTATTAAGTTATATGGTATAACGTTATAACGTATTACGTTATATGGTATAACATAATAACGTATTACGTTATATGGTATAACGTCATATGGAATAACGTTTTAACGTATTACGTTATATGGTACAACGTAATAACGTATTACGTTATATGGTATAACGTCATATGGTATAACGTTATAACGTATTACGTTATATGGTATAACGTTATAACGTATTACGTTATATGGTATAACGGTATAACGTATTACGTTATATGGTTTAACGTTATAACGTATTACGTTATATGGTATAACGTTATAACGTATTACGTTATGTGGTATATCGTCACATGGTATAACGTAATAACGTATTACGTTATATGGTATAACGTCATATGGTATAAAGCTATAACGTATTACGTTATATGGTATAACGTAATAACGTATTACGTTATATGGTATAACGTAATAACGTATTACGTTATATGGTATAACGCCATATGGTATAACGTTATAACGTATTACGTTATATGGTATAACGGTATAACGTTATAACGTATTACGTTATATGGTGTAACGTTATAACGTATTACGTTATATGGTATGAAGTCATATGGTATAACGGTATAACGTATTACGTTATATGGTTTAACGTTACAACGTATTACGTTATATGGTATAACGTTATAACGTATTACGTTCTGTGGTATATCGTCGCATGGTATAACGTAATAACGTATTACGTTATATGGTATAACGTCATATGGTATAACGTCATATGGTATAAAGCTATAATGTATTACGTTATATGGTATAACGTAATAACGTATTACGTTATATGGTATAACGTCATATGGTATAACGTTATAACGTATTACGTTATATGGTATAACGTTATAACGTATTACGTTATATGGTGTAACGTTATAACGTATTACGTTATATGTTATAACGTTTTAACGTATTACGTTATATGGTATAACGTTATAACGTATTACGTTATATGGTATAACGTTATAACGTATTAAGTTATATGGTATAACGTTATGACTTATTACGTTATATGGTATAACGTTAGAACGTATTACGTTATATGGTATAACGTTATAACCTATTACCTTATATGGTATAACGTCATATGGTATAATGTTATAACGTATTACGTTATATGGTATAACGTAATATGGTATAACGTTATAACGTATTACATTATATGTTATAACGTCATATGGTATAAAGTTATAACGTATTACGTTGTATGGTATAACGTTATAACGTATTACGTTATATGTTATAACGTTATAACGTATTACGTTATATGGTATAACGTTATAAAGTATTAAGTTATATGGTATAACGTTATGACGTATTACGTTTTATGCTATAACGTTATAACGTATTACGTTATATGGTATAACGTCATATGGTATAAAGTTATAACGTATTACGTTATATGGCATAACGTTATAACGTATTACGTTATATGTTATAACGTTGTAACGTATTACGTTATATGGTATAACGTTATAACGTATTACGTTATATGGTATAACGTTATAACGTATTACGTTATATGGTATATCGTTATAACGTATTACGTTATGTGGTATAACGTTATAACGTATTACGTTATATGGTATAACGTTATAACGTATTACGTTATATGGTAAAACATTATAACGTATTACGTTATGTGGTATATCGTCACATGGTATAACGTAATAACGTATTACGTTATATGGTATAACGTCATATGGTATAACGTTATAACGTATTACGTTATGTGGTATATCGTCACATGGTATAACGTAATAACGTATTACGTTATATGGTATAACGTCATATGGTATAACGTTATAACGTATTACGTTATATGGTATAACGGTATAACGTATTACTTTATATGGTATAACGTCATATGGTATAACGTTATAACGTATTACGTTATATGGTATAACGTTATAACGTATTACGTTATATGGCATAACGTTATAACGTATTACGTTATGTGGTATATCGTCATATGGTATAACGTAATAACGTATTACGTTATATGGTATAACGTTATATGGTATAACGTTATAACGTATTACATTATATGGTATAACGATATAACGTATTACGTTATATGGTATAACGTCATATGGTATAACGTAATAACGTATTACGTTATATGGTATAACGTTATAACGTATTACGTTGTATGGTATAACGTTATAAAGTATTAAGTTATATGGTATAACGTTATGACGTATTACGTTTTATGCTATAACGTTATAACGTATTACGTTATATGGTATAACGTCATATGGTATAACGTTATAACGTATTACGTTATATGGTATAACGGTATAACGTTATAACGTATTACGTTATATGGTATAACGTCATATGGTATAACGTTATAACGTATTACGTTAGATGGTATAACGTTATAACGTATTAAGTTATATGGAATAACGTCATATGGTATAACGTTATAACGTATTGCGTTATATGGTATAACGGTATAACGTTATAACGTATTAAGTTATATGGAATAACGTCATATGGTATAACGTTATAACGTATTACGTTATATGGTATAACGGTATAACGTTATAACGTATTACGTTATGTGGTATATCGTTATATGGTATAACGTAATAACGTATTACGTTATATGGTATAACGTCTTATGGTATAACGTTATAAAGTATTACGTTATATGGTATAACGTCATATGGTATAACGTTATAACGTATTACGTTATATGGTATAACGTTATAACGTATTACGTTATATGGTGTAACGTTATAACGTATTACGTTATATGATATAACGTTATAAAGTATTACGTTATATGGTATAACGTTATAACGTATTACGTTATATGGTATAACGTTATAACGTATTACGTTATATGGTATAACGTCATATGGTATAACGTTATAACGTATTACGTTATATGGTATAACGTTATAACGTGTTACGTTATATGGTATAACGTTATAACGTATTACGTTATATGGTATAACGTCATATCGTATAAAGTTATAACGTATTACGTTATATGGCATAACGTTATAACGTATTACGTTATATGTTATAACGTTGTAACGTATTACGTTATATGGTATAACGTTATAACGTATTACGTTATATGGTATAACGTTATAAAGTATTAAGTTATATGGTATAACGTTATGACGCATTACGTTATATGGTATAACATTATAACGTATTACGTTATGTGGTATATCGTCACATGGTATAACGTAATAACGTATTACGTTATATGGTATTACGTCATATGGTATAACGTTATAACGTATTACGTTATGTGGTATATCGTCACATGGTATAACGTAATAACGTGTTACGTTATATGGTATAACGTCATATGGTATAACGTTATAACGTATTACGTTATATGGTATAACGGTATAACGTATTACTTTATATGGTATAACGTCATATGGTATAACGTTATAACGTATTACGTTATATGGTATAACGTTATAACGTATTACGTTATATGGCATAACGTTATAACGTATTACGTTATGTGGTATATCGTCATATGGTATAACGTAATAACGTATTACGTTATATGGTATAACGTTATATGGTATAACGTTATAACGTATTACGTTATATGGTATAACGATATAACGTATTACGTTATATGGTATAACGTCATATGGTATAACGTAATAACGTATTACGTTATATGGTATAACGTTATAACGTATTACGTTATATGGTATAACGTTATAAAGTATTAAGTTATATGGTATAACGTTATGACGTATTACGTTTTATGCTATAACGTTATAACGTATTACGTTATATGGTATAACGTCATATGGTATAACGTTATAACGTATTACGTTATATGGTATAACGTTATAACGTGTTACGTTATATGGTATAACGTCATATGGTATAACGTTATAACGTATTAAGTTATATGGAACAACGTCATATGGTATAACGTTATAACGTATTACGTTATATGGTATAACGGTATAACGTTATAACGTATTACGTTATATGGTATAACGTCATATGGTATAACGTTATAACGTATTACGTTAGATGGTATAACGTTATAACGTATTAAGTTATATGGAATAACGTCATATGGTATAACGTTATAACGTATTACGTTATATGGTATAACGGTATAACGTTATAACGTATTAAGTTATATGGAATAACGTCATATGGTATAACGTTATAACGTATTACGTTATATGGTATAACGGTATAACGTTATAACGTATTACGTTATGTGGTATATCGTTATATGGTATAACGTAATAACGTATTACGTTATATGGTATAACGTCTTATGGTATAACGTTATAAAGTATTACGTTATATGGTATAACGTCATATGGTATAACGTTATAACGTATTACGTTATATGGTATAACGTTATAACGTATTACGTTATATGGTATAACGTTATAACGTATTACGTTATATGATATAACGTTATAAAGTATTACGTTATATGGTATAACGTTATAACGTATTACGTTATATGGTATAACGTTATAACGTATTACGTTATATGGTATAACGTCATATGGTATAACGTTATAACGTATTACGTTATATGGTATAACGTTATAACGTGTTACGTTATATGGTATAACGTTATAACGTATTACGTTATATGGTATAACGTCATATCGTATAAAGTTATAACGTATTACGTTATATGGCATAACGTTATAACGTATTACGTTATATGTTATAACGTTGTAACGTATTACGTTATATGGTATAACGTTATAACGTATTACGTTATATGGTATAACGTTATAAAGTATTAAGTTATATGGTATAACGTTATGACGTATTACGTTTTATGCTATAACGTTATAACGTATTACGTTATATGGTATAACGTCATATGGTATAAAGTTATAACGTATTACGTTATATGGCATAACGTTATAACGTATTACGTTATATGTTATAACGTTGTAACGTATTACGTTATATGGTATAACGTTATAACGTATTACGTTATATGGTATAACGTTATAACGTATTACGTTATATGGTGTAACGTTATAACGTATTACGTTATATGGTATAACGTCATATGGTATAAAGTTATAACGTATTACGTTATATGGCATAACGTTATAACGTATTACGTTATATGGTATAACGTTATAACGTATTACGTTATATGGTATATCGTTATAACGTATTACGTTATGTGGTATAACGTTATAACGTATTACGTTATATGGTATAACGTTATAACGTATTACGTTATATGGTATAACATTATAACGTATTACGTTATGTGGTATATCGTCACATGGTATAACGTAATAACGTATTACGTTATATGGTATAACGTCATATGGTATAACGTTATAACGTATTACGTTATGTGGTATATCGTCACATGGTATAACGTAATAACGTATTACGTTATATGGTATAACGTCATATGGTATAACGTTATAACGTATTACGTTATATGGTATAACGGTATAACGTATTACTTTATATGGTATAACGTCATATGGTATAACGTTATAACGTATTACGTTATATGGTATAACGTTATAACGTATTACGTTATATGGCATAACGTTATAACGTATTACGTTATGTGGTATATCGTCATATGGTATAACGTTATAACGTATTAAGTTATATGGAATAACGTCATATGGTATAACGTTATAACGTATTACGTTATATGGTATAACGGTATAACGTTATAACGTATTACGTTATATGGTATAACGTCATATGGTATAACGTTATAACGTATTACGTTAGATGGTATAACGTTATAACGTGTTACGTTATATGGTATAACGTCATATGGTATAACGTTATAACGTATTAAGTTATATGGAATAACGTCATATGGTATAACGTTATAACGTATTACGTTATATGGTATAACGGTATAACGTTATAAAGTATTACGTTATATGGTATAACGTCAGATGGTATAACGTAATAACGTATTACGTTATATGGTATAACGTTATAACGTATTACGTTATATGGTATAACGTTATAAAGTATTAAGTTATATGGTATAACGTTATGACGTATTACGTTTTATGCTATAACGTTATAACGTATTAAGTTATATGGTATAACGTTATAACGTATTACGTTATATGGTATAACGATATAACGTATTACGTTATATGGTATAACGTCATATGGTATAACGTAATAACGTATTACGTTATATGGTATAACGTTATAACGTATTACGTTATATGGTATAACGTTATAAAGTATTAAGTTATATGGTATAACGTTATGACGTATTACGTTTTATGCTATAACGTTATAACGTATTACGTTATATGGTATAACGTCATATGGTATAACGTTATAACGTATTACGTTATATGGTATAACGTTATAACGTGTTACGTTATATGGTATAACGTCATATGGTATAACGTTATAACGTATTAAGTTATATGGAATAACGTCATATGGTATAACGTTATAACGTATTACGTTATATGGTATAACGGTATAACGTTATAACGTATTACGTTATATGGTATAACGTCATATGGTATAACGTTATAACGTATTACGTTAGATGGTATAACGTTATAACGTGTTACGTTATATGGTATAACGTCATATGGTATAACGTTATAACGTATTAAGTTATATGGAATAACGTCATATGGTATAACGTTATAACGTATTACGTTATATGGTATAACGGTATAACGTTATAACGTATAACGTTATGTGGTATATCGTTATATGGTATAACGTAATAACGTATTACGTTATATGGTATAACGTCTTATGGTATAACGTTATAAAGTATTACGTTATATGGTATAACGTCATATGGTATAACGTTATAACGTATTACGTTATATGGTATAACGTTATAACGTATTACGTTATATGGTATAACGTTATAACGTATTACGTTATATGATATAACGTTATAAAGTATTACGTTATATGGTATAACGTTATAACGTATTACGTTATATGGTATAACGTTATAACGTATTACGTTATATGGTATAACGTCATATGGTATAACGTTATAACGTATTACGTTATATGGTATAACGTTATAACGTGTTACGTTATATGGTATAACGTTATAACGTATTACGTTATATGGTATAACGTCATATGGTATAAAGTTATAACGTATTACGTTATATGGCATAACGATATAACGTATTACGTTATATGTTATAACGTTGTAACGTATTACGTTATATGGTATAACGTTATAACGTATTACGTTATATGGTATAACGTTATAAAGTATTAAGTTATATGGTATAACGTTATGACGTATTACGTTTTATGCTATAACGTTATAACGTATTACGTTATATGGTATAACGTCATATGGTATAAAGTTATAACGTATTACGTTATATGGCATAACGTTATAACGTATTACGTTATATGTTATAACGTTGTAACGTATTACGTTATATGGTATAACGTTATAACGTATTACGTTATATGGTATAACGTTATAACGTATTACGTTATATGGTGTAACGTTATAACGTATTACGTTATATGGTATAACGTTATAACGTATTACGTTATATGGTATAACGTTATATGGCATAACGTTGTAACGTATTACGTTATATGGTATAACGTTATAACGTATTACGTTATATGGTATATCGTTATAACATATTACGTTATGTGGTATAACGTTATAACGTATTACGTTATATGGTATAACGTTATAACGTATTACGTTATATGGTATAACATTATAACGTATTACGTTATGTGGTATATCGTCACATGGTATAACGTAATAACGTATTACGTTATATGGTATAACGTCATATGGTATAACGTTATAACGTATTACGTTATGTGGTATATCGTCACATGGTATAACGTAATAACGTATTACGTTATATGGTATAACGTCATATGGTATAACGTTATAACGTATTACGTTATATGGTATAACGGTATAACTTATTACTTTATATGGTATAACGTCATATGGTATAACGTTATAACGTATTACGTTATATGGTATAACGTTATAACGTATTACGTTATATGGCATAACGTTATAACGTATTACGTTATGTGGTATATCGTCATATGGTATAACGTAATAACGTATTACGTTATATGGTATAACGTTATATGGTATAACGATATAACGTATTACGTTATATGGTATAACGTCATATGGTATAACGTAATAACGTATTACGTTATATGGTACAACGTAATAACGTATTACGTTATATGGTATAACGTTATAACGTATTACGTTATATGGTATAACGTTATAAAGTATTAAGTTATATGGTATAACGTTATGACGTATTACGTTTTATGCTATAACGTTATAACGTATTACGTTATATGGTATAACGTCATATGGTATAACGTTATAACGTATTACGTTATATGGTATAACGTTATAACGTGTTACGTTATATGGTATAACGTCATATGGTATAACGTTATAACGTATTAAGTTATATGGAATAACGTCATATGGTATAACGTTATAACGTATTACGTTATATGGTATAACGGTATAACGTTATAACGTATTACGTTATATGGTATAACGTCATATGGTATAACGTTATAACGTATTACGTTAGATGGTATAACGTTATAACGTGTCACGTTATATGGTATAACGTCATATGGTATAACGTTATAACGTATTAAGTTATATGGAATAACGTCATATGGTATAACGTTATAACGTATTACGTTATATGGTATAACGGTATAACGTTATAAAGTATTACGTTATATGGTATAACGTCATATGGTATAACGTAATAACGTATTACGTTATATGGTATAACGTTATAACGTATTACGTTATATGGTATAACGTTATAAAGTATTAAGTTATATGGTATAACGTTATGACGTATTACGTTTTATGCTATAACGTTATAACGTATTACGTTATATGGTATAATGTTATAACGTATTACGTTATATGGTATAACGTTATAACGTATTAAGTTATATGGTATAACGTTATGACGTATTACGTTATATGGTATAACGTTAGAACGTATTACGTTATATGGTATAACGTTATAACCTATTACCTTATATGGTATAACGTCATATGGTATAATGTTATAACGTATTACGTTATATGGTATAACGTAATATGGTATAACGTTATAACGTATTACGTTATATGTTATAACGTCATATGGTATAAAGTTATAACGTATTACGTTGTATGGTATAACGTTATAACGTATTACGTTATATGTTATAACGTTATAACGTATTACGTTATATGGTATAACGTTATAAAGTATTAAGTTATATGGTATAACGTTATGACGTATTACGTTTTATGCTATAACGTTATAACGTATTACGTTATATGGTATAACGTCATATGGTATAAAGTTATAACGTATTACGTTATATGGCATAACGTTGTAACGTATTACGTTATATGTTATAACGTTGTAACGTATTAAGTTATATGGTATAACGTTATAACGTATTACGTTATATGGTATAACGTTATAACGTATTACGTTATATGGTGTAACGTTATAACTTATTACGTTATATGGTATAACGTCATATGGTATAAAGTTATAACGTATTACGTTATATGGCATAACGTTATAACGTATTACGTTATATGTTATAACGTTGTAACGTATTACGTTATATGGTTTAACGTTATAACGTATTACGTTATATGGTATAACGTTGTAACGTATTACGTTATATGGTATAACGTTATAACGTATTACGTTAGGTGGTATAACGTTATAACGTATTACGTTATATGGTATAACGTCATATGTTATAACGTTATAACGTATTACGTTATATGGTATAACGTTATAACGTATTACGTTATATGGCATAACGTTATAACGTATTACGTTATGTGGTATATCGTCATATGGTATAACGTAATAACGTATTACGTTATATGGTATAACGTTATATGGTATAACGTTATAACGTATTACGTTATATGGTATAACGATATAACGTATTACGTTATATGGTATAACGTCATATGGTATAACGTAATAACGTATTACGTTATATGGTATAACGTTATAACGTATTACGTTATATGGTATAACGTTATAAAGTATTAAGTTATATGGTATAACGTTATGACGTATTACGTTTTATGCTATAACGTTATAACGTATTACGTTATATGGTATAACGTCATATGGTATAACGTTATAACGTATTACGTTATATGGTATAACGTTATAACGTGTTACGTTATATGGTATAACGTCATATGGTATAACGTTATAACGTATTAAGTTATATGGAATAACGTCATATGGTATAACGTTATAACGTATTACGTTATATGGTATAACGGTATAACGTTATAACGTATTACGTTAGATGGTATAACGTTATAACGTGTTACGTTATATGGTATAACGTCATATGGTATAACGTTATAACGTATTAAGTTATATGGAATAACGTCATATGGTATAACGTTATAACGTATTACGTTATATGGTATAACGGTATAACGTTATAACGTATTACGTTATGTGGTATATCGTTATATGGTATAACGTAATAACGTATTACGTTATATGGTATAACGTCTTATGGTATAACGTTATAAAGTATTACGTTATATGGTATAACGTCATATGGTATAACGTTATAACGTATTACGTTATATGGTATAACGTTATAACGTATTACGTTATATGGTATAACGTTATAACGTGTTACGTTATATGGTATAACGTTATAACGTATTACGTTATATGGTATAACGTCATATGGTATAAAGTTATAACGTATTACGTTATATGGCATAACGTTATAACGTATTACGTTATATGTTATAACGTTGTAACGTATTACGTTATATGGTATAACGTTATAACGTATTACGTTATATGGTATGACGTTATAAAGTATTAAGTTATATGGTATAACGTTATGACGTATTACGTTTTATGCTATAACGTTATAACTTATTACGTTATATGGTATAACGTCATATGGTATAAAGTTATGACGTATTACGTTATATGGCATAACGTTATAACGTATTACGTTATATGTTATAACGTTGTAACGTATTACGTTATATGGTATAACGTTATAACGTATTACGTTATATGGTATAACGTTATAACGTATTACGTTATATGGTGTAACGTTATAACGTATTACGTTATATGGTATAACGTCATATGGTATAAAGTTATAACGTATTACGTTATATGGCATAACGTTATAACGTATTACGTTATATGTTATAACGTTGTAACGTATTACGTTATATGGTATAACGTTATAACGTATTACGTTATATGGTGTAACGTTACAACGTATTACGTTATATGGTGTAACGTTATAACGTATTACGTTATATGGTATAACGTTATAACGTATTACGTTATATGGTATAACGTTATATGGCATAACGTTGTAACGTATTACGTTATATGGTATAACGTTATAACGTATTACGTCATATGGTATATCGTTATAACGTATTACGTTATGTGGTATAACGTTATAACGTATTACGTTATATGGTATAACGTTATAACGTATTACGTTATATGGTATAACATTATAACGTATTACGTTATGTGGTATATCGTCACATGGTATAACGTAATAACGTATTACGTTATATGGTATAACGTCATATGGTATAACGTTATAACGTATTACGTTATGTGGTATATCGTCACATGGTATAACGTAATAACGTATTACGTTATATGGTATAACGTCATATGGTATAACGTAATAACGTATTACGTTATATGGTATAACGTTATAACGTATTACGTTATATGGTATAACGTTATAAAGTATTAAGTTATATGGTATAACGTTATGACGTATTACGTTTTATGCTATAACGTTATAACGTATTACGTTATATGGTATAACGTTATATGGCATAACGTTGTAACGTATTACGTTATATGGTATAACGTTATAACGTATTACGTCATATGGTATATCGTTATAACGTATTACGTTATGTGGTATAACGTTATAACGTATTACGTTATATGGTATAACGTTATAACGTATTACGTTATATGGTATAACATTATAACGTATTACTTTATATGGTATAACGTCATATGGTATAACGTTATAACGTATTACGTTATATGGTATAACGTTATATGGTATAACGATATAACGTATTACGTTATATGGTATAACGTCATATGGTATAACGTAATAACGTATTACGTTATATGGTATAACGTTATAACGTATTACGTTATATGGTATAACGTTATAAAGTATTAAGTTATATGGTATAACGTTATGACGTATTACGTTTTATGCTATAACGTTATAACGTATTACGTTATATGGTATAACGTCATATGGTATAACGTTATAACGTATTACGTTATATGGTATAACGTTATAACGTGTTACGTTATATGGTATAACGTCATATGGTATAACGTTATAACGTATTAAGTTATATGGAATAACGTCATATGGTATAACGTTATAACGTATTATGTTATATGGTATAACGGTATAACGTTATAACGTATTACGTTATATGGTATAACGTCATATGGTATAACGTTATAACGTATTACGTTAGATGGTATAACGTTATAACGTGTTACGTTATATGGTATAACGTCATATGGTATAACGTTATAACGTATTAAGTTATATCGAATAACGTCATATGGTATAACGTTATAACGTATTACGTTATATGGTATAACGGTATAACGTTATAACGTATTACGTTATGTGGTATATCGTTATATGGTATAACGTAATAACGTATTACGTTATATGGTATAACGTCTTATGGTATAACGTTATAAAGTATTACGTTATATGGTATAACGTCATATGGTATAACGTTATAACGTATTACGTTATATGGTATAACGTTATAACGTATTACGTTATATGGTATAACGTCATATGGTATAAAGTTATGACGTATTACGTTATATGGCATAACGTTATAACGTATTACGTTATATGTTATAACGTTGTAACGTATTACGTTATATGGTATAACGTTATAACGTATTACGTTATATGGTATAACGTTATAACGTATTACGTTATATGGTGTAACGTTATAACGTATTACGTTATATGGTATAACGTCATATGGTATAAAGTTATAACGTATTACGTTATATGGCATAACGTTATAACGTATTACGTTATATGTTATAACGTTGTAACGTATTACGTTATATGGTATAACGTTATAACGTATTACGTTATATGGTGTAACGTTATAACGTATTACGTTATATGGTGTAACGTTATAACGTATTACGTTATATGGTATAACGTTATAACGTATTACGTTATATGGTATAACGTTATATGGCATAACGTTGTAACGTATTACGTTATATGGTATAACGTTATAACGTATTACGTCATATGGTATATCGTTATAACGTATTACGTTATGTGGTATAACGTTATAACGTATTACGTTATATGGTATAACGTTATAACGTATTACGTTATATGGTATAACATTATAACGTATTACGTTATGTGGTATATCGTCACATGGTATATCGTAATAACGTATTACGTTATATGGTATAACGTCATATGGTATAACGTTATAACGTATTACGTTATATGGTATAACGTTATAACGTGTTACGTTATATGGTATAACGTTATAACGTATTACGTTATATGGTATAACGTCATATGGTATAAAGTTATAACGTATTACGTTATATGGCATAACGGTATAACGTATTACGTTATATGTTATAACGTTGTAACGTATTACGTTATATGGTATAACGTTATAACGTATTACGTTATATGGTATAACGTTATAAAGTATTAAGTTATATGGTATAACGTTATGACGTATTACGTTTTATGCTATAACGTTATAACGTATTACGTTATATGGTATAACGGCATATGGTATAAAGTTATAACGTATTACGTTATATGGCATAACGTTATAACGTATTACGTTATATGTTATAACGTTGTAACGTATTACGTTATATGGTATAACGTTATAACGTATTACGTTATATGGTATAACGTTATATGGCATAACGTTGTAACGTATTACGTTATATGGTATAACGTTATAACGTATTACGTTATATGGTATATCGTTATAACATATTACGTTATGTGGTATAACGTTATAACGTATTACGTTATATGGTATAACGTTATAACGTATTACGTTATATGGTATAACATTATAACGTATTACGTTATGTGGTATATCGTCACATGGTATAACGTAATAACGTTTTACGTTATATGGTATAACGTCATATGGTATAACGTTATAACGTATTACGTTATATGGTATAACGTTATAACGTATTACGTTATATGGCATAACGTTATAACGTATTACGTTATGTGGTATATCGTCATATGGTATAACGTAATAACGTATTACGTTATATGGTATAACGTTATATGGTATAACGATATAACGTATTACGTTATATGGTATAACGTCATATGGTATAACGTAATAACGTATTACGTTATATGGTATAACGTAATAACGTATTACGTTATATGGTATAACGTTATAACGTATTACGTTATATGGTATAACGTTATAAAGTATTAAGTTATATGGTATAACGTTATGACGTATTACGTTTTATGCTATAACGTTATAACGTATTACGTTATATGGTATAACGTCATATGGTATAACGTTATAACGTATTACGTTATATGGTATAACGTTATAACGTGTTACGTTATATGGTATAACGTCATATGGTATAACGTTATAACGTATTAAGTTATATGGAATAACGTCATATGGTATAACGTTATAACGTATTACGTTATATGGTATAACGGTATAACGTTATAACGTATTACGTTATATGGTATAACGTCATATGGTATAACGTTATAACGTATTACGTTAGATGGTATAACGTTATAACGTGTTACGTTATATGGTATAACGTCATATGGTATAACGTTATAACGTATTAAGTTATATGGAATAACGTCATATGGTATAACGTTATAACGTATTACGTTATATGTTATAACGTCATATGGTATAACGTTATAACGTATTACGTTATATGGTATAACGGTATAACGTTATAAAGTATTACGTTATATGGTATAACGTCATATGGTATAACGTAATAACGTATTACGTTATATGGTATAACGTTATAACGTATTACGTTATATGGTATAACGTTATAAAGTATTAAGTTATATGGTATAACGTTATGACGTATTACGTTTTATGCTATAACGTTATAACGTATTACGTTATATGGTATAACGTTATAACGTATTACGTTATATGGTATAACGTTATAACGTATTAAGTTATATGGTATAACGTTATGACGTATTACGTTATATGGTATAACGTTAGAACGTATTACGTTATATGGTATAACGTTATAACCTATTACCTTATATGGTATAACGTCATATGGTATAATGTTATAACGTATTACGTTATATGGTATAACGTAATATGGTATAACGTTATAACGTATTACGTTATATGGTATGACGTTATAAAGTATTAAGTTATATGGTATAACGTTATGACGTATTACGTTTTATGCTATAACGTTATAACTTATTACGTTATATGGTATAACGTCATATGGTATAAAGTTATGACGTATTACGTTATATGGCATAACGTTATAACGTATTACGTTATAAGTTATAACGTTGTAACGTATTACGTTATATGGTATAACGTTATATGGCATAACGTTGTAACGTATTACGTTATATGGTATAACGTTATAACGTATTACGTCATATGGTATATCGTTATAACGTATTACGTTATGTGGTATAACGTTATAACGTATTACGTTATATGCTATAACGTTATAACGTATTACGTTATATGGTATAACGTTATATGGCATAACGTTGTAACGTATTACGTTATATGGTATAACGTTATAACGTATTACGTCATATGGTATAACGTTATAACGTATTACGTTATATGGTATAACGGTATAACGTTATAAAGTATTACGTTATATGGTATAACGTCATATGGTATAACGTAATAACGTATTACGTTATATGGTATAACGTTATAACGTATTACGTTATATGGTATAACGTTATAAAGTATTAAGTTATATGGTATAACGTTATGACGTATTACGTTTTATGCTATAACGTTATAACGTATTACGTTATATGGTATAACGTTATAACGTATTACGTTATATGGTATAACGTTATAACGTATTAAGTTATATGGTATAACGTTATGACGTATTACGTTATATGGTATAACGTTAGAACGTATTACGTTATATGGTATAACGTTATAACCTATTACCTTATATGGTATAACGTCATATGGTATAATGTTATAACGTATTACGTTATATGGTATAACGTAATATGGTATAACGTTATAACGTATTACGTTATATGGTATGACGTTATAAAGTATTAAGTTATATGGTATAACGTTATGACGTATTACGTTTTATGCTATAACGTTATAACTTATTACGTTATATGGTATAACGTCATATGGTATAAAGTTATGACGTATTACGTTATATGGCATAACGTTATAACGTATTACGTTATAAGTTATAACGTTGTAACGTATTACGTTATATGGTATAACGTTATAACGTATTACGTTATATGGTATAACGTTATAACGTATTACGTTATATGGTGTAACGTTATAACGTATTACGTTATATGGTATAACGTCATATGGTATAAAGTTATAACGTATTACGTTATATGGCATAACGTTATAACGTATTACGTTATATGTTATAACGTTGTAACGTATTACGTTATATGGTATAACGTTATAACGTATTACGTTATATGGTGTAACGTTACAACGTATTACGTT
Source organism: Bombus huntii (assembly GCF_024542735.1). Lineage (NCBI taxonomy): Eukaryota > Metazoa > Arthropoda > Insecta > Hymenoptera > Apidae > Bombus > Bombus huntii. The sequence goes on along the minus strand of NW_026099317.1, from coordinate 383,285 downwards.
ATATGGCGTAACGTTATAACGTATTACGTTATATGGTATAACGTTATAACGTATTACGTTATATGGTATAACGTTATATGGCATAACGTTGTAACGTATTACGTTATATGGTATAACGTTATAACGTATTACGTCATATGGTATATCGTTATAACGTATTACGTTATGTGGTATAACGTTATAACGTATTACGTTATATGCTATAACGTTATAACGTATTACGTTATATGGTATAACATTATAACGTATTACGTTATGTGGTATATCGTCACATGGTATAACGTAATAACGTATTACGTTATATGGTATAACGTCATATGGTATAACGTTATAACGTATTACGTTATGTGGTATATCGTCACATGGTATAACGTAATAACGTATTACGTTATATGGTATAACGTCATATGGTATAACGTTATAACGTATTACGTTATATGGTATAACGGTATAACGTATTACTTTATATGGTATAACGTCATATGGTATAACGTTATAACGTATTACGTTATATGGTATAACGTTATAACGTATTACGTTATATGGCATAACGTTATAACGTATTACGTTATGTGGTATATCGTCATATGGTATAACGTAATAACGTATTACGTTATATGGTATAACGTTATATGGCATAACGATATAACGTATTACGTTATATGGTATAACGTCATATGGTATAACGTAATAACGTATTACGTTATATGGTATAACGTTATAACGTATTACGTTATATGGTATAACGTTATAAAGTATTAAGTTATATGGTATAACGTTATGACGTATTACGTTTTATGCTATAACGTTATAACGTATTACGTTATATGGTATAACGTCATATGGTATAACGTTATAACGTATTACGTTATATGGTATAACGTTATAACGTGTTACGTTATATGGTATAACGTCATATGGTATAACGTTATAACGTATTAAGTTATATGGAATAACGTCATATGGTATAACGTTATAACGTATTACGTTATATGGTATAACGGTATAACGTTATAACGTATTACGTTATATGGTATAACGTCATATGGTATAACGTTATAACGTATTACGTTAGATGGTATAACGTTATAACGTGTTACGTTATATGGTATAACGTCATATGGTATAACGTTATAACGTATTAAGTTATATCGAATAACGTCATATGGTATAACGTTATAACGTATTACGTTATATGGTATAACGGTATAACGTTATAACGTATTACGTTATGTGGTATATCGTTATATGGTATAACGTAATAACGTATTACGTTATATGGTATAACGTCTTATGGTATAACGTTATAAAGTATTACGTTATATGGTATAACGTCATATGGTATAACGTTATAACGTATTACGTTATATGGTATAACGTTATAACGTATTACGTTATATGGTATAACGTCATATGGTATAAAGTTATGACGTATTACGTTATATGGCATAACGTTATAACGTATTACGTTATATGTTATAACGTTGTAACGTATTACGTTATATGGTATAACGTTATAACGTATTACGTTATATGGTATAACGTTATAACGTATTACGTTATATGGTGTAACGTTATAACGTATTACGTTATATGGTATAACGTCATATGGTATAAAGTTATAACGTATTACGTTATATGGCATAACGTTATAACGTATTACGTTATATGTTATAACGTTGTAACGTATTACGTTATATGGTATAACGTTATAACGTATTACGTTATATGGTGTAACGTTATAACGTATTACGTTATATGGTGTAACGTTATAACGTATTACGTTATATGGTATAACGTTATAACGTATTACGTTATATGGTATAACGTTATATGGCATAACGTTGTAACGTATTACGTTATATGGTATAACGTTATAACGTATTACGTCATATGGTATATCGTTATAACGTATTACGTTATGTGGTATAACGTTATAACGTATTACGTTATATGGTATAACGTTATAACGTATTACGTTATATGGTATAACATTATAACGTATTACGTTATGTGGTATATCGTCACATGGTATAACGTAATAACGTATTACGTTATATGGTATAACGTCATATGGTATAACGTTATAACGTATTACGTTATATGGTATAACGTTATAACGTGTTACGTTATATGGTATAACGTTATAACGTATTACGTTATATGGTATAACGTCATATGGTATAAAGTTATAACGTATTACGTTATATGGCATAACGATATAACGTATTACGTTATATGTTATAACGTTGTAACGTATTACGTTATATGGTATAACGTTATAACGTATTACGTTATATGGTATAACGTTATAAAGTATTAAGTTATATGGTATAACGTTATGACGTATTACGTTTTATGCTATAACGTTATAACGTATTACGTTATATGGTATAACGGCATATGGTATAAAGTTATAACGTATTACGTTATATGGCATAACGTTATAACGTATTACGTTATATGTTATAACGTTGTAACGTATTACGTTATATGGTATAACGTTATAACGTATTACGTTATATGGTATAACGTTATATGGCATAACGTTGTAACGTATTACGTTATATGGTATAACGTTATAACGTATTACGTTATATGGTATATCGTTATAACATATTACGTTATGTGGTATAACGTTATAACGTATTACGTTATATGGTATAACGTTATAACGTATTACGTTATATGGTATAACATTATAACGTATTACGTTATGTGGTATATCGTCACATGGTATAACGTAATAACGTTTTACGTTATATGGTATAACGTCATATGGTATAACGTTATAACGTATTACGTTATATGGTATAACGTTATAACGTGTTACGTTATATGGTATAACGTCATATGGTATAACGTTATAACGTATTAAGTTATATGGAATAACGTCATATGGTATAACGTTATAACGTATTACGTTATATGGTATAACGGTATAACGTTATAACGTATTACGTTATATGGTATAACGTCATATGGTATAACGTTATAACGTATTACGTTAGATGGTATAACGTTATAACGTGTTACGTTATATGGTATAACGTCATATGGTATAACGTTATAACGTATTAAGTTATATCGAATAACGTCATATGGTATAACGTTATAACGTATTACGTTATATGGTATAACGGTATAACGTTATAACGTATTACGTTATGTGGTATATCGTTATATGGTATAACGTAATAACGTATTACGTTATATGGTATAACGTCTTATGGTATAACGTTATAAAGTATTACGTTATATGGTATAACGTCATATGGTATAACGTTATAACGTATTACGTTATATGGTATAACGTTATAACGTATTACGTTATATGGTATAACGTCATATGGTATAAAGTTATGACGTATTACGTTATATGGCATAACGTTATAACGTATTACGTTATATGTTATAACGTTGTAACGTATTACGTTATATGGTATAACGTTATAACGTATTACGTTATATGGTATAACGTTATAACGTATTACGTTATATGGTGTAACGTTATAACGTATTACGTTATATGGTATAACGTCATATGGTATAAAGTTATAACGTATTACGTTATATGGCATAACGTTATAACGTATTACGTTATATGTTATAACGTTGTAACGTATTACGTTATATGGTATAACGTTATAACGTATTACGTTATATGGTGTAACGTTATAACGTATTACGTTATATGGTGTAACGTTATAACGTATTACGTTATATGGTATAACGTTATAACGTATTACGTTATATGGTATAACGTTATATGGCATAACGTTGTAACGTATTACGTTATATGGTATAACGTTATAACGTATTACGTCATATGGTATATCGTTATAACGTATTACGTTATGTGGTATAACGTTATAACGTATTACGTTATATGGTATAACGTTATAACGTATTACGTTATATGGTATAACATTATAACGTATTACGTTATGTGGTATATCGTCACATGGTATAACGTAATAACGTATTACGTTATATGGTATAACGTCATATGGTATAACGTTATAACGTATTACGTTATATGGTATAACGTTATAACGTGTTACGTTATATGGTATAACGTTATAACGTATTACGTTATATGGTATAACGTCATATGGTATAAAGTTATAACGTATTACGTTATATGGCATAACGATATAACGTATTACGTTATATGTTATAACGTTGTAACGAATTACGTTATATGGTATAACGTTATAACGTATTACGTTATATGGTATAACGTTATAAAGTATTAAGTTATATGGTATAACGTTATGACGTATTACGTTTTATGCTATAACGTTATAACGTATTACGTTATATGGTATAACGGCATATGGTATAAAGTTATAACGTATTACGTTATATGGCATAACGTTATAACGTATTACGTTATATGTTATAACGTTGTAACGTATTACGTTATATGGTATAACGTTATAACGTATTACGTTATATGGTATAACGTTATATGGCATAACGTTGTAACGTATTACGTTATATGGTATAACGTTATAACGTATTACGTTATATGGTATATCGTTATAACATATTACGTTATGTGGTATAACGTTATAACGTATTACGTTATATGGTATAACGTTATAACGTATTACGTTATATGGTATAACATTATAACGTATTACGTTATGTGGTATATCGTCACATGGTATAACGTAATAACGTTTTACGTTATATGGTATAACGTCATATGGTATAACGTTATAACGTATTACGTTATGTGGTATATCGTCACATGGTATAACGTAATAACGTATTACGTTATATGGTATAACGTCATATGGTATAACGTTATAACGTATTACGTTATATGGTATAACGGTATAACTTATTACTTTATATGGTATAACGTCATATGGTATAACGTTATAACGTATTACGTTATATGGTATAACGTTATAACGTATTACGTTATATGGCATAACGTTATAACGTATTACGTTATGTGGTATATCGTCATATGGTATAACGTAATAACGTATTACGTTATATGGTATAACGTTATATGGTATAACGATATAACGTATTACGTTATATGGTATAACGTCATATGGTATAACGTAATAACGTATTACGTTATATGGTATAACGTAATAACGTATTACGTTATATGGTATAACGTTATAACGTATTACGTTATATGGTATAACGTTATAAAGTATTAAGTTATATGGTATAACGTTATGACGTATTACGTTTTATGCTATAACGTTATAACGTATTACGTTATATGGTATAACGTCATATGGTATAACGTTATAACGTATTACGTTATATGGTATAACGTTATAACGTGTTACGTTATATGGTATAACGTCATATGGTATAACGTTATAACGTATTAAGTTATATGGAATAACGTCATATGGTATAACGTTATAACGTATTACGTTATATGGTATAACGGTATAACGTTATAACGTATTACGTTATATGGTATAACGTCATATGGTATAACGTTATAACGTATTACGTTAGATGGTATAACGTTATAACGTGTTACGTTATATGGTATAACGTCATATGGTATAACGTTATAACGTATTAAGTTATATGGAATAACGTCATATGGTATAACGTTATAACGTATTACGTTATATGTTATAACGTCATATGGTATAACGTTATAACGTATTACGTTATATGGTATAACGGTATAACGTTATAAAGTATTACGTTATATGGTATAACGTCATATGGTATAACGTAATAACGTATTACGTTATATGGTATAACGTTATAACGTATTACGTTATATGGTATAACGTTATAAAGTGTTAAGTTATATGGTATAACGTTATGACGTATTACGTTTTATGCTATAACGTTATAACGTATTACGTTATATGGTATAACGTTATAACGTATTACGTTATATGGTATAACGTTATAACGTATTAAGTTATATGGTATAACGTTATGACGTATTACGTTATATGGTATAACGTTAGAACGTATTACGTTATATGGTATAACGTTATAACCTATTACCTTATATGGTATAACGTCATATGGTATAATGTTATAACGTATTACGTTATATGGTATAACGTAATATGGTATAACGTTATAACGTATTACGTTATATGTTATAACGTCATATGGTATAAAGTTATAACGTATTACGTTGTATGGTATAACGTTATAACGTATTACGTTATATGTTATAACGTTATAACGTATTACGTTATATGGCATAACGTTATAACGTATTACGTTATGTGGTATATCGTCATATGGTATAACGTAATAACGTATTACGTTATATGGTATAACGTTATATGGTATAACGTTATAACGTATTACGTTATATGGTATAACGATATAACGTATTACGTTATATGGTATAACGTCATATGGTATAACGTAATAACGTATTACGTTATATGGTATAACGTTATAAAGTATTAAGTTATATGGTATAACGTTATGACGTATTACGTTTTATGCTATAACGTTATAACGTATTACGTTATATGGTATAACGTTATAAAGTATTAAGTTATATGGTATAACGTAATAACGTATTACGTTATATGGTATAACGTTATAACGTATTACGTTATATGGTATAACGTTATAAAGTATTAAGTTATATGGTATAACGTTATGACGTATTACGTTTTATGCTATAACGTTATAACGTATTACGTTATATGGTATAACGTCATATGGTATAACGTTATAACGTATTACGTTATATGGTATAACGTTATAACGTGTTACGTTATATGGTATAACGTCATATGGTATAACGTTATAACGTATTAAGTTATATGGAATAACGTCATATGGTATAACGTTATAACGTATTACGTTATATGGTATAACGGTATAACGTTATAACGTATTACGTTATATGGTATAACGTCATATGGTATAACGTTATAACGTATTACGTTAGATGGTATAACGTTATAACGTGTTACGTTATATGGTATAACGTCATATGGTATAACGTTATAACGTATTAAGTTATATGGAATAACGTCATATGGTATAACGTTATAACGTATTACGTTATATGGTATAACGGTATAACGTTATAACGTATTACGTTATGTGGTATATCGTTATATGGTATAACGTAATAACGTATTACGTTATATGGTATAACGTCTTATGGTATAACGTTATAAAGTATTACGTTATATGGTATAACGTCATATGGTATAACGTTATAACGTATTACGTTATATGGTATAACGTTATAACGTATTACGTTATATGGTATAACGTTATAACGTATTACGTTATATGATATAACGTTATAAAGTATTACGTTATATGGTATAACGTTATAACGTATTACGTTATATGGTATAACGTTATAACGTATTACGTTATATGGTATAACGTCATATGGTATAACGTTATAACGTATTACGTTATATGGTATAACGTTATAACGTGTTACGTTATATGGTATAACGTTATAACGTATTACGTTATATGGTATAACATCATATGGTATAAAGTTATAACGTATTACGTTATATGGCATAACGTTATAACGTATTACGTTATATGTTATAACGTTGTAACGTATTACGTTATATGGTATAACGTTATAACGTATTACGTTATATGGTATGACGTTATAAAGTATTAAGTTACATGGTATAACGTTATGACGTATTACGTTTTATGCTATAACGTTATAACTTATTACGTTATATGGTATAACGTCATATGGTATAAAGTTATGACGTATTACGTTATATGGCATAACGTTATAACGTATTACGTTATATGTTATAACGTTGTAACGTATTACGTTATATGGTATAACGTTATAACGTATTACGTCATATGGTATATCGTTATAACGTATTACGTTATGTGGTATAACGTTATAACGTATTACGTTATATGGTATAACGTTATAACGTATTACGTTATATGGTATAACACTATAACGTATTACGTTATGTGGTATATCGTCACATGGTATAACGTAATAACGTATTACGTTATATGGTATAACGTCATATTTTATAACGTTATAACGTATTACGTTATGTGGTATATCGTCACATGGTATAACGTAATAACGTATTACGTTATATGGTATAACGTCATATGGTATAACGTTATAACGTATTACGTTATATGGTATAACGGTATAACGTATTACTTTATATGGTATAACGTCATATGGTATAACGTTATAACGTATTACGTTATATGGTATAACGTTATAACGTATTACGTTATATGGCATAACGTTATAACGTATTACGTTATGTGGTATATCGTCATATGGTATAACGTAATAACGTATTACGTTATATGGTATAACGTTATATGGTATAACGATATAACGTATTACGTTATATGGTATAACGTCATATGGTATAACGTAATAACGTATTACGTTATATGGTATAACGTTATAACGTATTACGTTATATGGTATAACGTTATAAAGTATTAAGTTATATGGTATAACGTTATGACGTATTACGTTTTATGCTATAACGTTATAACGTATTACGTTATATGGTATAACGTCATATGGTATAACGTTATAACGTATTACGTTATATGGTATAACGTTATAACGTGTTACGTTATATGGTATAACGTCATATGGTATAACGTTATAACGTATTAAGTTATATGGAATAACGTCATATGGTATAACGTTATAACGTATTACGTTATATGGTATAACGGTATAACGTTATAACGTATTACGTTATATGGTATAACGTCATACGGTATAACGTTATAACGTATTACGTTAGATGGTATAACGTTATAACGTGTTACGTTATATGGTATAACGTCATATGGTATAACGTTATAACGTATTAAGTTATATGGAATAACGTCATATGGTATAACGTTATAACGTATTACGTTATATGGTATAACGGTATAACGTTATAACGTATTACGTTATGTGGTATATCGTTATATGGTATAACGTAATAACGTATTACGTTATATGGTATAACGTCTTATGGTATAAAGTTATAACGTATTACGTTATATGGCATAACGTTATAACGTATTACGTTATATGGTATAACGTTATAACGTATTACGTTATATGATATAACGTTATAAAGTATTACGTTATATGGTATAACGTTATAACGTATTACGTTATATGGTATAACGTTATAACGTATTACGTTATATGGTATAACGTCATATGGTATAACGTTATAACGTATTACGTTATATGGTATAACGTTATAACGTGTTACGTTATATGGTATAACGTTATAACGTATTATGTTATATGGTATAACGTCATATGGTATAAAGTTATAACGTATTACGTTATATGGCATAACGTTATAACGTATTACGTTATACGTTATAACGTTGTAACGTATTACGTTATATGGTATAACGTTATAACGTATTACGTTATATGGTATGACGTTATAAAGTATTAAGTTATATGGTATAACGTTATGACGTATTACGTTTTATGCTATAACGTTATAACTTATTACGTTATATGGTATAACGTCATATGGTATAAAGTTATGACGTATTACGTTATATGGCATAACGTTATAACGTATTACGTTATATGTTATAACGTTGTAACGTATTACGTTATATGGTATAACGTTATAACGTATTACGTTATATGGTATAACGTTATAACGTATTACGTTATATGGTGTAACGTTATAACGTATTACGTTATATGGTATAACGTCATATGGTATAAAGTTATAACGTATTACGTTATATGGCATAACGTTATAACGTATTACGTTATATGTTATAACGTTGTAACGTATTACGTTATATGGTATAACGTTATAACGTATTACGTTATATGGTGTAACGTTATAACGTATTACGTTATATGGTGTAACGTTATAACGTATTACGTTATATGGTATAACGTTATAACGTATTACGTTATATGGTATAACGTTATATGGCATAACGTTGTAACGTATTACGTTATATGGTATAACGTTATAACGTATTACGTCATATGGTATATCGTTATAACGTATTACGTTATGTGGTATAACGTTATAACGTATTACGTTATATGGTATAACGTTATAACGTATTACGTTATATGGTATAACATTATAACGTATTACGTTATGTGGTATATCGTCACATGGTATAACGTAATAACGTATTACGTTATATGGTATGACGTCATATGGCATAACGTTATAACGTATTACGTTATGTGGTATATCGTCACATGGTATAACGTAATAACGTATTACGTTATATGGTATAACGTCATATGGTATAACGTTATAACGTATTACGTTATATGGTATAACGGTATAACGTATTACTTTATATGGTATAACGTTATAAAGTATTAAGTTATATGGTACAACGTTATGACGTATTACGCTTTATGCTATAACGTTATAACGTATTACGTTATATGGCATAACGTTATAACGTATTACGTTATATGTTATAACGTTGTAACGTATTACGTTATATGGTATAACGTTATAACGTATTACGTTATATGGTATAACGTTATAAAGTATTAAGTTATATGGTATAACGTTATGACGTATTACGTTTTATGCTATAACGTTATAACGTATTACGTTATATTTTATAACGTCATATGGTATAAAGTTATAACGTATTACGTTATATGGCATAACGTTATAACGTATTACGTTATATGTTATAACGTTGTAACGTATTACGTTATATGGTATAACGTTATAACGTATTACGTTATATGTTATATCGTTGTAACGTATTACGTTATATGGTATAACGTTATAACGTATTACGTTATATGGTATAACGTTATAACGTATTACGTTATATGGTGTAACGTTATATGGCATAACGTTGTAACGTATTACGTTATATGGTATAACGTTATAACGTATTACGTTATATGGTATATCGTTATAACGTATTACGTTATATGGTATAACGTTATAACGTATTACGTTATATGGTATAACGTTATAACGTATTACGTTATATGGTATAACATTATAACGTATTACGTTATGTGGTATATCGTCGCATGGTATAACGTAATAACGTATTACGTTATATGGTATAACGTCATATGGTATAACGTTATAACGTATTACGTTATGTGGTATATCGTCACATGGTATAACGTAATAACGTATTACGTTATATGGTATAACGTCATATGGTATAACGTTATAACGTATTACGTTATATGATATAACGGTATAACGTATTACTTTATATGGTATGACGTCATATGGTATAACGTTATAACGTATAACGTCATATGGTATAACGTTATAACGTATTACGTTATATGGTATAACGGTATAACGTATTACTTTATATGGTATAACGTCATATGGTATAACGTTATAACGTATTACGTTATATGGTATAACGTCATATGGTATAACGTTATAACGTATTACGTTATATGGTATAACTTTATAACGTGTTACGTTATATGGTATAACGTCATATGGTATAACGTTATAACGTATTAAGTTATATGGAATAACGTCATATGGTATAACGTTATAACGTATTACGTTATATGGTATAACGGTATAACGTTATAACGTATTACGTTATATGGTATAACGTCATATGGTATAACGTTATAACGTATTACGTTAGATGGTATAACGTTATAACGTGTTACGTTATATGGTATAACGTCATATGGTATAACGTTATAACGTATTAAGTTATATGGAATAACGTCATATGGTATAACGTTATAACGTATTACGTTATATGGTATAACGGTATAACGTTATAACGTATTACGTTATGTGGTATATCGTTATATGGTATAACGTAATAACGTATTACGTTATATGGTATAACGTAATAACGTATTACGTTATATGGTATAACGTCTTATGCTATAACGTTATAAAGTATTACGTTATATGGTATAACGTCATATGGTATAACGTTATAACGTATTACGTTATATGGTATAACGTTATAACGTATTACGTTATATGGTATAACGTTATAACGTATTACGTTATATGATATAACGTTATAAAGTATTACGTTATATGGTATAACGTTATAACGTATTACGTTATATGGTATAACGTTATAACGTATTACGTTATATGGTATAACGTCATATGGTATAACGTTATAACGTATTACGTTATATGGAATAACGTTATAACGTGTTACGTTATATGGTATAACGTTATAACGTGTTACGTTATATGGTATAACGTCATATGGTATAACGTTATAACGTATTAAGTTATATGGTATAACGTCATATGGTATAACGTTATAACGTATTACGTTATATGGTATAACGTTATAACGTATTACGTTATATGGTACAACGTCATATGGTATAACGTTATAACGTATTACGTTGTATGGTATAACGGTATAACGTATTACGTTATATGGTATAACGTTATAACGTATTACGTTATATGGTATAACGTTATAGCGTGTTACGTTATGTGGTATATCGTCATATGGTATAACGTAATAGCGTATTACGTTATATGGTATAACGTTATAACGTATTTCGTTGTATGGTATAACGGTATAACGTATTACGTTATATGGTATAACGTAATAACGTATTACGTTATATGGTATAACGTCATATGGTATAACGTTATAACGTATTACGTTATATGGTATAACGTCATATGGTATAACGTTATAACGTATTAAGTTATATGGTATAACGTCATATGGTATAACGTTATAACGTATTACGTTATATGGTATAACGTTATAACGTATTACGTTATATGGTACAACGTCATATGGTATAACGTTATAACGTATTACGTTATATGGTATAACGTTATAACGTATTACGTTATATGGTATAACATTATAACGTATTACGTTATGTGGTATATCGTCGCATGGTATAACGTAATAACGTATTACGTTATATGGTATAACGTCATATGGTATAACGTTATAACGTTTTACGTTATGTGGTATATCGTCACATGGTATAACGTAATAACGTATTACGTTATATGGTATAACGTCATATGGTATAACGTTATAACGTATTACGTTATATGGTATAACGGTATAACGTATTACTTTATATGGTATAACGTCATATGGTATAACGTTATAACGTATTAAGTTATATGGTATAACGTCATATGGTATAACGTTATAACGTATTACGTTATATGGTATAACGTTATAACGTATTACGTTATATGGTATAACGTCATATGGTATAACGTTATAACGTATTACGTTATATGGTATAACGTTATAACGTGTTACGTTATATGGTATAACGTTATAACGTGTTACGTTATATGGTATAACGTCATATGGTATAACGTTATAACGTATTAAGTTATATGGTATAACGTCATATGGTATAACGTTATAACGTATTACGTTATATGGTATAACGTTATAACGTATTACGTTATATGGTACAACGTCATATGGTATAACGTTATAACGTATTACGTTGTATGGTATAACGGTATAACGTATTACGTTATATGGTATAACGTTATAACGTACTACGTTATATGGTATAACGTTATAGCGTGTTACGTTATGTGGTATATCGTCATATGGTATAACGTAATAGCGTATTACGTTATATGGTATAACGTTATAACGTATTACGTTGTATGGTATAACGGTATAACGTATTACGTTATATGGTATAACGTAATAACGTATTACGTTATATGGTATAACGTCATATGGTATAACGTTATAACGTATTACGTTATGTGGTATATCGTCACATGGTATAACGTAATAACGTATTACGTTATATGGTATAACGTCATATGGTATAACGTTATAACGTATTACGTTATATGGTATAACGGTATAACGTATTACTTTATATGGTATAACGTCATATGGTATAACGTTATAACGTATAACGTCATATGGTTTAACGTTATAACGTATTACGTTATATGGTATAACGGTATAACGTATTACTTTATATGGTATAACGTCATATGGTATAACGTTATAACGTATTACGTTATATGGTATAACGTCATATGGTATAACGTTATAACGTATTACGTTATATGGTATAACGTTATAACGTGTTACGTTATATGGTATAACGTCATATGGTATAACGTTATAACGTATTAAGTTATATGGAATAACGTCATATGGTATAACGTTATAACGTATTACGTTATATGGTATAATGGTATAACGTTATAACGTATTACGTTATATGGTATAACGTCATATGGTATAACGTTATAACGTATTACGTTAGATGGTATAACGTTATAACGTGTTACGTTATATGGTATAACGTCATATGGTATAACGTTATAACGTATTAAGTTATATGGAATAACGTCATATGGTATAACGTTATAACGTATTACGTTATATGGTATAACGGTATAACGTTATAACGTATTACGTTATGTGGTATATCGTTATATGGTATAACGTAATAACGTATTACGTTATATGGTATAACGTCTTATGCTATAACGTTATAAAGTATTACGTTATATGGTATAACGTCATATGGTATAACGTTATAACGTATTACGTTATATGGTATAACGTTATAACGTATTACGTTATATGGTATAACGTTATAACGTATTACGTTATATGATATAACGTTATAAAGTATTACGTTATATGGTATAACGTTATAACGTATTACGTTATATGGTATAACGTTATAACGTATTACGTTATATGGTATAACGTCATATGGTATAACGTTATAACGTATTACGTTATATGGAATAACGTTATAACGTGTTACGTTATATGGTATAACGTTATAACGTGTTACGTTATATGGTATAACGTCATATGGTATAACGTTATAACGTATTAAGTTATATGGTATAACGTCATATGGTATAACGTTATAACGTATTACGTTATATGGTATAACGTTATAACGTATTACGTTATATGGTACAACGTCATATGGTATAACGTTATAACGTATTACGTTGTATGGTATAACGGTATAACGTATTACGTTATATGGTATAACGTTATAACGTATTACGTTATATGGTATAACGTTATAGCGTGTTACGTTATGTGGTATATCGTCATATGGTATAACGTAATAGCGTATTACGTTATATGGTATAACGTTATAACGTATTTCGTTGTATGGTATAACGGTATAACGTATTACGTTATATGGTATAACGTAATAACGTATTACGTTATATGGTATAACGTCATATGGTATAACGTTATAACGTATTACGTTATATGGTATAACGTCATATGGTATAACGTTATAACGTATTAAGTTATATGGTATAACGTCATATGGTATAACGTTATAACGTATTACGTTATATGGTATAACGTTATAACGTATTACGTTATATGGTACAACGTCATATGGTATAACGTTATAACGTATTACGTTATATGGTATAACGTTATAACGTATTACGTTATATGGTATAACATTATAACGTATTACGTTATGTGGTATATCGTCGCATGGTATAACGTAATAACGTATTACGTTATATGGTATAACGTCCTATGGTATAACGTTATAACGTATTACGTTATGTGGTATATCGTCACATGGTATAACGTAATAACGTATTACGTTATATGGTATAACGTCATATGGTATAACGTTATAACGTATTACGTTATATGGTATAACGGTATAACGTATTACTTTATATGGTATAACGTCATATGGTATAACGTTATAACGTATAACGTCATATGGTATAACGTTATAACGTATTACGTTATATGGTATAACGGTATAACGTATTACTTTATATGGTATAACGTCATATGGTATAACGTTATAACGTATTACGTTATATGGTATAACGTCATATGGTATAACGTTATAACGTATTACGTTATATGGTATAACGTTATAACGTGTTACGTTATATGGTATAACGTCATATGGTATAACGTTATAACGTATTAAGTTATATGGAATAACGTCATATGGTATAACGTTATAACGTATTACGTTATATGGTATAACGGTATAACGTTATAACGTATTACGTTATATGGTATAACGTCATATGGTATAACGTTATAACGTATTACGTTAGATGGTATAACGTTATAACGTGTTACGTTATATGGTATAACGTCATATGGTATAACGTTATAACGTATTAAGTTATATGGAATAACGTCATATGGTATAACGTTATAACGTATTACGTTATATGGTATAACGGTATAACGTTATAACGTATTACGTTATGTGGTATATCGTTATATGGTATAACGTAATAACGTATTACGTTATATGGTATAACGTCTTATGCTATAACGTTATAAAGTATTACGTTATATGGTATAACGTCATATGGTATAACGTTATAACGTATTACGTTATATGGTATAACGTTATAACGTATTACGTTATATGGTATAACGTTATAACGTATTACGTTATATGATATAACGTTATAAAGTATTACGTTATATGGTATAACGTTATAACGTATTACGTTATATGGTATAACGTTATAACGTATTACGTTATATGGTATAACGTCACATGGTATAACGTTATAACGTATTACGTTATATGGTATAACGATATAACGTGTTACGTTATATGGTATAACGTTATAACGTGTTACGTTATATGGTATAACGTCATATGGTATAACGTTATAACGTATTAAGTTATATGGTATAACGTCATATGGTATAACGTTATAACGTATTACGTTGTATGGTATAACGGTATAACGTATTACGTTATATGGCATAACGTAATAACGTATTACGTTATATGGTATAACGTCATATGGTATAACGTTATAACGTGTTACGTCATATGGTATAACGTCATATGGTATAACGTTATAACGTATTACGTTATATGGTATAACGATATAACGTATTACGTTATATGGTATAACGTTATAACGTATTACGTTATGTGGTATAACGTTATAACGTATAGCGTTATATGGTATAACGTTATAACGTATTACGTTATGTGGTATATCGTCACATGGTATAACGTAATAACGTATTACGTTATATGGTATATCGTCATATGGTATAAAGCTATAACGTATTACGTTATATGGTATAACGTTATAACGTATTACGTTATATGGTATAACGTAATAACGTATTACGTTATATGGTATAACGTCATATGGTATAGCGTTATAACGTATTGCGTTATATGGTATAACGTTATAACGTATTACGTTATATGGTATAACGTAATAACGTATTACGTCATATGGTATAACGTCATATGGTATAACGTTATAACGTATTACGTTATATGGTATAACGATATAACGTATTACGTTATATGGTATAACGTTATAACGTATTACGTTATATGGTATAACGTTATAACGTGTTACGTTATGTGGTATATCGTCATATGGTATAACGTAATAGCGTATTACGTTATATGGTATAACGTTATAACGTATTACGTTGTATGGTATAACGGTATAACGTATTACGTTATATGGCATAACGTAATAACGTATTACGTTATATGGTATAACGTCATATGGTATAACGTTATAACGTATTACGTTATATGGTATAACGTCATATGGTATAACGTTATAACGTATTACGTTACATGGTATTGCGTCATATGGTATAACGTTATAACATATTACGTTATATGGTATAACGTTATAACGTATTACGTTATATGGTATAACGTAATAACGTATTACGTTATATGGTATAACGTCATATGGTATAACGTTTTAACGTATTACGTTATATGGTATAACGTAATAACGTATTACGTTATATGGTATAACGTCATATGGTATAACGTTATAACGTATTACGTTATATGGTATAACGTCATAACGTATTACGTTATATGGTATAACGGTATAACGTATTACGTTATATGGTTTAACGTTATAACGTATTACGTTATATGGTATAACGTTATAACGTATTACGTTTAGTGGTATATCGTCACATGGTATAACGTAATAACGTATTACGTTATATGGTATAACGTCATATGGTATAAAGCTATAACGTATTACGTTATATGGTATAACGTAATAACGTATTACGTTATATGGTATAACGTAATAACGTATTACGTTATATGGTATAACGTCATATGGTATAACGTTATAACGTATTGCGTTATATGGTATAACGTTATAACGTATTACGTTATATGGTATAACGTAATAACGTATTACGTCATATGGTATAACGTCATATGGTATAACGTTATAACGTATTACGTTATATGGTATAACGATATAACGTATTACGTTATATGGTATAACGTTATAACGTATTACGTTATGTGGTATAACGTTATAACGTATTACGTTATATGGTATAACGTTATAACGTATTACGTTATGTGGTATATCGTCACATGGTATAACGTAATAACGTATTACGTTATATGGTATAACGTCATATGGTATAAAGCTATAACGTATTACGTTATATGGTATAATGTAATAACGTATTACGTTATATGGTATAACGTAATAACGTATTACGTTATATGGTATAACGTCATATGGTATAACGTTATAACGTATTGCGTTATATGGTATAACGTTATAACGTATTACGTTATATGGTATAACGTAATAACGTATTACGTCATATGGTATAACGTCATATGGTATAACGTTATAACGTATTACGTTATATGGTATAACGATATAACGTATTACGTTATATGGTATAACGTTATAACGTATTACGTTATATGGTATAACGTCTTATGGTATAACGTTATAAAGTATTACGTTATATGGTATAACGTCATATGGTATAACGTTATAACGTATTACGTTATATGGTATAACGTTATAACGTATTACGTTATATGGTATAACGTTATAACGTATTACGTTATATGATATAACGTTATAAAGTATTACGTTATATGGTATAACGTTATAACGTATTACGTTATATGGTATAACGTTATAACGTATTACGTTATATGGTATAACGTCATATGGTATAACGTTATAACGTATTACGTTATATGGTATAACGTTATAACGTGTTACGTTATATGGTATAACGTTATAACGTATTATGTTATATGGTATAACGTCATATGGTATAAAGTTATAACGTATTACGTTATATGGCATAACGTTATAACGTATTACGTTATACGTTATAACGTTGTAACGTATTACGTTATATGGTATAACGTTATAACGTATTACGTTATATGGTATGACGTTATAAAGTATTAAGTTAAATGGTATAACGTTATGACGTATTACGTTTTATGCTATAACGTTATAACTTATTACGTTATATGGTATAACGTCATATGGTATAAAGTTATGACGTATTACGTTATATGGCATAACGTTATAACGTATTACGTTATATGTTATAACGTTGTAACGTATTACGTTATATGGTATAACGTTATAACGTATTACGTTATATGGTATAACGTTATAACGTATTACGTTATATGGTGTAACGTTATAACGTATTACGTTATATGGTATAACGTCATATGGTATAAAGTTATAACGTATTACGTTATATGGCATAACGTTATAACGTATTACGTTATATGTTATAACGTTGTAACGTATTACGTTATATGGTATAACGTTATAACGTATTACGTTATATGGTGTAACGTTATAACGTATTACGTTATATGGTGTAACGTTATAACGTATTACGTTATGTGGTATAACGTTATAACGTATTACGTTATATGGTATAACGTTAAAACGTATTACGTTATATGGTATAACATTATAACGTATTACGTTATGTGGTATATCGTCACATGGTATAACGTAATAACGTATTACGTTATATGGTATAACGTCATATGGTATAACGTTATATCGTATTACGTTATGTGGTATATCCTCACATGGTATAACGTAATAACGTATTACGTTATATGGTATAACGTCATATGGTATAACGTTATAACGTATTACGTTATATGGTATAACGGTATAACGTATTACTTTATATGGTATAACGTTATAAAGTATTAAGTTATATGGTATAACGTTATGACGTATTACGCTTTATGCTATAACGTTATAACGTATTACGTTATATGGCATAACGTTATAACGTATTACGTTATATGTTATAACGTTGTAACGTATTACGTTATATGGTATAACGTTATAACGTATTACGTTATATGGTATAACGTTATAAAGTATTAAGTTATATGGTATAACGTTATGACGTATTACGTTTTATGCTATAACGTTATAACGTATTACGTTATATTTTATAACGTCATATGGTATAAAGTTATAACGTATTACGTTATATGGCATAACGTTATAACGTATTACGTTATATGTTATAACGTTGTAACGTATTACGTTATATGGTATAACGTTATAACGTATTACGTTATATGTTATATCGTTGTAACGTATTACGTTATATGGTATAACGTTATAACGTATTACGTTATATGGTATAACGTTATAACGTATTACGTTATATGGTGTAACGTTATATGGCATAACGTTGTAACGTATTACGTTATATGGTATAACGTTATAACGTATTACGTTATATGGTATATCGTTATAACGTATTACGTTATATGGTATAACGTTATAACGTATTACGTTATATGGTATAACGTTATAACGTATTACGTTATATGGTATAACATTATAACGTATTACGTTATGTGGTATATCGTCGCATGGTATAACGTAATAACGTATTACGTTATATGGTATAACGTCATATGGTATAACGTTATAACGTATTACGTTATGTGGTATATCGTCACATGGTATAACGTAATAACGTATTACGTTATATGGTATAACGTCATATGGTATAACGTTATAACGTATTACGTTATATGATATAACGGTATAACGTATTACTTTATATGGTATAACGTCATATGGTATAACGTTATAACGTATAACGTCATATGGTATAACGTTATAACATATTACGTTATATGGTATAACGGTATAACGTATTACTTTATATGGTATAACGTCATATGGTATAACGTTATAACGTATTACGTTATATGGTATAACGTCATATGGTATATCGTTATAACGTATTACGTTATATGGTATAACTTTATAACGTGTTACGTTATATGGTATAACGTCATATGGTATAACGTTATAACGTATTAAGTTATATGGAATAACGTCATATGGTATAACGTTATAACGTATTACGTTATATGGTATAACGGTATAACGTTATAACGTATTACGTTATATGGTATAACGTCATATGGTATAACGTTATAACGTATTACGTTAGATGGTATAACGTTATAACGTGTTACGTTATATGGTATAACGTCATATGGTATAACGTTATAACGTATTAAGTTATATGGAATAACGTCATATGGTATAACGTTATAACGTATTACGTTATATGGTATAACGGTATAACGTTATAACGTATTACGTTATGTGGTATATCGTTATATGGTATAACGTAATAAGGTATTACGTTATATGGTATAACGTAATAACGTTTTACGTTATATGGTATAACGTCTTATGCTATAACGTTATAAAGTATTACGTTATATGGTATAACGTCATATGGTATAACGTTATAACGTATTACGTTATATGGTATAACGTTATAACGTATTACGTTATATGGTATAACGTTATAACGTATTACGTTATATGATATAACGTTATAAAGTATTACGTTATATGGTATAACGTTATAACGTATTACGTTATATGGTATAACGTTATAACGTATTACGTTATATGGTATAACGTCATATGGTATAACGTTATAACGTATTACGTTATATGGTATAACGTTATAACGTGTTACGTTATATGGTATAACGTTATAACGTGTTACGTTATATGGTATAACGTCATATGGTATAACGTTATAACGTATTAAGTTATATGGTATAACGTCATATGGTATAACGTTATAACGTATTACGTTATATGGTATAACGTTATAACGTATTACGTTATATGGTACAACGTCATATGGTATAACGTTATAACGTATTACGTTGTATGGTATAACGGTATAACGTATTACGTTATATGGTATAACGTTATAACGTACTACGTTATATGGTATAACGTTATAGCGTGTTACGTTATGTGGTATATCGTCATATGGTATAACGTAATAGCGTATTACGTTATATGGTATAACGTTATAACGTATTACGTTGTATGGTATAACGGTATAACGTATTACGTTATATGGTATAACGTAATAACGTATTACGTTATATGGTATAACGTCATATGGTATAACGTTATAACGTATTACGTTATGTGGTATATCGTCACATGGTATAACGTAATAACGTATTACGTTATATGGTATAACGTCATATGGTATAACGTTATAACGTATTACGTTATATGGTATAACGGTATAACGTATTACTTTATATGGTATAACGTCATATGGTATAACGTTATAACGTATAACGTCATATGGTATAACGTTATAACGTATTACGTTATATGGTATAACGGTATAACGTATTACTTTATATGGTATAACGTCATATGGTATAACGTTATAACGTATTACGTTATATGGTATAACGTCATATGGTATAACGTTATAACGTATTACGTTATATGGTATAACGTTATAACGTGTTACGCTATATGGTATAACGTCATATGGTATAACGTTATAACGTATTAAGTTATATGGAATAACGTCATATGGTATAACGTTATAACGTATTACGTTATATGGTATAACGGTATAACGTTATAACGTATTACGTTATATGGTATAACGTCATATGGTATAACATTATAACGTATTACGTTAGATGGTATAACGTTATAACGTGTTACGTTATATGGTATAACGTCATATGGTATAACGTTATAACGTATTAAGTTATATGGAATAACGTCATATGGTATAACGTTATAACGTATTACGTTATATGGTATAACGGTATAACGTTATAACGTATTACGTTATGTGGTATATCGTTATATGGTATAACGTAATAACGTATTACGTTATATGGTATAACGTCTTATGCTATAACGTTATAAAGTATTACGTTATATGGTATAACGTCATATGGTATAACGTTATAACGTATTACGTTATATGGTATAACGTTATAACGTATTACGTTATATGGTATAACGTTATAACGTATTACGTTATATGATATAACGTTATAAAGTATTACGTTATATGGTATAACGTTATAACGTATTACGTTATATGGTATAACGTTATAACGTATTACGTTATATGGTATAACGTCATATGGTATAACGTTATAACGTATTACGTTATATGGTATAACGTTATAACGTGTTACGTTATATGGTATAACGTTATAACGTGTTACGTTATATGGTATAACGTCATATGGTATAACGTTATAACGTATTAAGTTATATGGTATAACGTCATATGGTATAACGTTATAACGTATTACGTTATATGGTATAACGTTATAACGTATTACGTTATATGGTACAACGTCATATGGTATAACGTTATAACGTATTACGTTGTATGGTATAACGGTATAACGTATTACGTTATATGGTATAACGTTATAACGTATTACGTTATATGGTATAACGTTATAGCGTGTTACGTTATGTGGTATATCGTCATATGGTATAACGTAATAGCGTATTACGTTATATGGTATAACGTTATAACGTATTACGTTGTATGGTATAACGGTATAACGTATTACGTTATATGGTATAACGTAATAACGTATTACGTTATATGGTATAACGTCATATGGTATAACGTTATAACGTATTACGTTATATGGTATAACGTCATATGGTATAACGTTATAACGTATTAAGTTATATGGTATAACGTCATATGGTATAACGTTATAACGTATTACGTTATATGGTATAACGTTATAACGTATTACGTTATATGGTACAACGTCATATGGTATAACGTTATAACGTATTACGTTATATGGTATAACGTTATAACGTATTACGTTATATGGTATAACATTATAACGTATTACGTTATGTGGTATATCGTCGCATGGTATAACGTAATAACGTATTACGTTATATGGTATAACGTCATATGGTATAACGTTATAACGTATTACGTTATATGGTATAACGGTATAACGTATTACTTTATATGGTATAACGTCATATGGTATAACGTTATAACGTATAACGTCATATGGTATAACGTTATAACGTATTACGTTATATGGTATAACGGTATAACGTATTACGTTATATGGTATAACGTTATAACGTGTTACGTTATATGGTATAACGTTATAACGTGTTACGTTATATGGTATAACGTCATATGGTATAACGTTATTACGTATTAAGTTATATGGTATAACGTCATATGGTATAACGTTATAACGTATTACGTTATATGGTATAACGTTATAACGTATTACGTTATATGGTACAACGTCATATGGTATAACGTTATAACGTATTACGTTGTATGGTATAACGGTATAACGTATTACGTTATATGGTATAACGTTATAACGTACTACGTTATATGGTATAACGTTATAGCGTGTTACGTTATGTGGTATATCGTCATATGGTATAACGTAATAGCGTATTACGTTATATGGTATAACGTTATAACGTATTACGTTGTATGGTATAACGGTATAACGTATTACGTTATATGGTACAACGTCATATGGTATAACGTTATAACGTATTACGTTGTATGGTATAACGGTATAACGTATTACGTTATATGGTATAACGTTATAACGTACTACGTTATATGGTATAACGTTATAGCGTGTTACGTTATGTGGTATATCGTCATCTGGTATAACGTAATAGCGTATTACGTTATATGGTATAACGTTATAACGTATTACGTTGTATGGTATAACGGTATAACGTATTACGTTATATGGTATAACGTAATAACGTATTACGTTATATGGTATAACGTCATATGGTATAACGTTATAACGTATTACGTTATGTGGTATATCGTCACATGGTATAACGTAATAACGTATTACGTTATATGGTATAACGTCATATGGTATAACGTTATAACGTATTACGTTATATGGTATAACGGTATAACGTATTACTTTATATGGTATAACGTCATATGGTATAACGTTATAACGTATAACGTCATATGGTATAACGTTATAACGTATTACGTTATATGGTATAACGGTATAACGTATTACTTTATATGGTATAACGTCATATGGTATAACGTTATAACGTATTACGTTATATGGTATAACGTCATATGGTATAACGTTATAACGTATTACGTTATATGGTATAACGTTATAACGTGTTACGCTATATGGTATAACGTCATATGGTATAACGTTATAACGTATTAAGTTATATGGAATAACGTCATATGGTATAACGTTATAACGTATTACGTTATATGGTATAACGGTATAACGTTATAACGTATTACGTTATATGGTATAACGTCATATGGTATAACATTATAACGTATTACGTTAGATGGTATAACGTTATAACGTGTTACGTTATATGGTATAACGTCATATGGTATAACGTTATAACGTATTAAGTTATATGGAATAACGTCATATGGTATAACGTTATAACGTATTACGTTATATGGTATAACGGTATAACGTTATAACGTATTACGTTATGTGGTATATCGTTATATGGTATAACGTAATAACGTATTACGTTATATGGTATAACGTCTTATGCTATAACGTTATAAAGTATTACGTTATATGGTATAACGTCATATGGTATAACGTTATAACGTATTACGTTATATGGTATAACGTTATAACGTATTACGTTATATGGTATAACGTTATAACGTATTACGTTATATGATATAACGTTATAAAGTATTACGTTATATGGTATAACGTTATAACGTATTACGTTATATGGTATAACGTTATAACGTATTACGTTATATGGTATAACGTCATATGGTATAACGTTATAACGTATTACGTTATATGGTATAACGTTATAACGTGTTACGTTATATGGTATAACGTTATAACGTGTTACGTTATATGGTATAACGTCATATGGTATAACGTTATAACGTATTAAGTTATATGGTATAACGTCATATGGTATAACGTTATAACGTATTACGTTATATGGTATAACGTTATAACGTATTACGTTATATGGTACAACGTCATATGGTATAACGTTATAACGTATTACGTTGTATGGTATAACGGTATAACGTATTACGTTATATGGTATAACGTTATAACGTATTACGTTATATGGTATAACGTTATAGCGTGTTACGTTATGTGGTATATCGTCATATGGTATAACGTAATAGCGTATTACGTTATATGGTATAACGTTATAACGTATTACGTTGTATGGTATAACGGTATAACGTATTACGTTATATGGTATAACGTAATAACGTATTACGTTATATGGTATAACGTCATATGGTATAACGTTATAACGTATTACGTTATATGGTATAACGTCATATGGTATAACGTTATAACGTATTAAGTTATATGGTATAACGTCATATGGTATAACGTTATAACGTATTACGTTATATGGTATAACGTTATAACGTATTACGTTATATGGTACAACGTCATATGGTATAACGTTATAACGTATTACGTTATATGGTATAACGTTATAACGTATTACGTTATATGGTATAACATTATAACGTATTACGTTATGTGGTATATCGTCGCATGGTATAACGTAATAACGTATTACGTTATATGGTATAACGTCATATGGTATAACGTTATAACGTATTACGTTATATGGTATAACGGTATAACGTATTACTTTATATGGTATAACGTCATATGGTATAACGTTATAACGTATAACGTCATATGGTATAACGTTATAACGTATTACGTTATATGGTATAACGGTATAACGTATTACGTTATATGGTATAACGTTATAACGTGTTACGTTATATGGTATAACGTTATAACGTGTTACGTTATATGGTATAACGTCATATGGTATAACGTTATTACGTATTAAGTTATATGGTATAACGTCATATGGTATAACGTTATAACGTATTACGTTATATGGTATAACGTTATAACGTATTACGTTATATGGTACAACGTCATATGGTATAACGTTATAACGTATTACGTTGTATGGTATAACGGTATAACGTATTACGTTATATGGTATAACGTTATAACGTACTACGTTATATGGTATAACGTTATAGCGTGTTACGTTATGTGGTATATCGTCATATGGTATAACGTAATAGCGTATTACGTTATATGGTATAACGTTATAACGTATTACGTTGTATGGTATAACGGTATAACGTATTACGTTATATGGTATAACGTAATAACGTATTACGTTATATGGTATAACGTCATATGGTATAACGTTATAACGTATTACGTTATGTGGTATATCGTCACATGGTATAACGTAATAACGTATTACGTTATATGGTATAACGTCATATGGTATAACGTTATAACGTATTACGTTATATGGTATAACGGTATAACGTATTACTTTATATGGTATAACGTCATATGGTATAACGTTATAACGTATAACGTCATATGGTATAACGTTATAACGTATTACGTTATATGGTATAACGGTATAACGTATTACTTTATATGGTATAACGTCATATGGTATAACGTTATAACGTATTACGTTATATGGTATAACGTCATATGGTATAACGTTATAACGTATTACGTTATATGGTATAACGTTATAACGTGTTACGTTATATGGTATAACGTCATATGGTATAACGTTATAACGTATTAAGTTATATGGAATAACGTCATATGGTATAACGTTATAACGTATTACGTTATATGGTATAACGGTATAACGTTATAACGTATTACATTATATGGTATAACGTCATATGGTATAACGTTATAACGTATTACGTTAGATGGTATAACGTTATAACGTGTTACGTTATATGGTATAACGTCATATGGTATAACGTTATAACGTATTAAGTTATATGGAATAACGTCATATGGTATAACGTTATAACGTATTACGTTATATGGTATAACGGTATAACGTTATAACGTATTACGTTATGTGGTATATCGTTATATGGTATAACGTAATAACGTATTACGTTATATGGTATAACGTCTTATGCTATAACGTTATAAAGTATTACGTTATATGGTATAACGTCATATGGTATAACGTTATAACGTATTACGTTATATGGTATAACGTTATAACGTATTACGTTATATGGTATAACGTTATAACGTATTACGTTATATGGTATAACGTCATATGGTATAACGTTATAACGTATTACGTTATATGGTATAACGTTATAACGTGTTACGTTATATGGTATAACGTTATAACGTGTTACGTTATATGGTATAACGTCATATGGTATAACGTTATAACGTATTAAGTTATATGGTATAACGTCATATGGTATAACGTTATAACGTATTACGTTATATGGTATAACGTTATAACGTATTACGTTATATGGTACAACGTCATATGGTATAACGTTATAACGTATTACGTTGTATGGTATAACGGTATAACGTATTACGTTATATGGTATAACGTTATAACGTATTACGTTATATGGTATAACGTTATAGCGTGTTACGTTATGTGGTATATCGTCATATGGTATAACGTAATAGCGTATTACGTTATATGGTATAACGTTATAACGTATTACGTTGTATGGTATAACGGTATAACGTATTACGTTATATGGTATAACGTAATAACGTATTACGTTATATGGTATAACGTCATATGGTATAACGTTATAACGTATTACGTTATATGGTATAACGTCATATGGTATAACGTTATAACGTATTAAGTTATATGGTATAACGTCATATGGTATAACGTTATAACGTATTACGTTATATGGTATAACGTTATAACGTATTACGTTATATGGTACAACGTCATATGGTATAACGTTATAACGTATTACGTTATATGGTATAACGTTATAACGTATTACGTTATATGGTATAACATTATAACGTATTACGTTATGTGGTATATCGTCGCATGGTATAACGTAATAACGTATTACGTTATATGGTATAACGTCATATGGTATAACGTTATAACGTATTACGTTATGTGGTATATCGTCACATGGTATAACGTAATAACGTATTACGTTATATGGTATAACGTCATATGGTATAACGTTATAACGTATTACGTTATATGGTATAACGGTATAACGTATTACTTTATATGGTATAACGTCATATGGTATAACGTTATAACGTATAACGTCATATGGTATAACGTTATAACGTATTACGTTATATGGTATAACGGTATAACGTATTACTTTATATGGTATAACGTCATATGGTATAACGTTATAACGTATTACGTTATATGGTATAACGTCATATGGTATAACGTTATAACGTATTACGTTATATGGTATAACGTTATAACGTGTTACGTTATATGGTATAACGTCATATGGTATAACGTTATAACGTATTAAGTTATATGGAATAACGTCATATGGTATAACGTTATAACGTATTACGTTATATGGTATAACGGTATAACGTTATAACGTATTACGTTATATGGTATAACGTCATATGGTATAACGTTATAACGTATTACGTTAGATGGTATAACGTTATAACGTGTTACGTTATATGGTATAACGTCATATGGTATAACGTTATAACGTATTAAGTTATATGGAATAACGTCATATGGTATAACGTTATAACGTATTACGTTATATGGTATAACGGTATAACGTTATAACGTATTACGTTATGTGGTATATCGTTATATGGTATAACGTATTAACGTATTACGTTATATGGTATAACGTCTTATGCTATAACGTTATAAAGTATTACGTTATATGGTATAACGTCATATGGTATAACGTTATAACGTATTACGTTATATGGTATAACGTTATAACGTATTACGTTATATGGTATAACGTTATAACGTATTACGTTATATGATATAACGTTATAAAGTATTACGTTATATGGTATAACGTTATAACGTATTACGTTATATGGTATAACGTTATAACGTATTACGTTATATGGTATAACGTCATATGGTATAACGTTATAACGTATTACGTTATATGGTATAACGTTATAACGTGTTACGTTATATGGTATAACGTTATAACGTGTTACGCTATATGGTATAACGTCATATGGTATAACGTTATAACGTATTAAGTTATATGGTATAACGTCATATGGTATAACGTTATAACGTATTACGTTATATGGTATAACGTTATAACGTATTACGTTATATGGTACAACGTCATATGGTATAACGTTATAACGTATTACGTTGTATGGTATAACGGTATAACGTATTACGTTATATGGTATAACGTTATAACGTATTACGTTATATGGTATAACGTTATAGCGTGTTACGTTATGTGGTATATCGTCATATGGTATAACGTAATAGCGTATTACGTTATATGGTATAACGTTATAACGTATTACGTTATATGGTATAACGTTATAACGTATTACGTTATATGGTATAACGTCATATGGTATAACGTTATAACGTATTACGTTATATGGTATAACGTTATTACGTATTACGTTATATGGTATAACGTAATAACGTATTACGTTATATGGTATAACGTCATATGATATAACGTTTTAACGTATTACGTTATATGGTATAACGTAATAACGTATTACGTTATATGGTATAACGTCATATGGTATAACGTTATAACGTATTACGTTATATGGTATAACGTTATAACGTATTACGTTATATGGTATAACGGTATAACGTATTACGTTATATGGTTTAACGTTATAACGTATTACGTTATATGGTATAACGTTATAACGTATTACGTTAAGTGGTATATCGTCACATGGTATAACGTAATAACGTATTACGTTATATGGTATAACGTCATATGGTATAAAGCTATAACGTATTACGTTATATGGTATAACGTAATAACGTATTACGTTATATGGTATAACGTAATAACGTATTACGTTATATGGTATAACGTCATATGGTATAACGTTATAACGTATTGCGTTATATGGTATAACGATATAACGTATTACGTTATATGGTATAACGTTATAACGTATTACGTTATGTGGTATAACGTTATAACGTATTACGTTATGTGGTATATCGTCACATGGTATAACGTAATAACGTATTACGTTATATGGTATATCGTCATATGGTATAAAGCTATAACGTATTACGTTATATGGTATAACGTAATAACGTATTACGTTATATGGTATAACGTAATAACGTATTACGTTATATGGTATAACGTCATATGGTATAGCGTTATAACGTATTGCGTTATATGGTATAACGTTATAACGTATTACGTTATATGGTATAACGTAATAACGTATTACGTCATATGGTATAACGTCATATGGTATAACGTTATAACGTATTACGTTATATGGTATAACGATATAACGTATTACGTTATATGGTATAACGTTATAACGTATTACGTTATATGGTATAACGTTATAACGTGTTACGTTATGTGGTATATCGTCATATGGTATAACGTAATAGCGTATTACGTTATATGGTATAACGTTATAACGTATTACGTTGTATGGTATAACGGTATAACGTATTACGTTATATGGCATAACGTAATAACGTATTACGTTATATGGTATAACGTCATATGGTATAACGTTATAACGTATTACGTTATATGGTATAACGTCATATGGTATAACGTTATAACGTATTACGTTACATGGTATTGCGTCATATGGTATAACGTTATAACATATTACGTTATATGGTATAACGTTATAACGTATTACGTTATATGGTATAACGTAATAACGTATTACGTTATATGGTATAACGTCATATGGTATAACGTTTTAACGTATTACGTTATATGGTATAACGTAATAACGTATTACGTTATATGGTATAACGTCATATGGTATAACGTTATAACGTATTACGTTATATGGTATAACGTTATAACGTATTACGTTATATGGTATAACGGTATAACGTATTACGTTATATGGTTTAACGTTATAACGTATTACGTTATATGGTATAACGTTATAACGTATTACGTTAAGTGGTATATCGTCACATGGTATAACGTAATATCGTATTACGTTATATGGTATAACGTCATATGGTATAAAGCTATAACGTATTACGTTATATGGTATAACGTAATAACGTATTACGTTATATGGTATAACGTAATAACGTATTACGTTATATGGTATAACGTCATATGGTATAACGTTATAACGTATTGCGTTATATGGTATAACGTTATAACGTATTACGTTATATGGTATAACGTAATAACGTATTACGTCATATGGTATAACGTCATATGGTATAACGTTATAACGTATTACGTTATATGGTATAACGATATAACGTATTACGTTATATGGTATAACGTTATAACGTATTACGTTATGTGGTATAACGTTATAACGTATTACGTTATATGGTATAACGTTATAACGTATTACGTTATGTGGTATATCGTCACATGGTATAACGTAATAACGTATTACGTTATATGGTATAACGTCATATGGTATAAAGCTATAACGTATTACGTTATATGGTATAATGTAATAACGTATTACGTTATATGGTATAACGTAATAACGTATTACGTTATATGGTATAACGTCATATGGTATAACGTTATAACGTATTACGTTATATGGTATAACGTCATATGGTATAACGTTATAACGTATTACGTTACATGGTATTGCGTCATATGGTATAACGTTATAACATATTACGTTATATGGTATAACGTTATAACGTATTACGTTATATGGTATAACGTAATAACGTATTACGTTATATGGTATAACGTCATATGGTATAACGTTTTAACGTATTACGTTATATGGTATAACGTAATAACGTATTACGTTATATGGTATAACGTCATATGGTATAACGTTATAACGTATTACGTTATGTGGTATATCGTCACATGGTATAACGTAATAACGTATTACGTTATATGGTATAACGTCATATGGTAAAAAGCTATAACGTATTACGTTATATGGTATAACGTAATAACGTATTACGTTATATGGTATAACGTAATAACGTATTACGTTATATGGTAAAACGTCATATGGTATAACGTTATAACGTATTACGTTATATGGTATAACGGTATAACGTTATAACGTATTACGTTATATGGTATAACGTAATAACGTATTACGTTATGTGGTATATCGTCGCATGGTATAACGTAATAACGTATTACGTTATATGGTATAACGTCATATGGTATAAAGCTATAACGTATTACGTTATATGGTATAACGTAATAACGTATTACGTTATATGGTATAACGTCATATGGTATAACGTTATAACGTATTACGTTATATGGTATAACGTTATAACGTATTACGTTATATGGTGTAACGTTATAACGTATTACGTTATATGGTGTAACGTTATAACGTATTACGTTATATGGTATAACGTCATATGGTATAACGGTATAACGTATTACGTTATATGGTTTAACGTTACAACGTATTACGTTATATGGTATAATGTTATAACGTATTACGTTATATGGTATAACGTAATATGGTATAACGTTATAACGTATTACGTTATATGTTATAACGTCATATGGTATAAAGTTATAACGTATTACGTTGTATGGTATAACGTTATGACGTATTACGTTATATGTTATAACGTTATAACGTATTACGTTATATGGTATAACGTTATAAAGTATTAAGTTATATGGTATAACGTTATGACGTATTACGTTTTATGCTATAACGTTATAACGTATTACGTTATATGGTATAACGTCATATGGTATAAAGTTATAACGTATTACGTTATATGGCATAACGTTATAACGTATTACGTTATATGTTATAACGTTGTAACGTATTACGTTATATGGTATAACGATATAACGTATTACGTTATATGGTATAACGTTATAACGTATTATGTTATATGGTGTAACGTTATAACGTATTACGTTATATGGTATAACGTCATATGGTATAAAGTTATAACGTATTACGTTATATGGCATAACGCTATAACGTATTACGATATATGTTATAACGTTGTAACGTATTACGTTATATGGTATAACGTTATAACGTATTACATTATATGGTATAACGTTATAACGTATTACGTTATATCGTATAACGTTATAACGTATTACGTTATATGGCATAACGTTATAACGTATTACGTTATGTGGTATATCGTCATATGGTATAACGTAATAACGTATTACGTTATATGGTATAACGTTATATGGTATAACGTTATAACGTATTACGTTATATGGTATAACGATATAATGTATTACGTTATATGGTATAACGTCATATGGTATAACGTAATAACGTATTACGTTATATGGTATAACGTTATAACGTATTACGTTATATGGTATAACGTTATAAAGTATTAAGTTATATGGTATAACGTTATGACGTATTACGTTTTATGCTATAACGTTATAACGTATTACGTTATATGGTATAACGTCATATGGTATAACGTTATAACGTATTACGTTATATGGTATAACGTTATAACGTGTTACGTTATATGGTATAACATCATATGGTATAACGTTATAACGTATTAAGTTATATGGAATAACGTCATATGGTATAACGTTATAACGTATTACGTTATATGGTATAACGGTATAACGTTATAACGTATTACGTTATATGGTATAACGTCATATGGTATAACGTTATAACGTATTACGTTAGATGGTATAACGTTATAACGTGTTACGTTATATGGTATAACGTCATATGGTATAACGTTATAACGTATTAAGTTATATGGAATAACGTCATATGGTATAACGCTATAACGCATTACGTTATATGGTATAACGTTATAACGTTATAACGTATTACGTTATGTGGTATATCGTTATATGGTATAACGTAATAACGTATTACGTTATATGGTATAACGTCTTATGGTATAACGTTATAAAGTATTACGTTATATGGTATAACGTCATATGGTATAACGTTATAACGTATTACGTTATATGGTATAACGTTATAACGTATTACGTTATATGGTATAACGTTATAACGTATTACGTTATATGATATAACGTTATAAAGTATTACGTTATATGGTATAACGTTATAACGTATTACGTTATATGGTATAACGTTATAACGTATTACGTTATATGGTATAACGTCATATGGTATAACGTTATAACGTATTACGTTATATGGTATAACGTTATAACGTGTTACGTTATATGGTATAACGTTATAACGTGTTACGTTATATGGTATAACGTCATATGGTATAACGTCATATGGTATAACGTTATAACGTATTAAGTTATATGGTATAACGTCATATGGTATAACGTTATAACGTATTACGTTATATGGTATAACGGTATAACGCTATAACTTATTACGTTATATGATGTAACGTTATCAAGTATTACGTTATATGGTATAACGTTATAACGTATTACGTTATATGGTATAACGTTATAACGTATTACGTTATATGGTATAACGTAATAACGTATTACGTTATATGGTATAACGTCATATGGTATAACGTTTTAACGTATTACGTTATATGGTATAACGTAATAACGTATTACGTTATATGGTATAACGTCATATGGTATAACGTTATAACGTATTACGTTATATGGTATAACGTTATAACGTATTACGTTATATGGTATAACGTCATATGGTATAACGTTTTAACGTATTACGTTATATGGTATAACGTAATAACGTATTACGTTATATGGTATAACGTCATATGGTATAACGTTATAACGTATTACGTTATATGGTATAACGTTATAACGTATTACGTTATATGGTATAACGTCATATGGTATAACGTTATAACGTATTACGTTATATGGTATAACGGTATAACGTATTACGTTACATGGTATAACGTTATAACGTATTACGTTATATGGTATAACGTTATAACGTGTTACGTTATGTGGTATATCGTCATATGGTATAACGTAATAGCGTCTTACGTTATATGGTGTAACGTTATAACGTATTACGTTGTATGGTATAACGGTATATGGTATAACGTCATAACGTATTACGTTGTATGGTATAACGGTATATGGTATAACGTCATAACGTATTACGTTATATGGTATAACGTCATATGGTATAACGTTATAACGTATTACGTTACATGGTATTGCGTCATATGGTATAAAGTTATAACGTATTACGTTGTATGGTATAACGTTATAACGTATTACGTTATATGTTATAACGTTATGACGTATTACGTTATATGGTATAACGTTATAACGTATTAAGTTATATGGTATAACGTTATGACGTATTACGTTATATGGTATAACGTCATATGGTATAACGTTATAACGTATTACGTTATATGGTATAACGTTATAACGTATTACGTTATATGGTATAACGTCATATGGTATAACGTTATAACGTATTACGTTATATGGTATAACGTTATAACGTATTACGTTATATGGTATAACGTCATATGGTATAACTTTATAACGTATTACGTTATATGGTATAACGGTATAACGTATTACGTTATATGGTATAACGTTATAACGTATTACGTTATATGGTATAACGTTATAACGTGTTACGTTATGTGGTATATCGTCATATGGTATAACGTAATAGCGTATTACGTTATATGGTGTAACGTTATAACGTATTACGTTATATGGTATAACGTTATAACGTATTACGTTATATGGTATAACGTTATAACGTATTACGTTATATGGTATAACGTCATATGGTATAACGTTATAACGTATTACGTTGCATGGTATAACGTTATAACGTATTACGTTATATGTTATAACGTTGTAACGTATTACGTTATATGGTATAACGTTATAACGTATTACGTTATATGGTATAACGTTATAACGTACTACGTTATATGGTGTAACGTTATAACGTATTACGTTATATGGTATAACGTTATAACGTATTACGTTATATGGTATAACGTTATATGGCATAACGTTGTAACGTATTACGTTATATGGTATAACGTTACAACGTATTACGTTATATGGTATACCGTTATAACGTATTACGTTATGTGGTATAACGTTATAACGTATTACGTTATATGGTATAACGTTATAACGTATTACGTTATATGGTATAACGTTATAACGTATTACGTTATGTGGTATATCGTCACATGGTATAACGTAATAGCGTATTACGTTATGTGGTATATCGTCACATGGTATAACGTAATAACGTATTACGTTATATGGTATAACGTCATATGGTATAACGTTATAACGTATTGCGTTATATGGTATAACGTTATAACGTATTACGTTATATGGTATAACGTTATAACGTGTTACGTTATATGGTATAACGTCATATGGTATAAAGTTATAACGTATTAAGTTATATGGTATAACGTCATATGGTATAACGTTATAACGTAATACGTTATGTGGTATATCGTTATATGGTATAACGTAATAACGTATTACGTTATATGGTATAACGTCTTATGGTATAACGTCTTATGGTATAACGTTATAATGTATTACGTTATATGGTATAGCGTCATATGGTATAACGTTATAACGTATTACGTTATATGGTATAACGTTATAACGTATTGCGTTATATGGTATAACGTTATAACGTATTACGTTATATGATATAACGTTATAAAGTATTACGTTATATGGTATAACGTTATAACGTATTACGTTATATGCTATAACGTTATAACGTATTACGTTATATGGTATAACGTCATATGGTATAACGTTATAACGTATTACGTTATATGGTATAACGTTATAACGTGTTACGTTATATGGTATAACGTTATAACGTGTTACGTTATATGGTATAACGTCATATGGTATAACGTTATAACGTATTACGTTATATGGTATAACGGTATAACGTTATAACGTATTACGTTATATGATGTAACGTTATAAAGTATTACGTTGTATGGTATAACGTTATAACGTATTACCTTATATGGTATAACGTCATATTTTATAATGTTATAACGTATTACGTTATATGGTATAACGTAATATGGTATAACGTTATAACCTATTACGTTATATGTTATAACGTCATATGGTATAAAGTTATAACGTATTACGTTGTATGGTATATCGTTATAACGTATTACGTTATATGTTATAACGTTATGACGTATTACGTTATATGGTATAACGTTATAACGTATTAAGTTATATGGTATAACGTTATGACGTATTACGTTATATGGTATAACGTCATATGGTATAACGTTATAACGTATTACGTTATATGGTATAACGTTATAACGTATTAAGTTATATGGTATAACGTTATGACGTATTACGTTATATGGTATAACGTTAGAACGTATTACGTTATATGGTATAACGTTATAACCTATTACCTTATATGGTATAACGTCATATGGTATAATGTTATAACGTATTACGTTATATGGTATAACGTAATATGGTATAACGTTATAACGTATTACGTTATATGTTATAACGTCATATGGTATAAAGTTATAACGTATTACGTTGTATGGTATAACGTTATAACGTATTACGTTATATGTTATAACGTTATAACGTATTACGTTATATGGTATAACGTTATAAAGTATTAAGTTATATGGTATAACGTTATGACGTATTACGTTTTATGCTATAGCGTTATAACGTATTACGTTATATGGTATAACGTCATATGGTATAAAGTTATAACGTATTACGTTACATGGTATAACGATATAACGTATTACGTTATATGTTATAACGTTGTAACGTATTACGTTATATGGTACAACGTTATAACGTATTACGTTATATGGTATAACGTTATAACGTATTACGTTATATGGTGTAACGTTATAAAGGTATTACGTTATATGGTATAACGTTATAACGTATTACGTTATATGGTATAACGTTATATGGCATAACGTTGTAACGTATTACGTTATATGGTATAACGTTATAACGTATTACGTTATATGGTATACCGTTATAACGTATTACGTTATGTGGTATAACGTTATGACGTATTACGTTATATGGTATAACGTTATAACGTATTACGTTATATGGTATAACGTTATAACGTATTACGTTATGTGGTATATCGTCACATGGTATAACGTAATAACGTATTACGTTATATGGTATAACGTCATATGGTATAACGTTATAACGTATTACGTTATGTGGTATATCGTCACATGGTATAACGTAATAACGTATTACGTTATATGGTATAACGTCATATGGTATAACGTCATAACGTATTACGTTATATGGTATAACGTAATAACGTATAACGTTATATGGTATAACGTAATAGCGTATTACGTTATATGGTATAACGTAATAACGTATTACGTTATGTGGTATAACGGTTTAACGTATTACGTTATATGGTATAACGTTATGACGTATTACGTTATATGGTATAACGGTTTAACGTATTACGTTATATGGTATAACGTTATGACGTATTACGTTATGTGGTATATCGTCATATGGTTTAACGTAATAACGTACTACGTTATATGGTATAACGTCATATGGTATAACGTTATAACGTATTATGTTATGTGGTATATCGTCATATGGTATAACGTAATAACGTATTACGTTATATGGTATAACGTTATATGGTATAACGTTATAACGTATTACGTTATATGGTATAACGGTATAACGTTATAACGTATTACGTTATGTGGTATACCGTTATATGGTATAACGTAATAACGTATTACGTTATATGGTATAACGTCTTATGGTATAACGTCTTATGGTATAACGTTATAAAGTATTACGTTATATGGTATAACGTCATATGGTATAACGTTATAACGTATTACGTTATATGGTATAACGTTATAACGTATTACGTTATATGGTATAACGTTATAATGTATTACGTTATATGGCACAACGTTATAACGTATTACGTTATGTGGTATATCGTCATATGGTATAACGTAATAACGTATTACGTTATATGGTATAACGTTATATGGTATAACGTTATAACGTATTACGTTATATGGTATAACGGTATAACGTTATAACGTATTACGTTATATGGTATAACGTCATATGGTATAACGTTATAGCGTATTACGTTATATGGTATAACGTTATAACGTGTTACGTTATATGGTATAACGTCATATGGTATAACGTTATAACGTATTAAGTTATATGGAATAACGTCATATGGTATAACGTTATAACGTATTACGTTATATGGTATAACGGTATAACGTTATAACGTATTACGTTATGTGGTATACCGTTATATGGTATAACGTAATAACGTATTACGTTATATGGTATAACGTCTTATGGTATAACGTCTTATGGTATAACGTTATAAAGTATTACGTTATATGGTATAACGTCATATGGTATAACGTTATAACGTATTACGTTATATGGTATAACGTTATAACGTATTACGTTATATGGTATAACGTTATAACGTATTACGTTATATGATATAACGTTATAAAGTATTACGTTATATGGTATAACGTTATAACGTATTACGTTATATGGTATAACGTTATAACGTATTACGTTGTATGGTATAACGGTATAACGTATTACGTTATATGGTATAACGTAATAACGTATTACGTTATATGGTATAACGTCATATGGTATAACGTTATAACGTATTACGTTATATGGTATAACGTCATATGGTATAACGTTATAACGTATTACGTTACATGGTATTGCGTCATATGGTATAACGTTATAACGTATTACGTTATATGGTATAACGTTATAACGTATTACGTTATATGGTATAACGTAATAACGTATTACGTTATATGGTATAACGTCATATGGTATAACGTTTTAACGTATTACGTTATATGGTATAACGTAATAACGTATTACGTTATATGGTATAACGTCATATGGTATAACGTTATAACGTATTACGTTATATGGTATAACGTTATAACGTATTACGTTATATGGTATAACGGTATAACGTATTACGTTATATGGTTTAACGTTATAACGTATTACGTTATATGGTATAACGTTATAACGTATTACGTTATGTGGTATATCGTCACATGGTATAACGTAATAACGTATTACGTTATATGGTATAACGTCATATGGTATAAAGCTATAACGTATTACGTTATATGGTATAACGTAATAACGTATTACGTTATATGGTATAACGTAATAACGTATTACGTTATATGGTATAACGTCATATGGTATAACGTTATAACGTATTGCGTTATATGGTATAACGTTATAACGTATTACGTTATATGGTATAACGTAATAACGTATTACGTTATATGGTATAACGTCATATGGTATAACGTTATAACGTATTACGTTATATGGTATAACGTCATATGGTATAACGTAATAACGTATTACGTTATATGGTATAACGTTATAACGTATTACGTTATATGGTATAACGTTATAACGTGTTACATTATGTGGTATAACGTCATAACGTATTACGCTATATGGTATAACGTTATAACGTGTTACGTTATATGGTATAACGTCATATGGTATAACGTTATAACGTATTAAGGTATATGGTATAACGTCATATGGTATAACGTTATAAGTTATACGTTATATGGTATAACGGTATAACGTTATAACGTATTACGTTATATGGTATAACGTAATAACGTATTACGTTATATGGTATAACGTTATAACGTATTACGTTATATGGTATAACGTAATAACGTATTACGTTATATGGTATAACGTCATATGGTATAACGTTATAACGTATTACGTTATATGGTATAACGTTATAACGTATTACGTTATATGGCATAACGTTATAACGTATTACGTTATGTGGTATATCGTCATATGGTATAACGTAATAACGTATTACGTTATATGGTATAACGTCTTATGGTATAACGTCTTATGGTATAACGTTATATAGTATCACGAAATATGTTATAACGTTATAACGTGTTACGTCATATGGTATAACGTTATAACGTATAATGTTATATGGTATAACGTTATAACGTATTACGTTATGTGGTATATCGTCATATGGTATAACGTAATAACGTATTACGTTATATGGTATAACGTCTTAT
The DNA here is from genome assembly GCF_024542735.1 of Bombus huntii. Lineage (NCBI taxonomy): Eukaryota > Metazoa > Arthropoda > Insecta > Hymenoptera > Apidae > Bombus > Bombus huntii. The sequence goes on along the minus strand of NW_026099317.1, from coordinate 340,986 downwards.
GGTATAACGTCTTATGGTATAACGTTATATAGTATCACGAAATATGTTATAACGTTATAACGTGTTACGTTATATGGTATAACGTTATAATGTATTACGTTATATGGTATAACGTCATATGGTATAACGCAATAACGTATTACGTTATATGGTATAACGTAATTACGTATTACGTTATATGGTATAACGTCATATGGTATAACGTTATAACGTATTACGTTATATGGTATAACGTTATAACGTATTACGTTATATGGCATAACGTTATAACGTATTACGTTATGTGGTATATCGTCATATGGTATAGCGTAATAACGTATTACGTTATATGGTATAACGTCATATGGTATAACATTATAACGTATTACGTTATATGGTATAACGTCATATGGTATAACGTTATAACGTATTACGTTATATGGTATAACGGTATAACGAATTACGTTATATGGTATAAAGTTATAACGTATTACGTTATATGGTATAACGTTATAACGTATTACGTTATATGGTATAACGTAATAACGTATTACGTTATATGGTATAACGTCATATGGTATAACGTTATAACGTATTACGTTATATGGTATAACGTTATAACGTATTATGTTATATGGTGTAACGTTATAACGTATTACGTTATATGGTATAACGTCATATGGTATAAAGTTATAACGTATTACGTTATATGGCATAACGCTATAACGTATTACGATATATGTTATAACGTTGTAACGTATTACGTTATATGGTATAACGTTATAACGTATTACGTTATATGGTATAACGTTATAACGTATTACGTTATATGGTATAACGTTATAACGTATTACGTTATATGGCATAACGTTATAACGTATTACGTTATGTGGTATATCGTCATATGGTATAACGTAATAACGTATTACGTTATATGGTATAACGTTATATGGTATAACGTTATAACGTATTACGTTATATGGTATAACGATATAATGTATTACGTTATATGGTATAACGTCATATGGTATAACGTAATAACGTATTACGTTATATGGTATAACGTTATAACGTATTACGTTATATGGTATAACGTTATAAAGTATTAAGTTATATGGTATAACGTTATGACGTATTACGTTTTATGCTATAACGTTATAACGTATTACGTTATATGGTATAACGTCATATGGTATAACGTTATAACGTATTACGTTATATGGTATAACGTTATAACGTGTTACGTTATATGGTATAACATCATATGGTATAACGTTATAACGTATTAAGTTATATGGAATAACGTCATATGGTATAACGTTATAACGTATTACGTTATATGGTATAACGGTATAACGTTATAACGTATTACGTTATATGGTATAACGTCATATGGTATAACGTTATAACGTATTACGTTAGATGGTATAACGTTATAACGTGTTACGTTATATGGTATAACGTCATATGGTATAACGTTATAACGTATTAAGTTATATGGAATAACGTCATATGGTATAACGCTATAACGTATTACGTTATATGGTATAACGTTATAACGTTATAACGTATTACGTTATGTGGTATATCGTTATATGGTATAACGTAATAACGTATTACGTTATATGGTATAACGTCTTATGGTATAACGTTATAAAGTATTACGTTATATGGTATAACGTCATATGGTATAACGTTATAACGTATTACGTTATATGGTATAACGTTATAACGTATTACGTTATATGGTATAACGTTATAACGTATTACGTTATATGATATAACGTTATAAAGTATTACGTTATATGGTATAACGTTATAACGTATTACGTTATATGGTATAACGTTATAACGTATTACGTTATATGGTATAACGTCATATGGTATAACGTTATAACGTATTACGTTATATGGTATAACGTTATAACGTGTTACGTTATATGGTATAACGTTATAACGTGTTACGTTATATGGTATAACGTCATATGGTATAACGTCATATGGTATAACGTTATAACGTATTAAGTTATATGGTATAACGTCATATGGTATAACGTTATAACGTATTACGTTATATGGTATAACGGTATAACGCTATAACTTATTACGTTATATGATGTAACGTTATCAAGTATTACGTTATATGGTATAACGTTATAACGTATTACGTTATATGGTATAACGTTATAACGTATTACGTTATATGGTATAACGTAATAACGTATTACGTTATATGGTATAACGTCATATGGTATAACGTTTTAACGTATTACGTTATATGGTATAACGTAATAACGTATTACGTTATATGGTATAACGTCATATGGTATAACGTTATAACGTATTACGTTATATGGTATAACGTTATAACGTATTACGTTATATGGTATAACGTCATATGGTATAACGTTTTAACGTATTACGTTATATGGTATAACGTAATAACGTATTACGTTATATGGTATAACGTCATATGGTATAACGTTATAACGTATTACGTTATATGGTATAACGTTATAACGTATTACGTTATATGGTATAACGTCATATGGTATAACGTTATAACGTATTACGTTATATGGTATAACGGTATAACGTATTACGTTACATGGTATAACGTTATAACGTATTACGTTATATGGTATAACGTTATAACGTGTTACGTTATGTGGTATATCGTCATATGGTATAACGTAATAGCGTATTACGTTATATGGTGTAACGTTATAACGTATTACGTTGTATGGTATAACGGTATATGGTATAACGTCATAACGTATTACGTTATATGGTATAACGTCATATGGTATAACGTTATAACGTATTACGTTACATGGTATTGCGTCATATGGTATAAAGTTATAACGTATTACGTTGTATGGTATAACGTTATAACGTATTACGTTATATGTTATAACGTTATGACGTATTACGTTATATGGTATAACGTTATAACGTATTAAGTTATATGGTATAAGGTTATGACGTATTACGTTATATGGTATAACGTCATATGGTATAACGTTATAACGTATTACGTTATATGGTATAACGTTATAACGTATTACGTTATATGGTATAACGTCATATGGTATAACGTTATAACGTATTACGTTATATGGTATAACGTTATAACGTATTACGTTATATGGTATAACGTCATATGGTATAACTTTATAACGTATTACGTTATATGGTATAACGGTATAACGTATTACGTTATATGGTATAACGTTATAACGTATTACGTTATATGGTATAACGTTATAACGTGTTACGTTATGTGGTATATCGTCATATGGTATAACGTAATAGCGTATTACGTTATATGGTGTAACGTTATAACGTATTACTTTATATGGTATAACGTTATAACGTATTACGTTATATGGTATAACGTTATAACGTATTACGTTATATGGTATAACGTCATATGGTATAACGTTATAACGTATTACGTTATATGGTATAACGTAATAACGTATTACGTTATATGTTATAACGTTATAACGTATTACGTTATGTGGTATAACGTTATAAAGTATTAAGTTATATGGTATAACGTTATGACGTATTACGTTTTATGCTATAACGTTATAACGTATTACGTTATATGGTATAACGTCATATGGTATAAAGTTATAACGTATTACGTTGCATGGTATAACGTTATAACGTATTACGTTATATGTTATAACGTTGTAACGTATTACGTTATATGGTATAACGTTATAACGTATTACGTTATATGGTATAACGTTATAACGTACTACGTTATATGGTGTAACGTTATAACGTATTACGTTATATGGTATAACGTTATAACGTATGACGTTATATGGTATAACGTTATATGGCATAACGTTGTAACGTATTACGTTATATAGTATAACGTTACAACGTATTACGTTATATGGTATACCGTTATAACGTATTACGTTATGTGGTATAACGTTATAACGTATTACGTTATATGGTATAACGTTATAACGTATTACGTTATATGGTATATCGTTATAACGTATTACGTTATGTGGTATATCGTCACATGGTATAACGTAATAGCGTATTACGTTATGTGGTATATCGTCACATGGTATAACGTAATAACGTATTACGTTATATGGTATAACGTCATATGGTATAACGTTATAACGTATTGCGTTATATGGTATAACGTTATAACGTATTACGTTATATGGTATAACGTTATAACGTGTTACGTTATATGGTATAACGTCATATGGTATAAAGTTATAACGTATTAAGTTATATGGTATAACGTCATATGGTATAACGTTATAACGTAATACGTTATGTGGTATATCGTTATATGGTATAACGTAATAACGTATTACGTTATATGGTATAACGTCTTATGGTATAACGTCTTATGGTATAACGTTATAATGTATTACGTTATATGGTATAGGGTCATATGGTATAACGTTATAACGTATTACGTTATATGGTATAACGTTATAACGTATTGCGTTATATGGTATAACGTTATAACGTATTACGTTATATGATATAACGTTATAAAGTATTACGTTATATGGTATAACGTTATAACGTATTACGTTATATGCTATAACGTTATAACGTATTACGTTATATGGTATAACGTCATATGGTATAACGTTATAACGTATTACGTTATATGGTATAACGTTATAACGTGTTACGTTATATGGTATAACGTTATAACGTGTTACGTTATATGGTATAACGTCATATGGTATAACGTTATAACGTATTACGTTATATGGTATAACGGTATAACGTTATAACGTATTACGTTATATGATGTAACGTTATAAAGTATTACGTTGTATGGTATAACGTTATAACGTATTACCTTATATGGTATAACGTCATATTTTATAATGTTATAACGTATTACGTTATATGGTATAACGTAATATGGTATAACGTTATAACGTATTACGTTATATGTTATAACGTCATATGGTATAAAGTTATAACGTATTACGTTGTATGGTATATCGTTATAACGTATTACGTTATATGTTATAACGTTATGACGTATTACGTTATATGGTATAACGTTATAACGTATTAAGTTATATGGTATAACGTTATGACGTATTACGTTATATGGTATAACGTCATATGGTATAACGTTATAACGTATTACGTTATATGGTATAACGTTATAACGTATTAAGTTATATGGTATAACGTTATGACGTATTACGTTATATGGTATAACGTTAGAACGTATTACGTTATATGGTATAACGTTATAACCTATTACCTTATATGGTATAACGTCATATGGTATAATGTTATAACGTATTACGTTATATGGTATAACGTAATATGGTATAACGTTATAACGTATTACGTTATATGTTATAACGTCATATGGTATAAAGTTATAACGTATTACGTTGTATGGTATAACGTTATAACGTATTACGTTATATGTTATAACGTTATAACGTATTACGTTATATGGTATAACGTTATAAAGTATTAAGTTATATGGTATAACGTTATGACGTATTACGTTTTATGCTATAGCGTTATAACGTATTACGTTATATGGTATAACGTCATATGGTATAAAGTTATAACGTATTACGTTACATGGTATAACGATATAACGTATTACGTTATATGTTATAACGTTGTAACGTATTACGTTATATGGTACAACGTTATAACGTATTACGTTATATGGTATAACGTTATAACGTATTACGTTATATGGTGTAACGTTATAACGTATTACGTTATATGGTATAACGTTATAACGTATTACGTTATATGGTATAACGTTATATGGCATAACGTTGTAACGTATTACGTTATATGGTATAACGTTATAACGTATTACGTTATATGGTATACCGTTATAACGTATTACGTTATGTGGTATAACGTTATGACGTATTACGTTATATGGTATAACGTTATAACGTATTACGTTATATGGTATAACGTTATAACGTATTACGTTATGTGGTATATCGTCACATGGTATAACGTAATAACGTATTACGTTATATGGTATAACGTCATATGGTATAACGTTATAACGTGTTACGTTATGTGGTATATCGTCACATGGTATAACGTAATAACGTATTACGTTATATGGTATAACGTCATATGGTATAACGTCATAACGTATTACGTTATATGGTATAACGTAATAACGTATAACGTTATATGGTATAACGTAATAGCGTATTACGTTATATGGTATAACGTAATAACGTATTACGTTATGTGGTATAACGGTTTAACGTATTACGTTATATGGTATAACGTTATGACGTATTACGTTATATGGTATAACGGTTTAACGTATTACGTTATATGGTATAACGTTATGACGTATTACGTTATGTGGTATATCGTCATATGGTTTAACGTAATAACGTATTACGTTATATGGTATAACGTCATATGGTATAACGTTATAACGTATTATGTTATGTGGTATATCGTCATATGGTATAACGTAATAACGTTTTACGTTATATGGTATAACGTTATATGGTATAACGTTATAACGTATTACGTTATATGGTATAACGGTATAACGTTATAACGTATTACGTTATGTGGTATACCGTTATATGGTATAACGTAATAACGTATTACGTTATATGGTATAACGTCTTATGGTATAACGTCTTATGGTATAACGTTATAAAGTATTACGTTATATGGTATAACGTCATATGGTATAACGTTATAACGTATTACGTTATATGGTATAACGTTATAACGTATTACGTTATATGGTATAACGTTATAATGTATTACGTTATATGGCACAACGTTATAACGTATTACGTTATGTGGTATATCGTCATATGGTATAACGTAATAACGTATTACGTTATATGGTATAACGTTATATGGTATAACGTTATAACGTATTACGTTATATGGTATAACGGTATAACGTTATAACGTATTACGTTATATGGTATAACGTCATATGGTATAACGTTATAGCGTATTACGTTATATGGTATAACGTTATAACGTGTTACGTTATATGGTATAACGTCATATGGTATAACGTTATAACGTATTAAGTTATATGGAATAACGTCATATGGTATAACGTTATAACGTATTACGTTATATGGTATAACGGTATAACGTTATAACGTATTACGTTATGTGGTATACCGTTATATGGTATAACGTAATAACGTATTACGTTATATGGTATAACGTCTTATGGTATAACGTCTTATGGTATAACGTTATAAAGTATTACGTTATATGGTATAACGTCATATGGTATAACGTTATAACGTATTACGTTATATGGTATAACGTTATAACGTATTACGTTATATGGTATAACGTTATAACGTATTACGTTATATGATATAACGTTATAAAGTATTACGTTATATGGTATAACGTTATAACGTATTACGTTATATGGTATAACGTTATAACGTATTACGTTGTATGGTATAACGGTATAACGTATTACGTTATATGGTATAACGTAATAACGTATTACGTTATATGGTATAACGTCATATGGTATAACGTTATAACGTATTACGTTATATGGTATAACGTCATATGGTATAACGTTATAACGTATTACGTTACATGGTATTGCGTCATATGGTATAACGTTATAACGTATTACGTTATATGGTATAACGTTATAACGTATTACGTTATATGGTATAACGTAATAACGTATTACGTTATATGGTATAACGTCATATGGTATAACGTTTTAACGTATTACGTTATATGGTATAACGTAATAACGTATTACGTTATATGGTATAACGTCATATGGTATAACGTTATAACGTATTACGTTATATGGTATAACGTTATAACGTATTACGTTATATGGTATAACGGTATAACGTATTACGTTATATGGTTTAACGTTATAACGTATTACGTTATATGGTATAACGTTATAACGTATTACGTTATGTGGTATATCGTCACATGGTATAACGTAATAACGTATTACGTTATATGGTATAACGTCATATGGTATAAAGCTATAACGTATTACGTTATATGGTATAACGTAATAACGTATTACGTTATATGGTATAACGTCATATGGTATAACGTTATAACGTATTACGTTATATGGTATAACGTCATATGGTATAACGTTATAACGTATTACGTTACATGGTATTGCGTCATATGGTATAACGTTATAACGTATTACGTTATATGGTATAACGTTATAACGTATTACGTTATATGGTATAACGTAATAACGTATTACGTTATATGGTATAACGTCATATGGTATAACGTTTTAACGTATTACGTTATATGGTATAACGTAATAACGTATTACGTTATATGGTATAACGTCATATGGTATAACGTTATAACGTATTACGTTATATGGTATAACGTTATAACGTATTACGTTATATGGTATAACGGTATAACGTATTACGTTATATGGTTTAACGTTATAACGTATTACGTTATATGGTATAACGTTATAACGTATTACGTTATGTGGTATATCGTCACATGGTATAACGTAATAACGTATTACGTTATATGGTATAACGTCATATGGTATAAAGCTATAACGTATTACGTTATATGGTATAACGTAATAACGTATTACGTTATATGGTATAACGTAATAACGTATTACGATATATGGTATAACGTCATATGGTATAACGTTATAACGTATTGCGTTATATGGTATAACGTTATAACGTATTACGTTATATGGTATAACGTAATAACGTATTACGTTATATGGTATAACGTCATATGGTATAACGTTATAACGTATTACGTTATATGGTATAACGTCATATGGTATAACGTTATAACGTATTACGTTATATGGTATAACGTCATATGGTATAACGTAATAACGTATTACGTTATATGGTATAACGTTATAACGTATTACGTTATATGGTATAACGTAATAACGTATTACGTTATATGGTATAACGTCATATGGTATAACGTTATAACGTATTACGTTATATGGTATAACGTCATATGGTATAACGTAATAACGTATTACGTTATATGGTATAACGTAATAACGTATTACGTTATATGGTGTAACGTTATAACGTATTACGTTATATGGTATAACGTCATATGGTATAACGGTATAACGTATTACGTTATATGGTTTAACGTTACAACGTATTACGTTATATGGTATAATGTTATAACTTATTACGTTATATGGTATAACGTAATATGGTATAACGTTATAACGTATTACGTTATATGTTATAACGTCATATGGTATAAAGTTATAACGTATTACGTTGTATGGTATAACGTTATGACGTATTACGTTATATGTTATAACGTTATAACGTATTACGTTATATGGTATAACGTTATAAAGTATTAAGTTATATGGTATAACGTTATGACGTATTACGTTTTATGCTATAACGTTATAACGTATTACGTTATATGGTATAACGTCATATGGTATAAAGTTATAACGTATTACGTTATATGGCATAACGTTATAACGTATTACGTTATATGTTATAACGTTGTAACGTATTACGTTATATGGTATAACGATATAACGTATTACGTTATATGGTATAACGTTATAACGTATTATGTTATATGGTGTAACGTTATAACGTATTACGTTATATGGTATAACGTCATATGGTATAAAGTTATAACGTATTACGTTATATGGCATAACGTTATAACGTATTACGTTATATGTTATAACGTTGTAACGTATTACGTTATATGGTATAACGTTATAACGTATTACGTTATATGGTATAACGTTATAACGTATTACGTTATATGGCATAACGTTATAACGTATTACGTTATGTGGTATATCGTCATATGGTATAACGTAATAACGTATTACGTTATATGGTATAACGTTATATGGTATAACGTTATAACGTATTACGTTATATGGTATAACGATATAATGTATTACGTTATATGGTATAACGTCATATGGTATAACGTAATAACGTATTACGTTATATGGTATAACGTTATAACGTATTACGTTATATGGTATAACGTTATAAAGTATTAAGTTATATGGTATAACGTTATGACGTATTACGTTTTATGCTATAACGTTATAACGTATTACGTTATATGGTATAACGTCATATGGTATAACGTTATAACGTATTACGTTATATGGTATAACGTTATAACGTGTTACGTTATATGGTATAACGTTATAACGTATTAAGTTATATGGAATAACGTCATATATTATAACGTTATAACGTATTACGTTATATGGTATAACGGTATAACGTTATAACGTATTACGTTATATGGTATAACGTCATATGGTATAACGTTATAACGTATTACGTTAGATGGTATAACGTTATAACGTGTTACGTTATATGGTATAACGTCATATGGTATAACGTTATAACGTATTAAGTTATATGGAATAACGTCATATGGTATAACGCTATAACGTATTACGTTATATGGTATAACGTTATAACGTTATAACGTATTACGTTATGTGGTATATCGTTATATGGTATAACGTAATAACGTATTACGTTATATGGTATAACGTCTTATGGTATAACGTTATAAAGTATTACGTTATATGGTATAACGTCATATGGTATAACGTTATAACGTATTACGTTATATGGTATAACGTTATAACGTATTACGTTATATGGTATAACGTTATAACGTATTACGTTATATGATATAACGTTATAAAGTATTACGTTATATGGTATAACGTTATAACGTATTACGTTATATGGTATAACGTTATAACGTATTACGTTATATTGTATAACGTTATAACGTATTACGTTATATGGTATAACGTTATAACGTATTACGTTATATGGCATAACGTTATAACGTATTACGTTATGTGGTATATCGTCATATGGTATAACGTAATAACGTATTACGTTATATGGTATAACGTTATAACGTATTACGTTATATGGTACAACGATATAATGTATTACGTTATATGGTATAACGTCATATGGTATAACGTAATAACGTATTACGTTATATGGTATAACGTTATAACGTATTACGTTATATGGTATAACGTTATAAAGTATTAAGTTATATGGTATAACGTTATGACGTATTACGTTTTATGCTATAACGTTATAACGTATTACGTTATATGGTATAACGTCATATGGTATAACGTTATAACGTATTACGTTATATGGTATAACGGTATAACGTATTACGTTACATGGTATAACGTTATAACGTATTACGTTATATGGTATAACGTTATAACGTGTTACGTTATGTGGTATATCGTCATATGGTATAACGTAATAGCGTATTACGTTATATGGTGTAACGTTATAACGTATTACGTTGTATGGTATAACGGTATATGGTATAACGTCATAACGTATTACGTTATATGGTATAACGTCATATGATATAACGTTATAACGTATTACGTTACATGGTATTGCGTCATATGGTATAAAGTTATAACGTATTACGTTGTATGGTATAACGTTATAACGTATTACGTTATATGTTATAACGTTATGACGTATTACGTTATATGGTATAACGTTATAACGTATTAAGTTATATGGTATAACGTTATGACGTATTACGTTATATGGTATAACGTCATATGGTATAACGTTATAACGTATTACGTTATATGGTATAACGTTATAACGTATTACGTTATATGGTATAACGTCATATGGTATAACGTTATAACGTATTACGTTATATGGTATAACGTTATAACGTATTACGTTATATGGTATAACGTCATATGGTATAACTTTATAACGTATTACGTTATATGGTATAACGGTATAACGTATTACGTTATATGGTATAACGTTATAACGTATTACGTTATATGGTATAACGTTATAACGTGTTACGTTATGTGGTATATCGTCATATGGTATAACGTAATAGCGTATTACGTTATATGGTGTAACGTTATAACGTATTACGTTATATGGTATAACGTTATAACGTATTACGTTATATGGTATAACGTTATAACGTATTACGTTATATGGTATAACGTCATATGGTATAACGTTATAACGTATTACGTTATATGGTATAACGTAATAACGTATTACGTTATATGTTATAACGTTATAACGTATTACGTTATGTGGTATAACGTTATAAAGTATTAAGTTATATGGTATAACGTTATGACGTATTACGTTTTATGCTATAACGTTATAACGTATTACGTTATATGGTATAACGTCATATGGTATAAAGTTATAACGTATTACGTTGCATGGTATAACGTTATAACGTATTACGTTATATGTTATAACGTTGTAACGTATTACGTTATATGGTATAACGTTATAACGTATTACGTTATATGGTATAACGTTATAACGTACTACGTTATATGGTGTAACGTTATAACGTATTACGTTATATGGTATAACGTTATAACGTATTACGTTATATGGTATAACGTTATATGGCATAACGTTGTAACGTATTACGTTATATGGTATAACGTTACAACGTATTACGTTATATGGTATACCGTTATAACGTATTACGTTATGTGGTATAACGTTATAACGTATTACGTTATATGGTATAACGTTATAACGTATTACGTTATATGGTATAACGTTATAACGTATTACGTTATGTGGTATATCGTCACATGGTATAACGTAATAGCGTATTACGTTATGTGGTATATCGTCACATGGTATAACGTAATAACGTATTACGTTATATGGTATAACGTCATATGGTATAACGTTATAACGTATTGCGTTATATGGTATAACGTTATAACGTATTACGTTATATGGTATAACGTTATAACGTGTTACGTTATATGGTATAACGTCATATGGTATAAAGTTATAACGTATTAAGTTATATGGTATAACGTCATATGGTATAACGTTATAACGTAATACGTTATGTGGTATATCGTTATATGGTATAACGTAATAACGTATTACGTTATATGGTATAACGTCTTATGGTATAACGTCTTATGGTATAACGTTATAATGTATTACGTTATATGGTATAGCGTCATATGGTATAACGTTATAACGTATTACGTTATATGGTATAACGTTATAACGTATTGCGTTATATGGTATAACGTTATAACGTATTACGTTATATGATATAACGTTATAAAGTATTACGTTATATGGTATAACGTTATAACGTATTACGTTATATGCTATAACGTTATAACGTATTACGTTATATGGTATAACGTCATATGGTATAACGTTATAACGTATTACGTTATATGGTATAACGTTATAACGTGTTACGTTATATGGTATAACGTTATAACGTATTACGTTATATGATGTAACGTTATAAAGTATTACGTTGTATGGTATAACGTTATAACGTATTACCTTATATGGTATAACGTCATATTTTATAATGTTATAACGTATTACGTTATATGGTATAACGTAATATGGTATAACGTTATAACGTATTACGTTATATGTTATAACGTCATATGGTATAAAGTTATAACGTATTACGTTGTATGGTATATCGTTATAACGTATTACGTTATATGTTATAACGTTATTACGTATTACGTTATATGGTATAACGTTATAACGTATTACGTTATATGGTATACCGTTATAACGTATTACGTTATGTGGTATAACGTTATGACGTATTACGTTATATGGTATAACGTTATAACGTATTACGTTATATGGTATAACGTTATAACGTATTACGTTATGTGGTATATCGTCACATGGTATAACGTAATAACGTATTACGTTATATGGTATAACGTCATATGGTATAACGTTATAACGTATTACGTTATGTGGTATATCGTCACATGGTATAACGTAATAACGTATTACGTTATATGGTATAACGTCATATGGTATAACGTCATAACGTATTACGTTATATGGTATAACGTAATAACGTATAACGTTATATGGTATAACGTAATAGCGTATTACGTTATATGGTATAACGTAATAACGTATTACGTTATGTGGTATAACGGTTTAACGTATTACGTTATATGGTATAACGTTATGACGTATTACGTTGTATGGTATAACGGTTTAACGTATTACGTTATATGGTATAACGTTATGACGTATTACGTTATGTGGTATATCGTCATATGGTTTAACGTAATAACGTATTACGTTATATGGTATAACGTCATATGGTATAACGTTATAACGTATTATGTTATGTGGTATATCGTCATATGGTATAACGTAATAACGTATTACGTTATATGGTATAACGTTATATGGTATAACGTTATAACGTATTACGTTATATGGTATAACGGTATAACGTTATAACGTATTACGTTATGTGGTATACCGTTATATGGTATAACGTAATAACGTATTACGTTATATGGTATAACGTCTTATGGTATAACGTCTTATGGTATAACGTTATAAAGTATTACGTTATATGGTATAACGTCATATGGTATAACGTTATAACGTATTACGTTATATGGTATAACGTTATAACGTATTACGTTATATGGTATAACGTTATAATGTATTACGTTATATGGCACAACGTTATAACGTATTACGTTATGTGGTATATCGTCATATGGTATAACGTAATAACGTATTACGTTATATGGTATAACGTTATATGGTATAACGTTATAACGTATTACGTTATATGGTATAACGGTATAACGTTATAACGTATTACGTTATATGGTATAACGTCATATGGTATAACGTTATAGCGTATTACGTTATATGGTATAACGTTATAACGTGTTACGTTATATGGTATAACGTCATATGGTATAACGTTATAACGTATTAAGTTATATGGAATAACGTCATATGGTATAACGTTATAACGTATTACGTTATATGGTATAACGGTATAACGTTATAACGTATTACGTTATGTGGTATACCGTTATATGGTATAACGTAATAACGTATTACGTTATATGGTATAACGTCTTATGGTATAACGTCTTATGGTATAACGTTATAAAGTATTACGTTATATGGTATAACGTCATATGGTATAACGTTATAACGTATTACGTTATATGGTATAACGTTATAACGTATTACGTTATATGGTATAACGGTATAACGTATTACGTTATATGATATAACGTTATAAAGTATTACGTTATATGGTATAACGTTATAACGTATTACGTTATATGGTATAACGTTATAACGTATTACGTTGTATGGTATAACGGTATAACGTATTACGTTATATGGTATAACGTAATAACGTATTACGTTATATGGTATAACGTCATATGGTATAACGTTATAACGTATTACGTTATATGGTATAACGTCATATGGTATAACGTTATAACGTATTACGTTATATGGTATAACGTTATAACGTATTACGTTGTATGGTATAACGGTATAACGTATTACGTTATATGGTATAACGTAATAACGTGTTACGTTATATGGTATAACGTCATATGGTATAACGTTATAACGTATTAAGTTATATGGAATAACGTCATATGGCATAACGCTATAACGTATTACGTTATATGGTATAACGTTATAACGTTATAACGTATTACGTTATGTGGTATATCGTTATATGGTATAACGTAATAACGTATTACGTTATATGGTATAACGTCTTATGGTATAACGTTATAAAGTATTACGTTATATGGTATAACGTCATATGGTATAACGTTATAACGTATTACGTTATATGGTATAACGTTATAACGTATTACGTTATATGGTATAACGTTATAACGTATTACGTTATATGATATAACGTTATAAAGTATTACGTTATATGGTATAACGTTATAACGTATTACGTTATATGGTATAACGTTATAACGTATTACGTTATATGGTATAACGTCATATGGTATAACGTTATAACGTATTACGTTATATGGTATAACGTTATAACGTGTTACGTTATATGGTATAACGTTATAACGTGTTACGTTATATGGTATAACGTCATATGGTATAACGTCATATGGTATAACGTTATAACGTATTAAGTTATATGGTATAACGTCATATGGTATAACGTTATAACGTATTACGTTATATGGTATAACGGTATAACGCTATAACTTATTACGTTATATGATGTAACGTTATCAAGTATTACGTTATATGGTATAACGTTATAACGTATTACGTTATATGGTATAACGTTATAACGTATTACGTTATATGGTATAACGTAATAACGTATTACGTTATATGGTATAACGTCATATGGTATAACGTTTTAACGTATTACGTTATATGGTATAACGTAATAACGTATTACGTTATATGGTATAACGTCATATGGTATAACGTTATAACGTATTACGTTATATGGTATAACGTTATAACGTATTACGTTATATGGTATAACGTCATATGGTATAACGTTTTAACGTATTACGTTATATGGTATAACGTAATAACGTATTACGTTATATGGTATAACGTCATATGGTATAACGTTATAACGTATTACGTTATATGGTATAACGTTATAACGTATTACGTTATATGGTATAACGTCATATGGTATAACGTTATAACGTATTACGTTATATGGTATAACGGTATAACGTATTACGTTACATGGTATAACGTTATAACGTATTACGTTATATGGTATAACGTTATAACGTGTTACGTTATGTGGTATATCGTCATATGGTATAACGTAATAGCGTATTACGTTATATGGTGTAACGTTATAACGTATTACGTTGTATGGTATAACGGTATATGGTATAACGTCATAACGTATTACGTTATATGGTATAACGTCATATGATATAACGTTATAACGTATTACGTTACATGGTATTGCGTCATATGGTATAAAGTTATAACGTATTACGTTGTATGGTATAACGTTATAACGTATTACGTTATATGTTATGACGTTATGACGTATTACGTTATATGGTATAACGTTATAACGTATTAAGTTATATGGTATAACGTTATGACGTATTACGTTATATGGTATAACGTCATATGGTATAACGTTATAACGTATTACGTTATATGGTATAACGTTATAACGTATTACGTTATATGGTATGACGTCATATGGTATAACGTTATAACGTATTACGTTATATGGTATAACGTTATAACGTATTACGTTATATGGTATAACGTCATATGGTATAACTTTATAACGTATTACGTTATATGGTATAACGGTATAACGTATTACGTTATATGGTATAACGTTATAACGTATTACGTTATATGGTATAACGTTATAACGTGTTACGTTATGTGGTATATCGTCATATGGTATAACGTAATAGCGTATTACGTTATATGGTGTAACGTTATAACGTATTACGTTATATGGTATAACGTTATAACGTATTACGTTATATGGTATAACGTTATAACGTATTACGTTATATGGTATAACGTCATATGGTATAACGTTATAACGTATTACGTTATATGGTATAACGTAATAACGTATTACGTTATATGTTATAACGTTATAACGTATTACGTTATGTGGTATAACGTTATAAAGTATTAAGTTATATGGTATAACGTTATGACGTATTACGTTTTATGCTATAACGTTATAACGTATTACGTTATATGGTATAACGTCATATGGTATAAAGTTATAACGTATTACGTTGCATGGTATAACGTTATAACGTATTACGTTATATGTTATAACGTTGTAACGTATTACGTTATATGGTATAACGTTATAACGTATTACGTTATATGGTATAACGTTATAACGTACTACGTTATATGGTGTAACGTTATAACGTATTACGTTATATGGTATAACGTTATAACGTATTACGTTATATGGTATAACGTTATATGGCATAACGTTGTAACGTATTACGTTATATGGTATAACGTTACAACGTATTACGTTATATGGTATACCGTTATAACGTATTACGTTATGTGGTATAACGTTATAACGTATTACGTTATATGGTATAACGTTATAACGTATTACGTTATATGGTATAACGTTATAACGTATTACGTTATGTGGTATATCGTCACATGGTATAACGTAATAGCGTATTACGTTATGTGGTATATCGTCACATGGTATAACGTAATAACGTATTACGTTATATGGTATAACGTCATATGGTATAACGTTATAACGTATTGCGTTATATGGTATAACGTTATAACGTATTACGTTATATGGTATAACGTTATAACGTGTTACGTTATATGGTATAACGTCATATGGTATAAAGTTATAACGTATTAAGTTATATGGTATAACGTCATATGGTATAACGTTATAACGTAATACGTTATGTGGTATATCGTTATATGGTATAACGTAATAACGTATTACGTTATATGGTATAACGTCTTATGGTATAACGTCTTATGGTATAACGTTATAATGTATTACGTTATATGGTATAGCGTCATATGGTATAACGTTATAACGTATTACGTTATATGGTATAACGTTATAACGTATTGCGTTATATGGTATAACGTTATAACGTATTACGTTATATGATATAACGTTATAAAGTATTACGTTGTATGGTATAACGTTATAACGTATTACGTTATATGTTATAACGTTATGACGTATTACGTTATATGGTATAACGTTATAACGTATTAAGTTATATGGTATAACGTTATGACGTATTACGTTATATGGTATAACGTCATATGGTATAACGTTATAACGTATTACGTTATATGGTATAACGTTATAACGTATTACGTTATATGGTATGACGTCATATGGTATAACGTTATAACGTATTACGTTATATGGTATAACGTTATAACGTATTACGTTATATGGTATAACGTCATATGGTATAACTTTATAACGTATTACGTTATATGGTATAACGGTATAACGTATTACGTTATATGGTATAACGTTATAACGTATTACGTTATATGGTATAACGTTATAACGTGTTACGTTATGTGGTATATCGTCATATGGTATAACGTAATAGCGTATTACGTTATATGGTGTAACGTTATAACGTATTACGTTATATGGTATAACGTTATAACGTATTACGTTATATGGTATAACGTTATAACGTATTACGTTATATGGTATAACGTCATATGGTATAACGTTATAACGTATTACGTTATATGGTATAACGTAATAACGTATTACGTTATATGTTATAACGTTATAACGTATTACGTTATGTGGTATAACGTTATAAAGTATTAAGTTATATGGTATAACGTTATGACGTATTACGTTTTATGCTATAACGTTATAACGTATTACGTTATATGGTATAACGTCATATGGTATAAAGTTATAACGTATTACGTTGCATGGTATAACGTTATAACGTATTACGTTATATGTTATAACGTTGTAACGTATTACGTTATATGGTATAACGTTATAACGTATTACGTTATATGGTATAACGTTATAACGTACTACGTTATATGGTGTAACGTTATAACGTATTACGTTATATGGTATAACGTTATAACGTATTACGTTATATGGTATAACGTTATATGGCATAACGTTGTAACGTATTACGTTATATGGTATAACGTTACAACGTATTACGTTATATGGTATACCGTTATAACGTATTACGTTATGTGGTATAACGTTATAACGTATTACGTTATATGGTATAACGTTATAACGTATTACGTTATATGGTATAACGTTATAACGTATTACGTTATGTGGTATATCGTCACATGGTATAACGTAATAGCGTATTACGTTATGTGGTATATCGTCACATGGTATAACGTAATAACGTATTACGTTATATGGTATAACGTCATATGGTATAACGTTATAACGTATTGCGTTATATGGTATAACGTTATAACGTATTACGTTATATGGTATAACGTTATAACGTGTTACGTTATATGGTATAACGTCATATGGTATAAAGTTATAACGTATTAAGTTATATGGTATAACGTCATATGGTATAACGTTATAACGTAATACGTTATGTGGTATATCGTTATATGGTATAACGTAATAACGTATTACGTTATATGGTATAACGTCTTATGGTATAACGTCTTATGGTATAACGTTATAATGTATTACGTTATATGGTATAGCGTCATATGGTATAACGTTATAACGTATTACGTTATATGGTATAACGTTATAACGTATTGCGTTATATGGTATAACGTTATAACGTATTACGTTATATGATATAACGTTATAAAGTATTACGTTATATGGTATAACGTTATAACGTATTACGTTATATGCTATAACGTTATAACGTATTACGTTATATGGTATAACGTCATATGGTATAACGTTATAACGTATTACGTTATATGGTATAACGTTATAACGTGTTACGTTATATGGTATAACGTTATAACGTGTTACGTTATATGGTATAACGTCATATGGTATAACGTTATAACGTATTACGTTATATGGTATAACGGTATAACGTTATAACGTATTACGTTATATGATGTAACGTTATAAAGTATTACGTTGTATGGTATAACGTTATAACGTATTACCTTATATGGTATAACGTCATATTTTATAATGTTATAACGTATTACGTTATATGGTATAACGTAATATGGTATAACGTTATAACGTATTACGTTATATGTTATAACGTCATATGGTATAAAGTTATAACGTATTACGTTGTATGGTATATCGTTATAACGTATTACGTTATATGTTATAACGTTATTACGTATTACGTTATATGGTATAACGTTATAACGTATTACGTTATATGGTATACCGTTATAACGTATTACGTTATGTGGTATAACGTTATGACGTATTACGTTATATGGTATAACGTTATAACGTATTACGTTATATGGTATAACGTTATAACGTATTACGTTATGTGGTATATCGTCACATGGTATAACGTAATAACGTATTACGTTATATGGTATAACGTCATATGGTATAACGTTATAACGTATTACGTTATGTGGTATATCGTCACATGGTATAACGTAATAACGTATTACGTTATATGGTATAACGTCATATGGTATAACGTCATAACGTATTACGTTATATGGTATAACGTAATAACGTATAACGTTATATGGTATAACGTAATAGCGTATTACGTTATATGGTATAACGTAATAACGTATTACGTTATGTGGTATAACGGTTTAACGTATTACGTTATATGGTATAACGTTATGACGTATTACGTTGTATGGTATAACGGTTTAACGTATTACGTTATATGGTATAACGTTATGACGTATTACGTTATGTGGTATATCGTCATATGGTTTAACGTAATAACGTATTACGTTATATGGTATAACGTCATATGGTATAACGTTATAACGTATTATGTTATGTGGTATATCGTCATATGGTATAACGTAATAACGTATTACGTTATATGGTATAACGTTATATGGTATAACGTTATAACGTATTACGTTATATGGTATAACGGTATAACGTTATAACGTATTACGTTATGTGGTATACCGTTATATGGTATAACGTAATAACGTATTACGTTATATGGTATAACGTCTTATGGTATAACGTCTTATGGTATAACGTTATAAAGTATTACGTTATATGGTATAACGTCATATGGTATAACGTTATAACGTATTACGTTATATGGTATAACGTTATAACGTATTACGTTATATGGTATAACGTTATAATGTATTACGTTATATGGCACAACGTTATAACGTATTACGTTATGTGGTATATCGTCATATGGTATAACGTAATAACGTATTACGTTATATGGTATAACGTTATATGGTATAACGTTATAACGTATTACGTTATATGGTATAACGGTATAACGTTATAACGTATTACGTTATATGGTATAACGTCATATGGTATAACGTTATAGCGTATTACGTTATATGGTATAACGTTATAACGTGTTACGTTATATGGTATAACGTCATATGGTATAACGTTATAACGTATTAAGTTATATGGAATAACGTCATATGGTATAACGTTATAACGTATTACGTTATATGGTATAACGGTATAACGTTATAACGTATTACGTTATGTGGTATACCGTTATATGGTATAACGTAATAACGTATTACGTTATATGGTATAACGTCTTATGGTATAACGTCTTATGGTATAACGTTATAAAGTATTACGTTATATGGTATAACGTCATATGGTATAACGTTATAACGTATTACGTTATATGGTATAACGTTATAACGTATTACGTTATATGGTATAACGTTATAACGTATTACGTTATATGATATAACGTTATAAAGTATTACGTTATATGGTATAACGTTATAACGTATTACGTTATATGGTATAACGTTATAACGTATTACGTTGTATGGTATAACGGTATAACGTATTACGTTATATGGTATAACGTAATAACGTATTACGTTATATGGTATAACGTCATATGGTATAACGTTATAACGTATTACGTTATATGGTATAACGTCATATGGTATAACGTTATAACGTATTACGTTACATGGTATTGCGTCATATGGTATAACGTTATAACGTATTACGTTATATGGTATAACGTTATAACGTATTACGTTATATGGTATAACGTAATAACGTATTACGTTATATGGTATAACGTCATATGGTATAACGTTTTAACGTATTACGTTATATGGTATAACGTAATAACGTATTACGTTATATGGTATAACGTCATATGGTATAACGTTATAACGTATTACGTTATATGGTATAACGTTATAACGTATTACGTTATATGGTATAACGGTATAACGTATTACGTTATATGGTTTAACGTTATAACGTATTACGTTATATGGTATAACGTTATAACGTATTACGTTATGTGGTATATCGTCACATGGTATAACGTAATAACGTATTACGTTATATGGTATAACGTCATATGGTATAAAGCTGTAACGTATTACGTTATATGGTATAACGTAATAACGTATTACGTTATATGGTATAACGTAATAACGTATTACGTTATATGGTATAACGTCATATGGTATAACGTTATAACGTATTGCGTTATATGGTATAACGTTATAACGTATTACGTTATATGGTATAACGTAATAACGTATTACGTTATATGGTATAACGTCATATGGTATAACGTTATAACGTATTACGTTATATGGTATAACGTCATATGGTATAACGTAATAACGTATTACGTTATATGGTATAACGTTATAACGTATTACGTTATATGGTATAACGTTATAACGTGTTACATTATGTGGTATAACGTCATAACGTATTACGCTATATGGTATAACGTTATAACGTGTTACGTTATATGGTATAACGTCATATGGTATAACGTTATAACGTATTAAGGTATATGGTATAACGTCATATGGTATAACGTTATAAGTTATACGTTATATGGTATAACGTTATAACGTATTACGTTATGTGGTATATCGTCATATGGTATAACGTAATAACGTATTACGTTATATGGTATAACGTCTTATGGTATAACGTCTTATGGTATAACGTTATATAGTATCACGAAATATGTTATAACGTTATAACGTGTTACGTTATATGGTATAACGTTATAATGTATTACGTTATATGGTATAACGTCATATGGTATAACGCAATAACGTATTACGTTATATGGTATAACGTAATTACGTATTACGTTATATGGTATAACGTCATATGGTATAACGTTATAACGTATTACGTTATATGGTATAACGTTATAACGTATTACGTTATATGGCATAACGTTATAACGTATTACGTTATGTGGTATATCGTCATATGGTATAGCGTAATAACGTATTACGTTATATGGTATAACGTCATATGGTATAACATTATAACGTATTACGTTATATGGTATAACGTCATATGGTATAACGTTATAACGTATTACGTTATATGGTATAACGGTATAACGAATTACGTTATATGGTATAAAGTTATAACGTATTACGTTATATGGTATAACGTTATAACGTATTACGTTATGTGGTATATCGTCACATGGTATAACGTAATAACGTATTACGTTATATGGTATAACGTCATATGGTATAACGTTATAACGTATTACGTTATATGGTATAACGTAATAACGTATTACGTTATATGGTATAACGTCATATGGTATAACGTTATAACGTATTACGTTATATGGTATAACGTTATAACGTATTACGTTATATGGCATAACGTTATAACGTATTACGTTATGTGGTATATCGTCATATGGTATAACGTAATAACGTATTACGTTATATGGTATAACGTCTTATGGTATAACGTCTTATGGTATAACGTTATATAGTATCACGAAATATGTTATAACGTTATAACGTGTTACGTTATATGGTATAACGTTATAACGTATTACGTTATATGGTATAACGTCATATGGTATAACGTAATAACGTATTACGTTATATGGTATAACGTTATAACGTATTACGTTATATGGTATAACGTTATAACGTGTTACATTATGTGGTATAACGTCATAACGTATTACGCTATATGGTATAACGTTATAACGTGTTACGTTATATGGTATAACGTCATATGGTATAACGTTATAACGTATTAAGGTATATGGTATAACGTCATATGGTATAACGTTATAACGTATTACGTTATATGGTATAACGGTATAACGTTATAACGTATTACGTTATATGGTATAACGTAATAACGTATTACGTTATATGGTATAACGTCATATGGTATAACGTTATAACGTATTACGTTATATGGTATAACGTAATAACGTATTACGTTATATGGAATAACGTCATATGGTATAACGTTATAACGTATTACGTTATATGGTATATCGTTATAACGTATTACGTTATATGGCATAACGTTATAACGTATTACGTTATGTGGTATATCGTCATATGGTATAACGTAATAACGTATTACGTTATATGGAATAACGTCATATGGTATAACGTTATAACGTATTACGTTATATGGTATATCGTTATAACGTATTACGTTATATGGCATAACGTTATAACGTATTACGTTATGTGGTATATCGTCATATGGTATAACGCAATAACGTATTACGTTATATGGTATAACGTTATAACGTATTACGTCATATGGTATAACGTTATAACGTATAACGTTATATGGTATAACGTTATAACGTATTACGTTATATGATATAACGTTATAAAGTATTACGTTATATGGTATAACGTTATAACGTATTACGTTATATGGTATAACGTCATATGGTATAACGTTATAACGTATTACGTTATATGGTATAACGTTATAACGTGTTACGTTATATGGTATAACGTCATATGGTATAACGTTATAACGTATTAAGTTATATGGTATAACGTCATATGGTATAGCGTTATAACGTATTACGTTATATGGTATAACGGTATAACGTATTACGTTATGTGGTATAAAGTTATAACGTATTACGTTATATGGTATAACGTTATAACGTATTACGTTATATGGTATAACGGTATAACGAATTACGTTATATGGTATAAAGTTATAACGTATTACGTTATATGGTATAACGTTATAACGTATTACGTTATGTGGTATATCGTCACATGGTATAACGTAATAACGTATTACGTTATGTGGTATAACATTATAACGTATTACGTTATATGGTATAACGTTATAACGTATTGCGTTATATGGTATAACATTATAAAGTATTACGTTATATGGTATAACGTAATAACGTATTACGTTATATGGTATAATGTCATATGGTATAACGTTATAACGTATTACGTTATATGGTATAATGTCATATGGAATAACGTTATAACGTATTACGTTATATGGTATAACGTTATAACGTATTACGTTATATGGTATAACGTAATAACGTATTACGTTATATGGTATAACGTCATATGGTATAACGTTATAACGTATTACGTTATATGGTATAACGTAATAACGTATTACGTTATATGGTATAATGTCATATGGTATAACGTTATAACGTATTACGTTATATGGTATAACGTTATAACGTATTACGTTATATGGTATAACGTTATAACGTATTACGTTATATGGTATAACGCTATAACGTATTACGTTATATGGTATAACGATATAACGTATTACGTTATATGGTATAACGTTATAACGTATTACGTTATATGGTATAACGTTATAACGTATTACGTTATATGGTATAACGTTATAACGTATTACGTTATGTGGTATATCGTCATATGGTATAACGTAATAACGTATTACGTTATATAGTATAACGTCATATGGTATAACGTTATAACGTATTACGTTATATGGTATAACGTAATAACGTATTACGTTATATGGTATAACGTCATATGGTATAACGTTATAACGTATTACGTTATATGGTATCACGTTATAACGTATTACGTTATATGCTATAACGTTATAACGTATTACGTTATATGGTATAACGTTATAACGTATTACGTTATATGGTATAACGTTATAACGTATTACGTTATATGGTATAACGTTATAGAGTATTACGTTATATGGTATAACGTTATAACGTATTACGTTATATGGTATAACGTTGTAAAGTATTACGTTATATGGTATAACGTTATAACGAGTTACGTTATATGGTATAACGTTATAACGTATTACGTTATATGATATAACGTTATAACGTATTACGTTATACGGTATAACGTTATAACGTATTACGTTATATGGTCTAACGTAGTAACGTATTACGTTATATGGTATAACGTCATATGGTATAACGTTATAACGAATTACGTTATATGGTATAACGTTATAACGTATTACGTTATATGGTATAACGTTATATGGTATAACGTTATAACGTATTACGTTATATGGTATAACGTTATAAGGTATTACGTTATGTGGTATAACATTATAACGTATTACGTTATATGGTATAACGTTATAACGTATTGCGTTATATCGTATAACATTATAAAGTATTACGTTATATGGTATAACGTAATAACGTATTACGTTATATGGTATAATGTCATATGGTATAACGTTATAACGTATTACGTTATATGGTATAATGTCATATGGAATAACGTTATAACGTATTACGTTATATGGTATAACGTTATAACGTATTACGTTATATGGTATAACGTAATAACGTATTACGTTAAATGGTATAACGTCATATGGTATAACGTTATAACGTATTACGTTATATGGTATAACGTAATAACGTATTACGTTATATGGTATAATGTCATATGGTATAACGTTATAACGTATTACGTTATATGGTATAACGTTCTAACGTATTACGTTATATGGTATAACGTTATAACGTATTGCGTTATATGGTATGACGTTATAACGTATTACGTTATATGGTATCACGTTATAGCGTATTACGTTATATGGTATGACGTTATAACGTATTACGTTATATGGTATCACGTTATAACGTATTACGTTATATGGTATAACGTTATAACGTGTTACGTTATATGGTATAACGTTATAACGTGTTACGTTATATGGTATAACGTTATAACGTGTTACGTTATATGGTATAACGTTATAACGTGTTACGTTATATGGTATAACGTTATAACGTGTTACGTTATATGGTATAACGATATAACGTATTACGTTATATGGTATAACGTTATAACGTATT
The DNA here is from genome assembly GCF_024542735.1 of Bombus huntii. Classification (NCBI taxonomy): domain Eukaryota; kingdom Metazoa; phylum Arthropoda; class Insecta; order Hymenoptera; family Apidae; genus Bombus; species Bombus huntii. Next base: position 313,274 of record NW_026099317.1, on the reverse strand, counting down.
ACGTTATATGCTATAACGTTATAACGTATTACGTTATATGGTATAACGTTATAACGTATTACGTTATATGGTGTAACGTTATAAAGTATTACGTTATATGGTATAACGTTATAAAGTATTAAGTTATATGGTATAACGTTATAACGTGTTACGTTATATGGTACAACGTTATAACGTGTTACGTTATATGGTATAACGTTATAACGTGTTACGTTATATGGTATAACGTTATAACGTGTTACGTTATATGGTATAACGTTATAACGTATTACGTTATATGGTATAACGATATAACGTATTACGTTATATGGTATAACGTAATAACGTATTACGTTATATGGTATAATGTCATATGGTATAACGTTATAACGTATTACGTTATATGGTATAATGTCATATGGAATAACGTTATAACGTATTACGTTATATGGTATAACGTTATAACGTATTACGTTATATGGTATAACGTAATAACGTATTACGTTATATGGTATAACGTCATATGGTATAACGTTATAACGTATTACGTTATATGGTATAACGTAATAACGTATTACGTTTTATGGTATAATGTCATATGGTATAACGTTATAACGTATTACGTTATATGGTATAACGTTATAACGTATTACGTTATATGGTATAACGTTATAACGTATTACGTTATATGGTATAACGTTATAACGTATTACGTTATATGGTATAACGTTATAACGTATTACGTTATATGGTATAACGCTATAACGTATTACGTTATATGGTATAACGATATAACGTATTACGTTATATGGTATAACGTTATAACGCATTACGTTATATGGTATAACGCTATAACGTATTACGTTATATGGTATAACGATATAACTTATTACGTTATATGGTATAACGTTATAACGTATTACGTTATATGGTATGACGTTATAACGTATTACGTTATATGGTATCACGTTATAACGTATTACGTTATATGGTACAACGTTATAACGTGTTACGTTATATGGTATAACGTCATAACGTGTTACGTTATATGGTATAACGTTATAACGTGATACGTTATATGGTATAACGTTATAACGTATTACGTTATATGGTATAACGATATAACGTATTACGTTATATGGTATAACGTTATAACGTATTACGTTATATGCTATAACGTTATAACGTATTACGTTATATGGTATAACGTTATAACGTATTACGTTATATGGTGTAACGTTATAAAGTATTACGTTATATGGTATAACGTTATAAAGTATTAAGTTATATGGTATAACGTTATAACGTATTACGTTATATGCTATAACGTTATAACGTATTACGTTATATGGTATAACGTTATAACGTATTACGTTATATGGTGTAACGTTATAAAGTATTACGTTATATGGTATAACGTTATAAAGTATTAAGTTATATGGTATAACGTTATAACGTGTTACGTTATATGGTATAACGTTATAACGTATTACGTTATATGGTATAACGTTATAACGTATTGCGTTATATGGTATAACATTATAAAGTATTACGTTATATGGTATAACGTAATAACGTATTACGTTATATGGTATAATGTCATATGGTATAACGTTATAACGTATTACGTTATATGGTATAATGTCATATGGAATAACGTTATAACGTATTACGTTATATGGTATAACGTTATAACGTATTACGTTATATGGTATAACGTAATAACGTATTACGTTATATGGTATAACGTCATATGGTATAACGTTATAACGTATTACGTTATATGGTATAACGTAATAACGTATTACGTTATATGGTATAATGTCATATGGTATATCGTTATAACGTATTACGTTATATGGTATAACGTTATAACGTATTACGTTATATGGTATAACGTTATAACGTGTTACGTTATATGGTATAACGTTATAACGTGTTACGTTATATGGTATAACGTTATAACGTGTTACGTTATATGGTATAACGTTATAACGTATTACGTTATATGGTATAACGTTATAACGTATTACGTTATATGCTATAACGTTATAACGTATTACGTTATATGGTATAACGTTATAACGTATTACGTTATATGGTGTAACGTTATAAAGTATTACGTTATATGGTATAACGTTATAACGTATTACGTTATATGGTGTAACGTTATAACGTATTACGTTATATGGTATAACGTCATATGGTATAACATTATAACGTATTACGTTATATGGTATAACGTTATAACGTATTACGTTATATGGTATAACGTTATAACGTATTACGTTATATGGTATAACGTTATAACTTATTAAGTTATATGGTATAACTTTATAAAGTATTACGTTATATGGTATAACGTTATAACGTATTACGTTATATGGTATAACGTTATAACGTATTACGTTATATGGTATAACGTTATAACGTATTACGTTATATGGTATAACGTTATAACGTATTACGTTATATGGTATAACGTTATAACGTATTACGTTATATGGTATAACGCTATAACGTATTACGTTATATGGTATAACGATATAACGTATTACGTTATATGGTATAACGTTATAACGTATTACGTTATATGGTATGACGTTATAACGTATTACGTTATATGGTATCACGTTATAACGTATTACGTTATATGGTATAACGTTATAACGTATTACGTTATATGGTATCACGTTATAACGTATTACGTTATATGGTATAACGTTATAACGTGTTACGTTATATGGTATAACGTTATAACGTGTTACGTTATATGGTATAACGTTATAACGTGTTACGTTATATGGTATAACGTTATAACGTGTTACGTTATATGGTATAACGTTATAACGTATTACGTTATATGCTATAACGTTATAACGTATTACGTTATATGGTATAACGTTACAACGTATTACGTTATATGGTGTAACGTTATAAAGTATTACGTTATGTGGTATAACGTTATAACGTATTACGTTATATGGTGTAACGTTATAACGTATTACGTTATATGGTATAACGTTATAACGTGTTACGTTATATGGTATAACGTTATAACGTGTTACGTTATATGGTATAACGTTATAACGTGTTACGTTATATGGTATAACGTTATAACGTGTTACGTTATATGGTATAACGATATAACGTATTACGTTATATGGTATAACGTTATAACGTATTACGTTATATGCTATAACGTTATAACGTATTACGTTATATGGTATAACGTTATAACGTATTACGTTATATGGTGTAACGTTATAAAGTATTACGTTATATGGTATAACGTTATAAAGTATTAAGTTATATGGTATAACGTTATAACGTGTTACGTTATATGGTACAACGTTATAACGTGTTACGTTATATGGTATAACGTTATAACGTGTTACGTTATATGGTATAACGTTATAACGTGTTACGTTATATGGTATAACGTTATAACGTATTACGTTATATGGTATAACGATATAACGTATTACGTTATATGGTATAACGTAATAACGTATTACGTTATATGGTATAATGTCATATGGTATAACGTTATAACGTATTACGTTATATGGTATAATGTCATATGGAATAACGTTATAACGTATTACGTTATATGGTATAACGTTATAACGTATTACGTTATATGGTATAACGTAATAACGTATTACGTTATATGGTATAACGTCATATGGTATAACGTTATAACGTATTACGTTATATGGTATAACGTAATAACGTATTACGTTTTATGGTATAATGTCATATGGTATAACGTTATAACGTATTACGTTATATGGTATAACGTTATAACGTATTACGTTATATGGTATAACGTTATAACGTATTACGTTATATGGTATAACGTTATAACGTATTACGTTATATGGTATAACGTTATAACGTATTACGTTATATGGTATAACGCTATAACGTATTACGTTATATGGTATAACGATATAACGTATTACGTTATATGGTATAACGTTATAACGCATTACGTTATATGGTATAACGCTATAACGTATTACGTTATATGGTATAACGATATAACTTATTACGTTATATGGTATAACGTTATAACGTATTACGTTATATGGTATGACGTTATAACGTATTACGTTATATGGTATCACGTTATAACGTATTACGTTATATGGTACAACGTTATAACGTGTTACGTTATATGGTATAACGTCATAACGTGTTACGTTATATGGTATAACGTTATAACGTGTTACGTTATATGGTATAACGTTATAACGTATTACGTTATATGGTATAACGATATAACGTATTACGTTATATGGTATAACGTTATAACGTATTACGTTATATGCTATAACGTTATAACGTATTACGTTATATGGTATAACGTTATAACGTATTACGTTATATGGTGTAACGTTATAAAGTATTACGTTATATGGTATAACGTTATAAAGTATTAAGTTATATGGTATAACGTTATAACGTATTACGTTATATGCTATAACGTTATAACGTATTACGTCATATGGTATAACGTTATAACGTATTACGTTATATGGTGTAACGTTATAAAGTATTACGTTATATGGTATAACGTTATAAAGTATTAAGTTATATGGTATAACGTTATAACGTGTTACGTTATATGGTATAACGTTATAACGTATTACGTTATATGGTATAACGTTATAACGTATTGCGTTATATGGTATAACATTATAAAGTATTACGTTATATGGTATAACGTAATAACGTATTACGTTATATGGTATAATGTCATATGGTATAACGTTATAACGTATTACGTTATATGGTATAATGTCATATGGAATAACGTTATAACGTATTACGTTATATGGTATAACGTTATAACGTATTACGTTATATGGTATAACGTAATAACGTATTACGTTATATGGTATAACGTCATATGGTATAACGTTATAACGTATTACGTTATATGGTATAACGTAATAACGTATTACGTTATATGGTATAATGTCATATGGTATATCGTTATAACGTATTACGTTATATGGTATAACGTTATAACGTATTACGTTATATGGTATAACGTTATAACGTGTTACGTTATATGGTATAACGTTATAACGTGTTACGTTATATGGTATAACGTTATAACGTGTTACGTTATATGGTATAACGTTATAACGTATTACGTTATATGGTATAACGTTATAACGTATTACGTTATATGCTATAACGTTATAACGTATTACGTTATATGGTATAACGTTATAACGTATTACGTTATATGGTGTAACGTTATAAAGTATTACGTTATATGGTATAACGTTATAACGTATTACGTTATATGGTGTAACGTTATAACGTATTACGTTATATGGTATAACGTCATATGGTATAACATTATAACGTATTACGTTATATGGTATAACGTTATAACGTATTACGTTATATGGTATAACGTTATAACGTATTACGTTATATGGTATAACGTTATAACTTATTAAGTTATATGGTATAACTTTATAAAGTATTACGTTATATGGTATAACGTTATAACGTATTACGTTATATGGTATAACGTTATAACGTATTACGTTATATGGTATAACGTTATAACGTATTACGTTATATGGTATAACGTTATAACGTATTACGTTATATGGTATAACGTTATAACGTATTACGTTATATGGTATAACGCTATAACGTATTACGTTATATGGTATAACGATATAACGTATTACGTTATATGGTATAACGTTATAACGTATTACGTTATATGGTATGACGTTATAACGTATTACGTTATATGGTATCACGTTATAACGTATTACGTTATATGGTATAACGTTATAACGTGTTACGTTATATGGTATAACGTTATAACGTGTTACGTTATATGGTATAACGTTATAACGTGTTACGTTATATGGTATAACGTTATAACGTGTTACGTTATATGGTATAACGTTATAACGTATTACGTTATATGCTATAACGTTATAACGTATTACGTTATATGGTATAACGTTACAACGTATTACGTTATATGGTGTAACGTTATAAAGTATTACGTTATGTGGTATAACGTTATAACGTATTACGTTATATGGTGTAACGTTATAACGTATTACGTTATATGGTATAACGTCATATGGTATAACATTATAACGTATTACGTTATATGGTATAACGTTATAACGTATTACGTTATATGGTATAACGTTATAACGTATTACGTTATATGGTATAACGTTATAACTTATTAAGTTATATGGTATAACTTTATAAAGTATTACGTTATATGGTATAACGTTATAACGTATTACGTTATATGGTATAACGTTATAACGTATTACGTTATATGGTATAACGTTATAACGTATTACGTTATATGGTATAACGTTATAACGTATTACGTTATATGGTATAACGTTATAACGTATTACGTTATATGGTATAACGTTATAACGTATTACGTTATGTGGTATATCGTCATATGGTATAACGTAATAACGTATTACGTTATATAGTATAACGTCATATGGTATAACGTTATAACGTATTACGTTATATGGTATAACGTAATAACGTATTACGTTATATGGTATAACGTCATATGGTATAACGTTATAACGTATTACGTTATATGGTATCACGTTATAACGTATTACGTTATATGCTATAACGTTATAACGTATTACGTTATATGGTATAACGTTATAACGTATTACGTTATATGGTATAACGTTATAACGTATTACGTTATATGGTATAACGTTATAGAGTATTACGTTATATGGTATAACGTTATAACGTATTACGTTATATGGTATAACGTTGTAAAGTATTACGTTATATGGTATAACGTTATAACGAGTTACGTTATATGGTATAACGTTATAACGTATTACGTTATATGATATAACGTTATAACGTATTACGTTATACGGTATAACGTTATAACGTATTACGTTATATGGTCTAACGTAGTAACGTATTACGTTATATGGTATAACGTCATATGGTATAACGTTATAACGAATTACGTTATATGGTATAACGTTATAACGTATTACGTTATATGGTATAACGTTATATGGTATAACGTTATAACGTATTACGTTATATGGTATAACGTTATAACGTATTACGTTATGTGGTATAACATTATAGCGTATTACGTTATATGGTATAACGTTATAACGTATTGCGTTATATCGTATAACATTATAAAGTATTACGTTATATGGTATAACGTAATAACGTATTACGTTATATGGTATAATGTCATATGGTATAACGTTATAACGTATTACGTTATATGGTATAATGTCATATGGAATAACGTTATAACGTATTACGTTATATGGTATAACGTTATAACGTATTACGTAATATGGTATAACGTAATAACGTATTACGTTAAATGGTATAACGTCATATGGTATAACGTTATAACGTATTACGTTATATGGTATAACGTAATAACGTATTACGTTATATGGTATAATGTCATATGGTATAACGTTATAACGTATTACGTTATATGGTATAACGTTCTAACGTATTACGTTATATGGTATAACGTTATAACGTATTACGTTATATGGTATAACGCTATAACGTATTACGTTATATGGTATAACGATATAACGTATTACGTTATATGGTATAACGTTATAACGTATTACGTTATATGGTATGACGTTATAACGTATTACGTTATATGGTATCACGTTATAACGTATTACGTTATATGGTATGACGTTATAACGTATTACGTTATATGGTATCACGTTATAACGTATTAAGTTATATGGTATAACGTTATAACGTGTTACGTTATATGGTATAACGTTATAACGTGTTACGTTATATGGTATAACGTTATAACGTGTTACGTTATATGGTATAACGTTATAACGTGTTACGTTATATGGTATAACGTTATAACGTGTTACGTTATATGGTATAACGATATAACGTATTACGTTATATGGTATAACGATATAACGTATTACGTTATATGGTATAACGTTATAACGTATTACGTTATATGCTATAACGTTATAACGTATTACGTTATATGGTATAACGTTATAACGTATTACGTTATATGGTGTAACGTTATAAAGTATTAAGTTATATGGTATAACGTTATAACGTGTTACGTTATATGGTACAACGTTATAACGTGTTACGTTATATGGTATAACGTTATAACGTGTTACGTTATATGGTATAACGTTATAACGTGTTACGTTATATGGTATAACGTTATAACGTATTACGTTATATGGTATAATGATATAACGTATTACGTTATATGGTATAACGTAATAACGTATTACGTTATATGGTATAATGTCATATGGTATAACGTTATAACGTATTACGTTATATGGTATAATGTCATATGGAATAACGTTATAACGTATTACGTTATATGGTATAACGTTATAACGTATTACGTTATATGGTATAACGTAATAACGTATTACGTTATATGGTATAACGTCATATGGTATAACGTTATAACGTATTACGTTATATGGTATAACGTAATAACGTATTACGTTTTATGGTATAATGTCATATGGTATAACGTTATAACGTATTACGTTATATGGTATAACGTTATAACGTATTACGTTATATGGTATAACGTTATAACGTATTACGTTATATGGTATAACGTTATAACGTATTACGTTATATGGTATAACGTTATAACGTATTACGTTATATGGTATAACGCTATAACGTATTACGTTATATGGTATAACGATATAACGTATTACGTTATATGGTATAACGTTATAACGCATTACGTTATATGGTATAACGCTATAACGTATTACGTTATATGGTATAACGATATAACTTATTACGTTATATGGTATAACGTTATAACGTATTACGTTATATGGTATGACGTTATAACGTATTACGTTATATGGTATCACGTTATAACGTATTACGTTATATGGTACAACGTTATAACGTGTTACGTTATATGGTATAACGTCATAACGTGTTACGTTATATGGTATAACGTTATAACGTGTTACGTTATATGGTATAACGTTATAACGTATTACGTTATATGGTATAACGATATAACGTATTACGTTATATGGTATAACGTTATAACGTATTACGTTATATGCTATAACGTTATAACGTATTACGTTATATGGTATAACGTTATAACGTATTACGTTATATGGTGTAACGTTATAAAGTATTACGTTATATGGTATAACGTTATAAAGTATTAAGTTATATGGTATAACGTTATAACGTGTTACGTTATATGGTATAACGTTATAACGTATTACGTTATATGGTATAACGTTATAACGAGTTACGTTATATGGTATAACGTTATAACGTATTACGTTATATGATATAACGTTATAACGAATTACGTTATATGGGATAACGTTATAACGTATTGCGTTATATGGTATAACGTTATATGGTATAACGTTATAACGTATTACGTTATATGGTATAACGTTATAACGTATTACGTTATGTGGTATAACATTATAACGTATTACGTTATATGGTATAACGTTATAACGTATTGCGTTATATGGTATAACGTTATATGGTATAACGTTATAACGTATTACGTTATATGGTATAACGTTATAACGTATTACGTTATGTGGTATAACATTATAACGTATTACGTTATATGGTATAACGTTATAACGTATTGCGTTATATGGTATAACGTTATAACGTATTACGTTATATGGTGTAACGTTATAAAGTATTACGTTATATGGTATAACGTTATAAAGTATTAAGTTATATGGTATAACGTTATAACGTGTTACGTTATATGGTACAACGTTATAACGTGTTACGTTATATGGTATAACGTTATAACGTGTTACGTTATATGGTATAACGTTATAACGTGTTACGTTATATGGTATAACGTTATAACGTATTACGTTATATGGTATAACGATATAACGTATTACGTTATATGGTATAACGTAATAACGTATTACGTTATATGGTATAATGTCATATGGTATAACGTTATAACGTATTACGTTATATGGTATAATGTCATATGGAATAACGTTATAACGTATTACGTTATATGGTATAACGTTATAACGTATTACGTTATATGGTATAACGTAATAACGTATTACGTTATATGGTATAACGTCATATGGTATAACGTTATAACGTATTACGTTATATGGTATAACGTAATAACGTATTACGTTTTATGGTATAATGTCATATGGTATAACGTTATAACGTATTACGTTATATGGTATAACGTTATAACGTATTACGTTATATGGTATAACGTTATAACGTATTACGTTATATGGTATAACGTTATAACGTATTACGTTATATGGTATAACGTTATAACGTATTACGTTATATGGTATAACGCTATAACGTATTACGTTATATGGTATAACGATATAACGTATTACGTTATATGGTATAACGTTATAACGCATTACGTTATATGGTATAACGCTATAACGTATTACGTTATATGGTATAACGATATAACTTATTACGTTATATGGTATAACGTTATAACGTATTACGTTATATGGTATGACGTTATAACGTATTACGTTATATGGTATCACGTTATAACGTATTACGTTATATGGTACAACGTTATAACGTGTTACGTTATATGGTATAACGTCATAACGTGTTACGTTATATGGTATAACGTTATAACGTGTTACGTTATATGGTATAACGTTATAACGTATTACGTTATATGGTATAACGATATAACGTATTACGTTATATGGTATAACGTTATAACGTATTACGTTATATGCTATAACGTTATAACGTATTACGTTATATGGTATAACGTTATAACGTATTACGTTATATGGTGTAACGTTATAAAGTATTACGTTATATGGTATAACGTTATAAAGTATTAAGTTATATGGTATAACGTTATAACGTATTACGTTATATGCTATAACGTTATAACGTATTACGTTATATGGTATAACGTTATAACGTATTACGTTATATGGTGTAACGTTATAAAGTATTACGTTATATGGTATAACGTTATAAAGTATTAAGTTATATGGTATAACGTTATAACGTGTTACGTTATATGGTATAACGTTATAACGTATTACGTTATATGGTATAACGTTATAACGTATTGCGTTATATGGTATAACATTATAAAGTATTACGTTATATGGTATAACTTAATAACGTATTACGTTATATGGTATAATGTCATATGGTATAACGTTATAACGTATTACGTTATATGGTATAATGTCATATGGAATAACGTTATAACGTATTACGTTATATGGTATAACGTTATAACGTATTACGTTATATGGTATAACGTAATAACGTATTACGTTATATGGTATAATGTCATATGGAATAACGTTATAACGTATTACGTTATATGGTATAACGTTATAACGTATTACGTTATATGGTATAACGTCATAACGTGTTACGTTATATGGTATAACGTTATAACGTGTTACGTTATATGGTATAACGTTATAACGTATTACGTTATATGGTATAACGATATAACGTATTACGTTATATGGTATAACGTTATAACGTATTACGTTATATGCTATAACGTTATAACGTATTACGTTATATGGTATAACGTTATAACGTATTACGTTATATGGTGTAACGTTATAAAGTATTACGTTATATGGTATAACGTTATAAAGTATTAAGTTATATGGTATAACGTTATAACGTGTTACGTTATATGGTATAACGTTATAACGTATTACGTTATATGGTATAACGTTATAACGTATTGCGTTATATGGTATAACATTATAAAGTATTACGTTATATGGTATAACGTAATAACGTATTACGTTATATGGTATAATGTCATATGGTATAACGTTATAACGTATTACGTTATATGGTATAATGTCATATGGAATAACGTTATAACGTATTACGTTATATGGTATAACGTAATAACGTATTACGTTATATGGTATAATGTCATATGGTATAACGTTATAACGTATTACGTTATATGGTATAATGTCATATGGAATAACGTAATAACGTATTACGTTATATGGTATAACGTTATAACGTGTTACGTTATATGGTATAACGTTATAACGTGTTACGTTATATGGTATAACGTTATAACGTGTTACGTTATATGGTATAACGTTATAACGTCTTACGTTATATGGTATAACGTTATAACGTATTACGTTATATGCTATAACGTTATAACGTATTACGTTATATGGTATAACGTTATAACGTATTACGTTATATGGTGTAACGTTATAAAGTATTACGTTATATGGTATAACGTTATAACGTATTACGTTATATGGTGTAACGTTATAACGTATTACGTTATATGGTATAACGTCATATGGTATAACATTATAACGTATTACGTTATATGGTATAACGTTATAACGTATTACGTTATATGGTGTAACGTTATAAAGTATTACGTTATATGGTATAACGTTATAAAGTATTAAGTTATATGGTATAACGTTATAACGTGTTACGTTATATGGTATAACGTTATAACGTATTACGTTATATGGTATAACGTTATAACGTATTGCGTTATATGGTATAACATTATAAAGTATTACGTTATATGGTATAACGTAATAACGTATTACGTTATATGGTATAATGTCATATGGTATAACGTTATAACGTATTACGTTATATGGTATAATGTCATATGGAATAACGTTATAACGTATTACGTTATATGGTATAACGTAATAACGTATTACGTTATATGGTATAATGTCATATGGTATAACGTTATAACGTATTACGTTATATGGTATAATGTCATATGGAATAACGTAATAACGTATTACGTTATATGGTATAACGTTATAACGTGTTACGTTATATGGTATAACGTTATAACGTGTTACGTTATATGGTATAACGTTATAACGTGTTACGTTATATGGTATAACGTTATAACGTCTTACGTTATATGGTATAACGTTATAACGTATTACGTTATATGCTATAACGTTATAACGTATTACGTTATATGGTATAACGTTATAACGTATTACGTTATATGGTGTAACGTTATAAAGTATTACGTTATATGGTATAACGTTATAACGTATTACGTTATATGGTGTAACGTTATAACGTATTACGTTATATGGTATAACGTCATATGGTATAACATTATAACGTATTACGTTATATGGTATAACGTTATAACGTATTACGTTATATGGTATAACGTTATAACGTATTACGTTATATGGTATAACGTTATAACTTATTAAGTTATATGGTATAACTTTATAAAGTATTACGTTATATGGTATAACGTTATAACGTATTACGTTATATGGTATAACGTTATAACGTATTACGTTATATGGTGTAACGTTATAAAGTATTACGTTATATGGTATAACGTTATAACGTATTACGTTATATGGTGTAACGTTATAACGTATTACGTTATATGGTATAACGTCATATGGTATAACATTATAACGTATTACGTTATATGGTATAATGTCGTATGGTATAACGTTATAACGTATTACGTTATATGGTATAATGTCATATGGAATAACGTAATAACGTATTACGTTATATGGTATAACGTTATAACGTGTTACGTTATATGGTATAACGTTATAACGTGTTACGTTATATGGTATAACGTTATAACGTGTTACGTTATATGGTATAACGTTATAACGTATTACGTTGTATGGTATAACGTTATAACGTATTACGTTATATGCTATAACGTTATAACGTATTACGTTATATGGTATAACGTTATAACGTATTACGTTATATGGTGTAACGTTATAAAGTATTACGTTATATGGTATAACGTTATAACGTATTACGTTATATGGTGTAACGTTATAACGTATTACGTTATATGGTATAACGTCATATGGTATAACATTATAACGTATTACGTTATATGGTATAACGTTATAACGTATTACGTTATATGGTATAACGTTATAACGTATTACGTTATATGGTATAACGTTATAACTTATTAAGTTATATGGTATAACTTTATAAAGTATTACGTTATATGCTATAACGTTATAACGTATTACGTTATATGGTATAACGTTATAACGTATTACGTTATATGGTGTAACGTTATAAAGTATTACGTTATATGGTATAACGTTATAACGTATTACGTTATATGGTGTAACGTTATAACGTATTACGTTATATGGTATAACGTCATATGGTATAACATTATAACGTATTACGTTATATGGTATAACGTTATAACGTATTACGTTATATGGTATAACGTTATAACGTATTACGTTATATGGTATAACGTTATAACGTATTACGTTATATGGTATAACGTTATAACGTCTTACGTTATATGGTATAACGTTATAACGTATTACGTTATATGGTATAACGCTATAACGTATTACGTTATATGGTATAACGATATAACGTATTACGTTATATGGTATAACGTTATAACGTATTACGTTATATGGTATGACGTTATAACGTATTACGTTATATGGTATGACGTTATAACGTATTACGTTATATGGTATCACGTTATAACGTATTACGTTATATGGTATAACGTTATAACGTGTTACGTTATATGGTATAACGTTATAACGTGTTACGTTATATGGTATAACGTTATAACGTGTTACGTTATATGGTATAACGTTATCACGTATTACGTTATATGGTATAACGTTATAACGTATTACGTTATATGGTGTAACGTTATAACGTATTACGTTATATGGTATAACGTCATATGGTATAACATTATAACGTATTACGTTATATGGTATAACGTTATAACGTATTACGTTATATGGTATAACGTTATAACGTATTACGTTATATGGTATAACGTTATAACTTATTAAGTTATATGGTATAACTTTATAAAGTATTACGTTATATGGTATAACGTTATAACTTATTAAGTTATATGGTATAACTTTATAAAGTATTACGTTATATGGTATAACGTTATAACGTATTACGTTATATGGTATAACGTTATAACGTATTACGTTATATGGTGTAACGTTATAAAGTATTACGTTATATGGTATAACGTTATAACGTATTACGTTATATGGTATAACGTTATAACGTATTACGTTATATGGTGTAACGTTATAAAGTATTACGTTATATGGTATAACGTTATAACGTATTACGTTATATGGTGTAACGTTATAACGTATTACGTTATATGGTATAACGTCATATGGTATAACATTATAACGTATTACGTTATATGGTATAACGTTATAGCGTATTACGTTATATGGTATAACGTTATAACGTATTACGTTATATGGTATAACGTTATAACGTATTACGTTATATGGTATAACGTTATAACGTATTACGTTATATGGTATAACGTTATAACGTCTTACGTTATATGGTATAACGTTATAACGTATTACGTTATATGCTATAACGTTATAACGTATTACGTTATATGGTATAACGTTATAACGTATTACGTTATATGGTGTAACGTTATAAAGTATTACGTTATATGGTATAACGTTATAACGTATTACGTTATATGGTGTAACGTTATAACGTATTACGTTATATGGTATAACGTCATATGGTATAACATTATAACGTATTACGTTATATGGTATAACGTTATAACGTATTACGTTATATGGTATAACGTTATAACGTATTACGTTATATGGTATAACGTCATATGGTATAACATTATAACGTATTACGTTATATGGTATAATGTCATATGGTATAACGTTATAACGTATTACGTTATATGGTATAATGTCATATGGAATAACGTAATAACGTATTACGTTATATGGTATAACGTCATAACGTGTTACGTTATATGGTATAACGTTATAACGTGTTACGTTATATGGTATAACGTTATAACGTATTACGTTATATGGTATAACGATATAACGTATTACGTTATATGGTATAACGTTATAACGTATTACGTTATATGCTATAACGTTATAACGTATTACGTTATATGGTATAACGTTATAACGTATTACGTTATATGGTGTAACGTTATAAAGTATTACGTTATATGGTATAACGTTATAAAGTATTAAGTTATATGGTATAACGTTATAACGTGTTACGTTATATGGTATAACGTTATAACGTATTACGTTATATGGTATAACGTTATAACGAGTTACGTTATATGGTATAACGTTATAACGTATTACGTTATATGATATAACGTTATAACGAATTACGTTATATGGTATAACGTTATAACGTATTGCGTTATATGGTATAACGTTATATGGTATAACGTTATAACGTATTACGTTATATGGTATAACGTTATAACGTATTACGTTATGTGGTATAACATTATAACGTATTACGTTATATGGTATAACGTTATAACGTATTGCGTTATATGGTATAACATTATAAAGTATTACGTTATATGGTATAACGTAATAACGTATTACGTTATATGGTATAAAGTCATATGGTATAACGTTATAACGTATTACGTTATATGGTATAATGTCAAATGGAATAACGTTATAACGTATTACGTTATATGGTATAACGTTATAACGTATTACGTTATATGGTATAACGTAATAACGTATTATGTTATATGGTATAACGTCATATGGTATAACGTTATAACGTATTACGTTATATGGTATAACGTAATAACGTATTACGTTATATGGTATAATGTCATATGGTATATCGTTATAACGTATTACGTTATATGGTATAACGTTATAACGTATTACGTTATATGGTATAACGTTATAACGTATTACGTTATATGGTATAACGTTATAACGTATTACGTTATGTGGTATATCGTCATATGGTATAACGTAATAACGTATTACGTTATATAGTATAACGTCATATGGTATAACGTTATAACGTATTACGTTATATGGTATAACGTAATAACGTATTACGTTATATGGTATAACGTCATATGGTATAACGTTATAACGTATTACGTTATATGGTATCACGTTATAACGTATTACGTTATATGCTATAACGTTATAACGTATTACGTTATATGGTATAACGTTATAACGTATTACGTTATATGGTATAACGTTATAACGTATTACGTTATATGGTATAACGTTATAGAGTATTACGTTATATGGTATAACGTTATAACGTATTACGTTATATGGTATAACGTTGTAAAGTATTACGTTATATGGTATAACGTTATAACGAGTTACGTTATATGGTATAACGTTATAACGTATTACGTTATATGATATAACGTTATAACGTATTACGTTATACGGTATAACGTTATAACGTATTACGTTATATGGTCTAACGTAGTAACGTATTACGTTATATGGTATAACGTCATATGGTATAACGTTATAACGAATTACGTTATATGGTATAACGTTATAACGTATTACGTTATATGGTATAAGGTTATATGGTATAACGTTATAACGTATTACGTTATATGGTATAACGTTATAACGTATTACGTTATGTGGTATAACATTATAGCGTATTACGTTATATGGTATAACGTTATAACGTATTGCGTTATATCGTATAACATTATAAAGTATTACGTTATATGGTATAACGTAATAACGTATTACGTTATATGGTATAATGTCATATGGTATAACGTTATAACGTATTACGTTATATGGTATAATGTCATATGGAATAACGTTATAACGTATTACGTTATATGGTATAACGTTATAACGTATTACGTTATATGGTATAACGTAATAACGTATTACGTTAAATGGTATAACGTCATATGGTATAACGTTATAACGTATTACGTTATATGGTATAACGTAATAACGTATTACGTTATATGGTATAATGTCATATGGTATAACGTTATAACGTATTACGTTATATGGTATAACGTTCTAACGTATTACGTTATATGGTATAACGTTATAACGTGTTACGTTATATGGTACAACGTTATAACGTGTTACGTTATATGGTATAACGTTATAACGTGTTACGTTATATGGTACAACGTTATAACGTGTTACGTTATATGGTATAACGTTATAACGTATTACGTTATATGGTATAATGATATAACGTATTACGTTATATGGTATAACGTAATAACGTATTACGTTATATGGTATAATGTCATATGGTATAACGTTATAACGTATTACGTTATATGGTATAATGTCATATGGAATAACGTTATAACGTATTACGTTATATGGTATAACGTTATAACGTATTACGTTATATGGTATAACGTAATAACGTATTACGTTATATGGTATAACGTCATATGGTATAACGTTATAACGTATTACGTTATATGGTATAACGTAATAACGTATTACGTTTTATGGTATAATGTCATATGGTATAACGTTATAACGTATTACGTTATATGGTATAACGTTATAACGTATTACGTTATATGGTATAACGTTATAACGTATTACGTTATATGGTATAACGTTATAACGTATTACGTTATATGGTATAACGTTATAACGTATTACGTTATATGGTATAACGCTATAACGTATTACGTTATATGGTATAACGATATAACGTATTACGTTATATGGTGTAACGTTATAACGCATTACGTTATATGGTATAACGCTATAACGTATTACGTTATATGGTATAACGATATAACTTATTACGTTATATGGTATAACGTTATAACGTATTACGTTATATGGTATGACGTTATAACGTATTACGTTATATGGTATCACGTTATAACGTATTACGTTATATGGTACAACGTTATAACGTGTTACGTTATATGGTATAACGTCATAACGTGTTACGTTATATGGTATAACGTTATAACGTGTTACGTTATATGGTATAACGTTATAACGTATTACGTTATATGGTATAACGATATAACGTATTACGTTATATGGTATAACGTTATAACGTATTACGTTATATGCTATAACGTTATAACGTATTACGTTATATGGTATAACGTTATAACGTATTACGTTATATGGTGTAACGTTATAAAGTATTACGTTATATGGTATAACGTTATAAAGTATTAAGTTATATGGTATAACGTTATAACGTGTTACGTTATATGGTATAACGTTATAACGTATTACGTTATATGGTATAACGTTATAACGAGTTACGTTATATGGTATAACGTTATAACGTATTACGTTATATGATATAACGTTATAACGAATTACGTTATATGGTATAACGTTATAACGTATTGCGTTATATGGTATAACGTTATATGGTATAACGTTATAACGTATTACGTTATATGGTATAACGTTATAACGTATTACGTTATGTGGTATAACATTATAACGTATTACGTTATATGGTATAACGTTATAACGTATTGCGTTATATGGTATAACATTATAAAGTATTACGTTATATGGTATAACGTAATAACGTATTACGTTATATGGTATAATGTCATATGGTATAACGTTATAACGTATTACGTTATATGGTATAATGTCAAATGGAATAACGTTATAACGTATTACGTTATATGGTATAACGTTATAACGTATTACGTTATATGGTATAACGTAATAACGTATTACGTTATATGGTATAACGTCATATGGTATAACGTTATAACGTATTACGTTATATGGTATAACGTAATAACGTATTACGTTATATGGTATAATGTCATATGGTATATCGTTATAACGTATTACGTTATATGGTATAACGTTATAACGTATTACGTTATATGGTATAACGTTATAACGTGTTACGTTATATGGTATAACGTTATAACGTGTTACGTTATATGGTATAACGTTATAACGTGTTACGTTATATGGTATAACGTTATAACGTATTACGTTATATGGTCTAACGTAGTAACGTATTACGTTATATGGTATAACGTCATATGGTATAACGTTATAACGAATTACGTTATATGGTATAACGTTATAACGTATTACGTTATATGGTATAACGTTATATGGTATAACGTTATAACGTATTACGTTATATGGTATAACGTTATAACGTATTACGTTATGTGGTATAACATTATAACGTATTACGTTATATGGTATAACGTTATAACGTATTGCGTTATATGGTATAACATTATAAAGTATTACGTTATATGGTATAACGTAATAACGTATTACGTTATATGGTATAATGTCATATGGTATAACGTTATAACGTATTACGTTATATGGTATAATGTCATATGGAATAACGTTATAACGTATTACGTTATATGGTATAACGTTATAACGTATTACGTTATATGGTATAACGTAATAACGTATTACGTTATATGGTATAACGTCATATGGTATAACGTTATAACGTATTACGTTATATGGTATAACGTAATAACGTATTACGTTATATGGTATAATGTCATATGGTATAACGTTATAACGTATTACGTTATATGGTATAACGTTCTAACGTATTACGTTATATGGTATAACGTTATAACGTATTACGTTATATGGTATAACGCTATAACGTATTACGTTATATGGTATAACGATATAACGTATTACGTTATATGGTATAACGATATAACGTATTACGTTATATGGTATAACGATATAACGTATTACGTTATATGGTATAACGTTATAACGTATTACGTTATATGGTATGACGTTATAACGTATTACGTTATATGGTATCACGTTATAACGTATTACGTTATATGGTATGACGTTATAACGTATTACGTTATATGGTATCACGTTATAACGTATTACGTTATATGGTATAACGTTATAACGTGTTACGTTATATGGTATAACGTTATAACGTGTTACGTTATATGGTATAACGTTATAACGTGTTACGTTATATGGTATAACGTTATAACGTATTACGTTATATGGTATAACGTTATAACGTATTACGTTATATGGTATAACGTTATAACTTATTAAGTTATATGGTATAACTTTATAAAGTATTACGTTACATGGTATAACGTTATAACGTATTACGTTATATGGTATAACGTTATAAAGTATTACGTTATATGGTATAACGTTATAACGTATTACGTTATATGCTATAACGTTATAACGTATTACGTTATATGGTATAACGTTATAACGTATTACGTTATATGGTGTAACGTTATAAAGTATTACGTTATATGGTATAACGTTATAACGTGTTACGTTATATGGTATAACGTTATAACGTGTTACGTTATATGGTATAACGTTATAACGTGTTACGTTATATGGTATAACGTTATAACGTGTTACGTTATATGGTATAACGTTATAACGTGTTACGTTATATGGTATAACGTTATAACGTATTACGTTATATGGTATAACGTTATAACGTATTACGTTATATGCTATAACGTTATAACGTATTACGTTATATGGTATAACGTTATAACGTATTACGTTATATGGTGTAACGTTATAAAGTATTACGTTATATGGTATAACGTTATAACGTATTACGTTATATGGTGTAACGTTATAACGTATTACGTTATATGGTATAACGTCATATGGTATAACATTATAACGTATTACGTTATATGGTATAACGTTATAACGTATTACGTTATATGGTATAACGTTATAACGTATTACGTTATATGGTATAACGTTATAACTTATTAAGTTATATGGTATAACTTTATAAAGTATTACGTTATATGGTATAACGTTATAACGTATTACGTTATATGGTATAACGTTATAACGTATTACGTTATATGGTATAACGTCATAACGTATTACGTTATATGGTATAACGTTATAACGTATTACGTTATATGGTATAACGTTATAACGTATTACGTTATGTGGTATATCGTCATATGGTATAACGTAATAACGTATTACGTTATATGGTATAACGTCATATGGTATAACGTTATAACGTATTACGTTATATGGTATAACGTAATAACGTATTCCGTTATATGGTATAACGTCATATGGTATAACGTTATAACGTATTACGTTATATGGTATCACGTTATAACGTATTACGTTATATGGTATAACGTAATAACGTATTACGTTATATGGTATAACGTTATAACGTATTACGTTATATGGTATAACGTTATAGAGTATTGCGTTATATGGTATAACGTTATAACGTATTACGTTATATGGTATAACGTTGTAAAGTATTACGTTATATGGTATAACGTTATAACGAGTTACGTTATATGGTATAACGTTATAACGTATTACGTTATATGATATAACGTTATAACGTATTACGTTATATGGTATAACGTTATAACGTATTACGTTATATGGTCTAACGTAGTAACGTATTACGTTATATGGTATAACGTCATATGGTATAACGTTATAACGAATTACGTTATATGGTATAACGTTATAACGTATTACGTTATATGGTATAACGTTATATGGTATAACGTTATAACGTATTACGTTATATGGTATAACGTTATAACGTATTACGTTATGTGGTATAACATTATAACGTATTACGTTATATGGTATAACGTTATAACGTATTGCGTTATATGGTATAACATTATAAATTATTACGTTATATGGTATAACGATATAACGTATTACGTTATATGGTATAACGTTATAACGCATTACGTTATATGGTATAACGCTATAACGTATTACGTTATATGGTATAACGTAATAACGTATTACGTTATATGGTATAATGTCATATGGTATAACGTTATAACGTATTACGTTATATGGTATAATGTCATATGGAATAACGTTATAACGTATTACGTTATATGGTATAACGTTATAACGTATTACGTTATATGGTATAACGTAATAACGTATTACGTTATATGGTATAACGTTATAACGTATTACGTTATATGGTATAACGCTATAACGTATTACGTTATATGGTATAACGATATAACGTATTACGTTATATGGTATAACGTTATAACGCATTACGTTATATGGTATAACGCTATAACGTATTACGTTATATGGTATAACGTAATAACGTATTACGTTATATGGTATAATGTCATATGGTATAACGTTATAACGTATTACGTTATATGGTATAATGTCATATGGAATAACGTTATAACGTATTACGTTATATGGTATAACGTTATAACGTATTACGTTATATGGTATAACGTAATAACGTATTACGTTATATGGTATAACGTCATATGGTATAACGTTATAACGTATTACGTTATATGGTATAACGTAATAACGTATTACGTTTTATGGTATAATGTCATATGGTATAACGTTATAACGTATTACGTTATATGGTATAACGTTATAACGTATTACGTTATATGGTATAACGTTATAACGTATTACGTTATATGGTATAACGTTATAACGTATTACGTTATATGGTATAACGTTATAACGTATTACGTTATATGGTATAACGCTATAACGTATTACGTTATATGGTATAACGATATAACGTATTACGTTATATGGTATAACGTTATAACGCATTACGTTATATGGTATAACGCTATAACGTATTACGTTATATGGTATAACGATATAACTTATTACGTTATATGGTATAACGTTATAACGTATTACGTTATATGGTATGACGTTATAACGTATTACGTTATATGGTATCACGTTATAACGTATTACGTTATATGGTACAACGTTATAACGTGTTACGTTATATTTTATAACGTTATAACGTATTACGTTATATGGTGTAACGTTATGAAGTATTACGTTATATGGTATAACGTTATAACGTATTACGTTATATGGTGTAACGTTATAACGTATTACGTTATATGGTATAACGTCATATGGTATAACATTATAACGTATTACGTTATATGGTATAACGTTATAACGTATTACGTTATATGGTATAACGTTATAACGTATTACGTTATATGGTATAACGTTATAACTTATTAAGTTATATGGTATAACTTTATAAAGTATTACGTTATATGGTATAACGTTATAACGTATTACGTTATATGGTATAACGTTATAACGTATTACGTTATATGGTATAACGTTATAACGTATTACGTTATATGGTATAACGTTATAACGTATTACGTTATATGGTATAACGTTATAACGTATTACGTTATATGGTATAACGTTATAACGTATTACGTTATGTGGTATATCGTCATATGGTATAACGTAATAACGTATTACGTTATATGGTATAACGTCATATGGTATAACGTTATAACGTATTACGTTATATGGTATAACGTAATAACGTATTACGTTATATGGTATAACGTCATATGGTATAACGTTATAACGTATTACGTTATATGGTATCACGTTATAACGTATTACGTTATATGCTATAACGTTATAAAGTATTACGTTATATGGTATAACGTTATAACGTATTACGTTATATGGTATAACGTTATAGAGTATTACGTTATATGGTATAACGTTATAACGTATTACGTTATATGGTATAACGTTGTAAAGTATTACGTTATATGGTAAAGCGTTATAACGAGTTACGTTATATGGTATAACGTTATAACGTATTACGTTATATGATATAACGTTATAACGTATTACGTTATATGGTATAACGTTATAACGTATTACGTTATATGGTCTAACGTAGTAACGTATTACGTTATATGGTATAACGTCATATGGTATAACGTTATAACGAATTACGTTATATGGTATAACGCTATAACGTATTACGTTATATGGTATAACGTTATACGGTATAACGTTATAACGTATTACGTTATATGGTATAACGTTATAACGTATTACGTTATGTGGTATAACATTATAACGTATTACGTTATATGGTATAACGTTATAACGTATTGCGTTATATGGTATAACATTATAAAGTATTACGTTATATGGTATAACGTAATAACGTATTACGTTATATGGTATAATGTCATATGGTATAACGTTATAACGTATTACGTTATATGGTATAATGTCATATGGAATAACGTTATAACGTATTACGTTATATGGTATAACGTTATAACGTATTACGTTATATGGTATAACGTAATAACGTATTACGTTATATGGTATAACGTCATATGGTATAACGTTATAACGTATTACGTTATATGGTATAACGTAATAACGTATTACGTTATATGGTATAATGTCATATGGTATAACGTTATAACGTATTACGTTATATGGTATAACGTTCTAACGTATTACGTTATATGGTATAACGTTATAACGTATTACGTTATATGGTATAACGCTATAACGTATTACGTTATATGGTATAACGATATAACGTATTACGTTATATGGTATAACGATATAACGTATTACGTTATATGGTATAACGATATAACGTATTACGTTATATGGTATAACGTTATAACGTATTACGTTATATGGTATGACGTTATAACGTATTACGTTATATGGTATCACGTTATAACGTATTACGTTATATGGTATGACGTTATAACGTATTACGTTATATGGTATCACGTTATAACGTATTACGTTATATGGTATAACGTTATAACGTGTTACGTTATATGGTATAACGTTATAACGTGTTACGTTATATGGTATAACGTTATAACGTGTTACGTTATATGGTATAACGTTATAACGTATTACGTTATATGGTATAACGTTATAACGTATTACGTTATATGGTATAACGTTATAACTTATTAAGTTATATGGTATAACTTTATAAAGTATTACGTTATATGGTATAACGTTATAACGTATTACGTTATATGGTATAACGTTATAACGTATTACGTTATATGGTATAACGTTATAACGTATTACGTTATATGGTATAACGTAATAACGTATTACGTTATATGGTATAATGTCATATGGTATATCGTTATAACGTATTACGTTATATGGTATAACGTTATAACGTATTACGTTATATGGTATAACGTTATAACGTGTTACGTTATATGGTATAACGTTATAACGTGTTACGTTATATGGTATAACGTTATAACGTGTTACGTTATATGGTATAACGTTATAACGTATTACGTTATATGGTATAACGTTATAACGTATTACGTTATATGCTATAACGTTATAACGTATTACGTTATATGGTATAACGTTATAACGTATTACGTTATATGGTGTAACGTTATAAAGTATTACGTTATATGGTATAACGTTACAACGTATTACGTTATATGGTGTAACGTTATAACGTATTACGTTATATGGTATAACGTCATATGGTATAACATTATAACGTATTACGTTATATGGTATAACGTTATAACGTATTACGTTATATGGTATAACGTTATAACGTATTACGTTATATGGTATAACGTTTTAACGTATTACGTTATATGGTATAACGTTATAACGTATTACGTTATATGGTATAACGTTATAACGTATTACGCTATGTGGTATATCGTCATATGGTATAACGTAATAACGTATTACGTTATATGGTATAACGTCATATGGTATAACGTTATAACGTATTACGTTATATGGTATAACGTAATAACGTATTACGTTATATGGTATAACGTTATAACGTATTACGTTATATGGTATAACGTTATAGAGTATTGCGTTATATGGTATAACGTTATAACGTATTACGTTATATGGTATAACGTTGTAAAGTATTACGTTATATGGTATAACGTTATAACGAGTTACGTTATATGGTATAACGTTATAACGTATTACGTTATATGATATAACGTTATAACGTATTACGTTATATGGTATAACGTCATATGGTATAACGTTATAACGTATTACGTTATATGGTCTAACGTAGTAACGTATTACGTTATATGGTATAACGTCATATGGTATAACGTTATAACGAATTACGTTATATGGTATAACGTTATAACGTATTACGTTATATGGTATAACGTTATATGGTATAACGTTATAACGTATTACGTTATATGGTATAACGTTATAACGTATTACGTTATGTGGTATAACATTATAACGTATTACGTTATATGGTATAACGTTATAACGTATTGCGTTATATGGTATAACATTATAAATTATTACGTTATATGGTATAACGTAATAACGTATTACGTTATATGGTATAATGTCATATGGTATAACGTTATAACGTATTACGTTATATGGTATAACGTCATATGGAATAACGTTATAACGTATTACGTTATATGGTATAACGTTATAACGTATTACGTTATATGGTATAACGTTATAACGTATTACGTTATATGGTATAACGTTATAACGTATTACGTTATATGGTATAACGCTATAACGTATTACGTTATATGGTATAACGATATAACGTATTACGTTATATGGTATAACGTTATAACGAATTACGTTATATGGTATAACGTTATAACGTATTGCGTTATATGGTATAACGTCATAACGTATTACGTTATATGGTATAACGTTATAACGTATTACGTTATATGGTATAACGTTATAACGTATTACGTTATGTGGTATATCGTCATATGGTATAACGTAATAACGTATTACGTTATATGGTATAACGTCATATGGTATAACGTTATAACGTATTACGTTATATGGTATAACGTAATAACGTATTCCGTTATATGGTATAACGTCATATGGTATAACGTTATAACGTATTACGTTATATGGTATCACGTTATAACGTATTACGTTATATGCTATAACGTTATAAAGTATTACGTTATATGGTATAACGTTATAACGTATTACGTTATATGGTGTAACGTTATAAAGTATTACGTTATATGGTATAACGTTATAAAGTATTAAGTTATATGGTATAACGTTATAACGTGTTACGTTATATGGTATAACGTTATAACGTATTACGTTATATGGTATAACGTTATAACGAGTTACGTCATATGGTATAACGTTATAACGTATTACGTTATATGATATAACGTTATAACGAATTACGTTATATGGTATAACGTTATAACGTATTGCGTTATATGGTATAACGTCATAACGTATTACGTTATATGGTATAACGTTATAACGTATTACGTTATATGGTATAACGTTATAACGTATTACGTTATGTGGTATATCGTCATATGGTATAACGTAATAACGTATTACGTTATATGGTATAACGTCATATGGTATAACGTTATAACGTATTACGTTATATGGTATAACGTAATAACGTATTCCGTTATATGGTATAACGTCATATGGTATAACGTTATAACGTATTACGTTATATGGTATCACGTTATAACGTATTACGTTATATGCTATAACGTTATAAAGTATTACGTTATATGGTATAACGTTATAACGTATTACGTTATATGGTATAACGTTATAGAGTATTACGTTATATGGTATAACGTTATAACGTATTACGTTATATGGTATAACGTTGTAAAGTATTACGTTATATGGTAAAGCGTTATAACGAGTTACGTTATATGGTATAACGTTATAACGTATTACGTTATATGATATAACGTTATAACGTATTACGTTATATGGTATAACGTTATAACGTATTACGTTATATGGTCTAACGTAGTAACGTATTACGTTATATGGTATAACGTCATATGGTATAACGTTATAACGAATAACGTTATATGGTATAACGTTATAACGTATTACGTTATATGGTATAACGTTATATGGTATAACGTTATAACGTATTACGTTATATGGTATAACGTTATAACGTATTACGTTATGTGGTATAACATTATAACGTATTACGTTATATGGTATAACGTTATAACGTATTGCGTTATATGGTATAACATTATAAAGTATTACGTTATATGGTATAACGTAATAACGTATTACGTTATATGGTATAATGTCATATGGTATAACGTTATAACGTATTACGTTATATGGTATAATGTCATATGGAATAACGTTATAACGTATTACGTTATATGGTATAACGTTATAACGTATTACGTTATATGGTATAACGTAATAACGTATTACGTTATATGGTATAACGTCATATGGTATAACGTTATAACGTATTACGTTATATGGTATAACGTAATAACGTATTACGTTATATGGTATAATGTCATATGGTATATCGTTATAACGTATTACGTTATATGGTATAACGTTATAACGTATTACGTTATATGGTATAACGTTATAACGTGTTACGTTATATGGTATAACGTTATAACGTGTTACGTTATATGGTATAACGTTATAACGTGTTACGTTATATGGTATAACGTTATAACGTATTACGTTATATGGTATAACGTTATAACGTATTACGTTATATGCTATAACGTTATAACGTATTACGTTATATGGTATAACGTTATAACGTATTACGTTATATGGTGTAACGTTATAAAGTATTACGTTATATGGTATAACGTTATAACGTATTACGTTATATGGTGTAACGTTATAACGTATTACGTTATATGGTATAACGTCATATGGTATAACATTATAACGTATTACGTTATATGGTATAACGTTATAACGTATTACGTTATATGGTATAACGTTATAACGTATTACGTTATATGGTATAACGTTATAACTTATTAAGTTATATGGTATAACTTTATAAAGTATTACGTTATATGGTATAACGTTATAACGTATTACGTTATATGGTATAACGTTATAACTTATTAAGTTATATGGTATAACTTTATAAAGTATTACGTTATATGGTATAACGTTATAACGTATTACGTTATATGGTATCACGTTATAACGTATTACGTTATATGGTATGACGTTATAACGTATTACGTTATATGGTATCACGTTATAACGTGTTACGTTATATGGTATAACGTTATAACGTGTTACGTTATATGGTATAACGTTATAACGTGTTACGTTATATGGTATAACGTTATAACGTGTTACGTTATATGGTATAACGTTATAACGTGTTACGTTATATGGTATAACGTTATAACGTATTACGTTATATGGTATAACGTTATAACTTATTAAGTTATATGGTATAACTTTATAAAGTATTACGTTATATGGTATAACGTTATAACGTATTACGTTATATGGTATAACGTTATAACGTATTACGTTATATGGTATAACGTTATAACGTATTACGTTATATGGTATAACGTTATAACGTATTACGTTATATGGTATAACGTTATAACGTATTACGTTATATGGTATAACGTTATAACGTATTACGTTATGTGGTATATCGTCATATGGTATAACGTAATAACGTATTACGTTATATGGTATAACGTCATATGGTATAACGTTATAACGTATTACGTTATATGGTATAACGTAATAACGTATTACGTTATATGGTATAACGTTATAACGTATTACGTTATATGGTATAACGTTATAGAGTATTACGTTATATGGTATAACGTTATAACGTATTACGTTATATGGTATAACGTTGTAAAGTATTACGTTATATGGTATAACGTTATAACGAGTTACGTTATATGGTATAACGTTATAACGTATTACGTTATATGATATAACGTTATAACGTATTACGTTATATGGTATAACGTTATAACGTATTACGTTATATGGTCTAACGTAGTAACGTATTACGTTATATGGTATAACGTCATATGGTATAACGTTATAACGAATTACGTTATATGGTATAACGTTATAACGTATTACGTTATATGGTATAACGTTATATGGTATAACGTTATAACGTATTACGTTATATGGTATAACGTTATAACGTATTACGTTATGTGGTATAACATTATAACGTATTACGTTATATGGTATAACGTTATAACGTATTGCGTTATATGGTATAACATTATAAATTATTACGTTATATGGTATAACGTAATAACGTATTACGTTATATGGTATAATGTCATATGGTATAACGTTATAACGTATTACGTTATATGGTATAATGTCATATGGAATAACGTTATAACGTATTACGTTATATGGTATAACGTTATAACGTATTACGTTATATGGTATAACGTAATAACGTATTACGTTATATGGTATAACGTCATATGGTATAACGTTATAACGTATTACGTTATATGGTATAACGTAATAACGTATTACGTTATATGGTATAATGTCATATGGTATAACGTTATAACGTATTACGTTATATGGTATAACGTTCTAACGTATTACGTTATATGGTATAACGTTATAACGTATTACGTTATATGGTATAACGCTATAACGTATTATGTTATATGGTATAACGATATAACGTATTACGTTATATGGTATAACGTTATAACGTATTACGTTATATGGTATGACGTTATAACGTATTACGTTATATGGTATCACGTTATAACGTATTACGTTATATGGTATGACGTTATAACGTATTACGTTATATGGTATCACGTTATAACGTATTACGTTATATGGTATAACGTTATAACGT
Source organism: Bombus huntii (assembly GCF_024542735.1). Classification (NCBI taxonomy): domain Eukaryota; kingdom Metazoa; phylum Arthropoda; class Insecta; order Hymenoptera; family Apidae; genus Bombus; species Bombus huntii. The sequence goes on along the minus strand of NW_026099317.1, from coordinate 281,822 downwards.
GTTACGTTATATGGTATAACGTTATAACGTGTTACGTTATATGGTATAACGTTATAACGTGTTACGTTATATGGTATAACGTTATAACGTGTTACGTTATATGGTATAACGTTATAACGTATTACGTTATATGGTATAACGATATAACGTATTACGTTATATGGTATAACGTTATAACGTATTACGTTATATGCTATAACGTTATAACGTATTACGTTATATGGTATAACGTTATAACGTATTACGTTATATGGTGTAACGTTATAAAGTATTACGTTATATGGTATAACGTTATAAAGTATTAAGTTATATGGTATAACGTTATAACGTGTTACGTTATATGGTATAACGTTATAACGTATTACGTTATATGGTATAACGTTATAACGAGTTACGTTATATGGTATAACGTTATAACGAATTACGTTATATGATATAACGTTATAACGAATTACGTTATATGGTATAACGTTATAACGTATTACGTTATATGGTATAACGTTATATGGTATAACGTTATAACGTATTACGTTATATGGTATAACGTTATAACGTATTACGTTATGTGGTATAACATTATAACGTATTACGTTATATGGTATAACGTTATAACGTATTGCGTTATATGGTATAACATTATAAAGTATTACGTTATATGGTATAACGTAATAACGTATTACGTTATATGGTATAATGTCATATGGTATAACGTTATAACGTATTACGTTATATGGTATAATGTCATATGGAATAACGTTATAACGTATTACGTTATATGGTATAACGTTCTAACGTATTACGTTATATGGTATAACGTTATAACGTATTACGTTATATGGTATAACGCTATAACGTATTACGTTATATGGTATAACGTTATAACGTATTACGTTATGTGGTATAACATTATAACGTATTACGTTATATGGTATAACGTTATAACGTATTGCGTTATATGGTATAACGTTATAACGTATTACGTTATATGGTATAACGTAATAACGTATTACGTTATATGGTATAACGTCATATGGTATAACGTTATAACGTATTACGTTATATGGTATAACGTAATAACGTATTACGTTATATGGTATAATGTCATATGGTATAACGTTATAACGTATTACGTTATATGGTATAACGTTCTAACGTATTACGTTATATGGTATAACGTTATAACGTATTACGTTATATGGTATAACGCTATAACGTATTACGTTATATGGTATAACGATATAACGTATTACGTTATATGGTATAACGTTATAACGTATTACGTTATATGGTATGACGTTATAACGTATTACGTTATATGGTATCACGTTATAACGTATTACGTTATATGGTATCACGTTATAACGTATTACGTTATATGGTATAACGTTATAACGTGTTACGTTATATGGTATAACGTTATAACGTGTTACGTTATATGGTATAACGTTATAACGTGTTACGTTATATGGTATAACGTTATAACGTATTACGTTATATGGTATAACGTTATAACGTATTACGTTATATGGTATAACGTTATAACGTATTACGTTATGTGGTATAACGTTATAACTTATTAAGTTATATGGTATAACTTTATAAAGTATTACGTTATATGGTATAACGTTATAACGTATTACGTTATATGGTATAACGTTATAACGTATTACGTTATATGGTATAACGTTATAACGTATTACGTTATATGGTATAACGTTATAACGTATTACGTTATATGGTATAACGTTATAACGTATTACGTTATATGGTATAACGTTATAACGTATTACGTTATGTGGTATATCGTCATATGGTATAACGTAATAACGTATTACGTTATATGGTATAACGTCATATGGTATAACGTTATAACGTATTACGTTATATGGTATAACGTAATAACGTATTACGTTATATGGTATAACGTCATATGGTATAACGTTATAACGTATTACGTTATATGGTATCACGTTATAACGTATTACGTTATATGCTATAACGTTATAAAGTATTACGTTATATGGTATAACGTTATAACGTATTACGTTATATGGTATAACGTTATAGAGTATTACGTTATATGGTATAACGTTATAACGTATTACGTTATATGGTATAACGTTGTAAAGTATTACGTTATATGGTATAACGTTATAACGAGTTACGTTATATGATATAACGTTATAACGTATTACGTTATATGGTATAACGTTATAACGTATTACGTTATATGGTCTAACGTAGTAACGTATTACGTTATATGGTATAACGTCATATGGTATAACGTTATAACGAATTACGTTATATGGTATAACGTTATAACGTATTACGTTATATGGTATAACGTTATATGCTATAACGTTATAACGTATTACGTTATATGGTATAACGTTATAACGTATTACGTTATGTGGTATAACATTATAACGTATTACGTTATATGGTATAACGTTATAACGTATTGCGTTATATGGTATAACATTATAAAGTATTACGTTATATGGTATAACGTAATAACGTATTACGTTATATGGTATAATGTCATATGGTATAACGTTATAACGTATTACGTTATATGGTATAATGTCATATGGAATAACGTTATAACGTATTACGTTATATGGTATAACGTTATAACGTATTACGTTATATGGTATAACGTAATAACGTATTACGTTATATGGTATAACGTCATATGGTATAACGTTATAACGTATTACGTTATATGGTATAACGTAATAACGTATTACGTTATATGGTATAATGTCATATGGTATAACGTTATAACGTATTACGTTATATGGTATAACGTTCTAACGTATTACGTTATATGGTATAACGTTATAACGTATTACGTTATATGGTATAACGCTATAACGTATTACGTTATATGGTATAACGATATAACGTATTACGTTATATGGTATAACGTTATAACGTATTACGTTATATGGTATGACGTTATAACGTATTACGTTATATGGTATCACGTTATAACGTATTACGTTATATGGTATGACGTTATAACGTATTACGTTATATGGTATCACGTTATAACGTATTACGTTATATGGTATAACGATATAACGTATTACGTTATATGGTATAACGTTATAACGTATTACGTTATATGCTATAACGTTATAACGTATTACGTTATATGGTATAACGTTATAACGTATTACGTTATATGGTGTAACGTTATAAAGTATTACGTTATATGGTATAACGTTATAACGTATTACGTTATATCGTATGACGTTATAACGTATTACGTTATATGGTATCACGTTATAACGTATTACGTTATATGGTATGACGTTATAACGTATTACGTTACATGGTATAACGTTATAACGTATTACGTTATATGATATAACGTTATAACGAATTACGTTATATGGTATAACGTTATAACGTATTACGTTATATGGTATAACGTTATATGGTATAACGTTATAACGTATTACGTTATATGGTATAACGTTATAACGTATTACGTTATGTGGTATAACATTATAACGTATTACGTTATATGGTATAACGTTATAACGTATTGCGTTATATGGTATAACATTATAAAGTATTACGTTATATGGTATAACGTAATAACGTATTACGTTATATGGTATAATGTCATATGGTATAACGTTATAACGTATTACGTTATATGGTATAATGTCATATGGAATAACGTTATAACGTATTACGTTATATGGTATAACGTTATAACGTATTACGTTATATGGTATAACGTAATAACGTATTACGTTATATGGTATAACGTCATATGGTATAACGTTATAACGTATTACGTTATATGGTATAACGTAATAACGTATTACGTTATATGGTATAATGTCATATGGTATAACGTTATAACGTATTACGTTATATGGTATAACGTTATAACGTATTACGTTATATGGTATAACGTTATAACGTATTACGTTATATGGTATAACGTTATAACGTATTACGTTATATGGTATAAAGTTATAACGTATTACGTTATATGGTATAACGTTATAACGCATTACGTTATATGGTATAACGTTATAACGTATTACGTTATATGGTATAACGTTATAACGTATTACGTTATATGGTATAACGTTATAACGTATTACGTTATGTGGTATATCGTCATATGGTATAACGTAATAACGTATTACGTTATATGGTATAACGTAATAACGTATTACGTTATATGGTATAATGTCATATGGTATAACGTTATAACGTATTACTTTTTATGGTATAACGTTATAACGTATTACGTTATATGGTATAACGTTATAACGTATTACGTTATATGGTATAACGTTATAACGTATTACGTTATATGGTATAACGTTATAACGTATTACGTTATATGGTATAACGTAATAACGTATTACGTTATATGGTATAACGTCATATGGTATAACGTTATAACGTATTACGTTATATGGTATAACGTAATAACGTATTACGTTATATGGTATAATGTCATATGGTATAACGCTATAACGTATTACGTTATATGGTATAACGTTATAACGTATTACGTTATATGGTATAATGTCATATGGTATAACGTTATAACGTATTACGTTATATGGTATAACGTTATAACGTATTACGTTATATGGTATAACGTTATAACGTATTACGTTATATGGTATAACGTCATAACGTATTACGTTATATGGTATAACGTTATAACGTATTACGTTACATGGTATAACGTTATAACGTATTACGTTATGTGGTATATCGTCATATGGTATAACGTAATAACGTATTACGTTATATGGTATAACATCATATGGTATAACGTTATAACGTATTACGTTATATGGTATAACGTAATAACGTATTACGTTATATGGTATAACGTCATATGGTATAATGTTATAACGTATTACGTTATATGGTATAACGTTATAACGTATTACGTTATATGGTATAACGTTATAAAGTATTACGTTATATGGTATAACGTTATAACGTATTGCGTTATAAGGTATAACGTTATAAAGCATTACGCTATATGGTATAACGTCATATGGTATAACGTTATAACGTGTTACGTTATATGGTATAACGTTATAACGTATTGCGTTATATGGTATAACGTAATAACGTATTACGTTATATGGTATAACGTATTACGTTATATGGTATAACGTTATAACGTATTACGTTATATGCTATAACGTTATAACGTATTACGTTATATGGTATAACGTTATAACGTATTACGTTATATGGTATAACGTTATAACGTATTACGTTATATGGTATAACGTTATAACGTATTACGTTATATGGTATAACGTTATAACGTATTACGTTATATGGTATAACGTTATAACGTATTACGTTATATGGTATAACACTATAACGTATTACGTTATATGGTATAACGATATAACGTATTACGTTATATGGTATAACGATATAACGTATTACGTTATATGGTATAACGTTATAACGTATTACGTTATATGGTATGACGTTATAACGTATTACGTTATATGGTATAACGTTATAACGTATTACGTTATATGGTATATCGTTATAACGTATTACGTTATATGGTATAACGTTATAACGTGTTACGTTATATGGTATAACGTTATAACGTGTTACGTTATATGGTATAACGTTATAACGTATTACGTTATATGGTATAACGTTATAACGTATTACGTTATATGGTATAACGATATAACGTATTACGTTATATGGTATAACGTTATAACGTATTACGTTATATGGTGTAACGTTATAAAGTATTACGTTATATGGTATAACGTTATAAAGTATTACGTTTTATGGTATAACGTTATAACGTGTTACGTTATATGGTATAACGTTATAACGTATTACGTTATATGGTATATCGTCATATGGTATAACGTTATAACGTATTACGTTATATGGTATAACGTCATATGGTATAACGTTATAACGTATTACGTTATATGGTGTAACGTTATAACGTATTACGTTATATGGTATAACGTCATATGGTATAACATTATAACGTATTACGTTATATGGTATAACGTAATAACGTATTACGTTATATGGTATAATGTCATATGGTATAACGTTATAACGTATTACGTTATATGGTATAACGTTATAACGTATTACGTTATATGGTATAACGTTATAACGTATTACGTTATATGGTATAACGTTATAACGTATTACGTTATATGGTATAACGTTATAACGTATTACGTTATATGGTATAACGTTATAACGCATTACGTTATATGGTATAACGTTATAACGTATTACGTTATATGGTATAACGTTATAACGTATTACGTTATATGGTATAACGTTATAACGTATTACGTTATGTGGTATATCGTCATATGGTATAACGTAATAACGTATTACGTTATATGGTATAACATCATATGGTATAACGTTATAACGTATTACGTTATATGGTATAACGTAATAACGTATTACGTTATATGGTATAACGTCATATGGTATAATGTTATAACGTATTACGTTATATGGTATAACGTTATAACGTATTACGTTATATGGTATAACGTTATAAAGTATTACGTTATATGGTATAACGTTATAACGTATTGCGTTATAAGGTATAACGTTATAAAGCATTACGCTATATGGTATAACGTCATATGGTATAACGTTATAACGTGTTACGTTATATGGTATAACGTTATAACGTATTGCGTTATATGGTATAACGTAATAACGTATTACGTTATATGGTATAACGTATTACGTTATATGGTATAACGTTATAACGTATTACGTTATATGCTATAACGTTATAACGTATTACGTTATATGGTATAACGTTATAACGTATTACGTTATATGGTATAACGTTATAACGTATTACGTTATATGGTATAACGTTATAACGTATTACGTTATATGGTATAACGTTATAACGTATTACGTTATATGGTATAACGTTATAACGTATTACGTTATATGGTATAACACTATAACGTATTACGTTATATGGTATAACGATATAACGTATTACGTTATATGGTATAACGATATAACGTATTACGTTATATGGTATAACGTTATAACGTATTACGTTATATGGTATGACGTTATAACGTATTACGTTATATGGTATAACGTTATAACGTATTACGTTATATGGTATATCGTTATAACGTATTACGTTATATGGTATAACGTTATAACGTGTTACGTTATATGGTATAACGTTATAACGTGTTACGTTATATGGTATAACGTTATAACGTATTACGTTATATGGTATAACGTTATAACGTATTACGTTATATGGTATAACGATATAACGTATTACGTTATATGGTATAACGTTATAACGTATTACGTTATATGGTGTAACGTTATAAAGTATTACGTTATATGGTATAACGTTATAAAGTATTACGTTTTATGGTATAACGTTATAACGTGTTACGTTATATGGTATAACGTTATAACGTATTACGTTATATGGTATATCGTCATATGGTATAACGTTATAACGTATTACGTTATATGGTATAACGTCATATGGTATAACGTTATAACGTATTACGTTATATGGTGTAACGTTATAACGTATTACGTTATATGGTATAACGTCATATGGTATAACATTATAACGTATTACGTTATATGGTATAACGTAATAACGTATTACGTTATATGGTATAATGTCATATGGTATAACGTAATAACGTATTACGTTATATGGTATAACATCATATGGTATAACATTATAACGTATTACGTTATATGGTATAACGTTATAACGTATTGCGTTATATGGTATAACATTATAAAGTATTACGTTATATGGTATAACGTAATAACGTATTACGTTATATGGTATAATGTCATATGGTATAACGTTATAACGTATTACGTTATATGGTATAATGTCATATGGAATAACGTTATAACGTATTACGTTATATGGTATAACGTTATAACGTATTACGTTATATGGTATAACGTAATAACGTATTACGTTATATGGTATAACGTCATATGGTATAACGTTATAACGTATTACGTTATATGGTATAACGTAATAACGTATTACGTTATATGGTATAATGTCATATGGTATAACGTTATAACGTATTACGTTATATGGTATAACGTTATAACGTATTACGTTATATGGTATAACGTTATAACGTATTACGTTATATGGTATAACGTTATAACGTATTACGTTATATGGTATAAAGTTATAACGTATTACGTTATATGGTATAACGTTATAACGCATTACGTTATATGGTATAACGTTATAACGTATTACGTTATATGGTATAACGTTATAACGTATTACGTTATATGGTATAACGTTATAACGTATTACGTTATGTGGTATATCGTCATATGGTATAACGTAATAACGTATTACGTTATATGGTATAACGTAATAACGTATTACGTTATATGGTATAATGTCATATGGTATAACGTTATAACGTATTACTTTTTATGGTATAACGTTATAACGTATTACGTTATATGGTATAACGTTATAACGTATTACGTTATATGGTATAACGTTATAACGTATTACGTTATATGGTATAACGTTATAACGTATTACGTTATATGGTATAACGTAATAACGTATTACGTTATATGGTATAACGTCATATGGTATAACGTTATAACGTATTACGTTATATGGTATAACGTAATAACGTATTACGTTATATGGTATAATGTCATATGGTATAACGCTATAACGTATTACGTTATATGGTATAACGTTATAACGTATTACGTTATATGGTATAATGTCATATGGTATAACGTTATAACGTATTACGTTATATGGTATAACGTTATAACGTATTACGTTATATGGTATAACGTTATAACGTATTACGTTATATGGTATAACGTCATAACGTATTACGTTATATGGTATAACGTTATAACGTATTACGTTACATGGTATAACGTTATAACGTATTACGTTATGTGGTATATCGTCATATGGTATAACGTAATAACGTATTACGTTATATGGTATAACATCATATGGTATAACGTTATAACGTATTACGTTATATGGTATAACGTAATAACGTATTACGTTATATGGTATAACGTCATATGGTATAATGTTATAACGTATTACGTTATATGGTATAACGTTATAACGTATTACGTTATATGGTATAACGTTATAAAGTATTACGTTATATGGTATAACGTTATAACGTATTGCGTTATAAGGTATAACGTTATAAAGCATTACGCTATATGGTATAACGTCATATGGTATAACGTTATAACGTGTTACGTTATATGGTATAACGTTATAACGTATTGCGTTATATGGTATAACGTAATAACGTATTACGTTATATGGTATAACGTATTACGTTATATGGTATAACGTTATAACGTATTACGTTATATGCTATAACGTTATAACGTATTACGTTATATGGTATAACGTTATAACGTATTACGTTATATGGTATAACGTTATAACGTATTACGTTATATGGTATAACGTTATAACGTATTACGTTATATGGTATAACGTTATAACGTATTACGTTATATGGTATAACGTTATAACGTATTACGTTATATGGTATAACACTATAACGTATTACGTTATATGGTATAACGATATAACGTATTACGTTATATGGTATAACGATATAACGTATTACGTTATATGGTATAACGTTATAACGTATTACGTTATATGGTATGACGTTATAACGTATTACGTTATATGGTATAACGTTATAACGTATTACGTTATATGGTATATCGTTATAACGTATTACGTTATATGGTATAACGTTATAACGTGTTACGTTATATGGTATAACGTTATAACGTGTTACGTTATATGGTATAACGTTATAACGTATTACGTTATATGGTATAACGTTATAACGTATTACGTTATATGGTATAACGATATAACGTATTACGTTATATGGTATAACGTTATAACGTATTACGTTATATGGTGTAACGTTATAAAGTATTACGTTATATGGTATAACGTTATAAAGTATTACGTTTTATGGTATAACGTTATAACGTGTTACGTTATATGGTATAACGTTATAACGTATTACGTTATATGGTATATCGTCATATGGTATAACGTTATAACGTATTACGTTATATGGTATAACGTCATATGGTATAACGTTATAACGTATTACGTTATATGGTGTAACGTTATAACGTATTACGTTATATGGTATAACGTCATATGGTATAACATTATAACGTATTACGTTATATGGTATAACGTAATAACGTATTACGTTATATGGTATAATGTCATATGGTATAACGTTATAACGTATTACGTTATATGGTATAACGTTATAACGTATTACGTTATATGGTATAACGTTATAACGTATTACGTTATATGGTATAACGTTATAACGTATTACGTTATATGGTATAACGTTATAACGTATTACGTTATATGGTATAACGTTATAACGCATTACGTTATATGGTATAACGTTATAACGTATTACGTTATATGGTATAACGTTATAACGTATTACGTTATATGGTATAACGTTATAACGTATTACGTTATGTGGTATATCGTCATATGGTATAACGTAATAACGTATTACGTTATATGGTATAACGTAATAACGTATTACGTTATATGGTATAATGTCATATGGTATAACGTTATAACGTATTACTTTTTATGGTATAACGTTATAACGTATTACGTTATATGGTATAACGTTATAACGTATTACGTTATATGGTATAACGTTATAACGTATTACGTTATATGGTATAACGTTATAACGTATTACGTTATATGGTATAACGTAATAACGTGTTACGTTATATGGTATAACGTCATATGGTATAACGTTATAACGTATTACGTTATATGGTATAACGTAATAACGTATTACGTTATATGGTATAATGTCATATGGTATAACGTTATAACGTATCGCGTTATATGGTATAACGTTATAACGTATTACGTTATATGGTATAATGTCATATGGTATAACGTTATAACGTATTACGTTATATGGTATAACGTTATAACGTATTACGTTATATGGTATAACGTTATAACGTATTACGTTATATGGTATAACGTTATAACGTATTACGTTATATGGTATAACGTTATAACGTATTACGTTACATGGTATAACGTTATAACGTATTACGTTATGTGGTATATCGTCATATGGTATAACGTAATAACGTATTACGTTATATGGTATAACATCATATGGTATAACGTTATAACGTATTACGTTATATGGTATAACGTAATAACGTATTACGTTATATGGTATAACGTCATATGGTATAATGTTATAACGTATTACGTTATATGGTATAACGTTATAACGTATTACGTTATATGGTATAACGTTATAAAGTATTACGTTATATGGTATAACGTTATAACGTATTACGTTATAAGGTATAACGTTATAAAGCATTACGCTATATGGTATAACGTCATATGGTATAACGTTATAACGTGTTACGTTATATGGTATAACGTTATAACGTATTGCGTTATATGGTATAACGTAATAACGTATTACGTTATATGGTATAACGTCATATGGTATAACGTTATAACGTATTACGTTATATGGTATAACGTTATAACGTATTACGTTATATGCTATAACGTTATAACGTATTACGTTATATGGTATAACGTTATAACGTATTACGTTATATGGTATAACGTTATAACGTATTACGTTATATGGTATAACGTTATAACGTATTACGTTATATGGTATAACGTTATAACGTATTACGTTATATGGTATAACGTTATAACGTATTACGTTATATGGTATAACACTATAACGTATTACGTTATATGGTATAACGATATAACGTATTACGTTATATGGTATAACGATATAACGTATTACGTTATATGGTATAACGTTATAACGTATTACGTTATATGGTATAACGTTATAACGTATTACGTTATATGATATAACGTTATAAAGTATTACGTTATATGGTATAACGTTATAACGTATTACGTTATATGGTATAACGTTATAAAGTATTACGTTGTATGGTATAACGTTATAACGTGTTACGTTATATGGTATAACGTTATAACGTATTACGTTATATGGTATATCGTCATATGGTATAACGTTATAACGTATTACGTTATATGGTATAACGTCATATGGTATAACGTTATAACGTATTACGTTATATGGTGTAACGTTATAACGTATTACGTTATATGGTATAACGTCATATGGTATAACATTATAACGTATTACGTTATATGGTATAACGTCATATGGTATAACGTTATAACGTATTACGTTATATGGTATGACGTTATAACGTATTACGTTATATGGTATAACGTTATAACGTATTACGTTATATGGTATATCGTTATAACGTATTACGTTATATGGTATAACGTTATAACGTGTTACGTTATATGGTATAACGTTATAACGTATTACGTTATGTGGTATAACGTTATAACGTATTACGTTATATGGTATAACGTTATAACGTATTAAGTTATGTGGTATAACGTTATAACGTATTACGTTATATGGTATAACGATATAACGTATTATGTTATATGGTATAACGTTATAACGTATTACGTTATATGGTATAACGTTATAACGTATTACGTTATATGCTATAACGTTATAACGTATTACGTTATATGGTGTAACGTTATATCGTATTACGTTATATGGTGTAACGTTATAAAGTATTACGTTATATGGTATAACGTAATAACGTATTACGTTATATGGTATAATGTCATATGGTATAACGTTATAACGTATTACGTTATATGGTATAATGTCATATGGAATAACGTTATAACGTATTACGTTATATGGTATAACGTTATAACGTATTACGTTATATGGTATAACGTAATAACGTATTACGTTATATGGTATAACGTCATATGGTATAACGTTATAACGTATTACGTTATATGGTATAACGTAATAACGTATTACGTTATATGGTATAATGTCATATGGTATAACGTTATAACGTATTACGTTATATGGTATAACGTTATAACGTATTACGTTATATGGTATAACGTTATAACGTATTACGTTATATGGTATAACGTTATAACGTATTACGTTATATGGTATAACGTTATAACGTATTACGTTATATGGTATAACGTTATAACGCATTACGTTATATGGTATAACGTTATAACGTATTACGTTATATGGTATAACGTTATAACGTATTACGTTATATGGTATAACGTTATAACGTATTACGTTATGTGGTATATCGTCATATGGTATAACGTAATAACGTATTACGTTATATGGTATAACGTAATAACGTATTACGTTATATGGTATAATGTCATATGGTATAACGTTATAACGTATTACTTTTTATGGTATAACGTTATAACGTATTACGTTATATGGTATAACGTTATAACGTATTACGTTATATGGTATAACGTTATAACGTATTACGTTATATGGTATAACGTTATAACGTATTACGTTATATGGTATAACGTAATAACGTGTTACGTTATATGGTATAACGTCATATGGTATAACGTTATAACGTATTACGTTATATGGTATAACGTAATAACGTATTACGTTATATGGTATAATGTCATATGGTATAACGTTATAACGTATCGCGTTATATGGTATAACGTTATAACGTATTACGTTATATGGTATAATGTCATATGGTATAACGTTATAACGTATTACGTTATATGGTATAACGTTATAACGTATTACGTTATATGGTATAACGTTATAACGTATTACGTTATATGGTATAACGTTATAACGTATTACGTTATATGGTATAACGTTATAACGTATTACGTTACATGGTATAACGTTATAACGTATTACGTTATGTGGTATATCGTCATATGGTATAACGTAATAACGTATTACGTTATATGGTATAACATCATATGGTATAACGTTATAACGTATTACGTTATATGGTATAACGTAATAACGTATTACGTTATATGGTATAACGTCATATGGTATAATGTTATAACGTATTACGTTATATGGTATAACGTTATAACGTATTACGTTATATGGTATAACGTTATAAAGTATTACGTTATATGGTATAACGATATAACGTATTACGTTATAAGGTATAACGTTATAAAGCATTACGCTATATGGTATAACGTCATATGGTATAACGTTATAACGTGTTACGTTATATGGTATAACGTTATAACGTATTGCGTTATATGGTATAACGTAATAACGTATTACGTTATATGGTATAACGTCATATGGTATAACGTTATAACGTATTACGTTATATGGTATAACGTTATAACGTATTACGTTATATGCTATAACGTTATAACGTATTACGTTATATGGTATAACGTTATAACGTATTACGTTATATGGTATAACGTTATAACGTATTACGTTATATGGTATAACGTTATAACGTATTACGTTATATGGTATAACGTTATAACGTATTACGTTATATGGTATAACACTATAACGTATTACGTTATATGGTATAACGATATAACGTATTACGTTATATGGTATAACGTTATAACGTATTACGTTATATGGTATGACGTTATAACGTATTACGTTATATGGTATAACGTTATAACGTATTACGTTATATGGTATATCGTTATAACGTATTACGTTATATGGTATAACGTTATAACGTGTTACGTTATATGGTATAACGTTATAACGTGTTACGTTATATGGTATAACGTTATAACGTATTACGTTATATGGTATAACGTTATAACGTATTACGTTATATGGTATAACGATATAACGTATTACGTTATATGGTATAACGTTATAACGTATTACGTTATATGGTGTAACGTTATAAAGTATTACGTTATATGGTATAACGTTATAAAGTATTACGTTTTATGGTATAACGTTATAACGTGTTACGTTATATGGTATAACGTTATAACGTATTACGTTATATGGTATAACGTTGTAAAGTATTACGTTATATGGTATAACGTTATAACGAGTTACGTTATATGATATAACGTTATAACGTATTACGTTATATGGTATAACGTTATAACGTATTACGTTATATGGTCTAACGTAGTAACGTATTACGTTATATGGTATAACGTCATATGGTATAACGTTATAACGAATTACGTTATATGGTATAACGTTATAACGTATTACGTTATATGGTATAACGTTATATGGTATAACGTTATAACGTATTACGTTATATGGTATAACGTTATAACGTATTACGTTATGTGGTATAACATTATAACGTATTACGTTATATGGTATAACGTTATAACGTATTGCGTTATATGGTATAACATTATAAAGTATTACGTTATATGGTATAACGTAATAACGTATTACGTTATATGGTATAATGTCATATGGTATAACGTTATAACGTATTACGTTATATGGTATAATGTCATATGGAATAACGTTATAACGTATTACGTTATATGGTATAACGTTATAACGTATTACGTTATATGGTATAACGTAATAACGTATTACGTTATATGGTATAACGTCATATGGTATAACGTTATAACGTATTACGTTATATGGTATAACGTAATAACGTATTACGTTATATGGTATAATGTCATATGGTATAACGTTATAACGTATTACGTTATATGGTATAACGTTCTAACGTATTACGTTATATGGTATAACGTTATAACGTATTACGTTATATGGTATAACGCTATAACGTATTACGTTATATGGTATAACGATATAACGTATTACGTTATATGGTATAACGTTATAACGTATTACGTTATATGGTATGACGTTATAACGTATTACGTTATATGGTATCACGTTATAACGTATTACGTTATATGGTATGACGTTATAACGTATTACGTTATATGGTATCACGTTATAACGTATTACGTTATATGGTATAACGATATAACGTATTACGTTATATGGTATAACGTTATAACGTATTACGTTATATGCTATAACGTTATAACGTATTACGTTATATGGTATAACGTTATAACGTATTACGTTATATGGTGTAACGTTATAAAGTATTACGTTATATGGTATAACGTTATAACGTATTACGTTATATGGTATGACGTTATAACGTATTACGTTATATGGTATCACGTTATAACGTATTACGTTATATGGTATGACGTTATAACGTATTACGTTACATGGTATAACGTTATAACGTATTACGTTATGTGGTATAACATTATAACGTATTACGTTATATGGTATAACGTTATAACGTATTGCGTTATATGGTATAACATTATAAAGTATTACGTTATATGGTATAACGTAATAACGTATTACGTTATATGGTATAACGTCATATGGTATAACGTTATAACGTATTACGTTATATGGTATAACGTAATAACGTATTACGTTATATGGTATAATGTCATATGGTATAACGTTATAACGTATTACGTTATATGGTATAACGTTATAACGTATTACGTTATATGGTATAACGTTATAACGTATTACGTTATATGGTATAACGTTATAACGTATTACGTTATATGGTATAACGTTATAACGTATTACGTTATATGGTATAACGTTATAACGCATTACGTTATATGGTATAACGTTATAACGTATTACGTTATATGGTATAACGTTATAACGTATTACGTTATATGGTATAACGTTATAACGTATTACGTTATGTGGTATATCGTCATATGGTATAACGTAATAACGTATTACGTTATATGGTATAACGTAATAACGTATTACGTTATATGGTATAATGTCATATGGTATAACGTTATAACGTATTACTTTTTATGGTATAACGTTATAACGTATTACGTTATATGGTATAACGTTATAACGTATTACGTTATATGGTATAACGTTATAACGTATTACGTTATATGGTATAACGTTATAACGTATTACGTTATATGGTATAACGTAATAACGTGTTACGTTATATGGTATAACGTCATATGGTATAACGTTATAACGTATTACGTTATATGGTATAACGTAATAACGTATTACGTTATATGGTATAATGTCATATGGTATAACGTTATAACGTATTACGTTATATGGTATAACGTTATAACGTATTACGTTATATGGTATAATGTCATATGGTATAACGTTATAACGTATTACGTTATATGGTATAACGTTATAACGTATTACGTTATATGGTATAACGTTATAACGTATTACGTTATATGGTATAACGTTATAACGTATTACGTTATATGGTATAACGTTATAACGTATTACGTTACATGGTATAACGTTATAACGTATTACGTTATGTGGTATATCGTCATATGGTATAACGTAATAACGTATTACGTTATATGGTATAACATCATATGGTATAACGTTATAACGTATTACGTTATATGGTATAACGTAATAACGTATTACGTTATATGGTATAACGTCATATGGTATAATGTTATAACGTATTACGTTATATGGTATAACGTTATAACGTATTACGTTATATGGTATAACGTTATAAAGTATTACGTTATATGGTATAACGTTATAACGTATTACGTTATAAGGTATAACGTTATAAAGCATTACGCTATATGGTATAACGTCATATGGTATAACGTTATAACGTGTTACGTTATATGGTATAACGTTATAACGTATTGCGTTATATGGTATAACGTAATAACGTATTACGTTATATGGTATAACGTCATATGGTATAACGTTATAACGTATTACGTTATATGGTATAACGTTATAACGTATTACGTTATATGGTATAACGTTATAACGTATTACGTTATATGCTATAACGTTATAACGTATTACGTTATATGGTATAACGTTATAACGTATTACGTTATATGGTATAACGTTATAACGTATTACGTTATATGGTATAACGTTATAACGTATTACGTTATATGGTATAACACTATAACGTATTACGTTATATGGTATAACGTTATAACGTATTACGTTATATGGTATAACACTATAACGTATTACGTTATATGGTATAACGATATAACGTATTACGTTATATGGTATAACGATATAACGTATTACGTTATATGGTATAACGTTATAACGTATTACGTTATATGGTATGACGTTATAACGTATTACGTTATATGGTATAACGTTATAACGTATTACGTTATATGGTATATCGTTATAACGTATTACGTTATATGGTATAACGTTATAACGTGTTACGTTATATGGTATAACGTTATAACGTATTACGTTATATGGTATAACGATATAACGTATTACGTTATATGGTATAACGTTATAACGTATTACGTTATATGGTGTAACGTTATAAAGTATTACGTTATATGGTATAACGTTATAAAGTATTACGTTTTATGGTATAACGTTATAACGTGTTACGTTATATGGTATAACGTTATAACGTATTACGTTATATGGTATAACGTTATAACGTATTACGTTATATGGTATAACGTTATAACGTATTACGTTATGTGGTATATCGTCATATGGTATAACGTAATAACGTATTACGTTATATGGTATAACGTAATAACGTATTACGTTATATGGTATAATGTCATATGGTATAACGTTATAACGTATTACTTTTTATGGTATAACGTTATAACGTATTACGTTATATGGTATAACGTTATAACGTATTACGTTATATGGTATAACGTTATAACGTATTACGTTATATGGTATAACGTTATAACGTATTACGTTATATGGTATAACGTAATAACGTGTTACGTTATATGGTATAACGTCATATGGTATAACGTTATAACGTATTACGTTATATGGTATAACGTAATAACGTATTACGTTATATGGTATAATGTCATATGGTATAACGTTATAACGTATTACGTTATATGGTATAACGTTATAACGTATTACGTTATATGGTATAATGTCATATGGTATAACGTTATAACGTATTACGTTATATGGTATAACGTTATAACGTATTACGTTATATGGTATAACGTTATAACGTATTACGTTATATGGTATAACGTTATAACGTATTACGTTATATGGTATAACGTTATAACGTATTACGTTACATGGTATAACGTTATAACGTATTACGTTATGTGGTATATCGTCATATGGTATAACGTAATAACGTATTACGTTATATGGTATAACATCATATGGTATAACGTTATAACGTATTACGTTATATGGTATAACGTAATAACGTATTACGTTATATGGTATAACGTCATATGGTATAATGTTATAACGTATTACGTTATATGGTATAACGTTATAACGTATTACGTTATATGGTATAACGTTATAAAGTATTACGTTATATGGTATAACGTTATAACGTATTACGTTATAAGGTATAACGTTATAAAGCATTACGCTATATGGTATAACGTCATATGGTATAACGTTATAACGTGTTACGTTATATGGTATAACGTTATAACGTATTGCGTTATATGGTATAACGTAATAACGTATTACGTTATATGGTATAACGTCATATGGTATAACGTTATAACGTATTACGTTATATGGTATAACGTTATAACGTATTACGTTATATGGTATAACGTTATAACGTATTACGTTATATGCTATAACGTTATAACGTATTACGTTATATGGTATAACGTTATAACGTATTACGTTATATGGTATAACGTTATAACGTATTACGTTATATGGTATAACGTTATAACGTATTACGTTATATGGTATAACGTTATAACGTATTACGTTATATGGTATAACACTATAACGTATTACGTTATATGGTATAACGATATAACGTATTACGTTATATGGTATAACGATATAACGTATTACGTTATATGGTATAACGTTATAACGTATTACGTTATATGGTATGACGTTATAACGTATTACGTTATATGGTATAACGTTATAACGTATTACGTTATATGGTATATCGTTATAACGTATTACGTTATATGGTATAACGTTATAACGTGTTACGTTATATGGTATAACGTTATAACGTATTACGTTATATGGTATAACGTTATAACGTATTACGTTATATGGTATAACGATATAACGTATTACGTTATATGGTATAACGATATAACGTATTACGTTATATGGTGTAACGTTATAACGTATTACGTTATATGGTGTAACGTTATAAAGTATTACGTTATATGGTATAACGTTATAAAGTATTACGTTTTATGGTATAACGTTATAACGTGTTACGTTATATGGTATAACGTTATAACGTATTACGTTATATGGTATATCGTCATATGGTATAACGTTATAACGTATTACGTTATATGGTATAACGTCATATGGTATAACGTTATAACGTATTACGTTATATGGTGTAACGTTATAACGTATTACGTTATATGGTATAACGTTATAACGTATTACGTTATATGGTATAACGTTATAACGTATTACGTTATATGGTATAACGTTATAACGCATTACGTTATATGGTATAACGTTATAACGTATTACGTTATGTGGTATAACATTATAACGTATTACGTTATATGGTATAACGTTATAACGTATTGCGTTATATGGTATAACATTATAAAGTATTACGTTATATGGTATAACGTAATAACGTATTACGTTATATGGTATAACGTCATATGGTATAACGTTATAACGTATTACGTTATATGGTATAACGTAATAACGTATTACGTTATATGGTATAATGTCATATGGTATAACGTTATAACGTATTACGTTATATGGTATAACGTTATAACGTATTACGTTATATGGTATAACGTTATAACGTATTACGTTATATGGTATAACGTTATAACGTATTACGTTATATGGTATAACGTTATAACGTATTACGTTATATGGTATAACGTTATAACGCATTACGTTATATGGTATAACGTTATAACGTATTACGTTATATGGTATAACGTTATAACGTATTACGTTATATGGTATAACGTTATAACGTATTACGTTATGTGGTATATCGTCATATGGTATAACGTAATAACGTATTACGTTATATGGTATAACGTAATAACGTATTACGTTATATGGTATAATGTCATATGGTATAACGTTATAACGTATTACTTTTTATGGTATAACGTTATAACGTATTACGTTATATGGTATAACGTTATAACGTATTACGTTATATGGTATAACGTTATAACGTATTACGTTATATGGTATAACGTTATAACGTATTACGTTATATGGTATAACGTAATAACGTGTTACGTTATATGGTATAACGTCATATGGTATAACGTTATAACGTATTACGTTATATGGTATAACGTAATAACGTATTACGTTATATGGTATAATGTCATATGGTATAACGTTATAACGTATTACGTTATATGGTATAACGTTATAACGTATTACGTTATATGGTATAATGTCATATGGTATAACGTTATAACGTATTACGTTATATGGTATAACGTTATAACGTATTACGTTATATGGTATAACGTTATAACGTATTACGTTATATGGTATAACGTTATAACGTATTACGTTATATGGTATAACGTTATAACGTATTACGTTACATGGTATAACGTTATAACGTATTACGTTATGTGGTATATCGTCATATGGTATAACGTAATAACGTATTACGTTATATGGTATAACATCATATGGTATAACGTTATAACGTATTACGTTATATGGTATAACGTAATAACGTATTACGTTATATGGTATAACGTCATATGGTATAATGTTATAACGTATTACGTTATATGGTATAAAGTTATAACGTATTACGTTATATGGTATAACGTTATAAAGTATTACGTTATATGGTATAACGTTATAACGTATTACGTTATAAGGTATAACGTTATAAAGCATTACGCTATATGGTATAACGTCATATGGTATAACGTTATAACGTGTTACGTTATATGGTATAACGTTATAACGTATTGCGTTATATGGTATAACGTAATAACGTATTACGTTATATGGTATAACGTCATATGGTATAACGTTATAACGTATTACGTTATATGGTATAACGTTATAACGTATTACGTTATATGGTATATCGTTATAACGTATTACGTTATATGGTATAACGTTATAACGTGTTACGTTATATGGTATAACGTTATAACGTGTTACGTTATATGGTATAACGTTATAACGTATTACGTTATATGGTATAACGTTATAACGTATTACGTTATATGGTATAACGATATAACGTATTACGTTATATGGTATAACGTTATAACGTATTACGTTATATGGTGTAACGTTATAAAGTATTACGTTATATGGTATAACGTTATAAAGTATTACGTTTTATGGTATAACGTTATAACGTGTTACGTTATATGGTATAACGTTATAACGTATTACGTTATATGGTATATCGTCATATGGTATAACGTTATAACGTATTACGTTATATGGTATAACGTCATATGGTATAACGTTATAACGTATTACGTTATATGGTGTAACGTTATAACGTATTACGTTATATGGTATAACGTCATATGGTATAACATTATAACGTATTACGTTATATGGTATAACGTCATATGGTATAACGTTATAACGTATTACGTTATATGGTATGACGTTATAACGTATTACGTTATATGGTATAACGTTATAACGTATTACGTTATATGGTATATCGTTATAACGTATTACGTTATATGGTATAACGTTATAACGTGTTACGTTATATGGTATAACGTTATAACGTATTACGTTATGTGGTATAACGTTATAACGTATTACGTTATATGGTATAACGTTATAACGTATTAAGTTATGTGGTATAACGTTATAACGTATTACGTTATATGGTATAACGATATAACGTATTATGTTATATGGTATAACGTTATAACGTATTACGTTATATGGTATAACGTTATAACGTATTACGTTATATGCTATAACGTTATAACGTATTACGTTATATGGTGTAACGTTATATCGTATTACGTTATATGGTGTAACGTTATAAAGTATTACGTTATATGGTATAACGTAATAACGTATTACGTTATATGGTATAATGTCATATGGTATAACGTTATAACGTATTACGTTATATGGTATAATGTCATATGGAATAACGTTATAACGTATTACGTTATATGGTATAACGTTATAACGTATTACGTTATATGGTATAACGTAATAACGTATTACGTTATATGGTATAACGTCATATGGTATAACGTTATAACGTATTACGTTATATGGTATAACGTAATAACGTATTACGTTATATGGTATAATGTCATATGGTATAACGTTATAACGTATTACGTTATATGGTATAACGTTATAACGTATTACGTTATATGGTATAACGTTATAACGTATTACGTTATATGGTATAACGTTATAACGTATTACGTTATATGGTATAACGTTATAACGTATTACGTTATATGGTATAACGTTATAACGCATTACGTTATATGGTATAACGTTATAACGTATTACGTTATATGGTATAACGTTATAACGTATTACGTTATATGGTATAACGTTATAACGTATTACGTTATGTGGTATATCGTCATATGGTATAACGTAATAACGTATTACGTTATATGGTATAACGTAATAACGTATTACGTTATATGGTATAATGTCATATGGTATAACGTTATAACGTATTACTTTTTATGGTATAACGTTATAACGTATTACGTTATATGGTATAACGTTATAACGTATTACGTTATATGGTATAACGTTATAACGTATTACGTTATATGGTATAACGTTATAACGTATTACGTTATATGGTATAACGTAATAACGTGTTACGTTATATGGTATAACGTCATATGGTATAACGTTATAACGTATTACGTTATATGGTATAACGTAATAACGTATTACGTTATATGGTATAATGTCATATGGTATAACGTTATAACGTATTACGTTATATGGTATAACGTTATAACGTATTACGTTATATGGTATAATGTCATATGGTATAACGTTATAACGTATTACGTTATATGGTATAACGTTATAACGTATTACGTTATATGGTATAACGTTATAACGTATTACGTTATATGGTATAACGTTATAACGTATTACGTTACATGGTATAACGTTATAACGTATTACGTTATGTGGTATATCGTCATATGGTATAACGTAATAACGTATTACGTTATATGGTATAACATCATATGGTATAACGTTATAACGTATTACGTTATATGGTATAACGTAATAACGTATTACGTTATATGGTATAACGTCATATGGTATAATGTTATAACGTATTACGTTATATGGTATAACGTTATAACGTATTACGTTATATGGTATAACGTTATAAAGTATTACGTTATATGGTATAACGTTATAACGTATTACGTTATAAGGTATAACGTTATAAAGCATTACGCTATATGGTATAACGTCATATGGTATAACGTTATAACGTGTTACGTTATATGGTATAACGTTATAACGTATTGCGTTATATGGTATAACGTAATAACGTATTACGTTATATGGTATAACGTCATATGGTATAACGTTATAACGTATTACGTTATATGGTATAACGTTATAACGTATTACGTTATATGCTATAACGTTATAACGTATTACGTTATATGGTATAACGTTATAACGTATTACGTTATATGGTATAACGTTATAACGTATTACGTTATATGGTATAACGTTATAACGTATTACGTTATATGGTATAACGTTATAACGTATTACGTTATATGGTATAACACTATAACGTATTACGTTATATGGTATAACGATATAACGTATTACGTTATATGGTATAACGTTATAACGTATTACGTTATATGGTATGACGTTATAACGTATTACGTTATATGGTATAACGTTATAACGTATTACGTTATATGGTATATCGTTATAACGTATTACGTTATATGGTATAACGTTATAACGTGTTACGTTATATGGTATAACGTTATAACGTGTTACGTTATATGGTATAACGTTATAACGTATTACGTTATATGGTATAACGTTATAACGTATTACGTTATATGGTATAACGATATAACGTATTACGTTATATGGTATAACGTTATAACGTATTACGTTATATGGTGTAACGTTATAAAGTATTACGTTATATGGTATAACGTTATAAAGTATTACGTTTTATGGTATAACGTTATAACGTGTTACGTTATATGGTATAACGTTATAACGTATTACGTTATATGGTATATCGTCATATGGTATAACGTTATAACGTATTACGTTATGTGGTATAACGTCATATGGTATAACGTTATAACGTATTACGTTATATGGTGTAACGTTATAACGTATTACGTTATATGGTATAACGTCATATGGTATAACATTATAACGTATTACGTTATATGGTATAACGTTATAACGTATTACGTTATATGGTATAACGTTATAACGTATTACGTTATATGGTATAACGTTATAACTTATTAAGTTATATGGTATAACTTTATAAAGTATTACGTTATATGGTATAACGTTATAACGTATTACGTTATGTGGTATAACGTTATAACGTATTACGTTATATGGTATAACGTTATAACGTATTAAGTTATGTGGTATAACGTTATAACGTATTACGTTATATGGTATAACGATATAACGTATTACGTTATATGGTATAACGTTATAACGTATTACGTTATATGGTATAACGTTATAACGTATTACGTTATATGCTATAACGTTATAACGTATTACGTCATATGCTATAACGTTATAACGTATTACGTTATATGGTGTAACGTTATATCGTATTACGTTATATGGTGTAACGTTATAAAGTATTACGTTATATGGTATAACGTTATAACGTATTACGTTATATGGTGTAACGTTATAAAGTATTACGTTATATGGTATAACGTTATAACGTATTACGTTATATGGTATAACGTTATAACGTATTACGTTATGTGGTATAACGTTATAACGTATTACGTTATATGGTATAACGTTATAACGTATTACGTTATATGGTATAACGTTATAACGTATTACGTTATATGGTATGACGTTATAACGTATTACGTTATATGGTATAACGTTATAAAGTATTACGTTATATGGTATAACGTTATAACGTATTACGTTTTATGGTATAACGTTATAACGTGTTACGTTATATGGTATAACGTTATAACGTATTACGTTATATGGTATATCGTCATATGGTATAACGTTATAACGTATTACGTTATATGGTATAACGTCATATGGTATAACGTTATAACGTATTACGTTATATGGTGTAACGTTATAACGTGTTACGTTATATGGTATAACGTTATAACGTATTACGTTATATGGTATAACGATATAACGTATTACGTTATACGGTATAACGTTATAACGTATTACGTTATATGGTATAACGTTATAACGTATTACGTTATATGCTATAACGTTATAACGTATTACGTTATATGGTATAACGTTATAACGTATTACGTTATATGGTGTAACGTTATAAAGTATTACGTTATATGGTATAACGTTATAAAGTATTACGTTTTATGGTATAACGTTATAACGTGTTACGTTATATGGTATAACGTTATAACGTATTACGTTATATGGTATATCGTCATATGGTATAACGTTATAACGTATTACGTTATATGGTATAACGTCATATGGTATAACGTTATAACGTATTACGTTATATGGTGTAACGTTATAACGTATTACGTTATATGGTATAACGTCATATGGTATAACATTATAACGTATTACGTTATATGGTATAACGTTATAACGTATTACGTTATATGGTATAACGTTATAACGTATTACGTTATATGGTATAACGTTATAACGTATTAAGTTATATGGTATAACTTTATAAAGTATTACGTTATATGGTATAACGTTATA
Organism: Bombus huntii; assembly: GCF_024542735.1. Classification (NCBI taxonomy): domain Eukaryota; kingdom Metazoa; phylum Arthropoda; class Insecta; order Hymenoptera; family Apidae; genus Bombus; species Bombus huntii. The sequence goes on along the minus strand of NW_026099317.1, from coordinate 254,790 downwards.
ACGTATTACGTTATGTGGTATAACGTTATAACGTATTACGTTATATGGTATAACGTTATAACGTATTAAGTTATATGGTATAACGTTATAACGTATTACGTTATATGGTATAACGATATAACGTATTATGTTATATGGTGTAACGTTATATCGTATTACGTTATATGGTGTAACGTTATAAAGTATTACGTTATATGGTATAACGTTATAACGTATTACGTTATATGGTGTAACGTTATAAAGTATTACGTTATATGGTATAACGTTATAACGTATTACGTTATATGGTATAACGTTATAACGTATTACGTTATATGGTATAACGTTATAACGTATTAAGTTATATGGTATAACTTTATAAAGTATTACGTTATATGGTATAACGTTATAACGTATTACGTTATGTGGTATAACGTTATAACGTATTACGTTATATGGTATAACGTTATAACGTATTAAGTTATATGGTATAACGTTATAACGTATTACGTTATATGGTATAACGATATAACGTATTAAGCTATATGGTATAACGTTATAACGTATTACGTTATATGGTATAACGCTATAACGTATTACGTTATATGCTATAACGTTATAACGTATTACGTTATATGGTGTAACGTTATAACGTATTACGTTATATGGTGTAACGTTATAAAGTATTACGTTATATGGTATAACGTTATAACGTATTACGTTATATGGTGTAACGTTATAAAGTATTACGTTATATGGTATAACGTTATAACGTATTACGTTATATGGTATAACGTTATAACGTATTACGTTATATGGTATAATGTCATATGGTATAATGTTATAACGTATTACGTTATATGGTATAACGTTATAACGTATAACGTTATATGGTATAACGTAATAACGTATTACGTTATATGGTATAAAGTCATATGGTATAACGTTATAACGTATTACGTTATATGGTATAATGTCATATGGTATAACGTTATAACGTATTACGTTTTATGGTATAACGTTATAACGTATTACGTTATATGGTATAACGTTATAACGTATTACGTTATATGGTATAACGTTATAACGTATTACGTTATATGGTATAACGTTATAACGTATTACGTTATATGGTATAACGTTATAACGTATTACGTTATGTGGTATATCGTCATATGGTATAACGTTATAACGTATTACGTTATATGGTATAACGTTATAACGTATTACGTTATATGGTATAACGGTATAACGTATTACGTTATATGGTATAACGTTATAACGTATTACGTTATATGGTATAACGTTATAACGTATTACGTTATATGGTATAACACTATAACGTATTACGTTATATGGTATAACGTTATAACGTATTACGTTACATGGTATAACGTTATAATGTATTACGTCATGTGGTATATCGTCATATGGTATAACGTAATAACGTATTACGTTATATGGTATAACGTTATAACGTATTACGTTATATGGTGTAACGTTATAAAGTATTACGTTATATGGTATAACGTTATAACGTATTACGTTATATGGTATAACGTTATAACGTATTACGTTATATGGTATAACGCTATAACGTATTACGTTATATGGTATAACGATATAACGTATTACGTTATATGATATAACGTTATAACGTATTACGTTATATGGTATGACGTTATAACGTATTACGTTATATGGTATAACGTTATAAAGTATTACGTTATATGGTATAACGTTATAACGTATTACGTTTTATGGTATAACGTTATAACGTGTTACGTTATATGGTATAACGTTATAACGTATTACGTTATATGGTATATCGTCATATGGTATAACGTTATAACGTATTACGTTATATGGTATAACGTCATATGGTATAACGTTATAACGTATTACGTTATATGGTGTAACGTTATAACGTGTTACGTTATATGGTATAACGTTATAACGTATTACGTTATATGGTATAACGATATAACGTATTACGTTATACGGTATAACGTTATAACGTATTACGTTATATGGTATAACGTTATAACGTATTACGTTATATGCTATAACGTTATAACGTATTACGTTATATGGTATAACGTTATAACGTATTACGTTATATGGTGTAACGTTATAAAGTATTACGTTATGTGGTATAACGTTATAAAGTATTACGTTTTATGGTATAACGTTATAACGTGTTAGGTTATATGGTATAACGTTATAACGTATTACGTTATATGGTATATCGTCATATGGTATAACGTTATAACGTATTACGTTATATGGTATAACGTCATATGGTATAACGTTATAACGTATTACGTTATATGGTGTAACGTTATAACGTATTACGTTATATGGTATAACGTCATATGGTATAACATTATAACGTATTACGTTATATGGTATAACGTTATAACGTATTACGTTATATGGTATAACGTTATAACGTATTACGTTATATGGTATAACGTTATAACGTATTAAGTTATATGGTATAACTTTATAAAGTATTACGTTATATGGTATAACGTTATAACGTATTACGTTATGTGGTATAACGTTATAACGTATTACGTTATATGGTATAACGTTATAACGTATTAAGTTATATGGTATAACGTTATAACGTATTACGTTATATGGTATAACGATATAACGTATTATGTTATATGGTGTAACGTTATATCGTATTACGTTATATGGTGTAACGTTATAAGGTATTACGTTATATGGTATAACGTTATAACGTATTACGTTATATGGTGTAACGTTATAAAGTATTACGTTATATGGTATAACGTTATAACGTATTACGTTATATGGTATAACGTTATAACGTATTACGTTATATGGTATAACGTTATAACGTATTAAGTTATATGGTATAACTTTATAAAGTATTACGTTATATGGTATAACGTTATAACGTATTACGTTATGTGGTATAACGTTATAACGTATTACGTTATATGGTATAACGTTATAACGTATTAAGTTATATGGTATAACGTTATAACGTATTACGTTATATGGTATAACGATATAACGTATTAAGCTATATGGTATAACGTTATAACGTATTACGTTATATGGTATAACGCTATAACGTATTACGTTATATGCTATAACGTTATAACGTATTACGTTATATGGTGTAACGTTATAACGTATTACGTTATATGGTGTAACGTTATAAAGTATTACGTTATATGGTATAACGTTATAACGTATTACGTTATATGGTGTAACGTTATAAAGTATTACGTTATATGGTATAACGTTATAACGTATTACGTTATATGGTATAACGTTATAACGTATTACGTTATATGGTATAATGTCATATGGTATAATGTTATAACGTATTACGTTATATGGTATAACGTTATAACGTATAACGTTATATGGTATAACGTAATAACGTATTACGTTATATGGTATAAAGTCATATGGTATAACGTTATAACGTATTACGTTATATGGTATAATGTCATATGGTATAACGTTATAACGTATTACGTTTTATGGTATAACGTTATAACGTATTACGTTATATGGTATAACGTTATAACGTATTACGTTATATGGTATAACGTTATAACGTATTACGTTATATGGTATAACGTTATAACGTATTACGTTATATGGTATAACGTTATAACGTATTACGTTATGTGGTATATCGTCATATGGTATAACGTTATAACGTATTACGTTATATGGTATAACGTTATAACGTATTACGTTATATGGTATAATGTCATATGGTATAACGTTATAACGTATTACGTTATATGGTATAACGTTATAACGTATTACGTTATATGGTATAACGGTATAACGTATTACGTTATATGGTATAACGTTATAACGTATTACGTTATATGGTATAACGTTATAACGTATTACGTTACATGGTATAACGTTATAATGTATTACGTCATGTGGTATATCGTCATATGGTATAACGTAATAACGTATTACGTTATATGGTATAACGTTATAACGTATTACGTTATATGGTATAACGCTATAACGTATTACGTTATATGGTATAACGATATAACGTATTACGTTATATGGTATAACGTTATAACGTATTACGTTATATGGTATAACGTTATAACGTATTACGTTATATGGTATAACGTTATAACGTATTACGTTATATGGTATGACGTTATAACGTGTTACGTTATATGGTATGACGTTATAACGTGTTACGTTATATGGTATGACGTTATAACGTGTTACGTTATATGGTATAACGTTATAACGTGTTACGTTATATGGTATAACGTTATAACGTGTTACGTTATATGGTATAACGTTATAACGTGTTACGTTATATGGTATAACGTTATAACGTGTTACGTTATATGGTATAACGTTATAACGTGTTACGTTATATGGTATAACGTTATAACGTATTACGTTATATGGTATAACGATATAACGTATTACGTTATATGGTATAACGTTATAACGTATTACGTTATATGGTATAACGTTATAACGTATTACGTTATATGCTATAACGTTATAACGTATTACGTTATATGCTATAACGTTATAACGTATTACGTTATATGGTGTAACGTTATAAAGTATTACGTTATATGGTATAACGTTATAAAGTATTACGTTTTATGGTATAACGTTATAACGTGTTACGTAATATGGTATAACGTTATAACGTATTACGTTATATGGTATATCGTCATATGGTATAACGTTATAACGTATTACGTTATATGGTATAACGTTATAACGTACTACGTTATATGGTATAACGTTATAACGTATTACGTTATATGGTATAACGTTATAACGTGTTACGTTATATGGTATAACGTTATAACGTGTTACGTTATATGGTATAACGTTATAACGTATTACGTTATATGGTATAACGATATAACGTATTACGTTATATGGTATAACGTTATAACGTATTACGTTATATGGTATAACGTTATAACGTATTACGTTATATGCTATAACGTTATAACGTATTACGTTATATGGTATAACGTTATAACGTATTACGTTATATGGTGTAACGTTATAAAGTATTACGTTATATGGTATAACGTTTTAAAGTATTACGTTTTATGGTATAACGTTATAACGTGTTACGTTATATGGTATAACGTTATAACGTGTTACGTTATATGGTACAACGTTATAACGTATTACGTTATATGGTATAACGTAATAACGTATTACGTTATATGGTATAAAGTCATATGGTATAACGTTATAACGTATTACGTTATATGGTATAATGTCATATGGTATAACGTTATAACGTATTACGTTTTATGGTATAACGTTATAACGTATTACGTTATATGGTATAACGTTATAACGTATTACGTTATATGGTATAACGTTATAACGTATTACGTTATATGGTATAACGTTATAACGTATTACGTTATATGGTATAACGTTATAACGTATTACGTTATGTGGTATATCGTCATATGGTATAACGTTATAACGTATTACGTTATATGGTATAACGTTATAACGTATTACGTTATATGGTATAATGTCATATGGTATAACGTTATAACGTATTACGTTATATGGTATAACGTTATAACGTATTACGTTATATGGTATAACGGTATAACGTATTACGTTATATGGTATAACGTTATAACGTATTACGTTATATGGTATAACGTTATAACGTATTACGTTACATGGTATAACGTTATAATGTATTACGTCATGTGGTATATCGTCATATGGTATAACGTAATAACGTATTACGTTATATGGTATAACGTTATAACGTATTACGTTATATGGTATAACGCTATAACGTATTACGTTATATGGTATAACGTTATAATGTATTACGTCATGTGGTATATCGTCATATGGTATAACGTAATAACGTATTACGTTATATGGTATAACGTTATAACGTATTACGTTATATGGTATAACGCTATAACGTATTACGTTATATGGTATAACGATATAACGTATTACGTTATATGGTATAACGTTATAACGTATTACGTTATATGGTATAACGTTATAACGTATTACGTTATATGGTATAACGTTATAACGTATTACGTTATATGGTATGACGTTATAACGTGTTACGTTATATGGTATGACGTTATAACGTGTTACGTTATATGGTATGACGTTATAACGTGTTACGTTATATGGTATAACGTTATAACGTGTTACGTTATATGGTATAACGTTATAACGTGTTACGTTATATGGTATAACGTTATAACGTGTTACGTTATATGGTATAACGTTATAACGTGTTACGTTATATGGTATAACGTTATAACGTGTTACGTTATATGGTATAACGTTATAACGTATTACGTTATATGGTATAACGATATAACGTATTACGTTATATGGTATAACGTTATAACGTATTACGTTATATGGTATAACGTTATAACGTATTACGTTATATGCTATAACGTTATAACGTATTACGTTATATGCTATAACGTTATAAAGTATTACGTTTTATGGTATAACGTTATAACGTGTTACGTAATATGGTATAACGTTATAACGTATTACGTTATATGGAATATCGTCATATGGTATAACGTTATAACGTATTACGTTATATGGTATAACGTTATAACGTACTACGTTATATGGTATAACGTTATAACGTATTACGTTATATGGTATAACGTTATAACGTGTTACGTTATATGGTATAACGTTATAACGTGTTACGTTATATGGTATAACGTTATAACGTATTACGTTATATGGTATAACGATATAACGTATTACGTTATATGGTATAACGTTATAACGTATTACGTTATATGGTATAACGTTATAACGTATTACGTTATATGCTATAACGTTATAACGTATTACGTTATATGGTATAACGTTATAACGTATTACGTTATATGGTGTAACGTTATAAAGTATTACGTTATATGGTATAACGTTTTAAAGTATTACGTTTTATGGTATAACGTTATAACGTGTTACGTTATATGGTATAACGTTATAACGTGTTACGTTATATGGTACAACGTTATAACGTATTACGTTATATGGTATAACGTTATAACGTATTACGTCATATGGTATAACGTTATAACGTATTACGTTATAAGGTATAACGTTATAAAGCATTACGCTATATGGTATAACGTCATATGGTATAACGTTATAACGTGTTACGTTATATGGTATAACGTTATAACGTATTGCGTTATATGGTATAACGTAATAACGTATTACGTTATATGGTATAACGTCATATGGTATAACGTTATAACGTATTACGTTATATGGTATAACGTTATAACGTATTACGTTATATGCTATAACGTTATAACGTATTACGTTATATGGTATAACGTTATAACGTATTACGTTATATGGTGTAACGTTATAACGTATTACGTTATATGGTATAACGTTATAACGTATTACGTTATATGGTATATCGTCATATGGTATAACGTTATAACGTATTACGTTATATGGTATAACGTTATAACGTATTACGTTATATGGTATAACGTTATAACGTGTTACGTTATATGGTATAACGTTATAACGTGTTACGTTATATGGTATAACGTTATAACGTGTTACGTTATATGGTATAACGTTATAACGTATTACGTTATATGGTATAACGTTATAACGTATTACGTTATATGGTATAACGTTATAACGTATTACGTTATATGGTATATCGTCATATGGTATAACGTTATAACGTATTACGTTATATGGTATAACGTCATATGGTATAACGTTATAACGTATTACGTAATATGGTGTAACGTTATAACGTATTACGTTATATGGTATAACGTCATACGGTATAACATTATAACGTATTACGTTATATGGTATAACGCTATAACGTATTACGTTATATGGTATAACGTTATAACGTATTACGTTATATGGTATAACGTTATAACTTATTAAGTTATATGGTATAACTTTATAAAGTATTACGTTATATGGTATAACGTTATAACGTATTACGTTATGTGGTATAACGTTATAACGTATTACGTTATATGGTATAACGTTATAACGTATTAAGTTATATGGTATAACGTTATAACGTATTACGTTATATGGTATAACGATATAACGTATTAAGTTATATGGTATAACGTTATAACGTATTACGTTATATGGTATAACGTTATAACGTATTACGTTATATGGTGTAACGTTATAACGTATTACGTTATATGGTGTAACGTTATAACGTATTACGTTATATGGTGTAACGTTATAAAGTATTACGTTATATGGTATAACGTTATAACGTATTACGTTATATGGTATAACGTTATAACGTATTACGTTATATGGTGTAACGTTATAACGTATTACGTTATATGGTATAACGTCATACGGTATAACATTATAACGTATTACGTTATATGGTATAACGTTATAACGTATTACGTTATATGGTATAACGTTATAACGTATTACGTTACATGGTATAACGTTATAACTTATTAAGTTATATGGTATAACTTTATAAAGTATTACGTTATATGGTATAACGTTATAACGTATTACGTTATATGGTATAACGTTATAACTTATTAAGTTATATGGTATAACTTTATAAAGTATTACGTTATATGGTATAACGTTATAACGTATTACGTTATGTGGTATAACGTTATAACGTATTACGTTATATGGTATAACGTTATAACGTATTACGTTATATGGTATAACGTTATAACGTATTACGTTATATGCTATAACGTTATAACGTATTACGTTATATGGTATAACGTTATAACGTATTACGTTATACGGTGTAACGTTATAAAGTATTACGTTATATGGTATAACGTTATAAAGTATTACGTTTTATGGTATAACGTTATAACGTGTTACGTTATATGGTATAACGTTATAACGTGTTACGTTTTATGGTATATCGTCATATGGTATAACGTTATAACGTATTACGTTATATGGTATAACGTCATATGGTATAACGTTATAACGTATTACGTTATATGGTGTAACGTTATAACGTATTACGTTATATGGTATAACGTCATACGGTATAACATTATAACGTATTACGTTATGTGGTATAACGTTATAACGTATTACGTTATATGGTATAACGTTATAACGTATTACGTTATATGGTATAACGTTATAACTTATTAAGTTATATGGAATAACTTTCTAAAGTATTACGTTATATGGTATAACGTTATAACGTATTACGTTATGTGGTATAACGTTATAACGTATTACGTTATATGGTATAACGTTATAACGTATTAAGTTATATGGTATAACGTTATAACGTATTACGTTATATGGTATAACGATATAACGTATTAAGTTATATGGTATAACGTTATAACGTATTACGTTATATGGTATAACGTTATAACGTATTACGTTATATGCTATAACGTTATAACGTATTACGTTATATGGTGTAACGTTATAACGTATTACGTTATATGGTGTAACGTTATAAAGTATTACGTTATATGGTATAACGTTATAACGTATTACGTTATATGGTATAACGTTATAACGTATTACGTTATATGGTATAACGTTATAACGTATTACGTTATATGGTATAATGTCATATGGTATAATGTTATAACGTATTACGTTATATGGTATAACGTTATAACGTATAACGTTATATGGTATAACGTAATAACGTATTACGTTATATGGTATAACGTCATATGGTATAACGTTATAACGTATTACGTTATATGGTATAACGTTATAACGTATTACGTTATATGGTGTAAAGTTATAACGTATTACGTTATATGGTGTAACGTTATAAAGTATTACGTTATATGGTATAACGTTATAACGTATTACGTTATATGGTGTAACGTTATAAAGTATTACGTTATATGGTATAACGTTATAACGTATTACGTTATATGGTATAACGTTATAACGTATTACGTTATATGGTATAATGTCATATGGTATAATGTTATAACGTATTACGCTATATGGTATAACGTTATAACGAATAACGTTATATGGTATATCGTAATAACGTATTACGTTATATGGTATAACGTCATATGGTATAACGTTATAACGTATTACGTTATATGGTATAACGTATTAACGTATTACGTTATATGGTATAATGTCATATGGTATAACGTTATAACGTATTACGTTTTATGGTATAACGTTATAACGTATTTCGTTATATGGTATAACGTTATAACGTATTACGTTATATGGTATAATGTCATATGGTATAATGTTATAACGTATTACGTTATATGGTATAACGTTATAACGTATAACGTTATATGGTATAACGTAATAATGTATTACGTTATATGTTATAACGTCATATGGTATAACGTTATAACGTATTACGTTATATGGTATAACGTTATAACGTATTACGTTATATGGTATAACGTTATAACTTATTAAGTTATATGGTATAACTTTATAAAGTATTACGTTATATGGTATAACGTTATAACGTATTACGTTATATGGTGTAACGTTATAAAGTATTACGTTATATGGTATAACGTTATAAAGTATTACGTTATATGGTATAACGTTATAACGTGTTACGTTATATGGTATAACGTTATAACGTATTACGTTATATGGTATATCGTCATATGGTATAACGTTATAACGTATTACGTTATACGGTATAACGTCATATGGTATAACGTTATAACGCATTACGTTATACGGTGTAACGTTATAACGTATTACGTTATATGGTATAACGTCATACGGTATAACATTATAACGTATTACGTTATATGGTATAACGTTATAACGTATTACGTTATATGGTATAACGTTATAACGTATTACGTTATATGGTATAACGTTATAACGTGTTACGTTATATGGTATAACGTTATAACGTGTTACGTTATATGGTATAACGTTATAACGTGTTACGTTATATGGTATAACGTTATAACGTATTACGTTATATGGTATAACGTTATAACGTATTACGTTATATGGTATAACGTTATAACGTATTACGTTATATGGTATATCGTCATATGGTATAACGTTATAACGTATTACGTTATATGGTATAACGTCATATGGTATAACGTTATAACGTATTACGTAATATGGTGTAACGTTATAACGTATTACGTTATATGGTATAACGTCATACGGTATAACATTATAACGTATTACGTTATATGGTATAACGCTATAACGTATTACGTTATATGGTATAACGTTATAACGTATTACGTTATATGGTATAACGTTATAACTTATTAAGTTATATGGTATAACTTTATAAAGTATTACGTTATATGGTATAACGTTATAACGTATTACGTTATGTGGTATAACGTTATAACGTATTACGTTATATGGTATAACGTTATAACGTATTAAGTTATATGGTATAACGTTATAACGTATTACGTTATATGGTATAACGATATAACGTATTAAGTTATATGGTATAACGTTATAACGTATTACGTTATATGGTATAACGTTATAACGTATTACGTTATATGGTGTAACGTTATAACGTATTACGTTATATGGTGTAACGTTATAACGTATTACGTTATATGGTGTAACGTTATAAAGTATTACGTTATATGGTATAACGTTATAACGTATTACGTTATATGGTATAACGTTATAACGTATTACGTTATATGGTGTAACGTTATAACGTATTACGTTATATGGTATAACGTCATACGGTATAACATTATAACGTATTACGTTATATGGTATAACGTTATAACGTATTACGTTATATGGTATAACGTTATAACGTATTACGTTACATGGTATAACGTTATAACTTATTAAGTTATATGGTATAACTTTATAAAGTATTACGTTATATGGTATAACGTTATAACGTATTACGTTATATGGTATAACGTTATAACTTATTAAGTTATATGGTATAACTTTATAAAGTATTACGTTATATGGTATAACGTTATAACGTATTACGTTATGTGGTATAACGTTATAACGTATTACGTTATATGGTATAACGTTATAACGTATTACGTTATATGGTATAACGTTATAACGTATTACGTTATATGCTATAACGTTATAACGTATTACGTTATATGGTATAACGTTATAACGTATTACGTTATACGGTGTAACGTTATAAAGTATTACGTTATATGGTATAACGTTATAAAGTATTACGTTTTATGGTATAACGTTATAACGTGTTACGTTATATGGTATAACGTTATAACGTGTTACGTTTTATGGTATATCGTCATATGGTATAACGTTATAACGTATTACGTTATATGGTATAACGTCATATGGTATAACGTTATAACGTATTACGTTATATGGTGTAACGTTATAACGTATTACGTTATATGGTATAACGTCATACGGTATAACATTATAACGTATTACGTTATGTGGTATAACGTTATAACGTATTACGTTATATGGTATAACGTTATAACGTATTACGTTATATGGTATAACGTTATAACTTATTAAGTTATATGGAATAACTTTCTAAAGTATTACGTTATATGGTATAACGTTATAACGTATTACGTTATGTGGTATAACGTTATAACGTATTACGTTATATGGTATAACGTTATAACGTATTAAGTTATATGGTATAACGTTATAACGTATTACGTTATATGGTATAACGATATAACGTATTAAGTTATATGGTATAACGTTATAACGTATTACGTTATATGGTATAACGTTATAACGTATTACGTTATATGCTATAACGTTATAACGTATTACGTTATATGGTGTAACGTTATAACGTATTACGTTATATGGTGTAACGTTATAAAGTATTACGTTATATGGTATAACGTTATAACGTATTACGTTATATGGTATAACGTTATAACGTATTACGTTATATGGTATAACGTTATAACGTATTACGTTATATGGTATAATGTCATATGGTATAATGTTATAACGTATTACGTTATATGGTATAACGTTATAACGTATAACGTTATATGGTATAACGTAATAACGTATTACGTTATATGGTATAACGTCATATGGTATAACGTTATAACGTATTACGTTATATGGTATAACGTTATAACGTATTACGTTATATGGTGTAAAGTTATAACGTATTACGTTATATGGTGTAACGTTATAAAGTATTACGTTATATGGTATAACGTTATAACGTATTACGTTATATGGTGTAACGTTATAAAGTATTACGTTATATGGTATAACGTTATAACGTATTACGTTATATGGTATAACGTTATAACGTATTACGTTATATGGTATAATGTCATATGGTATAATGTTATAACGTATTACGCTATATGGTATAACGTTATAACGAATAACGTTATATGGTATATCGTAATAACGTATTACGTTATATGGTATAACGTCATATGGTATAACGTTATAACGTATTACGTTATATGGTATAACGTATTAACGTATTACGTTATATGGTATAATGTCATATGGTATAACGTTATAACGTATTACGTTTTATGGTATAACGTTATAACGTATTTCGTTATATGGTATAACGTTATAACGTATTACGTTATATGGTATAATGTCATATGGTATAATGTTATAACGTATTACGTTATATGGTATAACGTTATAACGTATAACGTTATATGGTATAACGTAATAATGTATTACGTTATATGTTATAACGTCATATGGTATAACGTTATAACGTATTACGTTATATGGTATAACGTTATAACGTATTACGTTATATGGTATAACGTTATAACTTATTAAGTTATATGGTATAACTTTATAAAGTATTACGTTATATGGTATAACGTTATAACGTATTACGTTATATGGTGTAACGTTATAAAGTATTACGTTATATGGTATAACGTTATAAAGTATTACGTTATATGGTATAACGTTATAACGTGTTACGTTATATGGTATAACGTTATAACGTATTACGTTATATGGTATATCGTCATATGGTATAACGTTATAACGTATTACGTTATACGGTATAACGTCATATGGTATAACGTTATAACGCATTACGTTATACGGTGTAACGTTATAACGTATTACGTTATATGGTATAACGTCATACGGTATAACATTATAACGTATTACGTTATATGGTATAACGTTATAACGTATTACGTTATATGGTATAACGTTATAACGTATTACGTTATATGGTATAACGTTATAACTTATTAAGTTATATGGTATAACTTTATAAAGTATTACGTTATATGGTATAACGTTATAACGTATTACGTTATGTGGTATAACGTTATAACGTATTACGTTATATGGTATAACGTTATAACGTATTAAGTTATATGGTATAACGTTATAACGTATTACGTTATATGGTATAACGATATAACGTATTAAGTTATATGGTATAACGTTATAACGTATTACGTTATATGGTATAACGTTATAACGTATTACGTTATATGGTGTAACGTTATAACGTATTACGTTATATGGTGTAACGTTATAACGTATTACGTTATATGGTGTAACGTTATAAAGTATTACGTTATATGGTATAACGTTATAACGTATTACGTTATATGGTATAACGTTATAACGTATTACGTTATATGGTGTAACGTTATAAAGTATTACGTTATATGGTATAACGTTATAACGTATTACGTTATATGCTATAACGCTATAACGTATTACGTTATATGGTATAACGTTATAACGTATTACGTTATATGGTGTAACGTTATAAAGTATTACGTTATATGGTATAACGTTATAACGTGTTACGTTATATGGTACAACGTTATAACGTATTACGTTATATGATATAACGTTATAACGTATTACGTCATATGGTATAACGTTATAACGTATTACGTTATAAGGTATAACGTTATAAAGCATTACGCTATATGGTATAACGTCATATGGTATAACGTTATAACGTGTTACGTTATATGGTATAACGTTATAACGTATTGCGTTATATGGTATAACGTAATAACGTATTACGTTATATGGTATAACGTTATAACGTATTACGTTATATGGTATAACGTTATAACTTATTAAGTTATATGGTATAACTTTATAAAGTATTACGTTATATGGTATAACGTTATAACGTATTACGTTATATGGTGTAACGTTATAAAGTATTACGTTATATGGTATAACGTTATAAAGTATTACGTTATATGGTATAACGTTATAACGTGTTACGTTATATGGTATAACGTTATAACGTATTACGTTATATGGTATATCGTCATATGGTATAACGTTATAACGTATTACGTTATACGGTATAACGTCATATGGTATAACGTTATAACGCATTACGTTATACGGTGTAACGTTATAACGTATTACGTTATATGGTATAACGTCATACGGTATAACATTATAACGTATTACGTTATATGGTATAACGTTATAACGTATTACGTTATATGGTATAACGTTATAACGTATTACGTTATATGGTATAACGTTATAACTTATTAAGTTATATGGTATAACTTTATAAAGTATTACGTTATATGGTATAACGTTATAACGTATTACGTTATGTGGTATAACGTTATAACGTATTACGTTATATGGTATAACGTTATAACGTATTAAGTTATATGGTATAACGTTATAACGTATTACGTTATATGGTATAACGATATAACGTATTAAGTTATATGGTATAACGTTATAACGTATTACGTTATATGGTATAACGTTATAACGTATTACGTTATATGGTGTAACGTTATAACGTATTACGTTATATGGTGTAACGTTATAACGTATTACGTTATATGGTGTAACGTTATAAAGTATTACGTTATATGGTATAACGTTATAACGTATTACGTTATATGGTATAACGTTATAACGTATTACGTTATATGGTGTAACGTTATAAAGTATTACGTTATATGGTATAACGTTATAACGTATTACGTTATATGCTATAACGCTATAACGTATTACGTTATATGGTATAACGTTATAACGTATTACGTTATATGGTGTAACGTTATAAAGTATTACGTTATATGGTATAACGTTATAACGTGTTACGTTATATGGTACAACGTTATAACGTATTACGTTATATGATATAACGTTATAACGTATTACGTCATATGGTATAACGTTATAACGTATTACGTTATAAGGTATAACGTTATAAAGCATTACGCTATATGGTATAACGTCATATGGTATAACGTTATAACGTGTTACGTTATATGGTATAACGTTATAACGTATTGCGTTATATGGTATAACGTAATAACGTATTACGTTATATGGTATAACGTCATATGGTATAACGTTATAACGTATTACGTTATATGGTATAACGTTATAACGTATTACGTTATATGCTATAACGTTATAACGTATTACGTTATATGGTATAACGTTATAACGTATTACGTTATATGGTATAACGTTATAACGTATTACGTTATATGGTATAACGTTATAACGTATTACGTTATATGGTATATCGTCATATGGTATAACGTTATAACGTATTACGTTATATGGTATAACGTTATAACGTATTACGTTATATGGTATAACGTTATAACGTGTTACGTTATATGGTATAACGTTATAACGTGTTACGTTATATGGTATAACGTTATAACGTGTTACGTTATATGGTATAACGTTATAACGTATTACGTTATATGGTATAACGATATAACGTATTACGTTATATGGTATAACGTTATAACGTATTACGTTATATGGTATAACGTTATAACGTATTACGTTATATGCTATAACGTTATAACGTATTACGTTACATGGTATAACGTTATAACGTATTACGTTATATGGTGTAACGTTATAAAGTATTACGTTATATGGTATAACGTTATAAAGTATTACGTTTTATGGTATAACGTTATAACTTATTAAGTTATATGGTATAACTTTATAAAGTATTACGTTATATGGTATAACGTTATAACGTATCACGTTATGTGGTATAACGTTATAACGTATTACGTTATATGGTATAACGTTATAACGTATTAAGTTATATGGTATAACGTTATAACGTATTACGTTATATGGTATAACGATATAACGTATTAAGTTATATGGTATAACGTTATAACGTATTACGTTATATGGTATAACGTTATAACGTATTACGTTATATGGTGTAACGTTATAACGTATTACGTTATATGGTGTAACGTTATAACGTATTACGTTATATGGTTTAACGTTATAAAGTATTACGTTATATGGTATAACGTTATAACGTATTACGTTATATGGTATAACGTTATAACGTATTACGTTATATGGTGTAACGTTATAACGTATTACGTTATATGGTATAACGTCATACGGTATAACATTATAACGTATTACGTTATATGGTATAACGTTATAACGTATTACGTTATATGGTATAACGTTATAACGTATTACGTTATATGGTATAACGTTATAACTTATTAAGTTATATGGTATAACTTTATAAAGTATTACGTTATATGGTATAACGTTATAACGTATTACGTTATATGGTATAACGTTATAACTTATTAAGTTATATGGTATAACTTTATAAAGTATTACGTTATATGGTATAACGTTATAACGTATTACGTTATGTGGTATAACGTTATAACGTATTACGTTATATGTTATAACGTTATAACGTATTACGTTATATGGTATAACGTTATAACGTATTACGTTATATGCTATAACGTTATAACGTATTACGTTATATGGTATAACGTTATAACGTATTACGTTATATGGTGTAACGTTATAAAGTATTACGTTATATGGTATAACGTTATAAAGTATTACGTTTTATGGTATAACGTTATAACGTGTAACGTTATATGGTATAACGTTATAACGTGTTACGTTATATGGTATATCGTCATATGGTATAACGTTATAACGTATTACGTTATATGGTATAACGTCATATGGTATAACGTTATAACGTATTACGTTATATGGTGTAACGTTATAACGTATTACGTTATATGGTATAACGTCATACGGTATAAAATTATAACGTATTACGTTATATGGTATAACGTTATAACGTATTACGTTATATGGTATAACGTTATAACGTATTACGTTATATGGTATAACGTTATAACTTATTAAGTTATATGGAATAACTTTCTAAAGTATTACGTTATATGGTATAACGTTATAACGTATTACGTTATGTGGTATAACGTTATAACGTATTACGTTATATGGTATAACGTTATAACGTATTAAGTTATATGGTATAACGTTATAACGTATTACGTTATATGGTATAACGATATAACGTATTAAGTTATATGGTATAACGTTATAACGTATTACGTTATATGGTATAACGTTATAACGTATTACGTTATATGCTATAACGTTATAACGTATTACGTTATATGGTGTAACGTTATAACGTATTACGTTATATGGTGTAACGTTATAAAGTATTACGTTATATGGTATAACGTTATAACGTATTACGTTATATGGTGTAACGTTATAAAGTATTACGTTATATGGTATAACGTTATAACGTATTACGTTATATGGTATAACGTTATAACGTATTACGTTATATGGTATAATGTCATATGGTATAATGTTATAACGTATTACGCTATATGGTATAACGTTATAACGTATAACGTTATATGGTATAACGTAATAACGTATTACGTTATATGGTATAACGTCATATGGTATAACGTTATAACGTATTACGTTATATGGTATAACGTATTAACGTATTACGTTATATGGTATAATGTCATATGGTATAACGTTATAACGTATTACGTTTTATGGTATAACGTTATAACGTATTTCGTTATATGGTATAACGTTATAACGTATTACGTTATATGGTATAATGTCATATGGTATAATGTTATAACGTATTACGTTATATGGTATAACGTTATAACGTATAACGTTATATGGTATAACGTAATAACGTATTACGTTATATGGTATAACGTCATATGGTATAGCGTTATAACGTATTACGTTATATGGTATAACGTTATAACGTATTACGTTATATGGTATAACGTTATAACTTATTAAGTTATATGGTATAACTTTATAAAGTATTACGTTATATGGTATAACGTTATAACGTATTACGTTATATGGTGTAACGTTATAAAGTATTACGTTATATGGTATAACGTTATAAAGTATTACGTTATATGGTATAACGTTATAACGTATTACGTTATATGGTGTAACGTTATAACGTATTACGTTATATGGTGTAACGTTATAAAGTATTACGTTATATGGTATAACGTTATAACGTATTACGTTATATGGTATAACGATATAACGTATTAAGTTATATGGTATAACGTTATAACGTATTACGTTATATGGTATAACGTTATAACGTATTACGTTATATGGTATAATGTCATATGGTATAATGTTATAACGTATTACGCTATATGGTATAACGTTATAACGTATAACGTTATATGGTATAACGTAATAACGTATTACGTTATATGGTATAACGTCATATGGTATAACGTTATAACGTATTACGTTATATGGTATAACGTTATAACGTATTAAGTTATATAGTATAACGTTATAACGTATTACGTTATATGGTATAACGATATAACGTATTAAGTTATATGGTATAACGTTATAACGTATTACGTTATATGGTATAACGTTATAACGTATTACGTTATATGGTATAATGTCATATGGTATAATGTTATAACGTATTACGCTATATGGTATAACGTTATAACGTATAACGTTATATGGTATAACGTAATAACGTATTACGTTATATGGTATAACGTCATATGGTATAACGTTATAACGTATTACGTTATATGGTATAACGTTATAACTTATTAAGTTATATGGTATAACTTTATAAAGTATTACGTTATATGGTATAACGTTATAACGTATTACGTTATGTGGTATAACGTTATAACGTATTACGTTATATGGTATAACGTTATAACGTATTACGTTATATGGTATAACGTTATAACGTCTTAAGTTATATGGAATAACGTTATAACGTATTACGTTATATGGTATAACGATATAACGTATTAAGTTATATGGTGTAACGTTATAACGTATTACGTTATATGGTGTAACGTTATAACGTATTACGTTATATGGTGTAACGTTATAACGTATTACGTTATATGGTGTAACGTTATAACGTATTACGTTATATGGTGTAACGTTATAAAGTATTACGTTATATGGTATAACGTTATAACGTATTACGTTATATGGTATAACGTTATAACGTATTACGTTATATGGTGTAACGTTATAACGTATTACGTTATATGGTATAACGTTATAACGTATTACGTTATATGGTATAACGTTATAACGTATTACGTTATATGGTATAACGTTATAACTTATTAAGTTATATGGTATAACTTTATAAAGTATTACGTTATATGGTATAACGTTATAACGTATTACGTTATATGGTATAACGTTATAACTTATTAAGTTATATGGTATAACTTTATAAAGTATTACGTTATATGGTATAACGTTATAACGTATTACGTTATGTGGTATAACGTTATAACGTATTACGTTATATGGTATAACGTTATAACGTATTACGTTATATGGTATAACGTTATAACGTATTACGTTATATGCTATAACGCTATAACGTATTACGTTATATGGTATAACGTTATAACGTATTACGTTATATGGTATAACGTTATAAAGTATTACGTTTTATGGTATAACGTTATAACTTATTAAGTTATATGGTATAACTTTATAAAGTATTACGTTATATGGTATAACGTTATAACGTATTACGTTATGTGGTATAACGTTATAACGTATTACGTTATATGGTATAACGTTATAACGTATTAAGTTATATGGTATAACGTTATAACGTATTACGTTATATGGTATAACGATATAACGTATTAAGTTATATGGTATAACGTTATAACGTATTACGTTATATGGTATAACGTTATAACGTATTACGTTATATGGTGTAACGTTATAACGTATTACGTTATATGGTGTAACGTTATAACGTATTACGTTATATGGTTTAACGTTATAAAGTATTACATTATATGGTATAACGTTATAACGTATTACGTTATATGGTATAACGTTATAACGTATTACGTTATATGGTGTAACGTTATAACGTATTACGTTATATGGTATAACGTCATACGGTATAACATTATAACGTATTACGTTATATGGTATAACGTTATAACGTATTACGTTATATGGTATAACGTTATAACGTATTACGTTATATGGTATAACGTTATAACTTATTAAGTTATATGGTATAACTTTATAAAGTATTACGTTATATGGTATAACGTTATAACGTATTACGTTATATGGTATAACGTTATAACTTATTAAGTTATATGGTATAACTTTATAAAGTATTACGTTATATGGTATAACGTTATAACGTATTACGTTATGTGGTATAACGTTATAACGTATTACGTTATATGGTATAACGTTATAACGTATTACGTTATATGGTATAACGTTATAACGTATTACGTTATATGCTATAACGTTATAACGTATTACGTTATATGGTATAACGTTATAACGTATTACGTTATATGGTGTAACGTTATAAAGTATTACGTTATATGGTATAACGTTATAAAGTATTACGTTTTATGGTATAACGTTATAACGTGTAACGTTATATGGTATAACGTTATAACGTGTTACGTTATATGGTATATCGTCATATGGTATAACGTTATAACGTATTACGTTATATGGTATAACGTCATATGGTATAACGTTATAACGTATTACGTTATATGGTGTAACGTTATAACGTATTACGTTATATGGTATAACGTCATACGGTATAACATTATAACGTATTACGTTATATGGTATAACGTTATAACGTATTACGTTATATGGTATAACGTTATAACGTATTACGTTATATGGTATAACGTTATAACTTATTAAGTTATATGGAATAACTTTCTAAAGTATTACGTTATATGGTATAACGTTATAACGTATTACGTTATGTGGTATAACGTTATAACGTATTACGTTATATGGTATAACGTTATAACGTATTAAGTTATATGGTATAACGTTATAACGTATTACGTTATATGGTATAACGATATAACGTATTAAGTTATATGGTATAACGTTATAACGTATTACGTTATATGGTATAACGTTATAACGTATTACGTTATATGCTATAACGTTATAACGTATTACGTTATATGGTGTAACGTTATAACGTATTACGTTATATGGTGTAACGTTATAAAGTATTACGTTATATGGTATAACGTTATAACGTATTACGTTATATGGTGTAACGTTATAAAGTATTACGTTATATGGTATAACGTTATAACGTATTACGTTATATGGTATAACGTTATAACGTATTACGTTATATGGTATAATGTCATATGGTATAATGTTATAACGTATTACGCTATATGGTATAACGTTATAACGTATAACGTTATATGGTATAACGTAATAACGTATTACGTTATATGGTATAACGTCATATGGTATAACGTTATAACGTATTACGTTATATGGTATAACGTATTAACGTATTACGTTATATGGTATAATGTCATATGGTATAACGTTATAACGTATTACGTTTTATGGTATAACGTTATAACGTATTTCGTTATATGGTATAACGTTATAACGTATTACGTTATATGGTATAATGTCATATGGTATAATGTTATAACGTATTACGTTATATGGTATAACGTTATAACGTATAACGTTATATGGTATAACGTAATAACGTATTACGTTATATGGTATAACGTCATATGGTATAGCGTTATAACGTATTACGTTATATGGTATAACGTTATAACGTATTACGTTATATGGTATAACGTTATAACTTATTAAGTTATATGGTATAACTTTATAAAGTATTACGTTATATGGTATAACGTTATAACGTATTACGTTATATGGTGTAACGTTATAAAGTATTACGTTATATGGTATAACGTTATAAAGTATTACGTTATATGGTATAACGTTATAACGTATTACGTTATATGGTGTAACGTTATAACGTATTACGTTATATGGTGTAACGTTATAAAGTATTACGTTATATGGTATAACGTTATAACGTATTACGTTATATGGTGTAACGTTATAAAGTATTACGTTATATTTTATAACGTTATAACGTATTACGTTATATGGTATAACGTTATAACGTATTACGTTATATGGTATAATGTCATATGGTATAATGTTATAACGTATTACGCTATATGGTATAACGTTATAACGTATAACGTTATATGGTATAACGTAATAACGTATTACGTTATATGGTATAACGTCATATGGTATAACGTTATAACGTATTACGTTATATGGTATAACGTTATAACGTATTAAGTTATATAGTATAACGTTATAACGTATTACGTTATATGGTATAACGATATAACGTATTAAGTTATATGGTATAACGTTATAACGTATTACGTTATATGGTATAACGTTATAACGTATTACGTTATATGGTATAATGTCATATGGTATAATGTTATAACGTATTACGCTATATGGTATAACGTTATAACGTATAACGTTATATGGTATAACGTAATAACGTATTACGTTATATGGTATAACGTCATATGGTATAACGTTATAACGTATTACGTTATATGGTATAACGTTATAACTTATTAAGTTATATGGTATAACTTTATAAAGTATTACGTTATATGGTATAACGTTATAACGTATTACGTTATGTGGTATAACGTTATAACGTATTACGTTATATGGTATAACGTTATAACGTATTACGTTATATGGTATAACGTTATAACGTCTTAAGTTATATGGAATAACGTTATAACGTATTACGTTATATGGTATAACGATATAACGTATTAAGTTATATGGTATAACGTTATAACGTATTACGTTATATGGTGTAACGTTATAACGTATTACGTTATATGGTGTAACGTTATAACGTATTACGTTATATGGTGTAACGTTATAACGTATTACGTTATATGGTGTAACGTTATAAAGTATTACGTTATATGGTATAACGTTATAACGTATTACGTTATATGGTATAACGTTATAACGTATTACGTTATATGGTGTAACGTTATAACGTATTACGTTATATGGTATAACGTCATACGGTATAACATTATAACGTATTACGTTATATGGTATAACGTTATAACGTATTACGTTATATGGTATAACGTTATAACGTATTACGTTATATGGTATAACGTTATAACTTATTAAGTTATATGGTATAACTTTATAAAGTATTACGTTATATGGTATAACGTTATAACGTATTACGTTATATGGTATAACGTTATAACTTATTAAGTTATATGGTATAACTTTATAAAGTATTACGTTATATGGTATAACGTTATAACGTATTACGTTATGTGGTATAACGTTATAACGTATTACGTTATATGGTATAACGTTATAACGTATTACGTTATATGGTATAACGTTATAACGTATTACGTTATATGCTATAACGCTATAACGTATTACGTTATATGGTATAACGTTATAACGTATTACGTTATATGGTGTAACGTTATAAAGTATTACGTTATATGGTATAACGTTATAAAGTATTACGTTTTATGGTATAACGTTATAACGTGTTACGTTATATGGTATAACGTTATAACGTGTTACGTTATATGGTATATCGTCATATGGTATAACGTTATAACGTATTACGTTATATGGTATAACGTCATATGGTATAACGTTATAACGTATTACGTTATATGGTGTAACGTTATAACGTATTACGTTATATGGTATAACGTCATACGGTATAACATTATAACGTATTACGTTATATGGTATAACGTTATAACGTATTACGTTATATGGTATAACGTTATAACGTATTACGTTATATGGTATAACGTTATAACTTATTAAGTTATACGGAATAACTTTCTAAAGTATTACGTTATATGGTATAACGTTATAACGTATTACGTTATGTGGTATAACGTTATAACGTATTACGTTATATGGTATAACGTTATAACGTATTAAGTTATATGGTATAACGTTATAACGTATTACGTTATATGGTATAACGATATAACGTATTAAGTTATATGGTATAACGTTATAACGTATTACGTTATATGGTATAACGTTATATCGTATTACGTTATATGCTATAACGTTATAACGTATTACGTTATATGGTGTAACGTTATAACGTATTACGTTATATGGTGTAACGTTATAAAGTATTACGTTATATGGTATAACGTTATAACGTATTACGTTATATGGTGTAACGTTATAAAGTATTACGTTATATGGTATAACGTTATAACGTATAACGTTATATGGTATAACGTAATAACGTATTACGTTATATGGTATAACGTCATATGGTATAACGTTATAACGTATTACGTTATATGGTATAACGTTATAACTTATTAAGTTATATGGTATAACTTTATAAAGTATTACGTTATATGGTATAACGTTATAACGTATTACGTTATGTGGTATAACGTTATAACGTATTACGTTATATGGTATAACGTTATAACGTATTACGTTATATGCTATAACGTTATAACGTATTACGTTATATGGTGTAACGTTATAAAGTATTACGTTATATGGTATAACGTTATAACGTATTACGTTATATGGTATAACGTTATAACGTATTACGTTATATGGTATAATGTCATATGGTATAATGTTATAACGTATTACGTTATATGGTATAACGTTATAACGTATAACGTTATATGGTATAACGTAATAACGTATTACGTTATATGGTATAACGTCATATGGTATAACGTTATAACGTATTACGTTATATGCTATAACGTTATAACGTATTACGTTATATGGTGTAACGTTATAACGTATTACGTTATATGGTGTAACGTTATAAAGTATTACGTTATATGGTATAACGTTATAACGTATTACGTTATATGGTGTAACGTTATAAAGTATTACGTTATATGGTATAACGTTATAACGTATTACGTTATATGGTATAACGTTATAACGTATTACGTTATATGGTATAATGTCATATGGTATAATGTTATAACGTATTACGTTATATGGTATAACGTTATAACGTATAACGTTATATGGTATAACGTAATAACGTATTACGTTATATGGTATAACGTCATATGGTATAACGTTATAACGTATTACGTTATATGGTATAACGTAATAACGTATTACGTTATATGGTATAATGTCATATGGTATAACGTTATAACGTATTACGTTTTATGGTATAACGTTATAACGTATTACGTTATGTGGTATAACGTTATAACGTATTACGTTATATGGTATAACGTTATAACGTATTACGTTATATGGTATAACGTTATAACGTATTACGTTATATGCTATAACGCTATAACGTATTACGTTATATGGTATAACGTTATAACGTATTACGTTATATGGTGTAACGTTATAAAGTATTACGTTATATGGTATAACGTTATAAAGTATTACGTTTTATGGTATAACGTTATAACGTGTTACGTTATATGGTATAACGTTATAACGTGTTACGTTATATGGTATATCGTCATATGGTATAACGTTATAACGTATTACGTTATATGGTATAACGTCATATGGTATAACGTTATAACGTATTACGTTATATGGTGTAACGTTATAACGTATTACGTTATATGGTATAACGTCATACGGTATAACATTATAACGTATTACGTTATATGGTATAACGTTATAACGTATTACGTTATATGGTATAACGTTATAACGTATTACGTTATATGGTATAACGTTATAACTTATTAAGTTATACGGAATAACTTTCTAAAGTATTACGTTATATGGTATAACGTTATAACGTATTACGTTATGTGGTATAACGTTATAACGTATTACGTTATATGGTATAACGTTATAACGTATTAAGTTATATGGTATAACGTTATAACGTATTACGTTATATGGTATAACGATATAACGTATTAAGTTATATGGTATAACGTTATAACGTATTACGTTATATGGTATAACGTTATATCGTATTACGTTATATGCTATAACGTTATAACGTATTACGTTATATGGTGTAACGTTATAACGTATTACGTTATATGGTGTAGCGTTATAAAGTATTACGTTATATGGTATATCGTTATAACGTATTACGTTATATGGTGTAACGTTATAAAGTATTACGTTATATGGTATAACGTTATAACGTATAACGTTATATGGTATAACGTAATAACGTATTACGTTATATGGTATAACGTCATATGGTATAACGTTATAACGTATTACGTTATATGGTATAACGTTATAACTTATTAAGTTATATGGTATAACTTTATAAAGTATTACGTTATATGGTATAACGTTATAACGTATTACGTTATGTGGTATAACGTTATAACGTATTACGTTATATGGTATAACGTTATAACGTATTACGTTATATGCTATAACGTTATAACGTATTACGTTATATGGTGTAACGTTATAAAGTATTACGTTATATGGTATAACGTTATAACGTATTACGTTATATGGTATAACGTTATAACGTATTACGTTATATGGTATAATGTCATATGGTATAATGTTATAACGTATTACGTTATATGGTATAACGTTATAACGTATAACGTTATATGGTATAACGTAATAACGTATTACGTTATATGGTATAACGTCATATGGTATAACGTTATAACGTATTACGTTATATGCTATAACGTTATAACGTATTACGTTATATGGTGTAACGTTATAACGTATTACGTTATATGGTGTAACGTTATAAAGTATTACGTTATATGGTATAACGTTATAACGTATTACGTTATATGGTGTAACGTTATAAAGTATTACGTTATATGGTATAACGTTATAACGTATTACGTTATATGGTATAACGTTATAACGTATTACGTTATATGGTATAACGTTATAACGTATTACGTTATATGGTATAATGTCATATGGTATAATGTTATAACGTATTACGTTATATGGTATAACGTTATAACGTATAACGTTATATGGTATAACGTTATAACGTATTACGTTATATGGTATAACGTTATAACGTATTACGTTATATGCTATAACGCTATAACGTATTACGTTATATGGTATAACGTTATAACGTATTACGTTATATGGTGTAACGTTATAAAGTATTACGTTATATGGTATAACGTTATAAAGTATTACGTTTTATGGTATAACGTTATAACGTGTTACGTTATATGGTATAACGTTATAACGTGTTACGTTATATGGTATATCGTCATATGGTATAACGTTATAACGTATTACGTTATATGGTATAACGTCATATGGTATAACGTTATAACGTATTACGTTATATGGTGTAACGTTATAACGTATTACGTTATATGGTATAACGTCATACGGTATAACATTATAACGTATTACGTTATATGGTATAACGTTATAACGTATTACGTTATATGGTATAACGTTATAACGTATTACGTTATATGGTATAACGTTATAACTTATTAAGTTATACGGAATAACTTTCTAAAGTATTACGTTATATGGTATAACGTTATAACGTATTACGTTATGTGGTATAACGTTATAACGTATTACGTTATATGGTATAACGTTATAACGTATTAAGTTATATGGTATAACGTTATAACGTATTACGTTATATGGTATAACGATATAACGTATTAAGTTATATGGTATAACGTTATAACGTATTACGTTATATGGTATAACGTTATATCGTATTACGTTATATGCTATAACGTTATAACGTATTACGTTATATGGTGTAACGTTATAACGTATTACGTTATATGGTGTAGCGTTATAAAGTATTACGTTATATGGTATATCGTTATAACGTATTACGTTATATGGTGTAACGTTATAAAGTATTACGTTATATGGTATAACGTTATAACGTATAACGTTATATGGTATAACGTAATAACGTATTACGTTATATGGTATAACGTCATATGGTATAACGTTATAACGTATTACGTTATATGGTATAACGTTATAACTTATTAAGTTATATGGTATAACTTTATAAAGTATTACGTTATATGGTATAACGTTATAACGTATTACGTTATGTGGTATAACGTTATAACGTATTACGTTATATGGTATAACGTTATAACGTATTACGTTATATGCTATAACGTTATAACGTATTACGTTATATGGTGTAACGTTATAAAGTATTACGTTATATGGTATAACGTTATAACGTATTACGTTATATGGTATAACGTTATAACGTATTACGTTATATGGTATAATGTCATATGGTATAATGTTATAACGTATTACGTTATATGGTATAACGTTATAACGTATAACGTTATATGGTATAACGTAATAACGTATTACGTTATATGGTATAACGTCATATGGTATAACGTTATAACGTATTACGTTATATGCTATAACGTTATAACGTATTACGTTATATGGTGTAACGTTATAACGTATTACGTTATATGGTGTAACGTTATAAAGTATTACGTTATATGGTATAACGTTATAACGTATTACGTTATATGGTGTAACGTTATAAAGTATTACGTTATATGGTATAACGTTATAACGTATTACGTTATATGGTATAACGTTATAACGCATTACGTTATATGGTATAATGTCATATGGTATAATGTTATAACGTATTACGTTATATGGTATAACGTTATAACGTATAACGTTATATGGTATAACGTAATAACGTATTACGTTATATGGTATAACGTCATATGGTATAACGTTATAACGTATTACGTTATATGGTATAACGTAATAACGTATTACGTTATATGGTATAATGTCATATGGTATAACGTTATAACGTATTACGTTTTATGGTATAACGTTATAACGTATTTCGTTATATGGTATAACGTTATAACGTATTACGTTATATGGTATAATGTCATATGGTATAATGTTATAACGTATTACGTTATATGGTATAACGTTATAACGCATAACGTTATATGGTATAACGTAATAACGTATTACGTTATATGGTATAACGTCATGTGGTATAACGTTATAACGTATTACGTTATATGGTATAACGTTATAACGTATTACGTTATATGGTATAACGTTATAACTTATTAAGTTATATGGTATAACTTTATAAAGTATTACGTTATATGGTATAACGTTATAACGTATTACGTTATGTGGTATAACGTAATAACGTATTACGTTATATGGTATAACGTCATATGGTATAACGTTATAACGTATTACGTTATATGGTATAACGTAATAACGTATTACGTTATATGGTATAACGTTATAACGTATTACGTTATATGGTATAACGTTATAAAGTATTACGTTATATGGTATAACGTTATAACGTATTACGTTATATGGTATAACGGTATAACGCATTACGTTATATGGTATAACGTTATAACGTATTACGTTATATGGTATAACGTTATAACGTATTACGTTATGTGGTATATCGTCATATGGTATAACGTAATAACGTATTACGTTATATGGTATAACGTCATATGGTATAACGTTATAACGTATTACGTTATATGGTATAACGTAATAATGTATTACGTTATATGGTATAACGTCATATGGTATAACGTTATAACGTATTACGTTATATGGTGTATCGTTATAACGTATTACGTTATATGGTGTAACGTTATAACGTATTACGTTATATGGTATAACGTTATAACGTATTACGTTATATGGTATAACGTTATAACTTATTAAGTTATATGGTATAACTTTATAAAGTATTACGTTATATGGTATAACGTAATAACGTATTACGTTATATGGTATAATATCATATGGTATAATGTTATAACGTATTACGTTATATGGTATAACGTTATAACGTATAACGTTATATGGTATAACGTAATAACGTATTACGTTATATGGTATAACGTCATATGGTATAACGTTATAACGTATTACGTTATATGGTATAACGTAATAACGTATTACGTTATATGGTATAATGTCATATGGTATAACGTTATATCGTATTACGTTTTATGGTATAACGTTATAACGTATTACGTTATATGGTATAACGTTATAACGTATTACGTTATATGGTATAACGTTATAACGTATTACGTTATATGGTATAACGTTATAACGTATTACGTTATATGGTATAACGTTATAACGTATTACGTTATGTGGTATATCGTCATATGGTATAACGTAATAACGTATTACGTTATATGGTATAACGTCATATGGTATAACGTTATAACGTATTACGTTATATGGTATAACGTCATATGGTATAACGTTATAACGTATTACGTTATATGGTATAACGTAATAACGTATTACGTTATATGGTATAATGTCATATGGTATAACGTTATAACGTATTACGTTTTATGGTATAACGTTATAACGTATTTCGTTATATGGTATAACGTTATAACGTATTACGTTATATGGTATAATGTCATATGGTATAATGTTATAACGTATTACGTTATATGGTATAACGTTATAACGTATAACGTTATATGGTATAACGTAATAACGTATTACGTTATATGGTATAACGTCATATGGTATAACGTTATAACGTATTACGTTATATGGTATAACGTTATAACGTATTACGTTATATGGTATAACGTTATAACGTATTAAGTTATATGGTATATCGTCATATGGTATAACGTAATAACGTATTACGTTATATGGTATAACGTCATATGGTATAACGTTATAACGTATTACGTTATATGGTATAACGTCATATGGTATAACGTTATAACGTATTACGTTATATGGTATAACGTAATAACGTATTACGTTATATGGTATAATGTCATATGGTATAACGTTATAACGTATTACGTTTTATGGTATAACGTTATAACGTATTTCGTTATATGGTATAACGTTATAACGTATTACGTTATATGGTATAATGTCATATGGTATAATGTTATAACGTATTACGTTATATGGTATAACGTTATATGGTATAACGTAATAACGTATTACGTTATATGGTATAACGTCATATGGTATAACGTTATAACGTATTACGTTATATGGTATAACGTTATAACGTATTACGTTATATGGTATAACGTTATAACGTATTAAGTTATATGGTATAACTTTATAAAGTATTACGTTATATGGTATAACGTTATAACGTATTACGTTATGTGGTATAACGTTATAACGTATTACGTTATATGGTATAACGTTATAACGTATTAAGTTATATGGTATAACGTTATAACGTATTACGTTATATGGTATAACGATATAACGTATTAAGTTATATGGTATAACGTTATAACTTATTACGTTATATGGTATAACGTTATAACGTATTACGTTATATGGTATAACGATATAACGTATTAAGTTATATGGTATAACGTTATAACTTATTACGTTATATGGTATAACGTTATAACGTATTACGTTATATGCTATAACGTTATAACGTATTACGTTATATGGTGTAACGTTATAACGTATTACGTTATATGGTGTAACGTTATAAAGTATTACGTTATATGGTATAACGTTATAACGTATTACGTTATATGGTGTAACGTTATAAAGTATTACGTTATATGGTATAACGTTATAACGTATTACGTTATATGGTATAACGTTATAACGTATTACGTTATATGGTATAATGTCATATGGTATAATGTTATAACGTATTACGTTGTATGGTATAACGTTATAACGTATAAAGTTATATGGTATAACGTAATAACGTATTACGTTATATGGTATAACGTCATATGGTATAACGTTATAACGTATTACGTTATATGGTATAACGTAATAACGTATTACGTTATATGGTATAATGTCATATGGTATAACGTTATAACGTATTACGTTTTATGGTATAACGTTATAACGTATTACGTTATATGGTATAACGTTATAACGTATTACGTTATATGGTATAACGTTATAACGTATTACGTTATATGGTATAACGTTATAACGTATTTCGTTATATGGTATAACGTTATAACGTATTACGTTATGTGGTATATCGTCATATGGTATAACGTAATAACGTATTACGTTATATGGTATAACGTCATATGGTATAACGTTATAACGTATTACGTTATATGGTATAACGTAATAATGTATTACGTTATATGGTATAACGTCATATGGTATAACGTTATAACGTATTACGTTATATGGTATAATGTCATATGGTATAACGTTATAACGTATTACGTTTTATGGTATAACGTTATAACGTATTACGTTATATGGTATAACGTTATAACGCGTTACGTTATATGGTATAACGTTATAACGTGTTACGTTATATGGTATAACGTTATAACGTGTTACGTTATATGGTATAACGTTATAACGTATTACGTTATATGGTATAACGATATAACGTATTACGTTATATGGTATAACGTTATAACGTATTACGTTATATGGTATAACGTTATAACGTATTACGTTATATGGTATAACGTTATAACGTGTTACGTTATATGGTGTAACGTTATAAAGTATTACGTTATATGGTATAACGTTATAAAGTATTACGTTATATGGTATAACGTTATAACGTATTACGTTATATGGTATAACGATATAACGTATTACGTTATATGGTATAACGTTATAACGTATTAAGTTATATGGTATAACGTTATAACGTATTACGTTATATGGTATAACGTTATAACGTATTACGTTATATGCTATAACGTTGTAACGTATTACGTTATATGGTATGACGTTATAACGTGTTACGTTATATGGTATAACGTCATATGGTAAAACGTTATAACGTATTACGTTATATGGTATAACGTAATAACGTATTACGTTATATGGTATAATGTCATATGGTATAACGTTATAACATATTACGTTTTATGGTATAACGTTATAACGTATTACGTTATATGGTATAACGTTATAACGTGTTACGTTATATGGTATAACGTTATAACGTATTACGTTATATGGTATAACGTTATAACGTATTACGTTATATGGTATAACGATATAACGTATTACGTTATATGGTATAACGTTATAACGTATTACGTTATATGGTATAACGTTATAGCGTATTACGTTATATGCTATAACGTTATAACGTATTACGTTATATGGTATAACGTTATAACGTATTACGTTATATGGTATAACGTTATAACGTATTACGTTATATGGTATAACGTTATAACGTATTACGTTATATGGTATAACGTTATAACGTATTACGTTATATGGTATAACGTTATAACGTATTACGTTATATGTTATAACGTTATAACGTATTACGTTATATGGTATAACGCTATAACGTATTACGTTATATGGTATAACGATATAACGCATTACGTTATATGGTATCACGTTATAACGTATTACGTTATATGGTATGACGTTATAACGTGTTACGTTATATGGTATAACGTTATAACGTGTTACGTTATATGGTATAACGTTATAACGTGTTACGTTATATGGTATAACGTTATAACGTGTTACGTTATATGGTATAACGTTATAACGTGTTACGTTATATGGTATAACGTTATAACGTGTTACGTTATATGGTATAACGTTATAACGTGTTACGTTATATGGTATAACGTTATAACGTATTACGTTATATGGTATAACGATATAACGTATTACGTTATATGGTATAACGTTATAACGTATTACGTTATATGGTATAACGTTATAACGTATTACGTTATATGCTATAACGTTATAACGTATTACGTTATATGGTATAACGTTATAACGTATTGCGTTATATGGTGTAACGTTATAAATTATTACGTTATATGGTGTAACGTTATAAAGTATTACGTTATATGGTATAACGTTATAAAGTATTACGTTATATGGTATAACGTTATAACGTGTTACGTTATATGCTATAACGTTATAACGTATTACGTTATATGGTATATCGTCATATGGTATAACGTTATAACGTATTACGTTATATGGTATAACGTCATATGGTATAACGTTAAAACGTATTACGTTATATGGTGTAACGTTATAACGTATTACGTTATATGGTATAACGTCATATGGTATAACATTATAACGTAATACGTTATATGGTATAACGTAATAACGTATTACGTTATATGGTATAACGTAATAACGTATTACGTTATATGGTATAACGTCATATGGTATAGCGTTATAACGTATTACGTTATATGGTATAACGTTATAACGTATTACGTTATATGGTATAACGTTATAACTTATTAAGTTATATGGTATAACTTTATAAAGTATTACGTTATATGGTATAACGTTATAACGTATTACGTTATGTGGTATAACGTTATAACGTATTACGTTGTATGGTATAACGTTATAACGTATTAAGTTATATGGTATAACGTTATAACGTATTACGTTATATGGTATAACGATATAACGTATTAAGTTATATGGCATAACGTTATAACGTATTACGTTATATGGTATAACGTCATATGTTATAACGTTATAACGTATTACGTTATATGGTATAACGTAATAACGTATTACGTTATATCGTATAATGTCATATGGTATAACGTTATAACGTATTACGTTTTATGGTATAACGTTATAACGTATTACGTTATATGGTATAACGTTATAACGTATTACGTTATATGGTATAACGTTATAACGTATTACGTTATATGGTATAACGTTATAACGTATTACGTTATATGGTATAACGTAATAACGTATTACGTTATATGGTATAACGTCATATGGTATAACGTTATAACGTATTACGTTATATGGTATAACGTAATAACGTATTACGTTATATGGTATAATGTCATATGGTATAACGTTATAACGTATTACGTTATATGGTATAACGTTATAACGTATTACGTTATATGGTATAATGTCATATGGTATAACGTTATAACGTATTACGTTATATGGTATAACGTTATAACGTATTACGTTATATGGTATAACGTTATAACGTATTGCGTTATATGGTATAACGTAATAACGTATTACGTTATATGGTATAACGTCATATGGTATAACGTTATAACGTATTACGTCATATGCTATAACGTTATAACGTATTACGTTATATGCTATAACGTTATAACGTATTACGTTATATGCTATAACGTTATAACGTATTACGTTATATGGTATAACGTTATAACGTATTACGTTATATGGTATAACGTTATAACGTATTACGTTATATGGTATAACGTTATAACGTATTACGTTATATGGTATAACGTTATAACGTATTACGTTATATGGTATGACGTTATAACGTATTACGTTATATGGTATGACGTTATAACGTATTACGTTATATGGTATGACGTTATAACGTATTACGTTATATGGTGTAACGTTATAACGTATTACGTTATATGGTATAACGTTATAACGTGTTACGTTATATGGTATAACGTTATAACGTATTACGTTATATGGTATAACGTTATAACGTATTACGTTATATGCTATAACGTTATAACGTATTACGTTATATGGTATAATGTCATATGGTATAACGTTATAACGTATTACGTTTTATGGTATAACGTTATAACGTATTTCGTTATATGGTATAACGTTATAACGTATTACGTTATATGGTATAATGTCATATGGTATAATGTTATAACGTATTACGTTATATGGTATAACGTTATAACGTATAACGTTATATGGTATAACGTAATAACGTATTACGTTATATGGTATAACGTCATATGGTATCACGTTATAACGTATTACGTTATATGGTATAACGTTATAACGTATTACGTTATATGGTATAACGTTATAACGTATTAAGTTATATGGTATAACTTTATAAAGTATTACGTTATATGGTATAACGTTATAACGTATTACGTTATGTGGTATAACGTTATAACGTATTACGTTATATGGTATAACGTTATAACGTATTAAGTTATATGGTATAACGTTATAACGTATTACGTTATATGGTATAACGATATAACGTATTAAGTTATATGGTATAACGTTATAACTTATTACGTTATATGGTATAACGTTATAACGTATTACGTTATATGGTGTAACGTTATAAAGTATTACGTTATATGGTATAACGTTATGACGTATTACGTTATATGGTGTAACGTTATAAAGTATTACGTTATATGGTATAACGTTATAACGTATTACGTTATATGGTATAACGTTATAACGTATTACGTTATATGGTATAATGTCATATGGTATAATGTTATAACGTATTACGTTGTATGGTATAACGTTATAACGTATAACGTTATATGGTATAACGTAATAACGTATTACGTTATATGGTATAACGTCATATGGTATAACGTTATAACGTATTACGTTATATGGTATAACGTAATAACGTATTACGTTATATGGTATAATGTCATATGGTATAACGTTATAACGTATTACGTTTTATGGTATAACGTTATAACGTATTACGTTATATGGTATAACGTTATAACGTATTACGTTATATGGTATAACGTTATAACGTATTACGTTATATGGTATAACGTTATAACGTATTTCGTTATATGGTATAACGTTATAACGTATTACGTTATGTGGTATATCGTCATATGGTATAACGTAATAACGTATTACGTTATATGGTATAACGTCATATGGTATAACGTTATAACGTATTACGTTATATGGTATAACGTAATAATGTATTACGTTATATGGTATAACGTCATATGGTATAACGTTATAACGTATTACGTTATATGGTATAATGTCATATGGTATAACGTTATAACGTATTACGTTTTATGGTATAACGTTATAACGTATTACGTTATATGGTATAACGTTATAACGTATTACGTTATATGGTATGACGTTATAACGTGTTACGTTATATGGTATAACGTTATAACGTGTTACGTTATATGGTATAACGTTATAACGTGTTACGTTATATGGTATAACGTTATAACGTGTTACGTTATATGGTATAACGTTATAACGTGTTACGTTATATGGTATAACGTTATAACGTGTTACGTTATATGGTATAACGTTATAACGTATTACGTTATATGGTATAACGATATAACGTATTACGTTATATGTTATAACGTCATATGGTATAAAGTTATAACGTATTACGTTGTATGGTATAACGTTATAACGTATTACGTTATATGTTATAACGTTATAACGTATTACGTTATATGGTATAACGTTATAAAGTACTAAGTTATATGGTATAACGTTATGACGTATTACGTTTTATGCTATAACGTTATAACGTATTACGTTATATGTTATAACGTTGTAACGTATTACGTTATATGGCATAACGTTATAACGTATTACGTTATATGGTATAACGTTATATGGTATAACGTCATATGGTATAACGTTATAACGTATTACGTTAGATGGTATAACGTTAAAACGTGTTACGTTATATGGTATAACGTCATATGGTATAACGTTATAACGTGTTACGTTATGTGGTATATCGTCATATGGTATAACGTAATAGCGTATTACGTTATATGGTATAACGTTATAACGTATTACGTTGTATGGTATAACGGTATAACGTATTACTTTATATGGTATAACGTAATAACGTATTACGTTATATGGTATAACGTTATAAAGTATTACGTTATATGGTATAACGTTATAACTTATTACGTTATGTGGTATATCGTCACATGGTATAACGTAATAACGTATTACGTTATATGGTATAACGTCATATGGTATAAAGCTATAACGTATTACGTTATTTGGTATAACGTAATAACGTATTACGTTATATGGTATAACGTAATAACGTATTACGTTATATGGTATAACGTCATATGGTATAACGTTATAACGTATTACGTTATATGGTATAACGGTATAACGTTATAACGTATTACGTTATATGGTGTAACGTTATAACGTATTACGTTATATGGTATAACGTTATAACGTATTACGTTATATGGTATAACGTTATAACGTATTACGTTATATGGTATAACGTTATAAAGTATTACGTTATATGGTATAACGTTATAACGTATTACGTTATATGGTATAACGATATAACGTATTAAGTTATATGGTATAACGTTATAACGTATTAAGTTATATGGTATAACGTTATAACGTATTACGTTATATGGTATAACGTTATAACGTATTACGTTATATGCTATAACGTTATAACGTATTACGTTATATGGTATGACGTTATAACGTGTTACGTTATATGGTATAACGTCATATGGTATAACGTTATAACGTATTACGTTATATGGTATAACGTAATAACGTATTACGTTATATGGTATAATGTCATATGGTATAACGTTATAACATATTACGTTTTATGGTATAACGTTATAACGTATTACGTTATATGGTATAACGTTATAACGTGTTACGTTATATGGTATAACGTTATAACGTATTTCGTTATATGGTATAACGTTATAACGTATTACGTTATATGGTATAACGATATAACGTATTACGTTATATGGTATAACGTTATAACGTATTACGTTATATGGTATAACGTTATAACGTATTACGTTATATGCTATAACGTTATAACGTATTACGTTATATGGTATAACGTTATAACGTATTACGTTATATGGTATAACGTTATAACGTATTACGTTATATGGTATAACGTTATAACGTATTACGTTATATGTTATAACGTTATAACGTATTACGTTATATGGTATAACGCTATAACGTATTACGTTATATGGTATAACGTTATAACGTATTACGTTATATGGTATAACGTTATAACGTATTACGTTATATGCTATAACGTTATAACGTATTACGTTATATGGTATAACGTTATAACGTATTACGTTATATGGTATAACGTTATAACGTATTACGTTATATGGTATAACGTTATAACGTGTTACGTTATATGCTATAACGTTATAACGTATTACGTTATATGGTATATCGTCATATGGTATAACGTTATAACGTATTACGTTATATGGTATAACGTCATATGGTATAACGTTATAACGTATTACGTTATATGGTGTAACGTTATAACGTATTACGTTATATGGTATAACGTCATATGGTATAACATTATAACGTATTACGTTATATGGTATAACGTAATAACGTATTACGTTATATGGTATAACGTCATATGGTATAGCGTTATAACGTATTACGTTATATGGTATAACGTTATAACGTATTACGTTATATGGTATAACGTTATAACTTATTAAGTTATATGGTATAACTTTATAAAGTATTACGTTATATGGTATAACGTTATAACGTATTACGTTATGTGGTATAACGTTATAACGTATTACGTTGTATGGTATAACGTTATAACGTATTAAGTTATATGGTATAACGTTATAACGTATTACGTTATATGGTATAACGATATAACGTATTAAGTTATATGGCATAACGTTATAACGTATTACGTTATATGGTATAACGTTACAACGTATTACGTTATATGCTATAACGTTATAACGTATTACGTTATATGGTATAACGTAATAACGTATTACGTTATATGGTATAACGTCATATGTTATAACGTTATAACGTATTACGTTATATGGTATAACGTAATAACGTATTACGTTATATCGCATAATGTCATATGGTATAACGTTATAACGTATTACGTTTTATGGTATAACGTTATAACGTATTACGTTATATGGTATAACGTTATAACGTATTACGTTATATGGTATAACGTTATAACGTATTACGTTATATGGTATAACGTTATAACGTATTACGTTATATGGTATAACGTAATAACGTATTACGTTATATGGTATAACGTCATATGGTATAACGTTATAACGTATTACGTTATATGGTATAACGTAATAACGTATTACGTTATATGGTATAATGTCATATGGTATAACGTTATAACGTATTACGTTATATGGTATAACGTTATAACGTATTACGTTATATGGTATAATGTCATATGGTATAACGTTATAACGTATTACGTTATATGGTATAACGTTATAACGTATTACGTTATATGGTATAACGTTATAACGTATTGCGTTATATGGTATAACGTAATAACGTATTACGTTATATGGTATAACGTCATATGGTATAACGTTATAACGTATTACGTCATATGCTATAACGTTATAACGTATTACGTTATATGCTATAACGTTATAACGTATTACGTTATATGGTATAACGTTATAACGTATTACGTTATATGGTATATCGTTATAACGTATTACGTT
This sequence comes from Bombus huntii, assembly GCF_024542735.1. Lineage (NCBI taxonomy): Eukaryota > Metazoa > Arthropoda > Insecta > Hymenoptera > Apidae > Bombus > Bombus huntii. The sequence continues at coordinate 213,235 of NW_026099317.1, read as the reverse complement.
ATATGGTATAACGTTATAACGTATTACGTTATATGGTATAACGTTATAACGTATTACGTTATATGGTATAACGCTATAACGTATTACGTTATATGGTATAACGATATAACGTATTACGTTATATGGTATAACGTTATAACGTATTACGTTATATGGTATGACGTTATAACGTATTACGTTATATGGTATGACGTTATAACGTATTACGTTATATGGTATAACGTTATAACGTATTACGTTATATGGTATATCGTTATAACGTGTTACGTTATATGGTATAACGTTATAACGTGTTACGTTATATGGTATAACGTTATAACGTATTACGTTATATGGTATAACGTTATAACGTATTACGTTATATGCTATAACGTTATAACGTATTACGTTATATGGTATAACGTTATAACGTATTACGTTATATGGTATAACGATATAACGTATTACGTTATATGTTATAACGTTATAACGTATTACGTTATATGGTATAACGTCATATGGTATAACGTTATAACGTATTACGTTATATGGTATAACGCTATAACGTATTACGTTATATGGTATAACGTTATAACGTATTACGTTATATGGTATAACGATATAACGTATTACGTTATATGGTATAACGTTATAACGTATTACGTTATATGGTATAACGTTATAACGTATTACGTTATATGCTATAACGTTATAACGTATTACGTTATATGGTATAACGTAATAACGTATTACGTTATATGGTATAACGTCATATGTTATAACGTTATAACGTATTACGTTATATGGTATAACGTAATAACGTATTACGTTATATCGTATAATGTCATATGGTATAACGTTATAACGTATTACGTTTTATGGTATAACGTTATAACGTATTACGTTATATGGTATAACGTTATAACGTATTACGTTATATGGTATAACGTTATAACGAATTACGTTATATGGTATAACGTTATAACGTATTACGTTATATGGTATAACGTAATAACGTATTACGTTATATGGTATAACGTCATATGGTATAACGTTATAACGTATTACGTTATATGGTATAACGTAATAACGTATTACGTTATATGGTATAATGTCATATGGTATAACGTTATAACGTATTACGTTATATGGTATAACGTTATAACGTATTACGTTATATGGTATAACGTTATAACGTATTACGTTATATGATATAACGTTATAACGTATTACGTTATATGGTATAACGCTATAACGTATTACGTTATATGGTATAACGATATAACGCATTACGTTATATGGTATAACGTTATAACGTATTACGTTATATGGTATGACGTTATAACGTGTTACGTTATATGGTATAACGTTATAACGTGTTACGTTATATGGTATAACGTTATAACGTGTTACGTTATATGGTATAACGTTATAACGTGTTACGTTATATGGTATAACGTTATAACGTATTACGTTATATGGTGTAACCTTATAAAGTATTACGTTATATGGTGTAACGTTATAAAGTATTACGTTATATGGTATAACGTTATAAAGTATTACGTTATATGGTATAACGTTATAACGTGTTACGTTATATGCTATAACGTTATAACGTATTACGTTATATGGTATATCGTCATATGGTATAACGTTATAACGTATTACGTTATATGGTATAACGTCATATGGTATAACGTTATAACGTATTACGTTATATGGTGTAACGTTATAACGTATTACGTTATATGGTATAACGTCATATGGTATAACATTATAACGTATTACGTTATATGGTATAACGTAATAACGTATTACGTTATATGGTATAACGTCATATGGTATAGCGTTATAACGTATTACGTTATATGGTATAACGTTATAACGTATTACGTTATATGGTATAACGTTATAACTTATTAAGTTATATGGTATAACTTTATAAAGTATTACGTTATATGGTATAACGTTATAACGTATTACGTTATGTGGTATAACGTTATAACGTATTACGTTGTATGGTATAACGTTATAACGTATTAAGTTATATGGTATAACGTTATAACGTATTACGTTATATGGTATAACGATATAACGTATTAAGTTATATGGCATAACGTTATAACGTATTACGTTATATGGTATAACGTTACAACGTATTACGTTATATGCTATAACGTTATAACGTATTACGTTATATGGTATAACGTAATAACGTATTACGTTATATGGTATAACGTCATATGTTATAACGTTATAACGTATTACGTTATATGGTATAACGTAATAACGTATTACGTTATATCGCATAATGTCATATGGTATAACGTTATAACGTATTACGTTTTATGGTATAACGTTATAACGTATTACGTTATATGGTATAACGTTATAACGTATTACGTTATATGGTATAACGTTATAACGTATTACGTTATATGGTATAACGTTATAACGTATTACGTTATATGGTATAACGTAATAACGTATTACGTTATATGGTATAATGTCATATGGTATAACGTTATAACGTATTACGTTATATGGTATAACGTTATAACGTATTACGTTATATGGTATAATGTCATATGGTATAACGTTATAACGTATTACGTTATATGGTATAACGTTATAACGTATTACGTTATATGGTATAACGTTATAACGTATTGCGTTATATGGTATAACGTAATAACGTATTACGTTATATGGTATAACGTCATATGGTATAACGTTATAACGTATTACGTCATATGCTATAACGTTATAACGTATTACGTTATATGCTATAACGTTATAACGTATTACGTTATATGGTATAACGCTATAACGTATTACGTTATATGGTATAACGATATAACGTATTACGTTATATGGTATAACGTTATAACGTATTACGTTATATGGTATGACGTTATAACGTATTACGTTATATGGTATGACGTTATAACGTATTACGTTATATGGTATAACGTTATAACGTATTACGTTATATGGTATATCGTTATAACGTATTACGTTATATGGTATAACGTTATAACGTGTTACGTTATATGGTATAACGTTATAACGTATTACGTTATATGGTATAACGTTATAACGTATTACGTTATATGGTATAACGTTATAACGTATTACGTTATATGCTATAACGTTATAACGTATTACGTTATATGGTATAACGTTATAACGTATTACGTTATATGGTATAACGATATAACGTATTACGTTATATGGTATAACGTTATAACGTATTACGTTATATGGTATAACGTCATATGGTATAACGTTATAACGTATTACGTTATATGGTATAACGCTATAACGTATTACGTTATATGGTATAACGTTATAACGTATTACGTTATATGGTATAACGATATAACGTATTACGTTATATGGTATAACGTTATAACGTATTACGTTATATGGTATAACGTTATAACGTATTACGTTATATGCTATAACGTTATAACGTATTACGTTATATGGTATAACGTAATAACGTATTACGTTATATGGTATAACGTCATATGTTATAACGTTATAACGTATTACGTTATATGGTATAACGTAATAACGTATTACGTTATATCGTATAATGTCATATGGTATAACGTTATAACGTATTACGTTTTATGGTATAACGTTATAACGTATTACGTTATATGGTATAACGTTATAACGTATTACGTTATATGGTATAACGTTATAACGAATTACGTTATATGGTATAACGTTATAACGTATTACGTTATATGGTATAACGTAATAACGTATTACGTTATATGGTATAACGTCATATGGTATAACGTTATAACGTATTACGTTATATGGTATAACGTAATAACGTATTACGTTATATGGTATAATGTCATATGGTATAACGTTATAACGTATTACGTTATATGGTATAACGTTATAACGTATTACGTTATATGGTATAATGTCATATGGTATAACGTTATAACGTATTACGTTATATGGTATAACGTTATAACGTATTACGTTATATGGTATAACGTTATAACGTATTGCGTTATATGGTATAACGTAATAACGTATTACGTTATATGGTATAACGTCATATGGTATAACGTTATAACGTATTACGTCATATGCTATAACGTTATAACGTATTACGTTATATGCTATAACGTTATAACGTATTACGTTATATGGTATAACGTTATAACGTATTACGTTATATGGTATAACGTTATAACGTATTACGTTATATGGTATAACGTTATAACGTATTACGTTATATGGTATAACGTTATAACGTATTACGTTATATGGTATAACGTTATAACGTATTACGTTATATGGTATACCGATATAACGTATTACGTAATATGGTATAACGTTATAACGTATTACGTTATATGGTATGACGTTATAACGTATTACGTTATATGGTATGACGTTATAACGTATTACGTTATATGGTATAACGTTATAACGTATTACGTTATATGGTATATCGTTATAACGTGTTACGTTATATGGTATAACGTTATAACGTGTTACGTTATATGGTATAACGTTATAACGTATTACGTTATATGGTATAACGTTATAACGTATTACGTTATATGCTATAACGTTATAACGTATTACGTTATATGGTATAACGTTATAACGTATTACGTTATATGGTATAACGATATAATATTACGTTATATGGTATAACGTTATAACGTATTACGTTATATGGTATAACGTCATATGGTATAACGTTATAACGTATTACGTTATATGGTATAACGTTATAACGTATTACGTTATATGCTATAACGTTATAACGTATTACGTTATATGGTGTAACGTTATAACGTATTACGTTATATGGTGTAACGTTATAAAGTATTACGTTATATGGTATAACGTTATAAAGTATTACGTTTTATGGTATAACGTTATAACGTGTTACGTTATATGGTATAACGTTATAACGTATTACGTTAAATGGTATATCGTCATATGGTATAACGTTATAACGTATTACGTTATATGATATAACGTCATATGGTATAACGTTATAACGTATTACGTTATATGGTGTAACGTTATAACGTATTACGTTATATGGTATAACGTCATATGGTATAACATTATAACGTATTACGTTATATGGTATAACGTTATAACGTATTACGTTATATGGTATAACGTTATAACGTATTACGTTATATGGTATAACGTTATAACTTATTAAGTTATATGGTATAACTTTATAAAGTATTACGTTATATGGTATAACGTTATAACGTATTACGTTATGTGGTATAACGTTATAACGTATTACGTTATATGGTATAACGTTATAACGTATTAAGTTATATGGTATAACGTTATAACGTATTACGTTATATGGTATAACGATATAGCGTATTATGTTATATGGTATAACGTTATAACGTATTACGTTATATGGTATAACGTTATAACGTATTACGTTATATGCTATAACGTTATAACGTATTACGTTATATGGTGTAACGTTATATCGTATTACGTTATATGGTGTAACGTTATAAAGTATTACGTTATATGGTATAACGTTATAACGTATTACGTTATATGGTGTAACGTTATAAAGTATTACGTTATATGGTATAACGTTATAACGTATTAAGTTATATGGTATAACGTTATAACGTATTACGTTATATGGTATAACGATATAACGTATTAAGTTATATGGTATAACGTTATAACGTATTACGTTATATGGTATAACGTTATAACGTATTACGTTATATGCTATAACGTTATAACGTATTACGTTATATGGTGTAACGTTATAACGTATTACGTTATATGGTGTAACGTTATAAAGTATTACGTTATATGGTATAACGTTATAACGTATTACGTTATATGGTGTAACGTTATAAAGTATTACGTTATATGGTATAACGTTATAACGTTTTACGTTATATGGTATAACGTTATAACGTATTACGTTATATGGTATAATGTCATATGGTATAATGTTATAACGTATTACGTTATATGGTATAACGTTATAACGTATAACGTTATATGGTATAACGTAATAACGTATTACGTTATATGGTATAACGTCATATGGTATAACGTTATAACGTATTACGTTATATGGTATAACGTAATAACGTATTACGTTATATGGTATAATGTCATATGGTATAACGTTATAACGTATTACGTTTTATGGTATAACGTTATAACGTATTACGTTATATGGTATAACGTTATAACGTATTACGTTATATGGTATAACGTTATAACGTATTACGTTATATGTTATAACGTTATAACGTATTACGTTATATGGTATAACGTTATAACGTATTACGTTATGTGGTATATCGTCATATGGTATAACGTTATAACGTATTACGTTATATGGTATAACGTTATAACGTATTACGTTGTATGGTATAATGTCATATGGTATAACGTTATAACGTATTACGTTATATGGTATAACGTTATAACGTATTACGTTATATGGTATAACGTTATAACGTATTACGTTATATGGTATAACGTTATAACGTATTACGTTATACGGTATAACGTTATAACGTATTACGTTACATGGTATAACGTTATAACGTATTACGTTATGTGGTATATCGTCATATGGTATAACGTAATAACGTATTACGTTATATGGTATAACGTCATATGGTATAACGTTATAACGTATTACGTTATATGGTATAACGTAATAACGTATTACGTTATATGGTAAAACGTCATATGGTGTAACGTTATAACGTATTACGTTATATGGTACAACGTTATAACGTATTACGTTATATGGTATAACGTTATAACGTATTACGTCATATGGTATAACGTTATAACGTATTACGTTATAAGGTATAACGTTATAAAGCATTACGCTATATGGTATAACGTCATATGGTATAACGTTATAACGTGTTACGTTATATGGTATAACGTTATAACGTATTGCGTTATATGGTATAACGTAATAACGTATTACGTTATATGGTATAACGTCATATGGTATAACGTTATAACGTATTACGTTATATGGTATAACGTTATAACGTATTACGTTATATGGTATAACGTTATAACGTATTACGTTATATGGTGTAACGTTATAAAGTATTACGTTATATGGTATAACGTTATAAAGTATTACGTTTTATGGTATAACGTTATAACGTGTTACGTTATATGGTATAACGTTATAACGTATTACGTTATATGGTATAACGTTATAACGTATTACGTTATATGGTATAACGTTATAACGTATTACGTTATATGCTATAACGTTATAACGTATTACGTTATATGGTATAACGTAATAACGTATTACGTTATATGGTATAACGTCATATGTTATAACGTTATAACGTATTACGTTATATGGTATAACGTAATAACGTATTACGTTATATCGTATAATGTCATATGGTATAACGTTATAACGTATTACGTTTTATGGTATAACGTTATAACGTATTACGTTATATGGTATAACGTTATAACGTATTACGTTATATGGTATAATGTCATATGGTATAACGTTATAACGTATTACGTTATATGGTATAACGTTATAACGTATTACGTTATATGGTATAACGTTATAACGTATTGCGTTATATGGTATAACGTAATAACGTATTACGTTATATGGTATAACGTCATATGGTATAACGTTATAACGTATTACGTCATATGCTATAACGATATAACGTATTACGTTATATGCTATAACGTTATAACGTATTACGTTATATGGTATAACGTTATAACGTATTACGTTATATGGTATAACGTTATAACGTATTACGTTATATGGTATAACGTTATAACGTATTACGTTATATGGTATAACGTTATAACGTATTACGTTATATGGTATAACGTTATAACGTATTACGTTATATGGTATAACGATATAACGTATTACGTTATATGGTATAACGTTATAACGTATTACGTTATATGGTATGACGTTATAACGTATTACGTTATATGGTATGACGTTATAACGTATTACGTTATATGGTATAACGTTATAACGTATTACGTTATATGGTATATCGTTATAACGTATTACGTTATATGGTATAACGTTATAACGTGTTACGTTATATGGTATAACGTTATAACGTATTACGTTATATGGTATAACGTTATAACGTATTACGTTATATGCTATAACGTTATAACGTATTACGTTATATGGTATAACGTTATAACGTATTACGTTATATGGTATAACGATATAATATTACGTTATATGGTATAACGTTATAACGTATTACGTTATATGGTATAACGTCATATGGTATAACGTTATAACGTATTACGTTATATGGTATAACGCTATAACGTATTACGTTATATGGTATAACGTTATAACGTATTACGTTATATGGTATAACGATATAACGTATTACGTTATATGGTATAACGTTATAACGTATTACGTTATATGGTATAACGTTATAACGTATTACGTTATATGCTATAACGTTATAACGTATTACGTTATATGGTATAACGTTATAACGTATTACGTTATATGGTGTAACGTTATAAAGTATTACGTTATATGGTATAACGTTATAAAGTATTACGTTTTATGGTATAACGTTATAACGTGTTACGTTATATGGTATAACGTTATAACGTATTACGTTATATGGTATATCGTCATATGGTATAACGTTATAACGTATTACGTTATATGATATAACGTCATATGGTATAACGTTATAACGTATTACGTTATATGGTGTAACGTTATAACGTATTACGTTATATGGTATAACGTCATATGGTATAACATTATAACGTATTACGTTATATGGTATAACGTTATAACGTATTACGTTATATGGTATAACGTTATAACGTATTACGTTATATGGTATAACGTTATAACTTATTAAGTTATATGGTATAACTTTATAAAGTATTACGTTATATGGTATAACGTTATAACGTATTACGTTATGTGGTATAACGTTATAACGTATTACGTTATATGGTATAACGTTATAACGTATTAAGTTATATGGTATAACGTTATAACGTATTACGTTATATGGTATAACGATATAGCGTATTATGTTATATGGTATAACGTTATAACGTATTACGTTATATGGTATAACGTTATAACGTATTACGTTATATGCTATAACGTTATAACGTATTACGTTATATGGTGTAACGTTATATCGTATTACGTTATATGGTGTAACGTTATAAAGTATTACGTTATATGGTATAACGTTATAACGTATTACGTTATATGGTGTAACGTTATAAAGTATTACGTTATATGGTATAACGTTATAACGTATTAAGTTATATGGTATAACGTTATAACGTATTACGTTATATGGTATAACGATATAACGTATTAAGTTATATGGTATAACGTTATAACGTATTACGTTATATGGTATAACGTTATAACGTATTACGTTATATGCTATAACGTTATAACGTATTACGTTATAGGGTGTAACGTTATAACGTATTACGTTATATGGTGTAACGTTATAAAGTATTACGTTATATGGTATAACGTTATAACGTATTACGTTATATGGTGTAACGTTATAAAGTATTACGTTATATGGTATAACGTTATAACGTTTTACGTTATATGGTATAACGTTATAACGTATTACGTTATATGGTATAATGTCATATGGTATAATGTTATAACGTATTACGTTATATGGTATAACGTTATAACGTATAACGTTATATGGTATAACGTAATAACGTATTACGTTATATGGTATAACGTCATATGGTATAACGTTATAACGTATTACGTTATATGGTATAACGTAATAACGTATTACGTTATATGGTATAATGTCATATGGTATAACGTTATAACGTATTACGTTTTATGGTATAACGTTATAACGTATTACGTTATATGGTATAACGTTATAACGTATTACGTTATATGGTATAACGTTATAACGTATTACGTTATATGTTATAACGTTATAACGTATTACGTTATATGGTATAACGTTATAACGTATTACGTTATGTGGTATATCGTCATATGGTATAACGTTATAACGTATTACGTTATATGGTATAACGTTATAACGTATTACGTTGTATGGTATAATGTCATATGGTATAACGTTATAACGTATTACGTTATATGGTATAACGTTATAACGTATTACGTTATATGGTATAACGTTATAACGTATTACGTTATATGGTATAACGTTATAACGTATTACGTTATATGGTATAACGTTATAACGTATTACGTTACATGGTATAACGTTATAACGTATTACGTTATGTGGTATATCGTCATATGGTATAACGTAATAACGTATTACGTTATATGGTATAACGTCATATGGTATAACGTTATAACGTATTACGTTATATGGTATAACGTAATAACGTATTACGTTATATGGTAAAACGTCATATGGTATAACGTTATAACGTATTACGTTATATGGTACAACGTTATAACGTATTACGTTATATGGTATAACGTTATAACGTATTACGTCATATGGTATAACGTTATAACGTATTACGTTATAAGGTATAACGTTATAAAGCATTACGCTATATGGTATAACGTCATATGGTATAACGTTATAACGTGTTACGTTATATGGTATAACGTTATAACGTATTGCGTTATATGGTATAACGTAATAACGTATTACGTTATATGCTATAACGTCATATGGTATAACGTTATAACGTATTACGTTATATGGTATAACGTTATAACGTATTACGTTATATGGTATAACGTTATAACGTATTACGTTATATGGTGTAACGTTATAAAGTATTACGTTATATGGTATAACGTTATAAAGTATTACGTTTTATGGTATAACGTTATAACGTGTTACGTTATATGGTATAACGTTATAACGTATTACGTTATATGGTATATCGTCATATGGTATAACGTTATAACGTATTACGTTATATGGTATAATGTTATAACGTGTTACGTTATATGGTATAACGTTATACCGTGTTACGTTATATGGTATAACGTTATAACGTGTTACGTTATATGGTATAACGTTATAACGTATTACGTTATATGGTATAACGTTATAACGTATTACGTTATATGGTATAACGATATAACGTATTACGTTATATGGTATAACGTTATAACGTATTACGTTATATGGTATAACGTTATAACGTATTACGTTATATGCTATAACGTTATATCATATTACGTTATATGGTATAACGTTATAACGTATTACGTTATGTGGTATATCGTCATATGGTATAACGTTATAACGTATTACGTTATATGGTATAACGTTATAACGTATTACGTTGTATGGTATAATGTCATATGGTATAACGTTATAACGTATTACGTTATATGGTATAACGTTATAACGTATTACGTTATATGGTATAACGTTATAACGTATTACGTTATATGGTATAACGTTATAACGTATTACGTTACATGGTATAACGTTATAACGTATTACGTTATGTGGTATATCGTCATATGGTATAACGTAATAACGTATTACGTTATATGGTATAACGTCATATGGTATAACGTTATAACGTATTACGTTATATGGTATAACGTAATAACGTATTACGTTATATGGTATAACGTAATAACGTATTACGTTATATGGTATAACGTAATAACGTATTACGTTATATGGTATAATGTCATATGGTATAACGTTATAACGTATTACGTTTTATGGTATAACGTTATAACGTATTTCGTTATATGGTATAACGTTATAACGTATTACCTTATATGGTATAATGTCAGATGGTATAATGTTATAACGTATTACGTTATATGGTATAACGTTATAACGTATAACGTTATATGGTATAACGTAATAACGTATTACGTTATATGGTATAACGTTATAACTTATTAAGTTATATGGTATAACGTTATAACGTATTACGTTATATGGTGTAACGTTATAAAGTATTACGTTATATGGTGTAACGTTATAACGTATTACGTTATATGGTGTAACGTTATAAAGTATTACGTTATATGGTATAACGTTATAACGTATTACGTTATATGGTATAACGTTATAACGTATTACGTTATATGGTATAATGTCATATGGTATAACGTTATAACGTATTACTTTATATGGTATAATGTCATATGGAATAACGTTATAACGTATTACGTTATATGGTATAACGTTATAACGTATTACGTTATATGGTATAACGTAATAACGTATTACGTTGTATGGTATAATGTCATATGGTATAACGTTATAACGTATTACGTTATATGGTATAACGTTATAACGTATTACGTTATATGGTATAACGTTATAACGTATTACGTTATATGGTATAACGTTATAACGTATTACGTTATATGGTATAACGTTATAACGTATTACGTTACATGGTATAACGTTATAACGTATTACGTTATGTGGTATATCGTCATATGGTATAACGTAATAACGTATTACGTTATATGGTATAACGTCATATGGTATAACGTTATAACGTATTACGTTATATGGTATAACGTAATAACGTATTACGTTATATGGTATAACGTAATAACGTATTACGTTATATGGTATAACGTAATAACGTATTACGTTATATGGTATAATGTCATATGGTATAACGTTATAACGTATTACGTTTTATGGTATAACGTTATAACGTATTTCGTTATATGGTATAACGTTATAACGTATTACCTTATATGGTATAATGTCAGATGGTATAATGTTATAACGTATTACGTTATATGGTATAACGTTATAACGTATAACGTTATATGGTATAACGTAATAACGTATTACGTTATATGGTATAACGTTATAACTTATTAAGTTATATGGTATAACGTTATAACGTATTACGTTATATGGTGTAACGTTATAAAGTATTACGTTATATGGTGTAACGTAATAACGTATTACGTTATATGGTATAACGTTATAACTTATTAAGTTATATGGTATAACGTTATAACGTATTACGTTATATGGTGTAACGTTATAAAGTATTACGTTATATGGTGTAACGTTATAACGTATTACGTTATATGGTGTAACGTTATAACGTATTACGTCATATGGTATAACGTTATAACGTATTACGTTATAAGGTATAACGTTATAAAGCATTACGCTATATGGTATAACGTCATATGGTATAACGTTATAACGTGTTACGTTATATGGTATAACGTTATAACGTATTGCGTTATATGGTATAACGTAATAACGTATTACGTTATATGCTATAACGTCATATGGTATAACGTTATAACGTATTACGTTATATGGTATAACGTTATAACGTATTACGTTATATGGTATAACGTTATAACGTATTACGTTATATGGTGTAACGTTATAAAGTATTACGTTATATGGTATAACGTTATAAAGTATTACGTTTTATGGTATAACGTTATAACGTGTTACGTTATATGGTATAACGTTATACCGTGTTACGTTATATGGTATAACGTTATAACGTGTTACGTTATATGGTATAACGTTATAACGTATTACGTTATATGGTATAACGTTATAACGTATTACGTTATATGGTATAACGATATAACGTATTACGTTATATGGTATAACGTTATAACGTATTACGTTATATGGTATAACGTTATAACGTATTACGTTATATGCTATAACGTTATATCATATTACGTTATATGGTATAACGTTATAACGTATTACGTTATGTGGTATATCGTCATATGGTATAACGTTATAACGTATTACGTTATATGGTATAACGTTATAACGTATTACGTTGTATGGTATAATGTCATATGGTATAACGTTATAACGTATTACGTTATATGGTATAACGTTATAACGTATTACGTTATATGGTATAACGTTATAACGTATTACGTTATATGGTATAACGTTATAACGTATTACGTTACATGGTATAACGTTATAACGTATTACGTTATGTGGTATATCGTCATATGGTATAACGTAATAACGTATTACGTTATATGGTATAACGTCATATGGTATAACGTTATAACGTATTACGTTATATGGTATAACGTAATAACGTATTACGTTATATGGTATAACGTAATAACGTATTACGTTATATGGTATAATGTCATATGGTATAACGTTATAACGTATTACGTTTTATGGTATAACGTTATAACGTATTTCGTTATATGGTATAACGTTATAACGTATTACCTTATATGGTATAATGTCAGATGGTATAATGTTATAACGTATTACGTTATATGGTATAACGTTATAACGTATAACGTTATATGGTATAACGTAATAACGTATTACGTTATATGGTATAACGTCATATGGTATAACGTTATAACGTATTACGTTATATGGTATATCGTTATAACGTATTACGTTATATGGTATAACGTTATAACATATTAAGTTATATGGTATAACGTTATAACGTATTACGTTATATGGTGTAACGTTATAAAGTATTACGTTATATGGTGTAACGTTATAACGTATTACGTTATATGGTGTAACGTTATAAAGTATTACGTTATATGGTATAACGTTATAACGTATTACGTTATATGGTATAACGTTATAACGTATTACGTTATATGGTATAATGTCATATGGTATAACGTTATAACGTATTACTTTATATGGTATAATGTCATATGGAATAACGTTATAACGTATTACGTTATATGGTATAACGTTATAACGTATTACGTTATATGGTATAACGTAATAACGTATTACGTTATATGGTATAACGTCATATGGTATAACGTTATAACGTATTACGTTATATGGTATAACGTAATAACGTATTACGTTATATGGTATAATGTCATATGGTATAACGTTATAACGTATTACGTTATATGGTATAACGTTATAACGTATTACGTTATATGGTATAACGTAATAACGTATTACGTTATATGGTATAACGTCATATGGTATAACGTTATAACGTATTACGTTATATGTTATAACGTTATAACGTATTACGTTATATGGTATAACGTCATATGGTATAACGTTATAACGTGTTACGTTATATGGTATAACGTTATAACGTATTGCGTTATATGGTATAACGTAATAACGTATTACGTTATATGGTATAACGTCATATGGTATAACGTTATAACGTATTACGTTATATGGTATAACGTTATAACGTATTACGTTATATGGTATAACGTTATAACGTATTACGTTATATGGTGTAACGTTATAAAGTATTACGTTATATGGTATAACGTTATAAAGTATTACGTTTTATGGTATAACGTTATAACGTGTTACGTTATATGGTATAACGTTATAACGTATTACGTTATATGGTATATCGTCATATGGTATAACGTTATAACGTATTACGTTATATGGTATAACGTTATAACGTGTTACGTTATATGGTATAACGTTATACCGTGTTACGTTATATGGTATAACGTTATAACGTGTTACGTTATATGGTATAACGTTATAACGTATTACGTTATATGGTATAACGTTATAACGTATTACGTTATATGGTATAACGATATAACGTATTACGTTATATGGTATAACGTTATAACGTATTACGTTATATGGTATAACGTTATAACGTATTACGTTATATGCTATAACGTTATATCATATTACGTTATATGGTATAACGTTATAACGTATTACGTTATGTGGTATATCGTCATATGGTATAACGTTATAACGTATTACGTTATATGGTATAACGTTATAACGTATTACGTTGTATGGTATAATGTCATATGGTATAACGTTATAACGTATTACGTTATATGGTATAACGTTATAACGTATTACGTTATATGGTATAACGTTATAACGTATTACGTTATATGGTATAACGTTATAACGTATTACGTTATATGGTATAACGTTATAACGTATTACGTTACATGGTATAACGTTATAACGTATTACGTTATGTGGTATATCGTCATATGGTATAACGTAATAACGTATTACGTTATATGGTATAACGTCATATGGTATAACGTTATAACGTATTACGTTATATGGTATAACGTAATAACGTATTACGTTATATGGTATAACGTAATAACGTATTACGTTATATGGTATAATGTCATATGGTATAACGTTATAACGTATTACGTTTTATGGTATAACGTTATAACGTATTTCGTTATATGGTATAACGTTATAACGTATTACCTTATATGGTATAATGTCAGATGGTATAATGTTATAACGTATTACGTTATATGGTATAACGTTATAACGTATAACGTTATATGGTATAACGTAATAACGTATTACGTTATATGGTATAACGTTATAACTTATTAAGTTATATGGTATAACGTTATAACGTATTACGTTATATGGTGTAACGTTATAAAGTATTACGTTATATGGTGTAACGTTATAACGTATTACGTTATATGGTGTAACGTTATAAAGTATTACGTTATATGGTATAACGTTATAACGTATTACGTTATATGGTATAACGTAATAACGTATTACGTTATATGGTATAACGTCATATGGTATAACGTTATAACGTATTACGTTATATGGTATAACGTAATAACGTATTACGTTATATGGTATAATGTCATATGGTATAACGTTATAACGTATTACGTTATATGGTATAACGTTATAACGTATTACGTTATATGGTATAACGTAATAACGTATTACGTTATATGGTATAACGTCATATGGTATAACGTTATAACGTATTACGTTATATGGTATAACGTACTAACGTATTACGTTATATGGTATAACGTCATATGGTATAACGTTATAACGTATTACGTTATATGGTATAACGTAATAACGTATTACGTTATATGGTATAATGTCATATGGTGTAACGTTATAACGTATTACGTTATATGGTATAACGTTATAACGTATTTCGTTATGTGGTATATCGTCATATGGTATAACGATATAACGTATTACGTTATATGGTATAACGTCATATGGTATAACGTTATAACGAATTACGTTATATGGTATAACGTCATATGGTATAACATTATAACGTATTACGTTATATGGTATAACGTACTAACGTATTACGTTATATGGTATAACGTCATATGGTATAACGTTATAACGTCTTACGTTATATGGTATAACGTTATAACGTATTACGTTATATGCTATAACGTTATAACGTATTACGTTATATCGTATAACGTTATAACGTATTACGTTATATGGTATAACGTTATAACGTATTACGTTACATGGTATAACGTTATAACGTATTACGTTATGTGGTATATCGTCATATGGTATAACGTAATAACGTATTACGTTATATGGTATAACGTCATATGGTATAACGTTATAACGTATAACGTTATATGGTATAACGTAATAACGTATTACGTTATATGGTATAACGTCATATGGTATAACGTTATAACGTATTACGTTATATGGTATATCGTTATAACGTATTACGTTATATGGTATAACGTTATAACTTCTTAAGTTATATGGTATAACGTTATAACGTATTACGTTATATGGTGTAACGTTATAAAGTATTACGTTATATGGTGTAACGTTATAACGTATTACGTTATATGGTGTAACGTTATAAAGTATTACGTTATATGGTATAACGTTATAACGTATTACGTTATATGGTATAACGTTATAACGTATTACGTTATATGGTATAATGTCATATGGTATAACGTTATAACGTATTACTTTATATGGTATAATGTCATATGGAATAACGTTATAACGTATTACGTTATATGGTATAACGTTATAACGTATTACGTTATATGGTATAACGTAATAACGTATTACGTTATATGGTATAACGTCATATGGTATAACGTTATAACGTATTACGTTATATGGTATAACGTAATAACGTATTACGTTATATGGTATAATGTCATATGGTATAACGTTATAACGTATTACGTTATATGGTATAACGTTATAACGTATTACGTTATATGGTATAACGTAATAACGTATTACGTTATATGGTATAACGTCATATGGTATAACGTTATAACGTATTACGTTATATGTTATAACGTTATAACGTATTACGTTATATGGTATAACGTCATATGGTATAACGTTATAACGT
The DNA here is from genome assembly GCF_024542735.1 of Bombus huntii. Classification (NCBI taxonomy): domain Eukaryota; kingdom Metazoa; phylum Arthropoda; class Insecta; order Hymenoptera; family Apidae; genus Bombus; species Bombus huntii. The sequence continues at coordinate 195,067 of NW_026099317.1, read as the reverse complement.
GTTACGTTATATGGTATAACGTTATAACGTATTGCGTTATATGGTATAACGTAATAACGTATTACGTTATATGGTATAACGTCATATGGTATAACGTTATAACGTATTACGTTATATGGTATAACGTTATAACGTATTACGTTATATGGTATAACGTTATAACGTATTACGTTATATGGTGTAACGTTATAAAGTATTACGTTATATGGTATAACGTTATAAAGTATTACGTTTTATGGTATAACGTTATAACGTGTTACGTTATATGGTATAACGTTATAACGTATTACGTTATATGGTATATCGTCATATGGTATAACGTTATAACGTATTACGTTATATGGTATAACGTTATAACGTGTTACGTTATATGGTATAACGTTATACCGTGTTACGTTATATGGTATAACGTTATAACGTGTTACGTTATATGGTATAACGTTATAACGTATTACGTTATATGGTATAACGTTATAACGTATTACGTTATATGGTATAACGATATAACGTATTACGTTATATGGTATAACGTTATAACGTATTACGTTATATGGTATAACGTTATAACGTATTACGTTATATGCTATAACGTTATATCATATTACGTTATATGGTATAACGTTATAACGTATTACGTTATGTGGTATATCGTCATATGGTATAACGTTATAACGTATTACGTTATATGGTATAACGTTATAACGTATTACGTTGTATGGTATAATGTCATATGGTATAACGTTATAACGTATTACGTTATATGGTATAACGTTATAACGTATTACGTTATATGGTATAACGTTATAACGTATTACGTTATATGGTATAACGTTATAACGTATTACGTTATATGGTATAACGTTATAACGTATTACGTTACATGGTATAACGTTATAACGTATTACGTTATGTGGTATATCGTCATATGGTATAACGTAATAACGTATTACGTTATATGGTATAACGTCATATGGTATAACGTTATAACGTATTACGTTATATGGTATAACGTAATAACGTATTACGTTATATGGTATAACGTAATAACGTATTACGTTATATGGTATAATGTCATATGGTATAACGTTATAACGTATTACGTTTTATGGTATAACGTTATAACGTATTTCGTTATATGGTATAACGTTATAACGTATTACCTTATATGGTATAATGTCAGATGGTATAATGTTATAACGTATTACGTTATATGGTATAACGTTATAACGTATAACGTTATATGGTATAACGTAATAACGTATTACGTTATATGGTATAACGTTATAACTTATTAAGTTATATGGTATAACGTTATAACGTATTACGTTATATGGTGTAACGTTATAAAGTATTACGTTATATGGTGTAACGTTATAACGTATTACGTTATATGGTGTAACGTTATAAAGTATTACGTTATATGGTATAACGTTATAACGTATTACGTTATATGGTATAACGTAATAACGTATTACGTTATATGGTATAACGTCATATGGTATAACGTTATAACGTATTACGTTATATGGTATAACGTAATAACGTATTACGTTATATGGTATAATGTCATATGGTATAACGTTATAACGTATTACGTTATATGGTATAACGTTATAACGTATTACGTTATATGGTATAACGTAATAACGTATTACGTTATATGGTATAACGTCATATGGTATAACGTTATAACGTATTACGTTATATGGTATAACGTACTAACGTATTACGTTATATGGTATAACGTCATATGGTATAACGTTATAACGTATTACGTTATATGGTATAACGTAATAACGTATTACGTTATATGGTATAATGTCATATGGTGTAACGTTATAACGTATTACGTTATATGGTATAACGTTATAACGTATTTCGTTATGTGGTATATCGTCATATGGTATAACGATATAACGTATTACGTTATATGGTATAACGTCATATGGTATAACGTTATAACGAATTACGTTATATGGTATAACGTCATATGGTATAACATTATAACGTATTACGTTATATGGTATAACGTACTAACGTATTACGTTATATGGTATAACGTCATATGGTATAACGTTATAACGTCTTACGTTATATGGTATAACGTTATAACGTATTACGTTATATGCTATAACGTTATAACGTATTACGTTATATCGTATAACGTTATAACGTATTACGTTATATGGTATAACGTTATAACGTATTACGTTACATGGTATAACGTTATAACGTATTACGTTATGTGGTATATCGTCATATGGTATAACGTAATAACGTATTACGTTATATGGTATAACGTCATATGGTATAACGTTATAACGTATTACGTTATATGGTATAACGTAATAACGTATTACGTTATATGGTAAAACGTCATATGGTATAACGTTATAACGTATTACGTTATATGGTATAACGTTATAACGTATTACGTTATATGGTGTAACGTTATAACGTATTACGTTATATGGTGTAACGTTATAAAGTATTACGTTATATGGTATAACGTTATAAAGTATTACGTTTTATGGTATAACGTTATAACGTGTTACGTTATATGGTATAACGTTATAACGTATTACGTTATATGGTATATCGTCATATGGTATAACGTTATAACGGATTACGTTATATGGTATAACGTTATAACGTGTTACGTTATATGGTATAACGTTATACCGTGTTACGTTATATGGTATAACGTTATAACGTGTTACGTTATATGGTGTAACGTTATAAAGTATTACGTTATATGGTATAACGTTATAAAGTATTACGTTTTATGGTATAACGTTATAACGTGTTACGTTATATGGTATAACGTTATAACGTATTACGTTATATGGTATATCGTCATATGGTATAACGTTATAACGTATTACGTTATATGGTATAACGTTATAACGTGTTACGTTATATGGTATAACGTTATAACTTATTAAGTTATATGGTATAACGTTATAACGTATTACGTTATATGGTGTAACGTTATAAAGTATTACGTTATATGGTGTAACGTTATAACGTATTACGTTATATGGTGTAACGTTATAAAGTATTACGTTATATGGTATAACGTTATAACGTATTACGTTATATGGTATAACGTTATAACGTATTACGTTATATGGTATAATGTCATATGGTATAACGTTATAACGTATTACTTTATATGGTATAATGTCATATGGAATAACGTTATAACGTATTACGTTATATGGTATAACGTTATAACGTATTACGTTATATGGTATAACGTAATAACGTATTACGTTATATGGTATAACGTCATATGGTATAACGTTATAACGTATTACGTTATATGGTATAACGTAATAACGTATTACGTTATATGGTATAATGTCATATGGTATAACGTTATAACGTATTACGTTATATGGTATAACGTTATAACGTATTACGTTATATGGTATAACGTAATAACGTATTACGTTATATGGTATAACGTCATATGGTATAACGTTATAACGTATTACGTTATATGTTATAACGTTATAACGTATTACGTTATATGGTATAACGTCATATGGTATAACGTTATAACGTATTACGTTTTATGGTATAACGTTATAACGTATTACGTTATATGCTATAACGTTATAAAGTATTACGTTATATGTTATAACGTTATAACGTATTACGTTATATGGTATAACGTTGTAAATTATTACGATATATGGTATAATGTTATAACGTGTTACGTTATATGGTATAACGTTATAACGTATTACGTTATATGGTATAACGTAATAACGTATTACGTTATATGGTATAACGTCATATGGTATAACGTTATAACGTATTACGTTATATGGTATAACGTTATAACGTATTACGTTATATGCTATAACGTTATAACGTATTACGTTATATGGTATAACGTTATAACGTATTACGTTATATGGTATAACGTTATAAAGTATTACGTTATATGGTATAACGTTATAACGTATTACGTCATATGGTATAACGTTATAACGTATTACGTTATATGGTATAACGTAATAACGTATTACGTTATATGGTATAATGTCATATGGTATAACGTTATAACGTATTACGTTATATGGTATAACGTTATAACGTATTACGTTATATGGTATAACGTTATAACGTATTACGTTATATGGTATAACGTTATAACGTATTACGTTATATGGTATAACGTTATAACGTATTACGTTATGTGGTATATCGTCATATGGTATAACGATATAACGTATTACGTTATATGGTATAACGTCATATGGTATAACGTTATAACGAATTACGTTATATGGTATAACGTCATATGGTATAACATTATAACGTATTACGTTATATGGTATAACGTACTAACGTATTACGTTATATGGTATAACGTCATATGGTATAACGTACTAACGTATTACGTTATATGGTATAACGTCATATGGTATAACGTTATAACGTATTACGTTATATGGTATAACGTAATAACGTATTACGTTATATGGTATAATGTCATATGGTATAACGTTATAACGTATTACGTTATATGGTATAACGTTATAACGTATTACGTTATGTGGTATATCGTCATATGGTATAACGATATAACGTATTACGTTATATGGTATAACGTCATATGGTATAACGTTATAACGAATTACGTTATATGGTATAACGTCATATGGTATAACATTATAACGTATTACGTTATATGGTATAACGTACTAACGTATTACGTTATATGGTATAACGTCATATGGTATAACGTACTAACGTATTACGTTATATGGTATAACGTCATATGGTATAACGTTATAACGTATTACGTTATATGGTATAACGTAATAACGTATTACGTTATATGGTATAATGTCATATGGTATAACGTTATAACGTATTACGTTATATGGTATAACGTTATAACGTATTACGTTATGTGGTATATCGTCATATGGTATAACGATATAACGTATTACGTTATATGGTATAACGTCATATGGTATAACGTTATAACGAATTACGTTATATGGTATAACGTCATATGGTATAACATTATAACGTATTACGTTATATGGTATAACGTACTAACGTATTACGTTATATGGTATAACGTCATATGGTATAACGTTATAACGTATTACGTTATATGGTATAACGTTATAACGTATTACGTTATATGCTATAACGTTATAACGTATTACGTTATATGGTGTAACGTTATAACGTATTACGTTATATGGTGTAACGTTATAAAGTATTACGTTATATGGTATAACGTTATAACGTATTACGTTATATGGTATAACGTTATAACGTATTACGTTATATGGTATAATGTCATATGGTATAACGTTATAACGTATTACTTTATATGGTATAATGTCATATGGAATAACGTTATAACGTATTACGTTATATGGTATAACGTTATAACGTATTACGTTATATGGTATAACGTAATAACGTATTACGTTATATGGTATAACGTCATATGGTATAACGTTATAACGTATTACGTTATATGGTATAACGTAATAACGTATTACGTTATATGGTATAATGTCATATGGTATAACGTTATAACGTATTACGTTATATGGTATAACGTTATAACGTATTACGTTATATGGTATAACGTAATAACGTATTACGTTATATGGTATAACGTCATATGGTATAACGTTATAACGTATTACGTTATATGTTATAACGTTATAACGTATTACGTTATATGGTATAACGTCATATGGTATAACGTTATAACGTATTACGTTTTATGGTATAACGTTATAACGTATTACGTTATATGCTATAACGTTATAAAGTATTACGTTATATGTTATAACGTTATAACGTATTACGTTATATGGTATAACGTTGTAAAGTATTACGATATATGGTATAATGTTATAACGTGTTACGTTATATGGTATAACGTTATAACGTATTACGTTATATGGTATAACGTAATAACGTATTACGTTATATGGTATAACGTCATATGGTATAACGTTATAACGTATTACGTTATATGGTATAACGTTATAACGTATTACGTTATATGCTATAACGTTATAACGTATTACGTTATATGGTATAACGTTATAACGTATTACGTTATATGGTATAACGTTATAAAGTATTACGTTATATGGTATAACGTTATAACGTATTACGTCATATGGTATAACGTTATAACGTATTACGTTATATGGTATAACGTAATAACGTATTACGTTATATGGTATAATGTCATATGGTATAACGTTATAACGTATTACGTTATATGGTATAACGTTATAACGTATTACGTTATATGGTATAACGTTATAACGTATTACGTTATATGGTATAACGTTATAACGTATTACGTTATAAGGTATAACGTTATAACGTATTACGTTATGTGGTATATCGTCATATGGTATAACGATATAACGTATTACGTTATATGGTATAACGTCATATGGTATAACGTTATAACGAATTACGTTATATGGTATAACGTCATATGGTATAACATTATAACGTATTACGTTATATGGTATAACGTACTAACGTATTACGTTATATGGTATAACGTCATATGGTATAACGTACTAACGTATTACGTTATATGGTATAACGTCATATGGTATAACGTTATAACGTATTACGTTATATGGTATAACGTAATAACGTATTACGTTATATGGTATAATGTCATATGGTATAACGTTATAACGTATTACGTTATATGGTATAACGTTATAACGTATTACGTTATGTGGTATATCGTCATATGGTATAACGATATAACGTATTACGTTATATGGTATAACGTCATATGGTATAACGTTATAACGAATTACGTTATATGGTATAACGTCATATGGTATAACATTATAACGTATTACGTTATATGGTATAACGTACTAACGTATTACGTTATATGGTATAACGTCATATGGTATAACGTTATAACGTATTACGTTATATGGTATAACGTTATAACGTATTACGTTATATGCTATAACGTTATAACGTATTACGTTATATCGTATGACGTTATAACGTATTACGTTATATGGTATAACGTTATAAAGTATTACGTTATATGGTATAACGTTATAACGTATTACGTTATATGGTATAACGTTATAAAGTATTACGTTATGTGGTATATCGTCATATGGTATAACGTAATAACGTATTACGTTATATGGTATAATGTCATATGGTATAACGTTATAACGTATTACGTTATATGGTATAACGTAATAACGTATTACGTTATATGGTATAACTTCATATGGTATAACGTTATAACGTATTACGTTATATGGTATAACGTTATAAAGTATTACGTTATATGGTATAACGATATAACGTATTAAGTTATATGGTATAACGTTATAACGTATTACGTTATATGGTATAACGTTATAACGTATTACGTTATATGATATAACGTTATAACGTATTACGTTATATGGTGTAACGTTATAACGTATTACGTTATATGGTGTAACGTTATAAAGTATTACGTTATATGGTATAACGTTATAACGTATTACGTTATATGGTGTAACGTTATAAAGTATTACGTTATATGGTATAACGTTATAACGTATTACGTTATATGGTATAACGTTATAACGTATTACGTTATATGGTATAATGTCATATGGTATAATGTTATTACGTATTACGTTATATGGTATAACGTTATAACGTATAACGTTATATGGTATAACGTAATAACGTATTACGTTATATGGTATAACGTCATATGGTATAACGTTATAACGTATTACGTTATATGGTATAACGTAATAACGTATTACGTTATATGGTATAATGTCATATGGTATAACGTTATAACGTATTACGTTTTATGGTATAACGTTATAACGTATTACGTTATATGGTATAACGTTATAACGTATTACGTTATATGGTATAACGTTATAACGTATTACGTTATATGGTATAACGTTATAACGTATTACGTTATATGGTATAACGTTATAACGTATTACGTTATGTGGTATATCGTCATATGGTATAACGTTATAACGTATTACGTTATATGGTATAACGTTATAACGTATTACGTTATATGGTATAACGTTATAACGTATTACGTTATATGGTATAACGTTATAACGTATTACGTTATATGGTATAACGTTATAACGTATTACGTCATATGGTATAACGTTATAACGTATTACGTTATAAGGTATAACGTTATAACGCATTACGCTATATGGTATAACGTCATATGGTATAACGTTATAACGTGTTACGTTATATGGTATAAAGTTATAACGTATTGCGTTATATGGTATAACGTAATAACGTATTACGTTATATGGTATAACGTCATATGGTATAACGTTATAACGTATTAAGTTATATGGTATAACGTTATAACGTATTACGTTATATGGTATAACGTTATAACGTATTACGTTATATGGTATAACGTTATAACGTATTACGTTATATGGTATAACGTTATAACGTATTACGTTATATGGTATAACGTTATAACGTATTACGTTATATGGTATAACGCTATAACGTATTACGTTATATGGTATAACGCTATAACGTATTACGTTATATGGTATAACGATATAACGTATTACGTTATATGGTATAACGTTATAACGTATTACGTTATATGGTATGACGTTATAACGTATTACGTTATATGGTATAACGTTATAACGTGTTACGTTATATGGTATAACGTTATAACGTGTTACGTTATATGGTATAACGTTATAACGTGTTACGTTATATGGTATAACGTTATAACGTATTACGTTATATGGTATAACGATATAACGTATTACGCTATATGGTATAACGTTATAACGTATTACGTTATATGGTATAACGTTATAACGTATTACGTTATATGCTATAACGTTATAACGTATTACGTTATATGGTAAAACGTTATAACGTATTACGTTATATGGTGTAACGTTATAAAGTATTACGTTATATGGTATAACGTTATAAAGTATTACGTTTTATGGTATAACGTTATAACGTGTTACGTTATATGGTATAACGTTATAACGTATTACGTTATATGGTATATCGTCATATGGTATAACGTTATAACGTATTACGTTATATGGTATAACGTTATAACGTGTTACGTTATATGGTATAACGTTATAACGTGTTACGTTATATGGTATAACGTTATAACGTGTTACGTTATATGGTATAACGTTATAACGTGTTACGTTATATGGTATAACGTTATAACGTGTTACGTTATATGGTATAACGTTATAACGTATTACGTTATATGGTATAACGATATAACGTATTACGTTATATGGTATAACGTTATAACGTATTACGTTATATGGTATAACGTTATAACGTATTACGTTATATGCTATAACGTTATAACGTATTACGTTATATGGTAAAACGTTATAACGTATTACGTTATATGGTATAACGTCATATGGTATAACGTTATAACGTATTAAGTTATATGGTATAACGTTATAACGTATTACGTTATATGGTATAATGTTATAACGTATTACGTTATATGGTATAACGTTATAAAGTATTACGTTTTATGGTATAACGTTATAACGTGTTACGTTATATGGTATAACGTTATAACGTATTACGTTATATGGTATATCGTCATATGGTATAACGTTATAACGTATTACGTTATATGGTATAACGTTATAACGTATTACGTTATATGGTATAACGTTATAACGTGTTACGTTATATGGTGTAACGTTATAACGTGTTACGTTATATGGTATAACGTTATAACGTATTACGTTATATGGTATAACGTTATAACGTATTACGTTATATGGTATATCGATATAAAGTATTACGTTATATGGTATAACGTTATAAAGTATTACGTTTTATGGTATAACGTTATAACGTATTACGTTATATGGTATAACGTTATAACGTGTTACGTTATATGGAGTAACGTTATAACGTGTTACGTTATATGGTATAACGTTATAACGTATTACGTTATATGGTATAACGTTATAACGTATTACGTTATATGGTATATCGTCATATGGTATAACGTTATAACGTATTACGTTATATGGTATAACGTTATAACGTATTACGTTATATGGTATAACGTCATACGGTATAACATTATAACGTATTACGTTATATGGTATAACGTTATAACGTATTACGTTATATGGTATAACGTTATAACGTATTAAGTTATATGGTATAACGTTATAACGTATTACGTTATATGGTATAACGTTATAACGTATTACGTTATATGCTATAACGTTATAACTTATTAAGTTATATGGTATAACTTTATAAAGTATTACGTTATATGGTATAACGTTATAACGTATTACGTTATGTGGTATAACGTTATAACGTATTACGTTATATGGTATAACGTTATAACGTATTAAGTTATATGGTATAACGTTATAACGTATTACGTTATATGGTATAACGATATAACGTATTAAGTTATATGGTATAACGTTATAACGTATTACGTTATATGGTATAACGTTATAACGTATTACGTTATATGCTATAACGTTATAACGTATTACGTTATATGGTGTAACGTTATAACGTATTACGTTATATGGTGTAACGTTATAAAGTATTACGTTATATGGTATAACGTTATAACGTATTACGTTATATGGTGTAACGTTATAAAGTATTACGTTATATGGTATAACGTTATAACGTATTACGTTATATGGTATAACGTTATAACGTATTACGTTATATGGTATAATGTCATATGGTATAATGTTATAACGTATTACGTTATATGGTATAACGTTATAACGTATAACGTTATATGGTATAACGTAATAACGTATTACGTTATATGGTATAACGTCATATGGTATAACGTTATAACGTATTACGTTATATGCTATAACTTTATAACGTATTACGTTATATGGTATAACGTTATAACTTATTAAGTTATATGGTATAACTTTATAAAGTATTACGTTATATGGTATAACGTTATAACGTATTACGTTATGTGGTATAACGTTATAACGTATTACGTTATATGGTATAACGTTATAACGTATTACGTTATATGGTATAACGATATAACGTATTACGTTATATGGTATAACGATATAACGTATTAAGTTATATGGTATAACGTTATAACGTATTACGTTATATGGTATAACGTTATAACGTATTACGTTATATGCTATAACGTTATAACGTATTACGTTATATGGTGTAACGTTATAACGTATTACGTTATATGGTGTAACGTTATAAAGTATTACGTTATATGGTATAACGTTATAACGTATTACGTTATATGGTGTAACGTTATAAAGTATTACGTTATATGGTATAACGTTATAACGTATTACGTTATATGGTATAACGTTATAACGTATTACGTTATATGGTATAATGTCATATGGTATAATGTTATAACATATTACGTTATATGGTATAACGTTATAACGTATAACGTTATATGGTATAACGTAATAACGTATTACGTTATATGGTATAACGTCATATGGTATAACGTTATAACGTATTACGTTATATGGTATAACGTAATAACGTATTACGTTATATGGTATAATGTCATATGGTATAACGTTATAACGTATTACGTTTTATGGTATAACGTTATAACGTATTTCGTTATATGGTATAACGTTATAACGTATTACGTTATATGGTATAATGTCATATGTTATAATGTTATAACGTATTACGTTATATGGTATAACGTTATAACGTATAACGTTATATGGTATAACGTAATAACGTATTACGTTATATGGTATAACGTCATATGGTATAACGTTATAACGTATTACGTTATATGGTATAACGTAATAACGTATTACGTTATATGGTATAATGTCATATGGTATAACGTTATAACGTATTACGTTTTATGGTATAACGTTATAACGTATTTCGTTATATGGTATAACGTTATAACGTATTACGTTATATGGTATAATGTCATATGGTATAATGTTATAACGTATTACGTTATATGGTATAACGTTATAACGTATAACGTTATATGGTATAACGTAATAACGTATTACGTTATATGGTATAACGTCATATGGTATAACGTTATAACGTATTACGTTATATGGTATAACGTTATAACGTATTACGTTTTATGGTATAACGTTATAACTTATTAAGTTATATGGTATAACTTTATAAAGTATTACGTTATATGGTATAACGTTATAACGTATTACGTTATGTGGTATAACGTTATAACGTATTACGTTATATGGTATAACGTTATAACGTATTAAGTTATATGGTATAACGTTATAACGTATTACGTTATATGGTATAACGATATAACGTATTAAGTTATATGGTATAACGTTATAACGTATTACGTTATATGGTATAACGTTATAACGTATTACGTTATATGCTATAACGTTATAACGTATTACGTTATATGGTGTAACGTTATAACGTATTACGTTATATGGTGTAACGTTATAAAGTATTACGTTATATGGTATAACGTTATAACGTATTACGTTATATGGTGTAACGTTATAAAGTATTACGTTATATGGTATAACGTTATAACGTATTACGTTATATGGTATAACGTTATAACGTATTACGTTATATGGTATAATGTCATATGGTATAATGTTATAACGTATTACGTTATATGGTATAACGTTATAACGTATAACGTTATATGGTATAACGTAATAACGTATTACGTCATATGGTATAACGTCATATGGTATAACGTTATAACGTATTACGTTATATGGTATAACGTAATAACGTATTACGTTATATGGTATAATGTCATATGGTATAACGTTATAACGTATTACGTTTTATGGTATAACGTTATAACGTATTACGTTATATGGTATAACGTTATAACGTATTACGTTATATGGTATAACGTTATAACGTATTACGTTATATGGTATAACGTTATAACGTATTACGTTATATGGTATAACGTTATAACCTATTACGTTATGTGGTATATCGTCATATGGTCTAACGTAATAACGTATTACGTTATATGGTATAACGTCATATGGTATAACGTTATAACGTATTACGTTATATGCTATAACGTTAAAACGTATTACGTTATATGGTGTAACGTTATAACGTATTACGTTATATGGTATAACGTTATAACGTATAACGTTATATGGTATAACGTAATAACGTATTACGTTATATGGTATAACGTCATATGGTATAACGTTATAACGTATTACGTTATATGGTGTAACGTTATAACGTATTACGTTATATGGTGTAACGTTATAAAGTATTACGTTATATGGTATAACATTATAACGTATTACGTTATATGGTGTAACGTTATAAAGTATTACGTTATATGGTATAACGTTATAACGTATTACGTTATATGGTATAACGTTATAACGTATTACGTTATATGGTATAATGTCATATGGTATAATGTTATAACGTATTACGTTATATGGTATAACGTTATAACGTATAACGTTATATGGTATAACGTAATAACGTATTACGTTATATGGTATAACGTCATATGGTATAACGTTATAACGTATTACGTTATATGGTATAACGTAATAACGTATTACGTTATATGGTATAATGTCATATGGTATAACGTTATAACGTATTACGTTTTATGGTATAACGTTATAACGTATTACGTTATATGGTATAACGTTATAACGTATTACGTTATATGGTATAACGTTATAACGTATTACGTTATATGGTATAACGTTATAACGTATTACGTTATATGGTATAACGTTATAACGTATTACGTTATGTGGTATATCGTCATATGGTATAACGTAATAACGTATTACGTTATATGGTATAACGTCATATGGTATAACGTTATAACGTATTACGTTATATGGTATAACGTAATAATGTATTACGTTATATGGTATAACGTCATATGGTATAACGTTATAACGTATTAAGTTATATGGTATAACGTTATAACGTATTAAGTTATATGGTATAACGTTATAACGTATTACGTTATATGGTACAACGTTATAACGTATTACGTTATATGCTATAACGTTATAACGTATTACGTTATATGGTATAACGATATAACGTATTAAGTTATATGGTATAACGTTATAACGTATTACGTTATATGGTATAACGTTATAACGTATTACGTTATATGCTATAACGTTATAACGTATTACGTTATATGGTGTAACGTTATAACGTATTACGTTATATGGTGTAACGTTATAAAGTATTACGTTATATGGTATAACGTTATAACGTATTACGTTATATGGTGTAACGTTATAAAGTATTACGTTATATGGTATAACGTTATAACGTATAACGTTATATGGTATAACGTAATAACGTATTACGTTATATGGTATAACGTCATATGGTATAACGTTATAACGTATTACGTTATATGGTATAACGTTATAACGTATTACGTTATATGGTATAACGTAATAACGTATTACGTTATATGGTATAATGTCATATGGTATAACGTTATAACGTATTACGTTTTATGGTATAACGTTATAACGTACTTCGTTATATGGTATAACGTTATAACGTATTACGTTATATGGTATAATGTCATATGGTATAATGTTATAACGTATTACGTTATATGGTATAACGTTATAACGTATAACGTTATATGGTATAACGTAATAACGTATTACGTTATATGGTATAACGTCATATGGTATAACGTTATAACGTATTACGTTATATGGTATAACGTTATAACGTATTACGTTATATGGTATAACGTTATGACTTATTAAGTTATATGGTATAACTTTATAAAGTATTACGTTATATGGTATAACGTTATAACGTATTACGTTATGTGGTATAACGTTATAACGTATTACGTTATATGGTATAACGTTATAACGTATTAAGTTATATGGTATAACGTTATAACGTATTACGTTATATGGTATAACGATATAACGTATTAAGTTATATGGTATAACGTTATAACGTATTACGTTATATGGTATAACGTTATAACGTATTACGTTATATGCTATAACGTTATAACGTATTACGTTATATGGTGTAACGTTATAACGTATTACGTTATATGGTGTAACGTTATAAAGTATTACGTTATATGGTATAACGTTATAACGTATTACGTTATATGGTGTAACGTTATAAAGTATTACGTTATATGGTATAACGTTATAACGTATTACGTTATATGGTATAACGTTATAACGCATTACGTTATATGGTATAATGTCATATGGTATAATGTTATAACGTATTACGTTATATGGTATAACGTTATAACGTATAACGTTATATGGTATAACGTAATAACGTATTACGTTATATGGTATAACGTCATATGGTATAACGTTATAACGTATTACGTTTTATGGTATAACGTTATAACGTATTACGTTATATGGTATAACGTTATAACGTATTACGTTATATGGTATAACGTTATAACGTATTACGTTATATGGTATAACGTTATAACGTATTACGTTATATGGTATAACGTTATAACCTATTACGTTATGTGGTATATCGTCATATGGTATAACGTAATAACGTATTACGTTATATGGTATAACGTCATATGGTATAACGTTATAACGTATTACGTTATATGCTATAACGTTAAAACGTATTACGTTATATGGTGTAACGTTATAACGTATTACGTTATATGGTATAACGTTATAACGTATAACGTTATATGGTATAACGTAATAACGTATTACGTTATATGGTATAACGTCATATGGTATAACGTTATAACGTATTACGTTATATGGTGTAACGTTATAACGTATTACGTTATATGGTGTAACGTTATAAAGTATTACGTTATATGGTATAACATTATAACGTATTACGTTATATGGTGTAACGTTATAAAGTATTACGTTATATGGTATAACGTTATAACGTATTACGTTATATGGTATAACGTTATAACGTATTACGTTATATGGTATAATGTCATATGGTATAATGTTATAACGTATTACGTTATATGGTATAACGTTATAACGTATAACGTTATATGGTATAACGTAATAACGTATTACGTTATATGGTATAACGTCATATGGTATAACGTTATAACGTATTACGTTATATGGTATAACGTAATAACGTATTACGTTATATGGTATAATGTCATATGGTATAACGTTATAACGTATTACGTTTTATGGTATAACGTTATAACGTATTACGTTATATGGTATAACGTTATAACGTATTACGTTATATGGTATAACGTTATAACGTATTACGTTATATGGTATAACGTTATAACGTATTACGTTATATGGTATAACGTTATAACGTATTACGTTATGTGGTATATCGTCATATGGTATAACGTAATAACGTATTACGTTATATGGTATAACGTCATATGGTATAACGTTATAACGTATTACGTTATATGGTATAACGTAATAATGTATTACGTTATATGGTATAACGTCATATGGTATAACGTTATAACGTATTAAGTTATATGGTATAACGTTATAACGTATTAAGTTATATGGTATAACGTTATAACGTATTACGTTATATGGTACAACGTTATAACGTATTACGTTATATGCTATAACGTTATAACGTATTACGTTATATGGTATAACGATATAACGTATTAAGTTATATGGTATAACGTTATAACGTATTACGTTATATGGTATAACGTTATAACGTATTACGTTATATGCTATAACGTTATAACGTATTACGTTATATGGTGTAACGTTATAACGTATTACGTTATATGGTGTAACGTTATAAAGTATTACGTTATATGGTATAACGTTATAACGTATTACGTTATATGGTGTAACGTTATAAAGTATTACGTTATATGGTATAACGTTATAACGTATAACGTTATATGGTATAACGTAATAACGTATTACGTTATATGGTATAACGTCATATGGTATAACGTTATAACGTATTACGTTATATGGTATAACGTTATAACGTATTACGTTATATGGTATAACGTAATAACGTATTACGTTATATGGTATAATGTCATATGGTATAACGTTATAACGTATTACGTTTTATGGTATAACGTTATAACGTACTTCGTTATATGGTATAACGTTATAACGTATTACGTTATATGGTATAATGTCATATGGTATAATGTTATAACGTATTACGTTATATGGTATAACGTTATAACGTATAACGTTATATGGTATAACGTAATAACGTATTACGTTATATGGTATAACGTCATATGGTATAACGTTATAACGTATTACGTTATATGGTATAACGTTATAACGTATTACGTTATATGGTATAACGTTATGACTTATTAAGTTATATGGTATAACTTTATAAAGTATTACGTTATATGGTATAACGTTATAACGTATTACGTTATGTGGTATAACGTTATAACGTATTACGTTATATGGTATAACGTTATAACGTATTAAGTTATATGGTATAACGTTATAACGTATTACGTTATATGGTATAACGATATAACGTATTAAGTTATATGGTATAACGTTATAACGTATTACGTTATATGGTATAACGTTATAACGTATTACGTTATATGCTATAACGTTATAACGTATTACGTTATATGGTGTAACGTTATAACGTATTACGTTATATGGTGTAACGTTATAAAGTATTACGTTATATGGTATAACGTTATAACGTATTACGTTATATGGTGTAACGTTATAAAGTATTACGTTATATGGTATAACGTTATAACGTATTACGTTATATGGTATAACGTTATAACGCATTACGTTATATGGTATAATGTCATATGGTATAATGTTATAACGTATTACGTTATATGGTATAACGTTATAACGTATAACGTTATATGGTATAACGTAATAACGTATTACGTTATATGGTATAACGTCATATGGTATAACGTTATAACGTATTACGTTTTATGGTATAACGTTATAACGTATTACGTTATATGGTATAACGTTATAACGTATTACGTTATATGGTATAACGTTATAACGTATTACGTTATATGGTATAACGTTATAACGTATTACGTTATATGGTATAACGTTATAACCTATTACGTTATGTGGTATATCGTCATATGGTATAACGTAATAACGTATTACGTTATATGGTATAACGTCATATGGTATAACGTTATAACGTATTACGTTATATGCTATAACGTTAAAACGTATTACGTTATATGGTGTAACGTTATAACGTATTACGTTATATGGTATAAAGTTATAACGTATAACGTTATATGGTATAACGTAATAACGTATTACGTTATATGGTATAACGTCATATGGTATAACGTTATAACGTATTACGTTATATGCTATAACGTTATAACGTATTACGTTATATGGTGTAACGTTATAACCTATTACGTTATGTGGTATATCGTCTTATGGTATAACGTAATAACGTATTACGTTATATGGTATAACGTCATATGGTATAACGTTATAACGTATTACGTTATATGCTATAACGTTAAAACGTATTACGTTATATGGTGTAACGTTATAACGTATTACGTTATATGGTATAACGTTATAACGTATAACGTTATATGGTATAACATAATAACGTATTACGTTATATGGTATAACGTCATATGGTATAACGTTATAACGTATTACGTTATATGCTATAACGTTATAACGTATTACGTTATATGGTGTAACGTTATAACGTATTACGTTATATGGTGTAACGTTATAAAGTATTACGTTATATGGTATAACATTATAACGTATTACGTTATATGGTGTAACGTTATAAAGTATTACGTTATATGGTATAACGTTATAACGTATTACGTTATATGGTATAACGTTATAACGTATTACGTTATATGGTATAACGTTATAACGTATTACGTTATGTGGTATATCGTCATATGGTATAACGTATTAACGTATTACGTTATATGGTATAACGTCATATGGTATAACGTTATAACGTATTACGTTATATGGTATAACGTAATAATGTATTACGTTATATGGTATAACGTCATATGGTATAACGTTATAACGTATTACGTTATATGGTATAACGTTATAACGTATTAAGTTATATGGTATAACGTTATAACGTATTACGTTATATGGTATAACGATATAACGTATTAAGTTATATGGTATAACGTTATAACGTATTACGTTATATGGTATAACGTTATAACGTATTACGTTATATGCTATAACGTTATAACGTATTACGTTATATGGTGTAACGTTATAACGTATTACGTTATATGGTGTAACGTTATAAAGTATTACGTTATATGGTATAACGTTATAACGTATTACGTTATATGGTGTAACGTTATAAAGTATTACGTTATATGGTATAACGTTATAACGTATTACGTTATATGGTATAACGTTATAACGTATTACGTTATATGGTATAATGTCATATGGTATAATGTTATAACGTATTACGTTATATGGTATAACGTTATAACGTATAACGTTATATGGTATAACGTAATAACGTATTACGTTATATGGTATAACGTTATAACGTATTAAGTTATATGGTATAACGTTATAACGTATTACGTTATATGGTATAACGATATAACGTATTAAGTTATATGGTATAACGTTATAACGTATTACGTTATATGGTATAACGTTATAACGTATTACGTTATATGCTATAACGTTATAACGTATTACGTTATATGGTGTAACGTTATAACGTATTACGTTATATGGTGTAACGTTATAAAGTATTACGTTATATGGTATAACGTTATAACGTATTACGTTATATGGTGTAACGTTATAAAGTATTACGTTATATGGTATAACGTTATAACGTATTACGTTATATGGTATAACGTTATAACGTATTACGTTATATGGTATAATGTCATATGGTATAATGTTATAACGTATTACGTTATATGGTATAACCTTATAACGTATAACGTTATATGGTATAACGTAATAACGTATTACGTTATATGGTATAACGTCATATGGTATAACGTTATAACGTATTACGTTATATGGTATAACGTAATAACGTATTACGTTATATGGTATAATGTCATATGGTATAACGTTATAACGTATTACGTTTTATGGTATAACGTTATAACGTATTACGTTATATGGTATAACGTTATAACGTATTACGTTATGTGGTATATCGTCATATGGTATAACGTAATAACGTATTACGTTATATGGTATAACGTCATATGGTATAACGTTATAACGTATTACGTTATATGCTATAACGTTATAACGTATTACGTTATATGGTGTAACGTTATAACGTATTACGTTATATGGTATAACGTTATAACGTATAACGTTATATGGTATAACGTAATAACGTATTACGTTATATGGTATAACGTCATATGGTATAACGTTATAACGTATTACGTTATATGCTATAACGTTATAACGTATTACGTTATATGGTGTAACGTTATAACGTATTACGTTATATGGTGTAACGTTATAAAGTATTACGTTATATGGTATAACATTATAACGTATTACGTTATATGGTGTAACGTTATAAAGTATTACGTTATATGGTATAACGTTATAACGTATTACGTTATATGGTATAACGTTATAACGTATTACGTTATATGGTATAATGTCATATGGTATAATGTTATAACGTATTACGTTATATGGTATAACGTTATAACGTATAACGTTATATGGTATAACGTAATAACGTATTACGTTATATGGTATAACGTCATATGGTATAACGTTATAACGTATTACGTTATATGGTATAACGTAATAACGTATTACGTTATATGGTATAATGTCATATGATATAACGTTATAACGTATTACGTTTTATGGTATAACGTTATAACGTATTACGTTATATGGTATAACGTTATTACGTATTACGTTATATGGTATAACGTTATAACGTATTACGTTATATGGTATAACGTTATAACGTATTACGTTATATGGTATAACGTTATAACGTATTACGTTATGTGGTATATCGTCATATGGTATAACGTAATAACGTATTACGTTATATGGTATAACGTCATATGGTATAACGTTATAACGTATTACGTTATATGGTATAACGTAATAATGTATTACGTTATATTGTATAACGTCATATGGTATAACGTTATAACGTATTACGTTATATGGTATAACGTTATAACGTATTAAGTTATATGGTATAACGTTATAACGTATTACGTTATATGGTATAACGATATAACGTATTAAGTTATATGGTATAACGTAATAACGTATTACGTTATATGGTATAACGTCATATGGTATAACGTTATAACGTATTACGTTATATGGTATAACGTAATAACGTATTACGTTATATGGTAAAATGTCATATGGTATAACGTTATAACGTATTACGTTTTATGGTATAACGTTATAACGTATTACGTTATATGGTATAACGTTATAACGTATTACGTTATGTGGTATATCGTCATATGGTATAACGTAATAACGTATTACGTTATATGGTATAACGTCATATGGTATAACGTTATAACGTATTACGTTATATGCTATAACGTTATAACGTATTACGTTATATGGTGTAACGTTATAACGTATTACGTTATATGGTATAACGTTATAACGTATAACGTTATATGGTATAACGTAATAACGTATTACGTTATATGGTATAACGTCATATGGTATAACGTTATAACGTATTACGTTATATGCTATAACGTTATAACGTATTACGTTATATGGTGTAACGTTATAACGTATTACGTTATATGGTGTAACGTTATAAAGTATTACGTTATATGGTATAACATTATAACGTATTACGTTATATGGTGTAACGTTATAAAGTATTACGTTATATGGTATAACGTTATAACGCATTACGTTATATGGTATAACGTTATAACGTATTACGTTATATGGTATAATGTCATATGGTATAATGTTATAACGTATTACGTTATATGGTATAACGTTATAACGTATAACGTTATATGGTATAACGTAATAACGTATTACGTTATATGGTATAACGTCATATGGTATAACGTTATAACGTATTACGTTATATGGTATAACGTAATAACGTATTACGTTATATGGTATAATGTCATATGATATAACGTTATAACGTATTACGTTTTATGGTATAACGTTATAACGTATTACGTTATATGGTATAACGTTATAACGTATTACGTTATATGGTATAACGTTATAACGTATTACGTTATATGGTATAACGTTATAACGTATTACGTTATATGGTATAACGTTATAACGTATTACGTTATGTGGTATATCGTCATATGGTATAACGTATTAACGTATTACGTTATATGGTATAACGTCATATGGTATAACGTTATAACGTATTACGTTATATGGTATAACGTAATAATGTATTACGTTATATGGTATAACGTCATATGGTATAACGTTATAACGTATTACGTTATATGGTATAACGTTATAACGTATTAAGTTATATGGTATAACGTTATAACGTATTACGTTATATGGTATAACGATATAACGTATTAAGTTATATGGTATAACGTTATAACGTATTACGTTATATGGTATAACGTTATAACGTATTACGTTATATGCTATAACGTTATAACGTGTTACGTTATATGGTATAACGTTATAACGTATTAAGTTATATGGTATAACGTTATAACGTATTACGTTATATGGTATAACGATATAACGTATTAAGTTATATGGTATAACGTTATAACGTATTACGTTATATGGTATAATGTCATATGATATAACGTTATAACGTATTACGTTATATGCTATAACGTTATAACGTATTACGTTATATGGTGTAACGTTATAACGTATTACGTTATATGGTATAACGTTATAACGTATAACGTTATATGGTATAACGTAATAACGTATTACGTTATATGGTATAACGTCATATGGTATAACGTTATAACGTATTACGTTATATGCTATAACGTTATAACGTATTACGTTATATGGTGTAACGTTATAACGTATTACGTTATATGGTGTAACGTTATAAAGTATTACGTTATATGGTATAACATTATAACGTATTACGTTATATGGTGTAACGTTATAAAGTATTACGTTATATGGTATAACGTTATAACGTATTACGTTATATGGTATAACGTTATAACGTATTACGTTATATGGTATAATGTCATATGGTATAATGTTATAACGTATTACGTTATATGGTATAACGTTATAACGTATAACGTTATATGGTATAACGTAATAACGTATTACGTTATATGGTATAACGTCATATGGTATAACGTTATAACGTATTACGTTATATGGTATAACGTAATAACGTATTACGTTATATGGTATAATGTCATATGATATAACGTTATAACGTATTACGTTTTATGGTATAACGTTATAACGTATTACGTTATATGGTATAACGTTATTACGTATTACGTTATATGGTATAACGTTATAACGTATTACGTTATATGGTATAACGTTATAACGTATTACGTTATATGGTATAACGTTATAACGTATTACGTTATGTGGTATATCGTCATATGGTATAACGTAATAACGTATTACGTTATATGGTATAACGTCATATGGTATAACGTTATAACGTATTACGTTATATGGTATAACGTAATAATGTATTACGTTATATTGTATAACGTCATATGGTATAACGTTATAACGTATTACGTTATATGGTATAACGTTATAACGTATTAAGTTATATGGTATAACGTTATAACGTATTACGTTATATGGTATAACGATATAACGTATTAAGTTATATGGTATAACGTAATAACGTATTACGTTATATGGTATAACGTCATATGGTATAACGTTATAACGTATTACGTTATATGGTATAACGTAATAACGTATTACGTTATATGGTAAAATGTCATATGGTATAACGTTATAACGTATTACGTTTTATGGTATAACGTTATAACGTATTACGTTATATGGTATAACGTTATAACGTATTACGTTATGTGGTATATCGTCATATGGTATAACGTAATAACGTATTACGTTATATGGTATAACGTCATATGGTATAACGTTATAACGTATTACGTTATATGCTATAACGTTATAACGTATTACGTTATATGGTGTAACGTTATAACGTATCACGTTATATGGTATAACGTTATAACGTATAACGTTATATGGTATAACGTAATAACGTATTACGTTATATGGTATAACGTCATATGGTATAACGTTATAACGTATTACGTTATATGGTGTAACGTTATAACGTATTACGTTATATGGTGTAACGTTATAAAGTATTACGTTATATGGTATAACATTATAACGTATTACGTTATATGGTGTAACGTTATAAAGTATTACGTTATATGGTATAACGTTATAACGTATTACGTTATATGGTATAACGTTATAACGTATTACGTTATATGGTATAATGTCATATGGTATAATGTTATAACGTATTACGTTATATGGTATAACGTTATAACGTATAACGTTATATGGTATAACGTAATAACGTATTACGTTATATGGTATAACGTCATATGGTATAACGTTATAACGTATTACGTTATATGGTATAACGTAATAACGTATTACGTTATATGGTATAATGTCATATGGTATAACGTTATAACGTATTACGTTTTATGGTATAACGTTATAACGTATTACGTTATATGGTATAACGTTATAACGTATTACGTTATATGGTATAACGTTATAACGTATTACGTTATATGGTATAACGTTATAACGTATTACGTTATATGGTATAACGTTATAACGTATTACGTTATGTGGTATATCGTCATATGGTATAACGTAATAACGTATTACGTTATATGGTATAACGTCATATGGTATAACGTTATAACGTATTACGTTATATGGTATAACGTAATAATGTATTACGTTATATGGTATAACGTCATATGGTATAACGTTATAACGTATTAAGTTATATGGTATAACGTTATAACGTATTAAGTTATATGGTATAACGTTATAACGTATTACGTTATATGGTACAACGTTATAACGTATTACGTTATATGCTATAACGTTATAACGTATTACGTTATATGGTATAACGATATAACGTATTAAGTTATATGGTATAACGTTATAACGTATTACGTTATATGGTATAACGTTATAACGTATTACGTTATATGCTATAACGTTATAACGTATTACGTTATATGGTGTAACGTTATAACGTATTACGTTATATGGTGTAACGTTATAAAGTATTACGTTATATGGTATAACGTTATAACGTATTACGTTATATGGTGTAACGTTATAAAGTATTACGTTATATGGTATAACGTTATAACGTATAACGTTATATGGTATAACGTAATAACGTATTACGTTATATGGTATAACGTCATATGGTATAACGTTATAACGTATTACGTTATATGGTATAACGTTATAACGTATTACGTTATATGGTATAACGTAATAACGTATTACGTTATATGGTATAATGTCATATGGTATAACGTTATAACGTATTACGTTTTATGGTATAACGTTATAACGTACTTCGTTATATGGTATAACGTTATAACGTATTACGTTATATGGTATAATGTCATATGGTATAATGTTATAACGTATTACGTTATATGGTATAACGTTATAACGTATAACGTTATATGGTATAACGTAATAACGTATTACGTTATATGGTATAACGTCATATGGTATAACGTTATAACGTATTACGTTATATGGTATAACGTTATAACGTATTACGTTATATGGTATAACGTTATGACTTATTAAGTTATATGGTATAACTTTATAAAGTATTACGTTATATGGTATAACGTTATAACGTATTACGTTATGTGGTATAACGTTATAACGTATTACGTTATATGGTATAACGTTATAACGTATTAAGTTATATGGTATAACGTTATAACGTATTACGTTATATGGTATAACGATATAACGTATTAAGTTATATGGTATAACGTTATAACGTATTACGTTATATGGTATAACGTTATAACGTATTACGTTATATGCTATAACGTTATAACGTATTACGTTATATGGTGTAACGTTATAACGTATTACGTTATATGGTGTAACGTTATAAAGTATTACGTTATATGGTATAACGTTATAACGTATTACGTTATATGGTGTAACGTTATAAAGTATTACGTTATATGGTATAACGTTATAACGTATTACGTTATATGGTATAACGTTATAACGCATTACGTTATATGGTATAATGTCATATGGTATAATGTTATAACGTATTACGTTATATGGTATAACGTTATAACGTATAACGTTATATGGTATAACGTAATAACGTATTACGTTATATGGTATAACGTCATATGGTATAACGTTATAACGTATTACGTTTTATGGTATAACGTTATAACGTATTACGTTATATGGTATAACGTTATAACGTATTACGTTATATGGTATAACGTTATAACGTATTACGTTATATGGTATAACGTTATAACGTATTACGTTATATGGTATAACGTTATAACCTATTACGTTATGTGGTATATCGTCATATGGTATAACGTAATAACGTATTACGTTATATGGTATAACGTCATATGGTATAACGTTATAACGTATTACGTTATATGCTATAACGTTAAAACGTATTACGTTATATGGTGTAACGTTATAACGTATTACGTTATATGGTATAAAGTTATAACGTATAACGTTATATGGTATAACGTAATAACGTATTACGTTATATGGTATAACGTCATATGGTATAACGTTATAACGTATTACGTTATATGCTATAACGTTATAACGTATTACGTTATATGGTGTAACGTTATAACCTATTACGTTATGTGGTATATCGTCTTATGGTATAACGTAATAACGTATTACGTTATATGGTATAACGTCATATGGTATAACGTTATAACGTATTACGTTATATGCTATAACGTTAAAACGTATTACGTTATATGGTGTAACGTTATAACGTATTACGTTATATGGTATAACGTTATAACGTATAACGTTATATGGTATAACATAATAACGTATTACGTTATATGGTATAACGTCATATGGTATAACGTTATAACGTATTACGTTATATGCTATAACGTTATAACGTATTACGTTATATGGTGTAACGTTATAACGTATTACGTTATATGGTGTAACGTTATAAAGTATTACGTTATATGGTATAACATTATAACGTATTACGTTATATGGTGTAACGTTATAAAGTATTACGTTATATGGTATAACGTTATAACGTATTACGTTATATGGTATAACGTTATAACGTATTACGTTATATGGTATAACGTTATAACGTATTACGTTATATGGTATAACGTTATAACGTATTACGTTATGTGGTATATCGTCATATGGTATAACGTATTAACGTATTACGTTATATGGTATAACGTCATATGGTATAACGTTATAACGTATTACGTTATATGGTATAACGTAATAATGTATTACGTTATATGGTATAACGTCATATGGTATAACGTTATAACGTATTACGTTATATGGTATAACGTTATAACGTATTAAGTTATATGGTATAACGTTATAACGTATTACGTTATATGGTATAACGATATAACGTATTAAGTTATATGGTATAACGTTATAACGTATTACGTTATATGGTATAACGTTATAACGTATTACGTTATATGCTATAACGTTATAACGTATTACGTTATATGGTGTAACGTTATAACGTATTACGTTATATGGTGTAACGTTATAAAGTATTACGTTATATGGTATAACGTTATAACGTATTACGTTATATGGTGTAACGTTATAAAGTATTACGTTATATGGTATAACGTTATAACGTATTACGTTATATGGTATAACGTTATAACGTATTACGTTATATGGTATAATGTCATATGGTATAATGTTATAACGTATTACGTTATATGGTATAACGTTATAACGTATAACGTTATATGGTATAACGTAATAACGTATTACGTTATATGGTATAACGTTATAACGTATTAAGTTATATGGTATAACGTTATAACGTATTACGTTATATGGTATAACGATATAACGTATTAAGTTATATGGTATAACGTTATAACGTATTACGTTATATGGTATAACGTTATAACGTATTACGTTATATGCTATAACGTTATAACGTATTACGTTATATGGTGTAACGTTATAACGTATTACGTTATATGGTGTAACGTTATAAAGTATTACGTTATATGGTATAACGTTATAACGTATTACGTTATATGGTGTAACGTTATAAAGTATTACGTTATATGGTATAACGTTATAACGTATTACGTTATATGGTATAACGTTATAACGTATTACGTTATATGGTATAATGTCATATGGTATAATGTTATAACGTATTACGTTATATGGTATAACCTTATAACGTATAACGTTATATGGTATAACGTAATAACGTATTACGTTATATGGTATAACGTCATATGGTATAACGTTATAACGTATTACGTTATATGGTATAACGTAATAACGTATTACGTTATATGGTATAATGTCATATGGTATAACGTTATAACGTATTACGTTTTATGGTATAACGTTATAACGTATTACGTTATATGGTATAACGTTATAACGTATTACGTTATGTGGTATATCGTCATATGGTATAACGTAATAACGTATTACGTTATATGGTATAACGTCATATGGTATAACGTTATAACGTATTACGTTATATGCTATAACGTTATAACGTATTACGTTATATGGTGTAACGTTATAACGTATTACGTTATATGGTATAACGTTATAACGTATAACGTTATATGGTATAACGTAATAACGTATTACGTTATATGGTATAACGTCATATGGTATAACGTTATAACGTATTACGTTATATGCTATAACGTTATAACGTATTACGTTATATGGTGTAACGTTATAACGTATTACGTTATATGGTGTAACGTTATAAAGTATTACGTTATATGGTATAACATTATAACGTATTACGTTATATGGTGTAACGTTATAAAGTATTACGTTATATGGTATAACGTTATAACGTATTACGTTATATGGTATAACGTTATAACGTATTACGTTATATGGTATAATGTCATATGGTATAATGTTATAACGTATTACGTTATATGGTATAACGTTATAACGTATAACGTTATATGGTATAACGTAATAACGTATTACGTTATATGGTATAACGTCATATGGTATAACGTTATAACGTATTACGTTATATGGTATAACGTAATAACGTATTACGTTATATGGTATAATGTCATATGATATAACGTTATAACGTATTACGTTTTATGGTATAACGTTATAACGTATTACGTTATATGGTATAACGTTATTACGTATTACGTTATATGGTATAACGTTATAACGTATTACGTTATATGGTATAACGTTATAACGTATTACGTTATATGGTATAACGTTATAACGTATTACGTTATGTGGTATATCGTCATATGGTATAACGTAATAACGTATTACGTTATATGGTATAACGTCATATGGTATAACGTTATAACGTATTACGTTATATGGTATAACGTAATAATGTATTACGTTATATTGTATAACGTCATATGGTATAACGTTATAACGTATTACGTTATATGGTATAACGTTATAACGTATTAAGTTATATGGTATAACGTTATAACGTATTACGTTATATGGTATAACGATATAACGTATTAAGTTATATGGTATAACGTAATAACGTATTACGTTATATGGTATAACGTCATATGGTATAACGTTATAACGTATTACGTTATATGGTATAACGTAATAACGTATTACGTTATATGGTAAAATGTCATATGGTATAACGTTATAACGTATTACGTTTTATGGTATAACGTTATAACGTATTACGTTATATGGTATAACGTTATAACGTATTACGTTATGTGGTATATCGTCATATGGTATAACGTAATAACGTATTACGTTATATGGTATAACGTCATATGGTATAACGTTATAACGTATTACGTTATATGCTATAACGTTATAACGTATTACGTTATATGGTGTAACGTTATAACGTATTACGTTATATGGTATAACGTTATAACGTATAACGTTATATGGTATAACGTAATAACGTATTACGTTATATGGTATAACGTCATATGGTATAACGTTATAACGTATTACGTTATATGCTATAACGTTATAACGTATTACGTTATATGGTGTAACGTTATAACGTATTACGTTATATGGTGTAACGTTATAAAGTATTACGTTATATGGTATAACATTATAACGTATTACGTTATATGGTGTAACGTTATAAAGTATTACGTTATATGGTATAACGTTATAACGCATTACGTTATATGGTATAACGTTATAACGTATTACGTTATATGGTATAATGTCATATGGTATAATGTTATAACGTATTACGTTATATGGTATAACGTTATAACGTATAACGTTATATGGTATAACGTAATAACGTATTACGTTATATGGTATAACGTCATATGGTATAACGTTATAACGTATTACGTTATATGGTATAACGTAATAACGTATTACGTTATATGGTATAATGTCATATGATATAACGTTATAACGTATTACGTTTTATGGTATAACGTTATAACGTATTACGTTATATGGTATAACGTTATAACGTATTACGTTATATGGTATAACGTTATAACGTATTACGTTATATGGTATAACGTTATAACGTATTACGTTATATGGTATAACGTTATAACGTATTACGTTATGTGGTATATCGTCATATGGTATAACGTATTAACGTATTACGTTATATGGTATAACGTCATATGGTATAACGTTATAACGTATTACGTTATATGGTATAACGTAATAATGTATTACGTTATATGGTATAACGTCATATGGTATAACGTTATAACGTATTACGTTATATGGTATAACGTTATAACGTATTAAGTTATATGGTATAACGTTATAACGTATTACGTTATATGGTATAACGATATAACGTATTAAGTTATATGGTATAACGTTATAACGTATTACGTTATATGGTATAACGTTATAACGTATTACGTTATATGCTATAACGTTATAACGTGTTACGTTATATGGTATAACGTTATAACGTATTAAGTTATATGGTATAACGTTATAACGTATTACGTTATATGGTATAACGATATAACGTATTAAGTTATATGGTATAACGTTATAACGTATTACGTTATATGGTATAACGTTATAACGTATTACGTTATATGCTATAACGTTATAACGTGTTACGTTATATGGTGTAACGTTATAACGTATTACGTTATATGGTGTAACGTTATAAAGTATTACGTTATATGGTATAACGTTATAACGTATTACGTTATATGGTGTAACGTTATAAAGTATTACGTTATATGGAATAACGTTATAACGTATTACGTTATATGGTATAACGTTATAACGTATTACGTTATATGGTATAATGTCATATGGTATAATGTTATAACGTATTACGTTATATGGTATAACGTTATAACGTATAACGTTATATGGTATAACGTAATAACGTATTACGTTATATGGTATAACGTCATATGGTATAAAGTTATAACGTATTACGTTTTATGGTATAACGTTATAACGTATTACGTTATATGGTATAACGTTATAACGTATTACGTTATATGGTATAACGTTATAACGTATTACGTTATATGGTATAACGTTATAACGTATTACGTTATATGGTATAACGTTATAACGTATTACGTTATGTGGTATATCGTCATATGGTATAACGTAATAACGTATTACGTTATATGGTATAACGTCATATGGTATAACGTTATAACGTATTACGTTATATGGTATAACGTAATAATGTATTACGTTATATGGTATAACGTCATATGGTATAACGTTATAACGTATTACGTTATATGGTATAACGTTATAACGTATTACGTTATGTGGTATATCGTCATATGGTATAACGTAATAACGTATTACGTTATATGGTATAACGTCATATGGTATAACGTTATAACGTATTACGTTATATGCTATAACGTTATAACGTATTACGTTATATGGTGTAACGTTATAACGTATTACGTTATATGGTATAACGTTATAACGTATAACGTTATATGGTATAACGTAATAACGTATTACGTTATATGGTATAACGTCATATGGTATAACGTTATAACGTATTAGGTTATATGCTATAACGTTATAACGTATTACGTTATATGGTGTAACGTTATAACGTATTACGTTATATGGTGTAACGTTATAAAGTATTACGTTATATGGTATAACATTATAACGTATTACGTTATATGGTGTAACGTTATAAAGTATTACGTTATATGGTATAACGTTATAACGTATTACGTTATATGGTATAACGTTATAACGTATTACGTTATATGGTATAATGTCATATGGTATAATGTTATAACGTATTACGTTATATGGTATAACGTTATAACGTATAACGTTATATGGTATAACGTAATAACGTATTACGTTATATGGTATAACGTCATATGGTATAACGTTATAACGTATTACGTTATATGGTATAACGTTATAACGTATTACGTTATATGGTATAATGTCATATGGTATAATGTTATAACGTATTACGTTATATGGTATAACGTTATAACGTATAACGTTATATGGTATAACGTAATAACGTATTACGTTATATGGTATAACGTCATATGGTATAACGTTATAACGTATTACGTTTTATGGTATAACGTTATAACGTATTACGTTATATGGTATAACGTTATAACGTATTACGTTATATGGTATAACGTTATAACGTATTACGTTATACGGTATAACGTTAGAACGTATTACGTTATATGGTATAACGTTATAACTTATTACGTTATGTGGTATATCGTCATATGGTATAACGTAATAACGTATTACGTTATATGGTATAACGTCATATGGTATAACGTTATAACGTACTACGTTATATGGTATAGCGTTATAACGTATTACGTTATATGGTATAACGTTATAACATATTAAGTTATATGGTATAACTTTATAAAGTATTACGTTATATGGTATAACGTTATAACGTATTACGTTATGTGGTATAACGTTATAACGTATTACGTTATATGGTATAACGTTATAACGTATTAAGTTATATGGTATAACGTTATAACGTATTACGTTATATGGTATAACGATATAACGTATTAAGTTATATGGTATAACGTTATAACGTATTACGTTATATGGTATAACGTTATAACGTATTACGTTATATGCTATAACGTTATAACGTATTACGTTATATGGTGTAACGTTATAACGTATTACGTTATATGGTGTAACGTTATAAAGTATTACGTTATATGGTATAACGTTATAACGTATTACGTTATATGGTGTAACGTTATAAAGTATTACGTTATATGGTATAACGTTATAACGTATTACGTTATATGGTATAACGTTATAACGTATTACGTTATATGGTATAATGTCATATGGTATAATGTTATAACGTATTACGTTATATGGTATAACCTTATAACGTATAACGTTATATGGTATAACGTAATAACGTATTACGTTATATGGTATAACGTCATATGGTATAACGTTATAACGTATTACGTTATATGGTATAACGTAATAACGTATTACGTTATATGGTATAATGTCATATGGTATAACGTTATAACGTATTACGTTTTATGGTATAACGTTATAACGTATTACGTTATATGGTATAACGTTATAACGTATTACGTTATGTGGTATATCGTCATATGGTATAACGTAATAACGTATTACGTTATATGGTATAACGTCATATGGTATAACGTTATAACGTATTACGTTATATGCTATAACGTTATAACGTATTACGTTATATGGTGTAACGTTATAACGTATTACGTTATATGGTATAACGTTATAACGTATAACGTTATATGGTATAACGTAATAACGTATTACGTTATATGGTATAACGTCATATGGTATAACGTTATAACGTATTACGTTATATGCTATAACGTTATAACGTATTACGTTATATGGTGTAACGTTATAACGTATTACGTTATATGGTGTAACGTTATAAAGTATTACGTTATATGGTATAACATTATAACGTATTACGTTATATGGTGTAACGTTATAAAGTATTACGTTATATGGTATAACGTTATAACGTATTACGTTATATGGTATAACGTTATAACGTATTACGTTATATGGTATAATGTCATATGGTATAATGTTATAACGTATTACGTTATATGGTATAACGTTATAACGTATAACGTTATATGGTATAACGTAATAACGTATTACGTTATATGGTATAACGTCATATGGTATAACGTTATAACGTATTACGTTATATGGTATAACGTAATAACGTATTACGTTATATGGTATAATGTCATATGATATAACGTTATAACGTATTACGTTTTATGGTATAACGTTATAACGTATTACGTTATATGGTATAACGTTATTACGTATTACGTTATATGGTATAACGTTATAACGTATTACGTTATATGGTATAACGTTATAACGTATTACGTTATATGGTATAACGTTATAACGTATTACGTTATGTGGTATATCGTCATATGGTATAACGTAATAACGTATTACGTTATATGGTATAACGTCATATGGTATAACGTTATAACGTATTACGTTATATGGTATAACGTAATAATGTATTACGTTATATTGTATAACGTCATATGGTATAACGTTATAACGTATTACGTTATATGGTATAACGTTATAACGTATTAAGTTATATGGTATAACGTTATAACGTATTACGTTATATGGTATAACGATATAACGTATTAAGTTATATGGTATAACGTAATAACGTATTACGTTATATGGTATAACGTCATATGGTATAACGTTATAACGTATTACGTTATATGGTATAACGTAATAACGTATTACGTTATATGGTAAAATGTCATATGGTATAACGTTATAAC
Source organism: Bombus huntii (assembly GCF_024542735.1). Taxonomy (NCBI): domain Eukaryota; kingdom Metazoa; phylum Arthropoda; class Insecta; order Hymenoptera; family Apidae; genus Bombus; species Bombus huntii. The sequence continues at coordinate 159,849 of NW_026099317.1, read as the reverse complement.
GTATTACGTTTTATGGTATAACGTTATAACGTATTACGTTATATGGTATAACGTTATAACGTATTACGTTATGTGGTATATCGTCATATGGTATAACGTAATAACGTATTACGTTATATGGTATAACGTCATATGGTATAACGTTATAACGTATTACGTTATATGCTATAACGTTATAACGTATTACGTTATATGGTGTAACGTTATAACGTATTACGTTATATGGTATAACGTTATAACGTATAACGTTATATGGTATAACGTAATAACGTATTACGTTATATGGTATAACGTCATATGGTATAACGTTATAACGTATTACGTTATATGCTATAACGTTATAACGTATTACGTTATATGGTGTAACGTTATAACGTATTACGTTATATGGTGTAACGTTATAAAGTATTACGTTATATGGTATAACATTATAACGTATTACGTTATATGGTGTAACGTTATAAAGTATTACGTTATATGGTATAACGTTATAACGTATTACGTTATATGGTATAACGTTATAACGTATTACGTTATATGGTATAATGTCATATGGTATAATGTTATAACGTATTACGTTATATGGTATAACGTTATAACGTATAACGTTATATGGTATAACGTAATAACGTATTACGTTATATGGTATAACGTCATATGGTATAACGTTATAACGTATTACGTTATATGGTATAACGTAATAACGTATTACGTTATATGGTATAATGTCATATGATATAACGTTATAACGTATTACGTTTTATGGTATAACGTTATAACGTATTACGTTATATGGTATAACGTTATAACGTATTACGTTATATGGTATAACGTTATAACGTATTACGTTATATGGTATAACGTTATAACGTATTACGTTATATGGTATAACGTTATAACGTATTACGTTATGTGGTATATCGTCATATGGTATAACGTATTAACGTATTACGTTATATGGTATAACGTCATATGGTATAACGTTATAACGTATTACGTTATATGGTATAACGTTATAACGTATAACGTTATATGGTATAACGTAATAACGTATTACGTTATATGGTATAACGTTATAACGTATTAAGTTATATGGTATAACGTTATAACGTATTACGTTATATGGTATAACGATATAACGTATTAAGTTATATGGTATAACGCTATAACGTATTACGTTATATGGTATAACGTTATAACGTATTACGTTATATGCTATAACGTTATAACGTATTACGTTATATGGTGTAACGTTATAACGTATTACGTTATATGGTGTAACGTTATAAAGTATTACGTTATATGGTATAACGTTATAACGTATTACGTTATATGGTGTAACGTTATAAAGTATTACGTTATATGGTATAACGTTATAACGTATTACGTTATATGGTATAACGTTATAACGTATTACGTTATATGGTATAATGTCATATGGTATAATGTTATAACGTATTACGTTATATGGTATAACCTTATAACGTATAACGTTATATGGTATAACGTAATAACGTATTACGTTATATGGTATAACGTCATATGGTATAACGTTATAACGTATTACGTTATATGGTATAACGTAATAACGTATTACGTTATATGGTATAATGTCATATGGTATAACGTTATAACGTATTACGTTTTATGGTATAACGTTATAACGTATTACGTTATATGGTATAACGTTATAACGTATTACGTTATGTGGTATATCGTCATATGGTATAACGTAATAACGTATTACGTTATATGGTATAACGTCATATGGTATAACGTTATAACGTATTACGTTATATGCTATAACGTTATAACGTATTACGTTATATGGTGTAACGTTATAACGTATTACGTTATATGGTATAACGTTATAACGTATAACGTTATATGGTATAACGTAATAACGTATTACGTTATATGGTATAACGTCATATGGTATAACGTTATAACGTATTACGTTATATGCTATAACGTTATAACGTATTACGTTATATGGTGTAACGTTATAACGTATTACGTTATATGGTGTAACGTTATAAAGTATTACGTTATATGGTATAACATTATAACGTATTACGTTATATGGTATAACGTTATAACGTATTACGTTATGTGGTATATCGTCATATGGTATAACGTAATAACGTATTACGTTATATGGTATAACGTCATATGGTATAACGTTATAACGTATTACGTTATATGCTATAACGTTATAACGTATTACGTTATATGGTGTAACGTTATAACGTATTACGTTATATGGTATAACGTTATAACGTATAACGTTATATGGTATAACGTAATAACGTATTACGTTATATGGTATAACGTCATATGGTATAACGTTATAACGTATTACGTTATATGCTATAACGTTATAACGTATTACGTTATATGGTATAACGTTATAACGTATTACGTTATGTGGTATATCGTCATATGGTATAACGTAATAACGTATTACGTTATATGGTATAACGTCATATGGTATAACGTTATAACGTATTACGTTATATGCTATAACGTTATAACGTATTACGTTATATGGTGTAACGTTATAACGTATTACGTTATATGGTATAACGTTATAACGTATAACGTTATATGGTATAACGTAATAACGTATTACGTTATATGGTATAACGTCATATGGTATAACGTTATAACGTATTACGTTATATGGTATAACGTAATAACGTATTACGTTATATGGTATAATGTCATATGATATAACGTTATAACGTATTACGTTTTATGGTATAACGTTATAACGTATTACGTTATATGGTATAACGTTATTACGTATTACGTTATATGGTATAACGTTATAACGTATTACGTTATATGGTATAACGTTATAACGTATTACGTTATATGGTATAACGTTATAACGTATTACGTTATGTGGTATATCGTCATATGGTATAACGTAATAACGTATTACGTTATATGGTATAACGTCATATGGTATAACGTTATAACGTATTACGTTATATGGTATAACGTAATAATGTATTACGTTATATTGTATAACGTCATATGGTATAACGTTATAACGTATTACGTTATATGGTATAACGTTATAACGTATTAAGTTATATGGTATAACGTTATAACGTATTACGTTATATGGTATAACGATATAACGTATTAAGTTATATGGTATAACGTAATAACGTATTACGTTATATGGTATAACGTCATATGGTATAACGTTATAACGTATTACGTTATATGGTATAACGTAATAACGTATTACGTTATATGGTAAAATGTCATATGGTATAACGTTATAACGTATTACGTTTTATGGTATAACGTTATAACGTATTACGTTATATGGTATAACGTTATAACGTATTACGTTATGTGGTATATCGTCATATGGTATAACGTAATAACGTATTACGTTATATGGTATAACGTCATATGGTATAACGTTATAACGTATTACGTTATATGCTATAACGTTATAACGTATTACGTTATATGGTGTAACGTTATAACGTATTACGTTATATGGTATAACGTTATAACGTATAACGTTATATGGTATAACGTAATAACGTATTACGTTATATGGTATAACGTCATATGGTATAACGTTATAACGTATTACGTTATATGCTATAACGTTATAACGTATTACGTTATATGGTGTAACGTTATAACGTATTACGTTATATGGTGTAACGTTATAAAGTATTACGTTATATGGTATAACGTAATAACGTATTACGTTATATGGTATAACGTCATATGGTATAACGTTATAACGTATTACGTTATATGGTATAACGTTATAACGTATTACGTTATATGGTATAACGTTATAACGTATTACGTTATATGGTATAATGTCATATGGTATAATGTTATAACGTATTACGTTATATGGTATAACGTTATAACGTATAACGTTATATGGTATAACGTAATAACGTATTACGTTATATGGTATAACGTCATATGGTATAACGTTATAACGTATTACGTTATATGGTATAACGTAATAACGTATTACGTTATATGGTATAATGTCATATGATATAACGTTATAACGTATTACGTTTTATGGTATAACGTTATAACGTATTACGTTATATGGTATAACGTTATAACGTATTACGTTATATGGTATAACGTTATAACGTATTACGTTATATGGTATAACGTTATAACGTATTACGTTATATGGTATAACGTTATAACGTATTACGTTATGTGGTATATCGTCATATGGTATAACGTATTAACGTATTACGTTATATGGTATAACGTCATATGGTATAACGTTATAACGTATTACGTTATATGGTATAACGTTATAACGTATAACGTTATATGGTATAACGTAATAACGTATTACGTTATATGGTATAACGTTATAACGTATTAAGTTATATGGTATAACGTTATAACGTATTACGTTATATGGTATAACGATATAACGTATTAAGTTATATGGTATAACGCTATAACGTATTACGTTATATGGTATAACGTTATAACGTATTACGTTATATGCTATAACGTTATAACGTATTACGTTATATGGTGTAACGTTATAACGTATTACGTTATATGGTGTAACGTTATAAAGTATTACGTTATATGGTATAACGTTATAACGTATTACGTTATATGGTGTAACGTTATAAAGTATTACGTTATATGGTATAACGTTATAACGTATTACGTTATATGGTATAACGTTATAACGTATTACGTTATATGGTATAACGATATAACGTATTAAGTTATATGGTATAACGCTATAACGTATTACGTTATATGGTATAACGTTATAACGTATTACGTTATATGCTATAACGTTATAAAGTATTACGTTATATGGTATAACATTATAACGTATTACGTTATATGGTATAACGTTATAACGTATTACGTTATGTGGTATATCGTCATATGGTATAACGTAATAACGTATTACGTTATATGGTATAACGTCATATGGTATAACGTTATAACGTATTACGTTATATGCTATAACGTTATAACGTATTACGTTATATGGTGTAACGTTATAACGTATTACGTTATATGGTATAACGTTATAACGTATAACGTTATATGGTATAACGTAATAACGTATTACGTTATATGGTATAACGTCATATGGTATAACGTTATAACGTATTACGTTATATGCTATAACGTTATAACGTATTACGTTATATGGTATAACGTTATAACGTATTACGTTATGTGGTATATCGTCATATGGTATAACGTAATAACGTATTACGTTATATGGTATAACGTCATATGGTATAACGTTATAACGTATTACGTTATATGCTATAACGTTATTACGTATTACGTTATATGGTGTAACGTTATAACGTATTACGTTATATGGTATAACGTTATAACGTATAACGTTATATGGTATAACGTAATAACGTATTACGTTATATGGTATAACGTCATATGGTATAACGTTATAACGTATTACGTTATATGGTATAACGTAATAACGTATTACGTTATATGGTATAATGTCATATGATATAACGTTATAACGTATTACGTTTTATGGTATAACGTTATAACGTATTACGTTATATGGTATAACGTTATTACGTATTACGTTATATGGTATAACGTTATAACGTATTACGTTATATGGTATAACGTTATAACGTATTACGTTATATGGTATAACGTTATAACGTATTACGTTATGTGGTATATCGTCATATGGTATAACGTAATAACGTATTACGTTATATGGTATAACGTCATATGGTATAACGTTATAACGTATTACGTTATATGGTATAACGTAATAATGTATTACGTTATATTGTATAACGTCATATGGTATAACGTTATAACGTATTACGTTATATGGTATAACGTTATAACGTATTAAGTTATATGGTATAACGTTATAACGTATTACGTTATATGGTATAACGATATAACGTATTAAGTTATATGGTATAACGTAATAACGTATTACGTTATATGGTATAACGTCATATGGTATAACGTTATAACGTATTACGTTATATGGTATAACGTAATAACGTATTACGTTATATGGTAAAATGTCATATGGTATAACGTTATAACGTATTACGTTTTATGGTATAACGTTATAACGTATTACGTTATATGGTATAACGTTATAACGTATTACGTTATGTGGTATATCGTCATATGGTATAACGTAATAACGTATTACGTTATATGGTATAACGTCATATGGTATAACGTTATAACGTATTACGTTATATGCTATAACGTTATAACGTATTACGTTATATGGTGTAACGTTATAACGTATTACGTTATATGGTATAACGTTATAACGTATAACGTTATATGGTATAACGTAATAACGTATTACGTTATATGGTATAACGTCATATGGTATAACGTTATAACGTATTACGTTATATGCTATAACGTTATAACGTATTACGTTATATGGTGTAACGTTATAACGTATTACGTTATATGGTGTAACGTTATAAAGTATTACGTTATATGGTATAACGTAATAACGTATTACGTTATATGGTATAACGTCATATGGTATAACGTTATAACGTATTACGTTATATGGTATAACGTTATAACGTATTACGTTATATGGTATAACGTTATAACGTATTACGTTATATGGTATAATGTCATATGGTATAATGTTATAACGTATTACGTTATATGGTATAACGTTATAACGTATAACGTTATATGGTATAACGTAATAACGTATTACGTTATATGGTATAACGTCATATGGTATAACGTTATAACGTATTACGTTATATGGTATAACGTAATAACGTATTACGTTATATGGTATAATGTCATATGATATAACGTTATAACGTATTACGTTTTATGGTATAACGTTATAACGTATTACGTTATATGGTATAACGTTATAACGTATTACGTTATATGGTATAACGTTATAACGTATTACGTTATATGGTATAACGTTATAACGTATTACGTTATATGGTATAACGTTATAACGTATTACGTTATGTGGTATATCGTCATATGGTATAACGTATTAACGTATTACGTTATATGGTATAACGTCATATGGTATAACGTTATAACGTATTACGTTATATGGTATAACGTTATAACGTATAACGTTATATGGTATAACGTAATAACGTATTACGTTATATGGTATAACGTTATAACGTATTAAGTTATATGGTATAACGTTATAACGTATTACGTTATATGGTATAACGATATAACGTATTAAGTTATATGGTATAACGCTATAACGTATTACGTTATATGGTATAACGTTATAACGTATTACGTTATATGCTATAACGTTATAACGTATTACGTTATATGGTGTAACGTTATAACGTATTACGTTATATGGTGTAACGTTATAAAGTATTACGTTATATGGTATAACGTTATAACGTATTACGTTATATGGTGTAACGTTATAAAGTATTACGTTATATGGTATAACGTTATAACGTATTACGTTATATGGTATAACGTTATAACGTATTACGTTATATGGTATAATGTCATATGGTATAATGTTATAACGTATTACGTTATATGGTATAACCTTATAACGTATAACGTTATATGGTATAACGTAATAACGTATTACGTTATATGGTATAACGTCATATGGTATAACGTTATAACGTATTACGTTATATGGTATAACGTAATAACGTATTACGTTATATGGTATAATGTCATATGGTATAACGTTATAACGTATTACGTTTTATGGTATAACGTTATAACGTATTACGTTATATGGTATAACGTTATAACGTATTACGTTATGTGGTATATCGTCATATGGTATAACGTAATAACGTATTACGTTATATGGTATAACGTCATATGGTATAACGTTATAACGTATTACGTTATATGCTATAACGTTATAACGTATTACGTTATATGGTGTAACGTTATAACGTATTACGTTATATGGTATAACGTTATAACGTATAACGTTATATGGTATAACGTAATAACGTATTACGTTATATGGTATAACGTCATATGGTATAACGTTATAACGTATTACGTTATATGCTATAACGTTATAACGTATTACGTTATATGGTGTAACGTTATAACGTATTACGTTATATGGTGTAACGTTATAAAGTATTACGTTATATGGTATAACATTATAACGTATTACGTTATATGGTATAACGTTATAACGTATTACGTTATGTGGTATATCGTCATATGGTATAACGTAATAACGTATTACGTTATATGGTATAACGTCATATGGTATAACGTTATAACGTATTACGTTATATGCTATAACGTTATAACGTATTACGTTATATGGTGTAACGTTATAACGTATTACGTTATATGGTATAACGTTATAACGTATAACGTTATATGGTATAACGTAATAACGTATTACGTTATATGGTATAACGTCATATGGTATAACGTTATAACGTATTACGTTATATGCTATAACGTTATAACGTATTACGTTATATGGTGTAACGTTATAACGTATTACGTTATATGGTGTAACGTTATAAAGTATTACGTTATATGGTATAACATTATAACGTATTACGTTATATGGTGTAACGTTATAAAGTATTACGTTATATGGTATAACGTTATAACGTATTACGTTATATGGTATAACGTTATAACGTATTACGTTATATGGTATAATGTCATATGGTATAATGTTATAACGTATTACGTTATATGGTATAACGTTATAACGTATAACGTTATATGGTATAACGTAATAACGTATTACGTTATATGGTATAACGTCATATGGTATAACGTTATAACGTATTACGTTATATGGTATAACGTAATAACGTATTACGTTATATGGTATAATGTCATATGATATAACGTTATAACGTATTACGTTTTATGGTATAACGTTATAACGTATTACGTTATATGGTATAACGTTATAACGTATTACGTTATATGGTATAACGTTATAACGTATTACGTTATATGGTATAACGTTATAACGTATTACGTTATATGGTATAACGTTATAACGTATTACGTTATGTGGTATATCGTCATATGGTATAACGTATTAACGTATTACGTTATATGGTATAACGTCATATGGTATAACGTTATAACGTATTACGTTATATGGTATAACGTTATAACGTATAACGTTATATGGTATAACGTAATAACGTATTACGTTATATGGTATAACGTTATAACGTATTAAGTTATATGGTATAACGTTATAACGTATTACGTTATATGGTATAACGATATAACGTATTAAGTTATATGGTATAACGCTATAACGTATTACGTTATATGGTATAACGTTATAACGTATTACGTTATATGCTATAACGTTATAACGTATTACGTTATATGGTGTAACGTTATAACGTATTACGTTATATGGTGTAACGTTATAAAGTATTACGTTATATGGTATAACGTTATAACGTATTACGTTATATGGTGTAACGTTATAACGTATTACGTTATATGGTGTAACGTTATAAAGTATTACGTTATATGCTATAACGTTATAACGTATTACGTTATATGGTGTAACGTTATAACGTATTACGTTATATGGTGTAACGTTATAAAGTATTACGTTATATGGTATAACATTATAACGTATTACGTTATATGGTGTAACGTTATAAAGTATTACGTTATATGGTGTAACGTTATAACGTATTACGTTATATGGTATAACGTTATAACGTATAACGTTATATGGTATAACGTAATAACGTATTACGTTATATGGTATAACGTCATATGGTATAACGTTATAACGTATTACGTTATATGCTATAACGTTATAACGTATTACGTTATATGGTATAACGTTATAACGTATTACGTTATGTGGTATATCGTCATATGGTATAACGTAATAACGTATTACGTTATATGGTATAACGTCATATGGTATAACGTTATAACGTATTACGTTATATGCTATAACGTTATAACGTATTACGTTATATGGTGTAACGTTATAACGTATTACGTTATATGGTATAACGTTATAACGTATAACGTTATATGGTATAACGTAATAACGTATTACGTTATATGGTATAACGTCATATGGTATAACGTTATAACGTATTACGTTATATGCTATAACGTTATAACGTATTACGTTATATGGTGTAACGTTATAACGTATTACGTTATATGGTGTAACGTTATAAAGTATTACGTTATATGGTATAACATTATAACGTATTACGTTATATGGTGTAACGTTATAAAGTATTACGTTATATGGTATAACGTTATAACGTATTACGTTATATGGTATAACGTTATAACGTATTACGTTATATGGTATAATGTCATATGGTATAATGTTATAACGTATTACGTTATATGGTATAACGTTATAACGTATAACGTTATATGGTATAACGTAATAACGTATTACGTTATATGGTATAACGTCATATGGTATAACGTTATAACGTATTACGTTATATGGTATAACGTAATAACGTATTACGTTATATGGTATAATGTCATATGATATAACGTTATAACGTATTACGTTTTATGGTATAACGTTATAACGTATTACGTTATATGGTATAACGTTATTACGTATTACGTTATATGGTATAACGTTATAACGTATTACGTTATATGGTATAACGTTATAACGTATTACGTTATATGGTATAACGTTATAACGTATTACGTTATGTGGTATATCGTCATATGGTATAACGTAATAACGTATTACGTTATATGGTATAACGTCATATGGTATAACGTTATAACGTATTACGTTATATGGTATAACGTAATAATGTATTACGTTATATTGTATAACGTCATATGGTATAACGTTATAACGTATTACGTTATATGGTATAACGTTATAACGTATTAAGTTATATGGTATAACGTTATAACGTATTACGTTATATGGTATAACGATATAACGTATTAAGTTATATGGTATAACGTAATAACGTATTACGTTATATGGTATAACGTCATATGGTATAACGTTATAACGTATTACGTTATATGGTATAACGTAATAACGTATTACGTTATATGGTAAAATGTCATATGGTATAACGTTATAACGTATTACGTTTTATGGTATAACGTTATAACGTATTACGTTATATGGTATAACGTTATAACGTATTACGTTATGTGGTATATCGTCATATGGTATAACGTAATAACGTATTACGTTATATGGTATAACGTCATATGGTATAACGTTATAACGTATTACGTTATATGCTATAACGTTATAACGTATTACGTTATATGGTGTAACGTTATAACGTATTACGTTATATGGTATAACGTTATAACGTATAACGTTATATGGTATAACGTAATAACGTATTACGTTATATGGTATAACGTCATATGGTATAACGTTATAACGTATTACGTTATATGCTATAACGTTATAACGTATTACGTTATATGGTGTAACGTTATAACGTATTACGTTATATGGTGTAACGTTATAAAGTATTACGTTATATGGTATAACATTATAACGTATTACGTTATATGGTGTAACGTTATAAAGTATTACGTTATATGGTATAACGTTATAACGTATTACGTTATATGCTATAACGTTATAACGTATTACGTTATATGGTGTAACGTTATAACGTATTACGTTATATGGTATAACGTTATAACGTATTACGTTATGTGGTATATCGTCATATGGTATAACGTAATAACGTATTACGTTATATGGTATAACGTCATATGGTATAACGTTATAACGTATTACGTTATATGCTATAACGTTATAACGTATTACGTTATATGGTGTAACGTTATAACGTATTACGTTATATGGTATAACGTTATAACGTATAACGTTATATGGTATAACGTAATAACGTATTACGTTATATGGTATAACGTCATATGGTATAACGTTATAACGTATTACGTTATATGCTATAACGTTATAACGTATTACGTTATATGGTGTAACGTTATAACGTATTACGTTATATGGTGTAACGTTATAAAGTATTACGTTATATGGTATAACATTATAACGTATTACGTTATATGGTATAACGTTATAACGTATTACGTTATGTGGTATATCGTCATATGGTATAACGTAATAACGTATTACGTTATATGGTATAACGTCATATGGTATAACGTTATAACGTATTACGTTATATGCTATAACGTTATAACGTATTACGTTATATGGTGTAACGTTATAACGTATTACGTTATATGGTATAACGTTATAACGTATAACGTTATATGGTATAACGTAATAACGTATTACGTTATATGGTATAACGTCATATGGTATAACGTTATAACGTATTACGTTATATGCTATAACGTTATAACGTATTACGTTATATGGTGTAACGTTATAACGTATTACGTTATATGGTGTAACGTTATAAAGTATTACGTTATATGGTATAACATTATAACGTATTACGTTATATGGTGTAACGTTATAAAGTATTACGTTATATGGTATAACGTTATAACGTATTACGTTATATGGTATAACGTTATAACGTATTACGTTATATGGTATAATGTCATATGGTATAATGTTATAACGTATTACGTTATATGGTATAACGTTATAACGTATAACGTTATATGGTATAACGTAATAACGTATTACGTTATATGGTATAACGTCATATGGTATAACGTTATAACGTATTACGTTATATGGTATAACGTAATAACGTATTACGTTATATGGTATAATGTCATATGATATAACGTTATAACGTATTACGTTTTATGGTATAACGTTATAACGTATTACGTTATATGGTATAACGTTATAACGTATTACGTTATATGGTATAACGTTATAACGTATTACGTTATATGGTATAACGTTATAACGTATTACGTTATATGGTATAACGTTATAACGTATTACGTTATGTGGTATATCGTCATATGGTATAACGTATTAACGTATTACGTTATATGGTATAACGTCATATGGTATAACGTTATAACGTATTACGTTATATGGTATAACGTTATAACGTATAACGTTATATGGTATAACGTAATAACGTATTACGTTATATGGTATAACGTTATAACGTATTAAGTTATATGGTATAACGTTATAACGTATTACGTTATATGGTATAACGATATAACGTATTAAGTTATATGGTATAACGCTATAACGTATTACGTTATATGGTGTAACGTTATAACGTATTACGTTATATGGTGTAACGTTATAAAGTATTACGTTATATGGTATAACGTTATAACGTATTACGTTATATGGTATAACGTCATATGGTATAACGTTATAACGTATTACGTTATATGCTATAACGTTATAACGTATTACGTTATATGGTGTAACGTTATAACGTATTACGTTATATGGTGTAACGTTATAAAGTATTACGTTATATGGTATAACATTATAACGTATTACGTTATATGGTGTAACGTTATAAAGTATTACGTTATATGGTGTAACGTTATAACGTATTACGTTATATGGTATAACGTTATAACGTATAACGTTATATGGTATAACGTAATAACGTATTACGTTATATGGTATAACGTCATATGGTATAACGTTATAACGTATTACGTTATATGCTATAACGTTATAACGTATTACGTTATATGGTATAACGTTATAACGTATTACGTTATGTGGTATATCGTCATATGGTATAACGTAATAACGTATTACGTTATATGGTATAACGTCATATGGTATAACGTTATAACGTATTACGTTATATGCTATAACGTTATAACGTATTACGTTATATGGTGTAACGTTATAACGTATTACGTTATATGGTATAACGTTATAACGTATAACGTTATATGGTATAACGTAATAACGTATTACGTTATATGGTATAACGTCATATGGTATAACGTTATAACGTATTACGTTATATGCTATAACGTTATAACGTATTACGTTATATGGTGTAACGTTATAACGTATTACGTTATATGGTGTAACGTTATAAAGTATTACGTTATATGGTATAACATTATAACGTATTACGTTATATGGTGTAACGTTATAAAGTATTACGTTATATGGTATAACGTTATAACGTATTACGTTATATGGTATAACGTTATAACGTATTACGTTATATGGTATAATGTCATATGGTATAATGTTATAACGTATTACGTTATATGGTATAACGTTATAACGTATAACGTTATATGGTATAACGTAATAACGTATTACGTTATATGGTATAACGTCATATGGTATAACGTTATAACGTATTACGTTATATGGTATAACGTAATAACGTATTACGTTATATGGTATAATGTCATATGATATAACGTTATAACGTATTACGTTTTATGGTATAACGTTATAACGTATTACGTTATATGGTATAACGTTATTACGTATTACGTTATATGGTATAACGTTATAACGTATTACGTTATATGGTATAACGTTATAACGTATTACGTTATATGGTATAACGTTATAACGTATTACGTTATGTGGTATATCGTCATATGGTATAACGTAATAACGTATTACGTTATATGGTATAACGTCATATGGTATAACGTTATAACGTATTACGTTATATGGTATAACGTAATAATGTATTACGTTATATTGTATAACGTCATATGGTATAACGTTATAACGTATTACGTTATATGGTATAACGTTATAACGTATTAAGTTATATGGTATAACGTTATAACGTATTACGTTATATGGTATAACGATATAACGTATTAAGTTATATGGTATAACGTAATAACGTATTACGTTATATGGTATAACGTCATATGGTATAACGTTATAACGTATTACGTTATATGGTATAACGTAATAACGTATTACGTTATATGGTAAAATGTCATATGGTATAACGTTATAACGTATTACGTTTTATGGTATAACGTTATAACGTATTACGTTATATGGTATAACGTTATAACGTATTACGTTATGTGGTATATCGTCATATGGTATAACGTAATAACGTATTACGTTATATGGTATAACGTCATATGGTATAACGTTATAACGTATTACGTTATATGCTATAACGTTATAACGTATTACGTTATATGGTGTAACGTTATAACGTATTACGTTATATGGTATAACGTTATAACGTATAACGTTATATGGTATAACGTAATAACGTATTACGTTATATGGTATAACGTCATATGGTATAACGTTATAACGTATTACGTTATATGCTATAACGTTATAACGTATTACGTTATATGGTGTAACGTTATAACGTATTACGTTATATGGTGTAACGTTATAAAGTATTACGTTATATGGTATAACATTATAACGTATTACGTTATATGGTGTAACGTTATAAAGTATTACGTTATATGGTATAACGTTATAACGTATTACGTTATATGGTATAACGTTATAACGTATTACGTTATATGGTATAATGTCATATGGTATAATGTTATAACGTATTACGTTATATGGTATAACGTTATAACGTATAACGTTATATGGTATAACGTAATAACGTATTACGTTATATGGTATAACGTCATATGGTATAACGTTATAACGTATTACGTTATATGGTATAACGTAATAACGTATTACGTTATATGGTATAATGTCATATGATATAACGTTATAACGTATTACGTTTTATGGTATAACGTTATAACGTATTACGTTATATGGTATAACGTTATAACGTATTACGTTATATGGTATAACGTTATAACGTATTACGTTATATGGTATAACGTTATAACGTATTACGTTATATGGTATAACGTTATAACGTATTACGTTATGTGGTATATCGTCATATGGTATAACGTATTAACGTATTACGTTATATGGTATAACGTCATATGGTATAACGTTATAACGTATTACGTTATATGGTATAACGTTATAACGTATAACGTTATATGGTATAACGTAATAACGTATTACGTTATATGGTATAACGTTATAACGTATTAAGTTATATGGTATAACGTTATAACGTATTACGTTATATGGTATAACGATATAACGTATTAAGTTATATGGTATAACGCTATAACGTATTACGTTATATGGTATAACGTTATAACGTATTACGTTATATGCTATAACGTTATAACGTATTACGTTATATGGTGTAACGTTATAACGTATTACGTTATATGGTGTAACGTTATAAAGTATTACGTTATATGGTATAACGTTATAACGTATTACGTTATATGGTGTAACGTTATAAAGTATTACGTTATATGGTATAACGTTATAACGTATTACGTTATATGGTATAACGTTATAACGTATTACGTTATATGGTATAATGTCATATGGTATAATGTTATAACGTATTACGTTATATGGTATAACCTTATAACGTATAACGTTATATGGTATAACGTAATAACGTATTACGTTATATGGTATAACGTCATATGGTATAACGTTATAACGTATTACGTTATATGGTATAACGTAATAACGTATTACGTTATATGGTATAATGTCATATGGTATAACGTTATAACGTATTACGTTTTATGGTATAACGTTATAACGTATTACGTTATATGGTATAACGTTATAACGTATTACGTTATGTGGTATATCGTCATATGGTATAACGTAATAACGTATTACGTTATATGGTATAACGTCATATGGTATAACGTTATAACGTATTACGTTATATGCTATAACGTTATAACGTATTACGTTATATGGTGTAACGTTATAACGTATTACGTTATATGGTATAACGTTATAACGTATAACGTTATATGGTATAACGTAATAACGTATTACGTTATATGGTATAACGTCATATGGTATAACGTTATAACGTATTACGTTATATGCTATAACGTTATAACGTATTACGTTATATGGTGTAACGTTATAACGTATTACGTTATATGGTGTAACGTTATAAAGTATTACGTTATATGGTATAACATTATAACGTATTACGTTATATGGTATAACGTTATAACGTATTACGTTATGTGGTATATCGTCATATGGTATAACGTAATAACCTATTACGTTATATGGTATAACGTCATATGGTATAACGTTATAACGTATTACGTTATATGCTATAACGTTATAACGTATTACGTTATATGGTGTAACGTTATAACGTATTACGTTATATGGTATAACGTTATAACGTATAACGTTATATGGTATAACGTAATAACGTATTACGTTATATGGTATAACGTCATATGGTATAACGTTATAACGTATTACGTTATATGCTATAACGTTATAACGTATTACGTTATATGGTGTAACGTTATAACGTATTACGTTATATGGTGTAACGTTATAAAGTATTACGTTATATGGTATAACATTATAACGTATTACGTTATATGGTGTAACGTTATAAAGTATTACGTTATATGGTATAACGTTATAACGTATTACGTTATATGGTATAACGTTATAACGTATTACGTTATATGGTATAATGTCATATGGTATAATGTTATAACGTATTACGTTATATGGTATAACGTTATAACGTATAACGTTATATGGTATAACGTAATAACGTATTACGTTATATGGTATAACGTCATATGGTATAACGTTATAACGTATTACGTTATATGGTATAACGTAATAACGTATTACGTTATATGGTATAATGTCATATGATATAACGTTATAACGTATTACGTTTTATGGTATAACGTTATAACGTATTACGTTATATGGTATAACGTTATAACGTATTACGTTATATGGTATAACGTTATAACGTATTACGTTATATGGTATAACGTTATAACGTATTACGTTATATGGTATAACGTTATAACGTATTACGTTATGTGGTATATCGTCATATGGTATAACGTAATAACGTATTACGTTATATGGTATAACGTCATATGGTATAACGTTATAACGTATTACGTTACATGGTATAACGTAATAATGTATTACGTTATATGGTATAACGTCATATGGTATAACGATATAACGTATTACGTTATATGGTATAACGTCATATGGTATAACGTTATAACGAATTACGTTATATGGTATAACGTCATATGGTATAACATTATAACGTATTACGTTATATGGTATAACGTAATAAAGTATTACGTTATGTGGTACATCGTCATATGGTATAACGTAATAACGTATTACGTTATATGGTATAACGTCATATGGTATAACGTTATAACGTATTACGTTATATGGTATAACGTTATAACGTATTACGTTATATGCTATAACGCTATAACGTATTACGTTATATGGTATAACGTTATAACGTATTACGTTATATGGTATAACGTTATAAAGTATAACGTTATATGGTATAACGTTATAACGTATTACGTTATATGGTATAACGTTATAAAGTATTACGTTATATGGTATAAAGTTATATCGTGTTACGTTATATGGTATAACGATATAACGTAATACGTTATATGGTATAACGTCATATGGTATAACGTTATAACGAATTACGTTATATGGTATAACGTCATATGGTATAACATTATAACGTATTACGTTATATGGTATAACGTAATAAAGTATTACGTTATGTGGTACATCGTCATATGGTATAACGTAATAACGTATTAAGTCATATGGTATAACGTCTTATGGTATAACGTTATAACGTATTACGTTATATGGTATAACGTAATAAAGTATTACGTTATGTGGTACATCGTCATATGGTATAACGTAATAACGTATTACGTTATATGGTATAACGTCATATGGTATAACGTTATAACGTATTAGGTTATATGGTATAACGTTATAACGTATTACGTTATATGCTATAACGCTATAACGTATTACGTTATATGGTATAACGTTATAACGTATTACGTTATATGGTATAACGTTATAAAGTATAACGTTATATGGTATAACGTTATAACGTATTACGTTATATGGTATAACGTTATAAAGTATTACGTTATATGGTATAAAGTTATATCGTGTTACGTTATATGGTATAACGTTATAAAGTATTACGTTATATGGTATAACGTTATAACGTATTACGTTATATGGTATAACGCTATAACGTATTACGTTATATGGTATAACGATATAACGTATTACGTTATATGGTATAACGTTATAACGTATTACGTTATATGGTATGACGTTATAACGTATTACGTTATATGGTATAACGTTATAACGTATTACGTTAAATGGTATAACGTTATAACGTATTACGTTATATGGTATAACGTTATAACGTGTTACGTTATATGGTATAACGTTATAACGTGTTACGTTATATGGTATAACGTTATAACGTGTTACGTTATATGGTATAACGTTATAACGTGTTACGTTATATGGTATAACGATATAACGTATTACGTTATATGGTATAACGTCATATGGTATAACGTTATAACGAATTACGTTATATGGTATAACGTCATATGGTATAACATTATAACGTATTACGTTATATGGTATAACGTTGTAAAGTATTACGATATATGGTATAACGTTATAACGTGTTACGTTATATGGTATAACGTTATAACGTATTACGTTATATGATATAACGTTATAACGTATTACGTTATATGGTATAACGTTATAACGTATTACGTTATATGGTCTAACGTAATAACGTATTACGTTATATGGTATAACGTTATAACGAATTACGTTATATGGTATAACGTTATAACGTATTACGTTATATGGTATAACGTTATATGGTATAACGTTATAACGTATTACGTTATATGGTATAACGTTATAACGTATTACTTTATGTGGTATAACATTATAACGTATTACGTTATATGGTATAACGTTATAACGTATTACGTTATATGCTATAACGTTATAACGTATTACGTTATATGGTGTAACGTTATAACGTATTACGTTATATGGTATAACGTTATAACGTATAACGTTATATGGTATAACGTAATAACGTATTACGTTATATGGTATAACGTCATATGGTATAACGTTATAACGTATTACGTTATATGCTATAACGTTATAACGTATTACGTTATATGGTGTAACGTTATAACGTATTACGTTATATGGTGTAACGTTATAAAGTAATACGTTATATGGTATAACATTATAACGTATTACGTTATATGGTGTAACGTTATAAAGTATTACGTTATATGGTATAACGTTATAACGTATTACGTTATATGGTATAACGTTATAACGTATTACGTTATATGGTATAATGTCATATGGTATAATGTTATAACGTATTACGTTATATGGTATAACGTTATAACGTATAACGTTATATGGTATAACGTAATAACGTATTACGTTATATGGTATAACGTCATATGGTATAACGTTATAACGTATTACGTTATATGGTATAACGTAATAACGTATTACGTTATATGGTATAATGTCATATGATATAACGTTATAACGTATTACGTTTTATGGTATAACGTTATAACGTATTACGTTATATGGTATAACGTTATAACGTATTACGTTATATGGTATAACGTTATAACGTATTACGTTATATGGTATAACGTTATAACGTATTACGTTATATGGTATAACGTTATAACGTATTACGTTATGTGGTATATCGTCATATGGTATAACGTATTAACGTATTACGTTATATGGTATAACGTCATATGGTATAACGTTATAACGTATTACGTTATATGGTATAACGTAATAATGTATTACGTTATATGGTATAACGTCATATGGTATAACGTTATAACGTATTACGTTATATGGTATAACGTTATAACGTATTAAGTTATATGGTATAACGTTATAACGTATTACGTTATATGGTATAACGATATAACGTATTAAGTTATATGGTATAACGTTATAACGTATTACGTTATATGGTATAACGTTATAACGTATTACGTTATATGCTATAACGTTATAACGTGTTACGTTATATGGTGTAACGTTATAACGTATTACGTTATATGGTGTAACGTTATAAAGTATTACGTTATATGGTATAACGTTATAACGTATTACGTTATATGGTGTAACGTTATAAAGTATTACGTTATATGGAATAACGTTATAACGTATTACGTTATATGGTATAACGTTATAACGTATTACGTTATATGGTATAATGTCATATGGTATAATGTTATAACGTATTACGTTATATGGTATAACGTTATAACGTATAACGTTATATGGTATAACGTAATAACGTATTACGTTATATGGTATAACGTCATATGGTGTAAAGTTATAACGTATTACGTTTTATGGTATAACGTTATAACGTATTACGTTATATGGTATAACGTTATAACGTATTACGTTATATGGTATAACGTTATAACGTATTACGTTATATGGTATAACGTTATAACGTATTACGTTATATGGTATAACGTTATAACGTATTACGTTATGTGGTATATCGTCATATGGTATAACGTAATAACGTATTACGTTATATGGTATAACGTCATATGGTATAACGTTATAACGTATTACGTTATATGGTATAACGTAATAATGTATTACGTTATATGGTATAACGTCATATGGTATAACGTTATAACGTATTACGTTATATGGTATAACGTTATAACGTATTACGTTATGTGGTATATCGTCATATGGTATAACGTAATAACGTATTACGTTATATGGTATAACGTCATATGGTATAACGTTATAACGTATTACGTTATATGCTATAACGTTATAACGTATTACGTTATATGGTGTAACGTTATAACGTATTACGTTATATGGTATAACGTTATAACGTATAACGTTATATGGTATAACGTAATAACGTATTACGTTATATGGTATAACGTCATATGGTATAACGTTATAACGTATTACGTTATATGCTATAACGTTATAACGTATTACGTTATATGGTGTAACGTTATAACGTATTACGTTATATGGTGTAACGTTATAAAGTATTACGTTATATGGTATAACATTATAACGTATTACGTTATATGGTGTAACGTTATAAAGTATTACGTTATATGGTATAACGTTATAACGTATTACGTTATATGGTATAACGTTATAACGTATTACGTTATATGGTATAATGTCATATGGTATAATGTTATAACGTATTACGTTATATGGTATAACGTTATAACGTATAACGTTATATGGTATAACGTAATAACGTATTACGTTATATGGTATAACGTCATATGGTATAACGTTATAACGTATTACGTTATATGGTATAACGTAATAACGTATTACGTTATATGGTATAATGTCATATGATATAACGTTATAACGTATTACGTTTTATGGTATAACGTTATAACGTATTACGTTATATGGTATAACGTTATAACGTATTACGTTATATGGTATAACGTTATAACGTATTACGTTATATGGTATAACGTTATAACGTATTACGTTATATGGTATAACGTTATAACGTATTACGTTATGTGGTATATCGTCATATGGTATAACGTAATAACGTATTACGTTATATGGTATAACGTCATATGGTATAACGTTATAACGTATTACGTTATATGGTATAACGTAATAATGTATTACGTTATATGGTATAACGTCATATGGTATAACGATATAACGTATTACGTTATATGGTATAACGTCATATGGTATAACGTTATAACGAATTACGTTATATGGAATAACGTCATATGGTATAACATTATAACGTATTACGTTATATGGTATAACGTAATAAAGTATTACGTTATGTGGTACATCGTCATATGGTATAACGTAATAACGTATTACGTTATATGGTATAACGTCATATGGTATAACGTTATAACGTATTACGTTATATGGTATAACGTTATAACGTATTACGTTATATGCTATAACGCTATAACGTATTACGTTATATGGTATAACGTTATAACGTATTACGTTATATGGTATAACGTTATAAAGTATAACGTTATATGGTATAACGTTATAACGTATTACGTTATATGGTATAACGTTATAAAGTATTACGTTATATGGTATAAAGTTATATCGTGTTACGTTATATGGTATAACGATATAACGTATTACGTTATATGGTATAACGTCATATGGTATAACGTTATAACGAATTACGTTATATGGTATAACGTCATATGGTATAACATTATAACGTATTACGTTATATGGTATAACGTAATAAAGTATTACGTTATGTGGTACATCGTCATATGGTATAACGTAATAACGTATTAAGTCATATGGTATAACGTCTTATGGTATAACGTTATAACGTATTACGTTATATGGTATAACGTAATAAAGTATTACGTTATGTGGTACATCGTCATATGGTATAACGTAATAACGTATTACGTTATATGGTATAACGTCATATGGTATAACGTTATAACGTATTACGTTATATGGTATAACGTTATAACGTATTACGTTATATGCTATAACGCTATAACGTATTACGTTATATGGTATAACGTTATAACGTATTACGTTATATGGTATAACGTTATAAAGTATAACGTTATATGGTATAACGTTATAACGTATTACGTTATATGGTATAACGTTATAAAGTATTACGTTATATGGTATAAAGTTATATCGTGTTACGTTATATGGTATAACGTTATAAAGTATTACGTTATATGGTATAACGTTATAACGTATTACGTTATATGGTATAACGCTATAACGTATTACGTTATATGGTATAACGATATAACGTATTACGTTATATGGTATAACGTTATAACGTATTACGTTATATGGTATGACGTTATAACGTATTACGTTATATGGTATAACGTTATAACGTATTACGTTAAATGGTATAACGTTATAACGTATTACGTTATATGGTATAACGTTATAACGTGTTACGTTATATGGTATAACGTTATAACGTGTTACGTTATATGGTATAACGTTATAACGTGTTACGTTATATGGTATAACGTTATAACGTGTTACGTTATATGGTATAACGATATAACGTATTACGTTATATGGTATAACGTCATATGGTATAACGTTATAACGAATTACGTTATATGGTATAACGTCATATGGTATAACATTATAACGTATTACGTTATATGGTATAACGTTGTAAAGTATTACGATATATGGTATAACGTTATAACGTGTTACGTTATATGGTATAACGTTATAACGTATTACGTTATATGATATAACGTTATAACGTATTACGTTATATGGTATAACGTTATAACGTATTACGTTATATGGTCTAACGTAATAACGTATTACGTTATATGGTATAACGTTATAACGAATTACGTTATATGGTATAACGTTATAACGTATTACGTTATATGGTATAACGTTATATGGTATAACGTTATAACGTATTACGTTATATGGTATAACGTTATAACGTATTACTTTATGTGGTATAACATTATAACGTATTACGTTATATGGTATAACGTTATAACGTATTACGTTATATGCTATAACGTTATAACGTATTACGTTATATGGTGTAACGTTATAACGTATTACGTTATATGGTATAACGTTATAACGTATAACGTTATATGGTATAACGTAATAACGTATTACGTTATATGGTATAACGTCATATGGTATAACGTTATAACGTATTACGTTATATGCTATAACGTTATAACGTATTACGTTATATGGTGTAACGTTATAACGTATTACGTTATATGGTGTAACGTTATAAAGTAATACGTTATATGGTATAACATTATAACGTATTACGTTATATGGTGTAACGTTATAAAGTATTACGTTATATGGTATAACGTTATAACGTATTACGTTATATGGTATAACGTTATAACGTATTACGTTATATGGTATAATGTCATATGGTATAATGTTATAACGTATTACGTTATATGGTATAACGTTATAACGTATAACGTTATATGGTATAACGTAATAACGTATTACGTTATATGGTATAACGTCATATGGTATAACGTTATAACGTATTACGTTATATGGTATAACGTAATAACGTATTACGTTATATGGTATAATGTCATATGATATAACGTTATAACGTATTACGTTTTATGGTATAACGTTATAACGTATTACGTTATATGGTATAACGTTATAACGTATTACGTTATATGGTATAACGTTATAACGTATTACGTTATATGGTATAACGTTATAACGTATTACGTTATATGGTATAACGTTATAACGTATTACGTTATGTGGTATATCGTCATATGGTATAACGTATTAACGTATTACGTTATATGGTATAACGTCATATGGTATAACGTTATAACGTATTACGTTATATGGTATAACGTAATAATGTATTACGTTATATGGTATAACGTCATATGGTATAACGTTATAACGTATTACGTTATATGGTATAACGTTATAACGTATTAAGTTATATGGTATAACGTTATAACGTATTACGTTATATGGTATAACGATATAACGTGTTACGTTATATGGTGTAACGTTATAACGTATTACGTTATATGGTGTAACGTTATAAAGTATTACGTTATATGGTATAACGTTATAACGTATTACGTTATATGGTGTAACGTTATAAAGTATTACGTTATATGGAATAACGTTATAACGTATTACGTTATATGGTATAACGTTATAACGTATTACGTTATATGGTATAATGTCATATGGTATAATGTTATAACGTATTACGTTATATGGTATAACGTTATAACGTATAACGTTATATGGTATAACGTAATAACGTATTACGTTATATGGTATAACGTCATATGGTGTAAAGTTATAACGTATTACGTTTTATGGTATAACGTTATAACGTATTACGTTATATGGTATAACGTTATAACGTATTACGTTATATGGTATAACGTTATAACGTATTACGTTATATGGTATAACGTTATAACGTATTACGTTATATGGTATAACGTTATAACGTATTACGTTATGTGGTATATCGTCATATGGTATAACGTAATAACGTATTACGTTATATGGTATAACGTCATATGGTATAACGTTATAACGTATTACGTTATATGGTATAACGTAATAATGTATTACGTTATATGGTATAACGTCATATGGTATAACGTTATAACGTATTACGTTATATGGTATAACGTTATAACGTATTACGTTATGTGGTATATCGTCATATGGTATAACGTAATAACGTATTACGTTATATGGTATAACGTCATATGGTATAACGTTATAACGTATTACGTTATATGCTATAACGTTATAACGTATTACGTTATATGGTGTAACGTTATAACGTATTACGTTATATGGTATAACGTTATAACGTATAACGTTATATGGTATAACGTAATAACGTATTACGTTATATGGTATAACGTCATATGGTATAACGTTATAACGTATTACGTTATATGCTATAACGTTATAACGTATTACGTTATATGGTGTAACGTTATAACGTATTACGTTATATGGTGTAACGTTATAAAGTATTACGTTATATGGTATAACATTATAACGTATTACGTTATATGGTGTAACGTTATAAAGTATTACGTTATATGGTATAACGTTATAACGTATTACGTTATATGGTATAACGTTATAACGTATTACGTTATATGGTATAATGTCATATGGTATAATGTTATAACGTATTACGTTATATGGTATAACGTTATAACGTATAACGTTATATGGTATAACGTAATAACGTATTACGTTATATGGTATAACGTCATATGGTATAACGTTATAACGTATTACGTTATATGGTATAACGTAATAACGTATTACGTTATATGGTATAATGTCATATGATATAACGTTATAACGTATTACGTTTTATGGTATAACGTTATAACGTATTACGTTATATGGTATAACGTTATAACGTATTACGTTATATGGTATAACGTTATAACGTATTACGTTATATGGTATAACGTTATAACGTATTACGTTATATGGTATAACGTTATAACGTATTACGTTATGTGGTATATCGTCATATGGTATAACGTAATAACGTATTACGTTATATGGTATAACGTCATATGGTATAACGTTATAACGTATTACGTTATATGGTATAACGTAATAATGTATTACGTTATATGGTATAACGTCATATGGTATAACGATATAACGTATTACGTTATATGGTATAACGTCATATGGTATAACGTTATAACGAATTACGTTATATGGTATAACGTCATATGGTATAACATTATAACGTATTACGTTATATGGTATAACGTAATAAAGTATTACGTTATGTGGTACATCGTCATATGGTATAACGTAATAACGTATTACGTTATATGGTATAACGTCATATGGTATAACGTTATAACGTATTACGTTATATGGTATAACGTTATAACGTATTACGTTATATGCTATAACGCTATAACGTATTACGTTATATGGTATAACGTTATAACGTATTACGTTATATGGTATAACGTTATAAAGTATAACGTTATATGGTATAACGTTATAACGTATTACGTTATATGGTATAACGTTATAAAGTATTACGTTATATGGTATAAAGTTATATCGTGTTACGTTATATGGTATAACGATATAACGTATTACGTTATATGGTATAACGTCATATGGTATAACGTTATAACGAATTACGTTATATGGTATAACGTCATATGGTATAACATTATAACGTATTACGTTATATGGTATAACGTTATGACGTATTACGTTATATGGTATACCGTCATATGGTATAACGTAATAACGTATTAAGTCATATGGTATAACGTCTTATGGTATAACGTTATAACGTATTACGTTATATGGTATAACGTTATAAAGTATTACGTTATATGGTATAACGTTATAACGTATTACGTTATATGGTATAACGCTATAACGTATTACGTTATATGGTATAACGATATAACGTATTACGTTATATGGTATAACGTTATAACGTATTACGTTATATGGTATGACGTTATAACGTATTACGTTATATGGTATGACGTTATAACGTATTACGTTAAATGGTATAACGTTATAACGTATTACGTTATATGGTATAACGTTATAACGTGTTACGTTATATGGTATAACGTTATAACGTGTTACGTTATATGGTATAACGTTATAACGTGTTACGTTATATGGTATAACGTTATAACGTGTTACGTTATATGGTATAACGATATAACGTATTACGTTATATGGTATAACGTCATATGGTATAACGTTATAACGAATTACGTTATATGGTATAACGTCATATGGTATAACATTATAACGTATTACGTTATATGGTATAACGTTGTAAAGTATTACGATATATGGTATAACGTTATAACGTGTTACGTTATATGGTATAACGTTATAACGTATTACGTTATATGATATAACGTTATAACGTATTACGTTATATGGTATAACGTTATAACGTATTACGTTATATGGTCTAACGTAATAACGTATTACGTTATATGGTATAACGTTATAACGAATTACGTTATATGGTATAACGTTATAACGTATTACGTTATATGGTATAACGTTATATGGTATAACGTTATAACGTATTACGTTATATGGTATAACGTTATAACGTATTACTTTATGTGGTATAACATTATAACGTATTACGTTATATGGTATAACGTTATAACGTATTGCGTTATATGGTATAACATTATAAAGTATTACGTTATATGGTATAACGTAATAACGTATTACGTTATATGGTATAATGTCATATGGTATAACGTTATAACGTATTACGTTATATGGTATAATGTCATATGGAATGACGTTATAACGTATTACGTTATATGGTATAACGTTATAACGTATTACGTTATATGGTATAACGTAATAACGTATTACGTTATATGGTATAACGTCATATGGTATAACGTTATAACGTATTACGTTATATGGTATAACGTAATAACGTATTACGTTATATGGTATAACGTCATATGGTATAACGTTATAACGTATTACGTTATATGGTATAACGTTATAACGTATTACGTTATATGATATAACGTTATAACGTATTACGTTATATGGTATAACGTTATAACGTATTACGTTATATGGTATAACGTTATAAAGTATTACGTTATATGGTATAACGTTATAACGTATTACGTCATATGGTATAACGTTATAACGTATTACGTTATATGGTATAACGTAATAACGTATTACGTTATATGGTATAATGTCATATGGTATAA
This sequence comes from Bombus huntii, assembly GCF_024542735.1. NCBI lineage: Eukaryota > Metazoa > Arthropoda > Insecta > Hymenoptera > Apidae > Bombus > Bombus huntii. The sequence goes on along the minus strand of NW_026099317.1, from coordinate 130,548 downwards.
CGTTATAACGTATTACGTTATATGGTATAACGTTATAACGTATTACGTTATATGGTATAACGTTATAACGTATTACGTTATATGGTATAACGTTATAACGTATTACGTTATGTGGTATATCGTCATATGGTATAACGATATAACGTATTACGTTATATGGTATAACGTCATATGGTATAACGTTATAACGAATTACGTTATATGGTATAACGTCATATGGTATAACATTATAACGTATTACGTTATATGGTATAACGTACTAACGTATTACGTTATATGGTATAACGTCATATGGTATAACGTTATAACGTATTACGTTATATGGTATAACGTTATAACGTATTACGTTATATGCTATAACGTTATAACGTATTACGTTATATGGTATAACGTTATAAAGTATTACGTTATATGGTATAACGTTATAACGTATTACGTCATATGGTATAACGTTATAACGTATTACGTTATATGGTATAACGTTATAACGTATTACGTTATGTGGTATATCGTCATATGGTATAACGATATAACGTATTACGTTATATGGTATAACGTCATATGGTATAACGTTATAACGAATTACGTTATATGGTATAACGTCATATGGTATAACATTATAACGTATTACGTTATATGGTATAACGTAATAAAGTATTACGTTATGTGGTACATCGTCATATGGTATAACGTAATAACGTATTACGTTATATGGTATAACGTCATATGGTATAACGTTATAACGTATTACGTTATATGGTATAACGTTATAACGTATTACGTTATATGCTATAACGCTATAACGTATTACGTTATATGGTATAACGTTATAACGTATTACGTTATATGGTATAACGTTATAAAGTATTACGTTATATGGTATAACGTTATAACGTATTACGTTATATGGTATAACGTTATAAAGTATTACGTTATATGGTATAAAGTTATATCGTGTTACGTTATACGGTATAACGATATAACGTATTACGTTATATGGTATAACGTTATAAAGTATTACGTTATATGGTATAAAGTTATATCGTGTTACGTTATATGGTATAACGATATAACGTATTACGTTATATGGTATAACGTTATAACGTATTACGTTATATGGTATGACGTTATAACGTATAACGTCATATGGTATAACATTATAACGTATTACGTTATATGGTATAACGTTATGACGTATTACGTTATATGGTATACCGTCATATGGTATAACGTAATAACGTATTAAGTCATATGGTATAACGTCTTATGGTATAACGTTATAACGTATTACGTTATATGGTATAACGTTATAAAGTATTACGTTATATGGTATAACGTTATAACGTATTACGTTATATGGTATAACGCTATAACGTATTACGTTATATGGTATAACGATATAACGTATTACGTTATATGGTATAACGTTATAACGTATTACGTTATATGGTATGACGTTATAACGTATTACGTTATATGGTATAACGTTATAACGTATTACGTTAAATGGTATAACGTTATAACGTATTACGTTATATGGTATAACGTTATAACGTGTTACGTTATATGGTATAACGTTATAACGTATTACGTTATATGGTATAACGTTATAACGTGTTACGTTATATGGTATAACGTTATAACGTGTTACGTTATATGGTATAACGATATAACGTATTACGTTATATGGTATAACGTCATATGGTATAACGTTATAACGTATTACGTTATATGGTATAACGTTATAACGTATTACGTTATATGGTATAACGTTATAACGTATTACGTTATATGGTATAACGTTATAACGTATTACGTTAAATGGTATAACGTTATAACGAATTACGTTATATGGTATAACGTCATATGGTATAACATTATAACGTATTACGTTATATGGTATAACGTAATAAAGTATTACGTTATGTGGTACATCGTCATATGGTATAACGTAACAACGTATTACGTTATATGGTATAACGTCATATGGTATAACGTTATAACGTATTACGTTATATGGTATAACGTTATAACGTATTACGTTATATGCTATAACGCTATAACGTATTACGTTATATGGTATAACGTTATAACGTATTACGTTATATGGTATAACGTTATAAAGTATTACGTTATATGGTATAACGTTATAACGTATTACGTTATATGGTATAACGTTATAAAGTATTACGTTATATGGTATAAAGTTATATCGTGTTACGTTATATGGTATAACGATATAACGTATTACGTTATATGGTATAACGTCATATGGTATAACGTTATAACGAATTACGTTATATGGTATAACGTCATATGGTATAACATTATAACGTATTACGTTATATGGTATAACGTTATGACGTATTACGTTATATGGTATACCGTCATATGGTATAACGTAATAACGTATTAAGTCATATGGTATAACGTCTTATGGTATAACGTTATAACGTATTACGTTATATGGTATAACGTTATAAAGTATTACGTTATATGGTATAACGTTATAACGTATTACGTTATATGGTATAACGCTATAACGTATTACGTTATATGGTATAACGATATAACGTATTACGTTATATGGTATAACGTTATAACGTATTACGTTATATGGTATGACGTTATAACGTATTACGTTATATGGTATAACGTTATAACGTATTACGTTAAATGGTATAACGTTATAACGTATTACGTTATATGGTATAACGTTATAACGTGTTACGTTATATGGTATAACGTTATAACGTATTACGTTATATGGTATAACGTTATAACGTGTTACGTTATATGGTATAACGTTATAACGTGTTACGTTATATGGTATAACGATATAACGTATTACGTTATATGGTATAACGTCATATGGTATAACGTTATAACGAATTACGTTATATGGTATAACGTCATATGGTATAACATTATAACGTATTACGTTATATGGTATAACGTTATGACGTATTACGTTATATGTTATAACGTCATATGGTATAACGTTATAACGTATTACGTTATATGGTATAACGTTATAACGTATTACGTTATATGGTATAACGTTATAACGTATTACGTTATATGGTATAACGTTATAACGTATTACGTTATGTGGTATATCGTCATATGGCATAACGTAATAACGTATTACGTTATATGGTATAACGTAATAACGGATTACGTTATATGGTATAACGTCATATGGTATAACGTTATAACGTATTACGTTATATGGTATAACGTTATATGGTATAACGTTATAACGTATTACGTTATATGGTATAACGTTATAACGTATTACGTTATGTGGTATAACATTATAACGTATTACGTTATATGGTATAACGTTATAACGTATTGCGTTATATGGTATAACATTATAAAGTATTACGTTATATGGTATAACGTAATAACGTATAACGTTATATGGTATAATGTCATATGGTATAACGTTATAACGTATTACGTTATATGGTATAATGTCATATGGAATAACGTTATAACGTATTACGTTATATGGTATAACGTAATAACGTATTACGTTATATGGTATAATGTCATATGGTATAACGTTATAACGTATTACGTTATATGGTATAACGTTATAACGTATTACGTTATATGGTATAACGTTATAACGTATTACGTTATATGGTATAACGTTATAACGTATTACGTTATATGGTATAACGTTATAACGTATTACGTTATGTGGTATATCGTCATATGGTATAACGTAATAACGTATTACGTTATATGGTATAACGTCATATGGTATAACGTTATAACGTATTACGTTATATGGTATAACGTAATAACGTATTACGTTATATGGTATAACGTCATATGGTATAACGTTATAACGCATTACGTTATATGGTATAACGTTATAACGTATTACGTTATATGCTATAACGTTATAACGTATTACGTTATATGGTATAACGTTATAACGTATTACGTTATATGGTATAACGTTATAAAGTATTACGTTATATGGTATAACGTTATAACGTATTACGTCATATGGTATAACGTTATAACGTATTACGTTATATGGTATAACGTAATAACGTATTACGTTATATGGTATAATGTCATATGGTATAACGTTATAACGTATTACGTTATATGGTATAACGTTATAACGTATTACGTTATATGGTATAACGTTATAACGTATTACGTTATATGGTATAACGTTATAACGTATTACGTTATATGGTATAACGTTATAACGTATTACGTTATGTGGTATATCGTCATATGGTATAACGATATAACGTATTACGTTATATGGTATAACGTCATATGGTATAACGTTATAACGAATTACGTTATATGGTATAACGTCATATGGTATAACATTATAACGTATTACGTTATATGGTATAACGTACTAACGTATTACGTTATATGGTATAACGTCATATGGTATAACGTTATAACGTATTACGTTATATGGTATAACGTTATAACGTATTACGTTATATGCTATAGCGTTATAACGTATTACGTTATATCGTATAACGTTATAACGTATTACGTTATATGGTATAACGTTATAACGTATTACGTTATGTGGTATATCGTCATATGGTATAACGATATAACGTATTACGTTATATGGTATAACGTCATATGGTATAACGTTATAACGAATTACGTTATATGGTATAACGTCATATGGTATAACATTATAACGTATTACGTTATATGGTATAACGTAATAAAGTATTACGTTATGTGGTACATCGTCATATGGTATAACGTAATAACGTATTACGTTATATGGTATAACGTCATATGGTATAACGTTATAACGTATTACGTTATATGGTATAACGTTATAACGTATTACGTTATATGCTATAACGCTATAACGTATTACGTTATATGGTATAACGTTATAACGTATTACGTTATATGGTATAACGTTATAAAGTATTACGTTATATGGTATAACGTTATAACGTATTACGTTATATGGTATAACGTTATAAAGTATTACGTTATATGGTATAAAGTTATATCGTGTTACGTTATATGGTATAACGATATAACGTATTACGTTATATGGTATAACGTCATATGGTATAACGTTATAACGAATTACGTTATATGGTATAACGTCATATGGTATAACATTATAACGTATTACGTTATATGGTATAACGTTATGACGTATTACGTTATATGGTATACCGTCATATGGTATAACGTAATAACGTATTAAGTCATATGGTATAACGTCTTATGGTATAACGTTATAACGTATTACGTTATATGGTATAACGTTATAAAGTATTACGTTATATGGTATAACGTTATAACGTATTACGTTATATGGTATAACGTTATAACGTGTTACGTTATATGGTATAAAGTTATAACGTGTTACGTTATATGGTATAACGATATAACGTATTACGTTATATGGTATAACGTCATATGGTATAACGTTATAACGTATTACGTTATATGGTATAACGTAATAACGTATTAAGTTATATGGTATAACGTCTTATGGTATAACGTTATAACGTATTACGATATATGGTATAACGTTATAACGAATTACGTTATATGGTATAACGTCATATGGTATAACATTATAACGTATTACGTTATATGGTATAACGTTATGACGTATTACGTTATATGGCATAACGTCATATGGTATAACGTTATAACGTATTACGTTATATGGTATAACGTTATAACGTATTACGTTATATGGTATAACGTTATAACGTATTACGTTATATGGTATAACGTTATAACGTATTACGTTATATGGTATAACGTTATAACGTATTACGTTATATGGTATAACGTCATATGGTATAACGTTATAACGTATTACGTTTATGGTGTAACGTTATAAAGTATTACGTTATATGGTATAACGTTATAACGTATCACGTTATATGGTATAACGTTATAACGTGTTACGTTATATGGTATAACGTTATAACGTGTTACGTTATATGGTATAACGTTATAACGTGTTACGTTATATGGTATAACGTCATATGGTATAACGTTATAACGTATTACGTTATATGGTGTAACGTTATAACGTATTACGTTATATGGTGTAACGTTATAAAGCATTACGTTATATGGTGTAACGTTATAAAGTATTACGTTATATGGTATAACGTTATAACGTATTACGTTATATGGTATAACGTTATAACGTGTTACGTTATATGGTATAATGTCATATGGTATAATGTTATAACGTATTACGTTATATGGTATAACGTTATAACGTATTACGTTATATGGTATAACGTAATAACGTATTACGTTATATGGTATAACGTCATATGGTATAACGTTATAACGTATTACGTTATATGGTATAACGTAATAACGTATTACGTTATATGGTATAATGTCATATGGTATAACGTTATAACGTATTACGTTATATGGTATAACGTTATAACGTATTACGTTATATGGTATAACGTTATAACGTATTACGTTATATGGTATAACGTAATAACGTATTACGTTATATGGTATAACGTCATATGGTATAACGTTATAACGTAATACGTTATATGGTATAACGTTATAACGTATTACGTTATATGCTATAACGTTATAACGTATTACGTTATATGGTATAACGTTATAACGTATTACGTTATATGGTATAACGTTATAAAGTATTACGTTATATGGTATAACGTTATAACGTATTACGTTATATGGTATAACGTTGTAAAGTATTACGTTATATGGTATAACGTTATAACGTGTTACGTTATATGGTATAACGTTATAACGTATTACGTTATATGATATAACGTTATAACGTATTACGTTATATGGTATAACGATATAACGTATTACGTTATATGGTATAACGTCATATGGTATAACGTTATAACGTATTACGTTATATGGTATAACGTTATAACGTATTACGTTATATGGTCTAACGTAATAACGCATTACGTTATATGGTATAACGTCATATGGTATAACGTTATAACGTATTACGTTATATGGTATAACGTAATAACGTATTACGTTATATGGTATAATGTCATATGGTATAACGTTATAACGTATTACGTTATATGGTATAACGTTATAACGTATTACGTTATATGGTATAACGTTATAACGTATTACGTTATATGGTATAACGTTATAACGTATTACGTTATATGCTATAACGTTATAACGTATTACGTTATATGCTATAACGTTATAACGTATTACGTTATATGGTATAACGTTATAAAGTATTACGTTATATGGTATAACGTTATAACGTATTACGTTATATGGTATAACGTTGTAAAGTATTACGTTATATGGTATAACGTTATAACGTGTTACGTTATATGGTATAACGTTATAACGTATTACGTTATATGATATAACGTTATAACGTATTACGTTATATGGTATAACGTTATAACGTATTACGTTATATGGTATAACGTCATATGGTATAACGTTATAACGTATTACGTTATATGGTATAACGTTATAACGTATTACGTTATATGGTCTAACGCAATAACGCATTACGTTATATGGTATAACGTCATATGGTATAACGTTATAACGTATTACGTTATATGGTATAACGTTATAACGTATTACGTTATATGGTATAACGTTATAACGTATTACGTTATGTGGTATATCGTCATATGGTATAACGTAATAACGTATTACGTTATATGGTATAACGTTATAACGTATTACGTTATATGGTATAACGTTAGAACGTATTACGTTATGTGGTATATCGTCATATGGTATAACGTAATAACGTATTACGTTATATGGTATAACGTCATATGGTATAACGTTATAACGTATTACGTTATATGGTATAACGTAATAACGTATTACGTTATATGGTATAACGTCATATGGTATAACGTTATAACGTATTACGTTATATGGTATAACGTTATAACGTATTACGTTATATGCTATAACGTTATAACGTATTACGTTATATGCTATAACGTTATAACGTATTACGTTATATGGTATAACGTTATAAAGTATTACGTTATATTGTATAACGTTATAACGTATTACGTTATATGGTATAACGTCATATGGTATAACGTTATAACGAATTACGTTATATGGTATAACGTCATATGGTATAACATTATAACGTATTACGTTATATGGTATAATGATATGACGTATTACGTTATATGGTATAACGTCATATGGTATAACGTTATAACGTATTACGTTATATGGTATAACGTTATAACGTATTACGTTATATGGTATAACGTTATAACGTATTACGTTATATGGTATAACGTTATAACGTATTACGTTATGTGGTATATCGTCATATGGTATAACGTAATAACGTATTACGTTATATGGTGTAACGTTATAAAGTATTACGTTATATGGTATAACGTTATAATGTATTACGTTATATGGTATAACGTCCTATGGTATAACGTTATAACGTATTACGTTATATGGTATAACGTCATATGGTATAACGTTATAACGAATTACGTTATATGGTATAACGTCATATGGTATAACATTATAACGTATTACGTTATATGGTATAATGATATGACGTATTACGTTATATGGTATAACGTCATATGGTATAACGTTATAACGTATTACGTTATATGGTATAACGTTATAACGTATTACGTTATATGCTATAACGTTATAACGTATTACGTTATATGGTATAACGTTATAACGTATTACGTTATATGGTATAACGTTATAAAGTATTACGTTATATGGTATAACGTTATAACGTATTACGTTATATGGTATAACGTTGTAAAGTATTACGTTATATGGTATAACGTTATAACGTGTTACGTTATATGGTATAACGTTATAACGTATTACGTTATATGATATAACGTTATAACGTATTACGTTATATGGTATAACGATATAACGTATTACGTTATATGGTATAACGTCATATGGTATAACGTTATAACGTATTACGTTATATGGTATAACGTTATAACGTATTACGTTATATGGTCTAACGTAATAACGCATTACGTTATATGGTATAACGTCATATGGTATAACGTTATAACGTATTACGTTATATGGTATAACGTAATAACGTATTACGTTATATGGTATAATGTCATATGGTATAACGTTATAACGTATTACGTTATATGGTATAACGTTATAACGTATTACGTTATATGGTATAACGTTATAACGTATTACGTTATATGGTATAACGTTATAACGTATTACGTTATATGCTATAACGTTATAACGTATTACGTTATATGCTATAACGTTATAACGTATTACGTTATATGCTATAACGTTATAACGTATTACGTTATATGGTATAACGTTATAAAGTATTACGTTATATGGTATAACGTTATAACGTATTACGTTATATGGTATAACGTTGTAAAGTATTACGTTATATGGTATAACGTTATAACGTGTTACGTTATATGGTATAACGTTATAACGTATTACGTTATATGATATAACGTTATAACGTATTACGTTATATGGTATAACGTTATAACGTATTACGTTATATGGTATAACGTCATATGGTATAACGTTATAACGTATTACGTTATATGGTATAACGTTATAACGTATTACGTTATATGGTCTAACGCAATAACGCATTACGTTATATGGTATAACGTCATATGGTATAACGTTATAACGTATTACGTTATATGGTATAACGTTATAACGTATTACGTTATATGGTATAACGTTATAACGTATTACGTTATGTGGTATATCGTCATATGGTATAACGTAATAACGTATTACGTTATATGGTATAACGTTATAACGTATTACGTTATATGGTATAACGTTAGAACGTATTACGTTATGTGGTATATCGTCATATGGTATAACGTAATAACGTATTACGTTATATGGTATAACGTCATATGGTATAACGTTATAACGTATTACGTTATATGGTATAACGTAATAACGTATTACGTTATATGGTATAACGTCATATGGTATAACGTTATAACGTATTACGTTATATGGTATAACGTTATAACGTATTACGTTATATGCTATAACGTTATAACGTATTACGTTATATGCTATAACGTTATAACGTATTACGTTATATGGTATAACGTTATAAAGTATTACGTTATATTGTATAACGTTATAACGTATTACGTTATATGGTATAACGTCATATGGTATAACGTTATAACGAATTACGTTATATGGTATAACGTCATATGGTATAACATTATAACGTATTACGTTATATGGTATAATGATATGACGTATTACGTTATATGGTATAACGTCATATGGTATAACGTTATAACGTATTACGTTATATGGTATAACGTTATAACGTATTACGTTATATGGTATAACGTTATAACGTATTACGTTATATGGTATAACGTTATAACGTATTACGTTATGTGGTATATCGTCATATGGTATAACGTAATAACGTATTACGTTATATGGTGTAACGTTATAAAGTATTACGTTATATGGTATAACGTTATAATGTATTACGTTATATGGTATAACGTCCTATGGTATAACGTTATAACGTATTACGTTATATGGTATAACGTCATATGGTATAACGTTATAACGTATTACGTTTATGGTGTAACGTTATAAAGTATTACGTTATATGGTATAACGTTATAACGTATTACGTTATATGGTATAACGTTATAAAGTATTACGTTATATGGTATTACGTTATAACGTGTTACGTTATATGGTATAACGTTATAACGTATTACGTTATATGGTATAACGTTATAACGTATTACGTTATATGGTATAACGCTATAGCGTATTACGTTATATGGTATAACGATATAACGTATTACGTTATATGGTATAACGTTATAACGTATTACGTTATATGGTATGACGTTATAACGTATTACGTTATATGGTATAACGTTATAACGTATTACGTTATATGGTATAACGTTATAACGTGTTACGTTATATGGTATAACGTTATAACGTGTTACGTTATGTGGTATAACGTTATAACGTATTACGTTATATGGTATAACGTTATAACGTGTTACGTTATATGGTATAAAGTTATAACGTGTTACGTTATATGGTATAACGATATAACGTATTACGTTATATGGTATAACGTCATATGGTATAACGTTATAACGAATTACGTAATATGGTGTAAGGTTATAAAGTATTACGTTATATGGTATAACGTTATCACGTATTACGTTATATGGTGTAACGTTATAAAGTATTACGTTATATGGTATAACGTTATAATGTATTACGTTATATGGTATAACGTCCTATGGTATAACGTTATAACGTATTACGTTATATGGTATAACGTCATATGGTATAACGTTATAACGTATTACGTTTATGGTGTAACGTTATAAAGTATTACGTTATATGGTATAACGTTATAACGTATTACGTTATATGCTATAATGTTATAACGTATTACGTTATATGGTATAACGTTCTAACGTATTACGTTATATGGTGTAAGGTTATAAAGTATTACGTTATATGGTATAACGTTATCACGTATTACGTTATATGGTGTAACGTTATAACGTATTACGTTATATGGTATAACGTTCTAACGTATTACGTTATATGGTGTAAGGTTATAAAGTATTACGTTATATGGTATAACGTTATCGCGTATTACGTTATATGGTGTAACGTTATAAAGTATTACGTTATATGGTATAACGTTATAATGTATTACGTTATATGGTATAACGTCCTATGGTATAACGTTATAACGTATTACGTTATATGGTATAACGTCATATGGTATAACGTAATAACGTATTACGTTATATGGTATAACGTAATAACGTATTACGTTATATGGTATAACGTCATATGGTATAACGTTATAACGTATTACGTTATATGGTATAACGTAATAACGTATTAAGTCATATGGTATAACGTCTTATGGTATAACGTTATAACGTATTACGTTATATGGTATAACGTAATAACGTATTAAGTCATATGGTATAACGTTATAACGTATTACGTTATATGCTATAACGTTATCACGTATTACGTTATATGGTGTAACGTTATAAAGTATTACGTTATATGGTATAACGTTATAATGTATTACGTTATATGGTATAACGTCCTATGGTATAACGTTATAACGTATTACGTTATATGGTATAACGTCATATGGTATAACGTTATAACGTATTACGTTATATGGTATAACGTTCTAACGAATTACGTTATATGGTGTAAGGTTATAAAGTATTACGTTATATGGTATAACGTTATCACGTATTACGTTATATGGTGTAACGTTATAAAGTATTACGTTATATGGTATAACGTTATAATGTTTTACGTTATATGGTATAACGTTATAATGTATTACGTTATATGGTATAACGTCCTATGGTATAACGTTATAACGTATTACGTTATATGGTATAACGTCATATGGTATAACGTTATAACGTATTACGTTTATGGTGTAACGTTATAAAGTATTACGTTATATGGTATAACGTTATAACGTATTACGTTATATGGTATAACGTTATAACGTGTTACGTTATATGGTATAACGTTATAACGTATTACGTTATATGATATAACGTTATAACGTATTACGTTATATGGTATAACGATATAACGTATTACGTTATATGGTATAACGTCATATGGTATAACGTTATAACGTATTACGTTATATGGTATAACGTTATAACGTATTACGTTATATGGTCTAACGTAATAACGCATTACGTTATATGGTATAACGTCATATGGTATAACGTTATAACGTATTACGTTATATGGTATAACGTAATAACGTATTACGTTATATGGTATAATGTCATATGGTATAACGTTATAACGTATTACGTTATATGGTATAACGTTATAACGTATTACGTTATATGGTATAACGTTATAACGTATTACGTTATATGGTATAACGTTATAACGTATTACGTTATATGCTATAACGTTATAACGTATTACGTTATATGCTATAACGTTATAACGTATTACGTTATATGCTATAACGTTATAACGTATTACGTTATATGGTATAACGTTATAAAGTATTACGTTATATGGTATAACGTTATAACGTATTACGTTATATGGTATAACGTTGTAAAGTATTACGTTATATGGTATAACGTTATAACGTGTTACGTTATATGGTATAACGTTATAACGTATTACGTTATATGATATAACGTTATAACGTATTACGTTATATGGTATAACGTTATAACGTATTACGTTATATGGTATAACGTCATATGGTATAACGTTATAACGTATTACGTTATATGGTATAACGTTATAACGTATTACGTTATATGGTCTAACGCAATAACGCATTACGTTATATGGTATAACGTCATATGGTATAACGTTATAACGTATTACGTTATATGGTATAACGTTATAACGTATTACGTTATATGGTATAACGTTATAACGTATTACGTTATGTGGTATATCGTCATATGGTATAACGTAATAACGTATTACGTTATATGGTATAACGTTATAACGTATTACGTTATATGGTATAACGTTAGAACGTATTACGTTATGTGGTATATCGTCATATGGTATAACGTAATAACGTATTACGTTATATGGTATAACGTCATATGGTATAACGTTATAACGTATTACGTTATATGGTATAACGTAATAACGTATTACGTTATATGGTATAACGTCATATGGTATAACGTTATAACGTATTACGTTATATGGTATAACGTTATAACGTATTACGTTATATGCTATAACGTTATAACGTATTACGTTATATGGTATAACGTTATAAAGTATTACGTTATATTGTATAACGTTATAACGTATTACGTTATATGGTATAACGTCATATGGTATAACGTTATAACGAATTACGTTATATGGTATAACGTCATATGGTATAACATTATAACGTATTACGTTATATGGTATAATGATATGACGTATTACGTTATATGGTATAACGTCATATGGTATAACGTTATAACGTATTACGTTATATGGTATAACGTTATAACGTATTACGTTATATGGTATAACGTTATAACGTATTACGTTATATGGTATAACGTTATAACGTATTACGTTATGTGGTATATCGTCATATGGTATAACGTAATAACGAATTACGTTATATGGTGTAACGTTATAAAGTATTACGTTATATGGTATAACGTTATAATGTATTACGTTATATGGTATAACGTCCTATGGTATAACGTTATAACGTATTACGTTATATGGTATAACGTCATATGGTATAACGTTATAACGTATTACGTTTATGGTGTAACGTTATAAAGTATTACGTTATATGGTATAACGTTATAACGTATTACGTTATATGGTATAACGTTATAAAGTATTACGTTATATGGTATTACGTTATAACGTGTTACGTTATATGGTATAACGTTATAACGTATTACGTTATATGGTATAACGTTATAACGTATTACGTTATATGGTATAACGCTATAGCGTATTACGTTATATGGTATAACGATATAACGTATTACGTTATATGGTATAACGTTATAACGTATTACGTTATATGGTATGACGTTATAACGTATTACGTTATATGGTATAACGTTATAACGTATTACGTTATATGGTATAACGTTATAACGTGTTACGTTATATGGTGTAAGGTTATAAAGTATTACGTTATATGGTATAACGTTATCGCGTATTACGTTATATGGTGTAACGTTATAAAGTATTACGTTATATGGTATAACGTTATCACGTATTACGTTATATGGTGTAACGTTATAAAGTATTACGTTATATGGTATAACGTTATAATGTATTACGTTATATGGTATAACGTCCTATGGTATAACGTTATAACATATTACGTTATATGGTATAACGTCATATGGTATAACGTTATAACGTATTACGTTTATGGTGTAACGTTATAAAGTATTACGTTATATGGTATAACGTTATCACGTATTACGTTATATGGTGTAACGTTATAACGTATTACGTTATATGGTATAACGTTCTAACGTATTACGTTATATGGTGTAAGGTTATAAAGTATTACGTTATATGGTATAACGTTATCGCGTATTACGTTATATGGTGTAACGTTATAAAGTATTACGTTATATGGTATAACGTTATAATGTATTACGTTATATGGTATAACGTCCTATGGTATAACGTTATAACGTATTACGTTGTATGGTATAACGTCATATGGTATAACGTAATAACGTATTACGTTATATGGTATAACGTAATAACGTATTACGTTATATGGTATAACGTCATATGGTATAACGTTATAACGTATTACGTTATATGGTATAACGTAATAACGTATTAAGTCATATGGTATAACGTCTTATGGTATAACGTTATAACGTATTACGTTATATGGTATAACGTAATAACGTATTAAGTCATATGGTATAACGTTATAACGTATTACGTTATATGCTATAACGTTATCACGTATTACGTTATATGGTGTAACGTTATAAAGTATTACGTTATATGGTATAACGTTATAATGTATTACGTTATATGGTATAACGTCCTATGGTATAACGTTATAACGTATTACGTTATATGGTATAACGTCATATGGTATAACGTTATAACGTATTACGTTATATGGTATAACGTTCTAACGAATTACGTTATATGGTGTAAGGTTATAAAGTATTACGTTATATGGTATAACGTTATCACGTATTACGTTATATGGTGTAACGTTATAAAGTATTACGTTATATGGTATAACGTTATAATGTTTTACGTTATATGGTATAACGTGCTATGGTATAACGTTATAACGTATTACGTTATATGGTATAACGTCATATGGTATAACGTTATAACGTATTACGTTTATGGTGTAACGTTATAAAGTATTACGTTATATGGTATAACGTTATAACGTATTACGTTATATGCTATAACGTTATAACGTATTACGTTATATGGTATAACGTTCTAACGTATTACGTTATATGGTGTAAGGTTATGAAGTATTACGTTATATGGTATAACGTTATCACGTATTACGTTATATGGTGTAACGTTATAACGTATTACGTTATATGGTATAACGTTCTAACGTATTACGTTATATGGTGTAAGGTTATAAAGTATTACGTTATATTGTATAACGTTATAACGTATTACGTTATATGGTATAACGTTATATGGTATAACGTTATAACGAATTACGTTATATGGTATAACATTATAACGTATTACGTTATATGGTATAACGATATGACGTATTACGTTATATGGTATAACGTCATATGGTATAACGTTATAACGTATTACGTTATATGGTATAACGTTATAACGTATTACGTTATATGGTATAACGTCCTAACGTATTACGTTATATGGTGTAAGGTTATAAAGTATTACGTTATATGGTATAACGTTATCACGTATTACGTTATATGGTATAACGATATGACGTATTACGTTATATGGTATAACGTTATATGGTATAACGTTATAACGTATTACGTTATGTGGTATATCGTCATATGGTATAACGTAATAACGTATTACGTTATATGGTATAACGTAATAACGTATTACGTTATATGGTATAACGTCATATGGTATAACGTTATAACGTATTACGTTATATGGTATAACGTAATAACGTATTAAGTCATATGGTATAACGTCTTATGGTATAACGTTATAACGTATTACGTTATATGGTATAACGTTATAACGTATTACGTTATATGGTATAACGTTATAACGTATTACGTTATATGCTATAACGTTATAACGTATTACGTTATATGGTATAACGTTCTAACGTATTACGTTATATGGTGTAAGGTTATAAAGTATTACGTTATATGGTATAACGTTATCACGTATTACGTTATATGGTGTAACGTTATAAAGTATTACGTTATATGGTATAACGTTATAATGTATTACGTTATATGGTATAACGTCCATTGGTATAACGTTATAACGTATTACGTTATATGGTATAACGTCATATGGTATAACGTTATAACGTATTACGTTTATGGTGTAACGTTATAAAGTATTACGTTATATGGTATAACGTTATAACGTATTACGTTATATGGTATAACGTTATAAAGTATTACGTTATATGGTATTACGTTATAACGTGTTACGTTATATGGTATAACGTTATAACGTATTACGTTATATGGTATAACGTTATAACGTATTACGTTATATGGTATAACGTTATAACGTATTACGTTATATGGTATAACGTTATAACGTATTACGTTATATGGTATAACGCTATAGCGTATTACGTTATATGGTATAACGATATAACGTATTACGTTATATGGTATAACGTTATAACGTATTACGTTATATGGTATGACGTTATAACGTATTACGTTATATGGTATAACGTTATAACGTATTACGTTATATGGTATAACGTTATAACGTATTACGTTATATGGTATAACGTTATAATGTGTTACGTTATATGGTATAACGTTATAACGTATTACGTTATATGGTATAACGTTATAACGTATTACGTTATATGGTATAACGTTATAACGTGTTACGTTATATGGTATAAAGTTATAACGTGTTACGTTATATGGTATAACGATATAACGTATTACGTTATATGGTATAACGTCATATGGTATAACGTTATAACGAATTACGTTATATGGTATAACGTCATATGGTATAACATTATAACGTATTACGTTATATGGTATAACGTTATGACGTATTACGTTATATGGTATAACGTCATATGGTATAACGTTATAACGTATTACGTTATATGGTATAACGTAATAACGTATTAAGTTATATGGTATAACGTCTTATGGTATAACGTTATAACGTATTACGTTATATGGTATAACGTTATAAAGTATTACGTTATATGGTATTACGTTATAACGTGTTACGTTATATGGTATAACGTTATAACGTGTTACGTTATATGGTATAACGTTATAACGTATTACGTTATATGGTATAACGCTATAACGTATTACGTTATATGGTATAACGTTATAACGTATTACGTTATGTGGTATATCGTCATATGGTATAACGTAATAACGTATTACGTTATATGGTATAACGTAATAACGTATTACGTTATATGGTGTAAGGTTATAAAGTATTACGTTATATGGTGTAACGTTATAACGTATTACGTTATATGGTATAACGTCATATGGTATAAGGTTATAACGTATTACGTTATATGGTATAACGTTATAACGTATTACGTTATATGGTATAACGTTATAACGTATTACGTTATATGGTATAACGTTATAACGTATTACGTTATATGGTATAACGTTATAACGTATTACGTTATGTGGTATATCGTCATATGGTATAACGTAATAACGTATTACGTTATATGGTATAACGTAATAACGTATTACGTTATATGGTATAACGTCATATGGTATAACGTTATAACGTATTACGTTATATGGTATAACGTAATAACGTATTAAGTCATATGGTATAACGTTATAACGTATTACGTTATATGCTATAACGTTATAACGTATTACGTTATATGGTATAACGTTCTAACGTATTACGTTATATGGTGTAACGTTATAACGTATTACGTTATATGGTATAACGTTATAAAGTATTACGTTATATGGTATTACGTTATAACGTGTTACGTTATATGGTATAACGTTATAACGTATTACGTTATATGGTATAACGTTATAACGTATTACGTTATATGGTATAACGCTATAGCGTATTACGTTATATGGTATAACGATATAACGTATTACGTTATATGGTATAACGTTATAACGTATTACGTTATATGCTATAACGTTATAACTTATTACGTTATATGGTATAACGTTCTAACGTATTACGTTATATGGTGTAACGTTATAACGTATTACGTTATATGGTATAACGTTATCACGTATTACGTTATATGGTGTAACGTTATAAAGTATTACGTTATATGGTATAACGTTATAATGTATTACGTTATATGGTATAACGTCCTATGGTATAACGTTATAACGTATTACGTTATATGGTATAACGTCATATGGTATAACGTTATAACGTATTACGTTTATGGTGTAACGTTATAAAGTATTACGTTATATGGTATAACGTTATAACGTATTACGTTATATGGTATAACGTTATAAAGTATTACGTTATATGGTATTACGTTATAACGTGTTACGTTATATGGTATAACGTTATAACGTATTACGTTATATGGTATAACGTTATAACGTATTACGTTATATGGTATAACGCTATAGCGTATTACGTTATATGGTATAACGATATAACGTATTACGTTATATGGTATAACGTTATAACGTATTACGTTATATGGTATGACGTTATAACGTATTACGTTATATGGTATAACGTTATAACGTATTACGTTATATGGTATAACGTTATAACGTGTTACGTTATATGGTATAACGTTATAACGTGTTACGTTATATGGTATAACGTTATAACGTATTACGTTATATGGTATAACGTTATAACGTGTTACGTTATATGGTATAACGTTATAACGTGTTACGTTATATGGTATAAAGTTATAACGTGTTACGTTATATGGTATAACGTTATAACGAATTACGTTATATGGTATAACGTCATATGGTATAACATTATAACGTATTACGTTGTATGGTATAACGTTATGACGTATTACGTTATATGGTATAACGTCATATGGTATAACGTTATAACGTATTACGTTATATGGTATAACGTAATAACGTATTAAGTTATATGGTATAACGTCATATGGTATAACGTTATAACGTATTACGTTTATGGTGTAACGTTATAAAGTATTACGTTATATGGTATAACGTTATAACGTATTACGTTATATGGTATAACGTTATAACGTGTTACGTTATATGGTATAACGTTATAACGTGTTACGTTATATGGTATAACGTTATAACGTGTTACGTTATATGGTATAACGTTCTAACGAATTACGTTATATGGTGTAAGGTTATAAAGTATTACGTTATATGGTATAACGTTATCACGTATTACGTTATATGGTGTAACGTTATAAAGTATTACGTTATATGGTATAACGTTATAATGTTTTACGTTATATGGTATAACGTTATAATGTATTACGTTATATGGTATAACGTCCTATGGTATAACGTTATAACGTATTACGTTATATGGTATAACGTCATATGGTATAACGTTATAACGTATTACGTTTATGGTGTAACGTTATAAAGTATTACGTTATATGGTATAACGTTATAACGTATTACGTTATATGGTATAACGTTATAACGTGTTACGTTATATGGTATAACGTTATAACGTATTACGTTATATGATATAACGTTATAACGTATTACGTTATATGGTATAACGATATAACGTATTACGTTATATGGTATAACGTCATATGGTATAACGTTATAACGTATTACGTTATATGGTATAACGTTATAACGTATTACGTTATATGGTCTAACGTAATAACGCATTACGTTATATGGTATAACGTCATATGGTATAACGTTATAACGTATTACGTTATATGGTATAACGTAATAACGTATTACGTTATATGGTATAATGTCATATGGTATAACGTTATAACGTATTACGTTATATGGTATAACGTTATAACGTATTACGTTATATGCTATAACGTTATAACGTATTACGTTATATGCTATAACGTTATAACGTATTACGTTATATGGTATAACGTTATAAAGTATTACGTTATATGGTATAACGTTATAACGTATTACGTTATATGGTATAACGTTGTAAAGTATTACGTTATATGGTATAACGTTATAACGTGTTACGTTATATGGTATAACGTTATAACGTATTACGTTATATGATATAACGTTATAACGTATTACGTTATATGGTATAACGTTATAACGTATTACGTTATATGGTATAACGTCATATGGTATAACGTTATAACGTATTACGTTATATGGTATAACGTTATAACGTATTACGTTATATGGTCTAACGCAATAACGCATTACGTTATATGGTATAACGTCATATGGTATAACGTTATAACGTATTACGTTATATGGTATAACGTTATAACGTATTACGTTATATGGTATAACGTTATAACGTATTACGTTATGTGGTATATCGTCATATGGTATAACGTAATAACGTATTACGTTATATGGTATAACGTTATAACGTATTACGTTATATGGTATAACGTTAGAACGTATTACGTTATGTGGTATATCGTCATATGGTATAACGTAATAACGTATTACGTTATATGGTATAACGTCATATGGTATAACGTTATAACGTATTACGTTATATGGTATAACGTAATAACGTATTACGTTATATGGTATAACGTCATATGGTATAACGTTATAACGTATTACGTTATATGGTATAACGTTATAACGTATTACGTTATATGCTATAACGTTATAACGTATTACGTTATATGGTATAACGTTATAAAGTATTACGTTATATTGTATAACGTTATAACGTATTACGTTATATGGTATAACGTCATATGGTATAACGTTATAACGAATTACGTTATATGGTATAACGTCATATGGTATAACATTATAACGTATTACGTTATATGGTATAATGATATGACGTATTACGTTATATGGTATAACGTCATATGGTATAACGTTATAACGTATTACGTTATATGGTATAACGTTATAACGTATTACGTTATATGGTATAACGTTATAACGTATTACGTTATATGGTATAACGTTATAACGTATTACGTTATGTGGTATATCGTCATATGGTATAACGTAATAACGTATTACGTTATATGGTGTAACGTTATAAAGTATTACGTTATATGGTATAACGTTATAATGTATTACGTTATATGGTATAACGTCCTATGGTATAACGTTATAACGTATTACGTTATATGGTATAACGTCATATGGTATAACGTTATAACGTATTACGTTTATGGTGTAACGTTATAAAGTATTACGTTATATGGTATAACGTTATAACGTATTACGTTATATGGTATAACGTTATAAAGTATTACGTTATATGGTATTACGTTATAACGTGTTACGTTATATGGTATAACGTTATAACGTATTACGTTATATGGTATAACGTTATAACGTATTACGTTATATGGTATAACGCTATAGCGTATTACGTTATATGGTATAACGATATAACGTATTACGTTATATGGTATAACGTTATAACGTATTACGTTATATGGTATGACGTTATAACGTATTACGTTATATGGTATAACGTTATAACGTATTACGTTATATGGTATAACGTTATAACGTGTTACGTTATATGGTATAACGTTATAACGTGTTACGTTATGTGGTATAACGTTATAACGTATTACGTTATATGGTATAACGTTATAACGTGTTACGTTATATGGTATAAAGTTATAACGTGTTACGTTATATGGTATAACGATATAACGTATTACGTTATATGGTATAACGTCATATGGTATAACGTTATAACGAATTACGTAATATGGTGTAAGGTTATAAAGTATTACGTTATATGGTATAACGTTATCACGTATTACGTTATATGGTGTAACGTTATAAAGTATTACGTTATATGGTATAACGTTATAATGTATTACGTTATATGGTATAACGTCCTATGGTATAACGTTATAACGTATTACGTTATATGGTATAACGTCATATGGTATAACGTAATAACGTATTACGTTATATGGTATAACGTAATAACGTATTACGTTATATGGTATAACGTCATATGGTATAACGTTATAACGTATTACGTTATATGGTGTAAGGTTATAAAGTATTACGTTATATGGTATAACGTTATCACGTATTACGTTATATGGTGTAACGTTATAACGTATTACGTTATATGGTATAACGTTCTAACGTATTACGTTATATGGTGTAAGGTTATAAAGTATTACGTTATATGGTATAACGTTATCGCGTATTACGTTATATGGTGTAACGTTATAAAGTATTACGTTATATGGTATAACGTTATAATGTATTACGTTATATGGTATAACGTCCTATGGTATAACGTTATAACGTATTACGTTATATGGTATAACGTCATATGGTATAACGTAATAACGTATTACGTTATATGGTATAACGTAATAACGTATTACGTTATATGGTATAACGTCATATGGTATAACGTTATAACGTATTACGTTATATGGTATAACGTAATAACGTATTAAGTCATATGGTATAACGTCTTATGGTATAACGTTATAACGTATTACGTTATATGGTATAACGTAATAACGTATTAAGTCATATGGTATAACGTTATAACGTATTACGTTATATGCTATAACGTTATCACGTATTACGTTATATGGTGTAACGTTATAAAGTATTACGTTATATGGTATAACGTTATAATGTATTACGTTATATGGTATAACGTCCTATGGTATAACGTTATAACGTATTACGTTATATGGTATAACGTCATATGGTATAACGTTATAACGTATTACGTTATATGGTATAACGTTCTAACGAATTACGTTATATGGTGTAAGGTTATAAAGTATTACGTTATATGGTATAACGTTATCACGTATTACGTTATATGGTGTAACGTTATAAAGTATTACGTTATATGGTATAACGTTATAATGTTTTACGTTATATGGTATAACGTCCTATGGTATAACGTTATAACGTATTACGTTATATGGTATAACGTCATATGGTATAACGTTATAACGTATTACGTTTATGGTGTAACGTTATAAAGTATTACGTTATATGGTATAACGTTATAACGTATTACGTTATATGCTATAACGTTATAACGTATTACGTTATATGGTATAACGTTCTAACGTATTACGTTATATGGTGTAAGGTTATGAAGTATTACGTTATATGGTATAACGTTATCACGTATTACGTTATATGGTGTAACGTTATAACGTATTACGTTATATGGTATAACGTTCTAACGTATTACGTTATATGGTGTAAGGTTATAAAGTATTACGTTATATTGTATAACGTTATAACGTATTACGTTATATGGTATAACGTTATATGGTATAACGTTATAACGAATTACGTTATATGGTATAACATTATAACGTATTACGTTATATGGTATAACGATATGACGTATTACGTTATATGGTATAACGTCATATGGTATAACGTTATAACGTATTACGTTATATGGTATAACGTTATAACGTATTACGTTATATGGTATAACGTTCTAACGTATTACGTTATATGGTGTAAGGTTATAAAGTATTACGTTATATGGTATAACGTTATCACGTATTACGTTATATGGTATAACGATATGACGTATTACGTTATATGGTATAACGTTATATGGTATAACGTTATAACGTATTACGTTATGTGGTATATCGTCATATGGTATAACGTAATAACGTATTACGTTATATGGTATAACGTAATAACGTATTACGTTATATGGTATAACGTCATATGGTATAACGTTATAACGTATTACGTTATATGGTATAACGTAATAACGTATTAAGTCATATGGTATAACGTCTTATGGTATAACGTTATAACGTATTACGTTATATGGTATAACGTTATAACGTATTACGTTATATGGTATAACGTTATAACGTATTACGTTATATGCTATAACGTTATAACGTATTACGTTATATGGTATAACGTTCTAACGTATTACGTTATATGGTGTAAGGTTATAAAGTATTACGTTATATGGTATAACGTTATCACGTATTACGTTATATGGTGTAACGTTATAAAGTATTACGTTATATGGTATAACGTTATAATGTATTACGTTATATGGTATAACGTCCATTGGTATAACGTTATAACGTATTACGTTATATGGTATAACGTCATATGGTATAACGTTATAACGTATTACGTTTATGGTGTAACGTTATAAAGTATTACGTTATATGGTATAACGTTATAACGTATTACGTTATATGGTATAACGTTATAAAGTATTACGTTATATGGTATTACGTTATAACGTGTTACGTTATATGGTATAACGTTATAACGTATTACGTTATATGGTATAACGTTATAACGTATTACGTTATATGGTATAACGCTATAGCGTATTACGTTATATGGTATAACGATATAACGTATTACGTTATATGGTATAACGTTATAACGTATTACGTTATATGGTATGACGTTATAACGTATTACGTTATATGGTATAACGTTATAACGTATTACGTTATATGGTATAACGTTATAACGTATTACGTTATATGGTATAACGTTATAATGTGTTACGTTATATGGTATAACGTTATAACGTATTACGTTATATGGTATAACGTTATAACGTATTACGTTATATGGTATAACGTTATAACGTGTTACGTTATATGGTATAAAGTTATAACGTGTTACGTTATATGGTATAACGATATAACGTATTACGTTATATGGTATAACGTCATATGGTATAACGTTATAACGAATTACGTTATATGGTATAACGTCATATGGTATAACATTATAACGTATTACGTTATATGGTATAACGTTATGACGTATTACGTTATATGGTATAACGTCATATGGTATAACGTTATAACGTATTACGTTATATGGTATAACGTAATAACGTATTAAGTTATATGGTATAACGTCTTATTGTATAACGTTATAACGTATTACGTTATATGGTATAACGTTATAAAGTATTACGTTATATGGTATTACGTTATAACGTGTTACGTTATATGGTATAACGTTATAACGTATTACGTTATATGGTATAACGTTATAACGTATTACGTTATATGGTATAACGCTATAACGTATTACGTTATATGGTATAACGTTATAACGTATTACGTTATGTGGTATATCGTCATATGGTATAACGTAATAACGTATTACGTTATATGGTATAACGTAATAACGTATTACGTTATATGGTGTAAGGTTATAAAGTATTACGTTATATGGTGTAACGTTATAACGTATTACGTTATATGGTATAACGTCATATGGTATAAGGTTATAACGTATTACGTTATATGGTATAACGTTATAACGTATTACGTTATATGGTATAACGTTATAACGTATTACGTTATATGGTATAACGTTATAACGTATTACGTTATATGGTATAACGTTATAACGTATTACGTTATGTGGTATATCGTCATATGGTATAACGTAATAACGTATTACGTTATATGGTATAACGTAATAACGTATTACGTTATATGGTATAACGTCATATGGTATAACGTTATAACGTATTACGTTATATGGTATAACGTAATAACGTATTACGTTATATGGTATAACGTTATAACGTATTACGTTATATGGTATAACGTTATAACGTATTACGTTATATGCTATAACGTTATAACGTATTACGTTATATGGTATAACGTTCTAACGTATTACGTTATATGGTGTAACGTTATAACGTATTACGTTATATGGTATAACGTTATAAAGTATTACGTTATATGGTATTACGTTATAACGTGTTACGTTATATGGTATAACGTTATAACGTATTACGTTATATGGTATAACGTTATAACGTATTACGTTATATGGTATAACGCTATAGCGTATTACGTTATATGGTATAACGATATAACGTATTACGTTATATGGTATAACGTTATAACGTATTACGTTATATGCTATAACGTTATAACGTATTACGTTATATGGTATAACGTTCTAACGTATTACGTTATATGGTGTAACGTTATAACGTATTACGTTATATGGTATAACGTTATCACGTATTACGTTATATGGTGTAACGTTATAAAGTATTACGTTATATGGTATAACGTTATAATGTATTACGTTATATGGTATAACGTCCTATGGTATAACGTTATAACGTATTACGTTATATGGTATAACGTCATATGGTATAACGTTATAACGTATTACGTTTATGGTGTAACGTTATAAAGTATTACGTTATATGGTATAACGTTATAACGTATTACGTTATATGGTATAACGTTATAAAGTATTACGTTATATGGTATTACGTTATAACGTGTTACGTTATATGGTATAACGTTATAACGTATTACGTTATATGGTATAACGTTATAACGTATTACGTTATATGGTATAACGCTATAGCGTATTACGTTATATGGTATAACGATATAACGTATTACGTTATATGGTATAACGTTATAACGTATTACGTTATATGGTATGACGTTATAACGTATTACGTTATATGGTATGACGTTATAACGTATTACGTTATATGGTATAACGTTATAACGTATTACGTTATATGGTATAACGTTATAACGTGTTACGTTATATGGTATAACGTTATAACGTATTACGTTATATGGTATAACGTTATAACGTGTTACGTTATATGGTATAACGTTATAACGTGTTACGTTATATGGTATAAAGTTATAACGTGTTACGTTATATGGTATAACGTTATAACGAATTACGTTATATGGTATAACGTCATATGGTATAACATTATAACGTATTACGTTGTATGGTATAACGTTATGACGTATTACGTTATATGGTATAACGTCATATGGTATAACGTTATAACGTATTACGTTATATGGTATAACGTAATAACGTATTAAGTTATATGGTATAACGTCTTATGGTATAACGTTATAACGTATTACGTTATATGGTATAACGTTATAACGTATTACGTTATATGGTATAACGTTATAACGTATTACGTTATATGCTATAACGTTATAACGTATTACGTTATATGGTATAACGTTCTAACGTATTACGTTATATGGTGTAACGTTATAACGTATTACGTTATATGGTATAACGTTATAAAGTATTACGTTATATGGTATTACGTTATAACGTGTTACGTTATATGGTATAACGTTATAACGTATTACGTTATATGGTATAACGTTATAACGTATTACGTTATATGGTATAACGCTATAGCGTATTACGTTATATGGTATAACGATATAACGTATTACGTTATATGGTATAACGTTATAACGTATTACGTTATATGCTATAACGTTATAACGTATTACGTTATATGGTATAACGTTCTAACGTATTACGTTATATGGTGTAACGTTATAACGTATTACGTTATATGGTATAACGTTATCACGTATTACGTTATATGGTGTAACGTTATAAAGTATTACGTTATATGGTATAACGTTATAATGTATTACGTTATATGGTATAACGTCCTATGGTATAACGTTATAACGTATTACGTTATATGGTATAACGTCATATGGTATAACGTTATAACGTATTACGTTTATGGTGTAACGTTATAAAGTATTACGTTATATGGTATAACGTTATAACGTATTACGTTATATGGTATAACGTTATAAAGTATTACGTTATATGGTATTACGTTATAACGTGTTACGTTATATGGTATAACGTTATAACGTATTACGTTATATGGTATAACGTTATAACGTATTACGTTATATGGTATAACGCTATAGCGTATTACGTTATATGGTATAACGATATAACGTATTACGTTATATGGTATAACGTTATAACGTATTACGTTATATGGTATGACGTTATAACGTATTACGTTATATGGTATGACGTTATAACGTATTACGTTATATGGTATAACGTTATAACGTATTACGTTATATGGTATAACGTTATAACGTGTTACGTTATATGGTATAACGTTATAACGTATTACGTTATATGGTATAACGTTATAACGTGTTACGTTATATGGTATAACGTTATAACGTGTTACGTTATATGGTATAAAGTTATAACGTGTTACGTTATATGGTATAACGTTATAACGAATTACGTTATATGGTATAACGTCATATGGTATAACATTATAACGTATTACGTTGTATGGTATAACGTTATGACGTATTACGTTATATGGTATAACGTCATATGGTATAACGTTATAACGTATTACGTTATATGGTATAACGTAATAACGTATTAAGTTATATGGTATAACGTCTTATGGTATAACGTTATAACGTATTACGTTATATGGTATAACGTTATAAAGTATTACGTTATATGGTATTACGTTATAACGTGTTACGTTATATGGTATAACGTTATAACGTATTACGTTATATGGTATAACGCTATAACGTATTACGTTATATGGTATAACGATATAACGTATGACGTTATATGGTATGACGTTATAACGTATTACGTTATATGGTATGACGTTATAACGTGTTACGTTATATGGTATAACGTTATAACGTGTTACGTTATATGGTATAACGTTATAACGTGTTACGTTATATGGTATAACGTTATAACGTGTTACGTTATATGGTATAACGTTATAACGTGTTACGTTATATGGTATAACGTTATAACGTGTTACGTTATATGGTATAACGTTATAACGTGTTACGTTATATGGTATAAAGTTATAACGTGTTACGTTATATGGTATATCGTCATATGGTATAACGTAATAACGTATTACGTTATATGGTATAACGTAATAACGTATTACGTTATATGGTGTAAGGTTATAAAGTATTACGTTATATGGTGTAACGTTATAACGTATTACGTTATATGGTATAACGTCATATGGTATAAGGTTATAACGTATTACGTTATATGGTATAACGATATAACGTATGACGTTATATGGTATGACATTATAACGTATTACGTTATATGGTATGACGTTATAACGTGTTACGTTATATGGTATAACGTTATAACGTGTTACGTTATATGGTATAACGTTATAACGTGTTACGTTATATGGTATAACGTTATAACGTATTACGTTATATGGTATAACGTAATAACGTATTAAGTTATATGGTATAACGTCTTATGGTATAACGTTATAACGTATTACGTTATATGGTATAACGTTATAAAGTATTACGTTATATGGTATTACGTTATAACGTGTTACGTTATATGGAATAACGTTATAACGTATTACGTTATATGGTATAACGTTATAACGTATTACGTTATATGGTATAACGCTATAACGTATTACGTTATATGGTATAACGTTATAACGTATTACGTTATGTGGTATATCGTCATATGGTATAACGTAATAACGTATTACGTTATATGGTATAACGTAATAACGTATTACGTTATATGGTGTAACGTTATAAAGTATTACGTTATATGGTGTAACGTTATAACGTATTACGTTATATGGTATAACGTCATATGGTATAAGGTTATAACGTATTACGTTATATGGTATAACGTTATAACGTATTACGTTATATGGTATAACGTTATAACGTATTACGTTATATGGTATAACGTTATAACGTATTACGTTATATGGTATAACGTTATAACGTATTACGTTATGTGGTATATCGTCATATGGTATAACGTAATAACGTATTACGTTATATGGTATAACGTAATAACGTATTACGTTATATGGTATAACGTCATATGGTATAACGTTATAACGTATTACGTTATATGGTATAACGTAATAACGTATTAAGTCATATGGTATAACGTCTTATGGTATAACGTTATAACGTATTACGTTATATGGTATAACGTTATAACGTATTACGTTATATGGTATAACGTTATAACGTATTACGTTATATGGTATAACGTTATAACGTATTACGTTATATGGTATAACGTTCTAACGTATTACGTTATATGGTGTAACGTTATAACGTATTACGTTATATGGTATAACGTTATAAAGTATTACGTTATATGGTATTACGTTATAACGTGTTACGTTATATGGTATAACGTTATAACGTATTACGTTATATGGTATAACGTTATAACGTATTACGTTATATGGTATAACGCTATAGCGTATTACGTTATATGGTATAACGATATAACGTATTACGTTATATGGTATAACGTTATAACGTATTACGTTATATGCTATAACGTTATAACGTATTACGTTATATGGTATAACGTTCTAACGTATTACGTTATATGGTGTAACGTTATAACGTATTACGTTATATGGTATAACGTTATCACGTATTACGTTATATGGTGTAACGTTATAAAGTATTACGTTATATGGTATAACGTTATAATGTATTACGTTATATGGTATAACGTCCTATGGTATAACGTTATAACGTATTACGTTATATGGTATAACGTCATATGGTATAACGTTATAACGTATTACGTTTATGGTGTAACGTTATAAAGTATTACGTTATATGGTATAACGTTATAACGTATTACGTTATATGGTATAACGTTATAAAGTATTACGTTATATGGTATTACGTTATAACGTGTTACGTTATATGGTATAACGTTATAACGTATTACGTTATATGGTATAACGTTATAACGTATTACGTTATATGGTATAACGCTATAGCGTATTACGTTATATGGTATAACGATATAACGTATTACGTTATATGGTATAACGTTATAACGTATTACGTTATATGGTATGACGTTATAACGTATTACGTTATATGGTATAACGTTATAACGTATTACGTTATATGGTATAACGTTATAACGTGTTACGTTATATGGTATAACGTTATAACGTGTTACGTTATATGGTATAACGTTATAACGTGTTACGTTATATGGTATAACGTTATAACGTATTACGTTATATGGTATAACGTTATAACGTGTTACGTTATATGGTATAACGTTATAACGTGTTACGTTATATGGTATAAAGTTATAACGTGTTACGTTATATGGTATAACGATATAACGTATTACGTTATATGGTATAACGTCATATGGTATAACGTTATAACGAATTACGTTATATGGTATAACGTCATATGGTATAACATTATAACGTATTACGTTGTATGGTATAACGTTATGACGTATTACGTTATATGGTATAACGTCATATGGTATAACGTTATAACGTATTACGTTATATGGTATAACGTAATAACGTATTAAGTTATATGGTATAACGTCTTATGGTATAACGTTATAACGTATTACGTTATATGGTATAACGTTATAAAGTATTACGTTATATGGTATAACGTTATAACGTGTTACGTTATATGGTATAACGTTATAACGTGTTACGTTATATGGTATAACGTTATAACGTGTTACGTTATATGGTATAACGTTATAACGTGTTACGTTATATGGTATAACGTTATAACGTGTTACGTTATATGGTATAAAGTTATAACGTGTTACGTTATATGGTATAACGTCATATGGTATAACGTTATAACGAATTACGTTATATGGTATAACGTCATATGGTATAACATTATAACGTATTACGTTATATGGTATAACGTTATGACGTATTACGTTATATGGTATAACGTCTTATGGTATAACGTTATAACGTATTACGTTATATGGTATAACGTTATATCGTATTACGTTATATGGTATAACGTTATAACGTATTACTTTATATGCTATAACGTTATAACGTATTACGTTATATGGTATAACGTTATAACGTATTACGTTATATGGTATAACGTCCTATGGTATAACGTTATAACGTATTACGTTATATGGTATAACGTCATATGGTATAACGTTATAACGTATTACGTTTATGGTGTAACGTTATATAGTATTACGTTATATGGTATAACGTTATAACGTATTACGTTATATGGTATAACGTTATAAAGTATTACGTTATATGGTATTACGTTATAACGTGTTACGTTATATGGTATAACGTTATAACGTATTACGTTATATGGTATAACGTTATAACGTATTACGTTATATGGTATAACGCTATAACGTATTACGTTATATGGTATAACGATATAACGTATGACGTTATATGGTATGACGTTATAACGTATTACGTTATATGGTATGACGTTATAACGTGTTACGTTATATGGTATGACGTTATAACGTATTACGTTATATGGTATAACGTTATAACGTGTTACGTTATATGGTATAACGTTATAACGTGTTACGTTATATGGTATAACGTTATAACGTGTTACGTTATATGGTATAACGTTATAACGTGTTACGTTATATGGTATAACGTTATAACGTGTTACGTTATATGGTATAACGTTATAACGTGTTACGTTATATGGTATAACGTTATAACGTGTTACGTTATATGGTATAACGTTATAACGTGTTACGTTATATGGTATAACGTTATAACGTGTTACGTTATATGGAATAACGTTATAACGTATTACGTTATATGGTATAATGTCATATGGTATAATGTTATAACGTATTACGTTATATGGTATAACGTTATAACGTATTACGTTGTATGGTATAACGTAATAACGTATTACGTTATATGGTATAACGTCACATGGTATAACGTTATAACGTATTAGGTTATATGGTATAACGTAATAACGTATTACGTTATATGGTATAATGTCATATGGTATAACGTTATAACGTATTACGTTATATGGTATAACGTTATAACGTATTACGTTATATGGTATAACGTTATAACGTGTTACGTTATATGGTATAACGTCATATGGTATAACGTTATAACGAATTACGTTATATGGTATAACGTTATAACGTATTACGTTATATGCTATAACGTTATAACGTATTACGTTATATGGTATAACGTTCTAACGTATTACGTTATATGGTGTAAGGTTATAAAGTATTACGTTATATGGTATAACGTTATAATGTATTACGTTATATGGTATAACGTCCTATGGTATAACATTATAACGTATTACGTTATATGGTATAACGTCATATGGTATAACGTTATAACGTATTACGTTTATGGTGTAACGTTATAAAGTATTACGTTATATGGTATAACGTTATAACGTATTACGTTATATGCTATAACGTTATAACGTATTACGTTATATGCTATAACGTTATAACGTATTACGTTATATGGTATAACGTTATAACGTATTACGTTATATGGTATAACGTCCTATGGTATAACGTTATAACGTATTACGTTATATGGTATAACGTCATATGGTATAACGTTATAACGTATTACGTTTATGGTGTAACGTTATATAGTATTACGTTATATGGTATAACGTTATAACGTATTACGTTATATGGTATAACGTTATAAAGTATTACGTTATATGGTATTACGTTATAACGTGTTACGTTATATGGTATAACGTTATAACGTATTATGTTATATGGAATAACGTTATAACGTGTTACGTTATATGGTACAAAGTTATAACGTGTTACGTTATATGGTATAACGATATAACGTATTACGTTATATGGTATAACGTCATATGGTATAACGTTATAACGAATTACGTTATATGGTATAACGTTATAACGTATTACGTTATATGCTATAACGTTATAACGTATTACGTTATATGGTATAACGTTCTAACGTATTACGTTATATGGTGTAAGGTTATAAAGTATTACGTTATATGGTATAACGTTATAATGTATTACGTTATATGGTATAACGTCCTATGGTATAACATTATAACGTATTACGTTATATGGTATAACGTCATATGGTATAACGTTATAACGTATTACGTTTATGGTGTAACGTTATAAAGTATTACGTTATATGGTATAACGTTATAACGTATTACGTTATATGGTATAACGTTATAAAGTATTACGTTATATGGTATTACGTTATAACGTGTTACGTTATATGGTATAACGTTATAACGTATTACGTTATATGGTATAACGTTATAACGTATTACGTTATATGGTATAACGCTATAGCGTATTACGTTATATGGTATAACGATATAACGTATTACGTTATATGTTATAACGTAATAACGTATTAAGTCATATGGTATAACGTCTTATGGTATAACGTTATAACGTATTACGTTATATGGTATAACGTTATAACGTATTACGTTATATGGTATAACTTTATAACGTATTACGTTATATGCTATAACGTTATAACGTATTACGTTATATGGTATAACGTCATATGGTATAACGTTATAACGTATTACGTTATATGGTATAACGTTATAACGTATTACGTTATATGGTCTAACGTAATAACGCATTACGTTATAAGGTATAACGTTATAACGTATTACGTTAAGTGGTATATCGTCATATGGTATAACGTAATAACGTATTACGTTATATGGTATAACGTAATAACGTATTGCGTTATATGGTATAACGTCATATGGTATAACGTAATAACGTATTACGTTATATGGTATAACGTAATAACGTATTACGTTATATGGTATAAAGTCATATGGTATAACGTTATAACGTATTACGTTATATGGTATAACATAATAACGTATTAAGTCATATGGTATAACGTCTTATGGTATAACGTTATAACGTATTACGTTATATGGTATAACGTTGTAACGTATTACGTTATATGGTATAACGTTATAACGTATTACGTTATATGCTATAACGTTATAACGTATTACGTTATATGGTATAACGTTCTAACGTATTACGTTATATGGTGTAAGGTTATAAAGTATTACGTTATATGGTATAACGTTATAACGTATTACGTTATATGGTGTAACGTTATAAAGTATTACGTTATATGGTATAACGTTATAATGTATTACGTTATATGGTATAACGTCCTATGGTATAACGTTATAACGTAATACGTTATATGGTATAACGTCATATGGTATAACGTTATAACGTATTACGTTTATGGTGTTACGTTATAAAGTATTACGTTATATGGTATAACGTTATAACGTATTACGTTATATGGTATAACGTTATAAAGTATTACGTTATATGGTATAACGTTATAACGTATTACGTTATATGGTATAACGTTATAACGTATTACGTTATGTGGTATATCGTCATATGGTATAACGTAATAACGTATTACGTTATATGGTATAACGTAATAACGTATTACGTTATATGGTATAACGTCATATGGTATAACGTTATAACGTATTACGTTATATGGTATAACGTAATAACGTATTAAGTCATATGGTATAACGTCTTATGGTATAACGTTATAACGTATTACGTTATATGGTATAATGTTATAACGTATTACGTTATATGGTATAACGTTATAACGTATTACGTTATATGCTATAACGTTATAACGTATTACGTTATATGGTATAACGTTCTAACGTATTACGTTATATGGTGTAAGGTTATAAAGTATTACGTTATATGGTATAACGTTATAACGTATTACGTTATATGGTGTAACGTTATAAAGTATTACGTTATATGGTATAACGTTATAATGTATTACGTTATATGGTATAACGTCCTATGGTATAACGTTTTAACGTATTACGTTATATGGTATAACGTCATATGGTATAACGTTATAACGTATTACGTTTATGGTGTAACGTTATAAAGTATTACGTTATATGGTATAACGTTATAACGTATTACGTTATATGGTATAACGTTATAAAGTATTACGTTATATGGTATTACGTTATAACGTATTACGTTATATGGTATAACGTTATAACGTGTTACGTTATATGGTATAACGTTATAACGTGTTACGTTATATGGTATAACGTTATAACGTGTTACGTTATATGGTATAACGTTATAACGTATTACGTTATATGGTATAACGCTATAACGTATTACGTTATATGGTATAACGATATAACGTATTACGTTAAATGGTATAACGTTATAACGTATTACGTTATATGGTATAACGCTATAACGTATTACGTTATATGGTATAACGATATAACGTATTACGTTAAATGGTATAACGTTATAACGTATTACGTTATATGGTATGACGTTATAACGTATTACGTTATATGGTATAACGTTATAACGTATTACGTTATATGGTATAACGTTATAACGTATTACGTTATATGGTATAACGTTATAACGTATTACGTTATGTGGTATATCGTCATATGGTATAACGTAATAACGTATTACGTTATATGGTATAACGTTATAACGTATTACGTTATATGGTATAACGTTATAACGTATTACGTTATGTGGTATATCGTCATATGGTATAACGTAATAACGTATTACGTTATATGGTATAACGTCATATTTTATAACGTTATAACGTATTACGTTATATGGTATAACGTAATAACGTATTACGTTATATGGTATAACGTCATATGGTATAACGTTATAACGTATTACGTTATATGGTATAACGTTATAACGTATTACGTTATATGCTATAACGTTATAACGTATTACGTTATATGGTATAACGTTATAACGTATTACGTTATATGGTATAACGTTATAAAGTATTACGTTATATTGTATAACGTTATAACGTATTACGTTATATGGTATAACGTCATATGGTATAACGTTATAACGAATTACGTTATATGGTATAACGTCATATGGTATAACATTATAACGTATTACGTTATATGCTATAACGATATGACGTATTACGTTATATGGTATAACGTCATATGGTATAACGTTATAACGTATTACGTTATATGGTATAACGTTATAACATATTACGTTATTTTGTATAACGTTATAACGTATTACGTTATATGGTATAACGTCATATGGTATAACGTTATAACGAATTACGTTATATGGTATAACGTCATATGGTATAACATTATAACGTATTACGTTATATGGTATAACGATATGACGTATTACGTTATATGGTATAACGTCATATGGTATAACGTTATAACGTATTACGTTATATGGTATAACGTTATAACGTATTACGTTATATGGTATAACGTAATAACGTATTACGTTATATGGTATAACGTAATAACGTATTACGTTATATGGTATAACGTCATATGGTATAACGTAATAACGTATTACGTTATATGGTATAACGTAATAACGTATTACGTTATATGGTATAACGTAATAACGTATTACGTTATATGGTATAACGTAATAACGTATTACGTTATATGGTATAACGTCATATGGTATAACGTTATAACGTATTACGTTATATGGTATAACGTAATAACGTATTAAGTCATATGGTATAACGTCTTATGTTATAACGTTATAACGTATTACGTTATATGGTATAACGTTATAACGTATTACGTTATATGGTATAACGTTATAACGTGTTACGTTATATGGTATAACGTTATAACGTGTTACGTTATATGGTATAACGTTATAACGTATTACGTTATATGGTATAACGCTATAACGTATTACGTTATATGGTATAACGATATAACGTATTACGTTAAATGGTATAACGTTATAACGTATTACGTTATATGGTATAACGCTATAACGTATTACGTTATATGGTATAACGATATAACGTATTACGTTAAATGGTATAACGTTATAACGTATTACGTTATATGGTATGACGTTATAACGTATTACGTTATATGGTATAACGTTATAACGTATTACGTTATATGGTATAACGTTATAACGTATTACGTTATATGGTATAACGTTATAACGTATTACGTTATGTGGTATATCGTCATATGGTATAACGTAATAACGTATTACGTTATATGGTATAACGTTATAACGTATTACGTTATATGGTATAACGTTATAACGTATTACGTTATGTGGTATATCGTCATATGGTATAACGTAATAACGTATTACGTTATATGGTATAACGTCATATTTTATAACGTTATAACGTATTACGTTATATGGTATAACGTAATAACGTATTACGTTATATGGTATAACGTCATATGGTATAACGTTATAACGTATTACGTTATATGGTATAACGTTATAACGTATTACGTTATATGCTATAACGTTATAACGTATTACGTTATATGGTATAACGTTATAACGTATTACGTTATATGGTATAACGTTATAAAGTATTACGTTATATTGTATAACGTTATAACGTATTACGTTATATGGTATAACGTCATATGGTATAACGTTATAACGAATTACGTTATATGGTATAACGTCATATGGTATAACATTATAACGTATTACGTTATATGCTATAACGATATGACGTATTACGTTATATGGTATAACGTCATATGGTATAACGTTATAACGTATTACGTTATATGGTATAACGTTATAACATATTACGTTATTTTGTATAACGTTATAACGTATTACGTTATATGGTATAACGTCATATGGTATAACGTTATAACGAATTACGTTATATGGTATAACGTCATATGGTATAACATTATAACGTATTACGTTATATGGTATAACGATATGACGTATTACGTTATATGGTATAACGTCATATGGTATAACGTTATAACGTATTACGTTATATGGTATAACGTTATAACGTATTACGTTATATGGTATAACGTTATAACGTATTACGTTATA
This sequence comes from Bombus huntii, assembly GCF_024542735.1. NCBI lineage: Eukaryota > Metazoa > Arthropoda > Insecta > Hymenoptera > Apidae > Bombus > Bombus huntii. The sequence continues at coordinate 91,024 of NW_026099317.1, read as the reverse complement.
TGCTATAACGTTATAACGTATTACGTTATATGGTATAACGTTATAACGTATTACGTTATATGGTGTAAGGTTATAAAGTATTACGTTATATGGTATAACGTTATAACGTATTACGTTATATGGTGTAACGTTATAAAGTATTACGTTATATGGTATAACGTTATAATGTATTACGTTATATGGTATAACGTCTTATGGTATAACGTTATAACGTATTACGTTATATGGTATAACGTCATATGGTATAACGTTATAACGTATTACGTTTATGGTGTAACGTTATAAAGTATTACGTTATATGGTATAACGTTATAACGTATTACGTTATATGGTATAACGTTATAACGTATTACGTTATATGGTATAACGTTATAACGTATTACGTTATGTGGTATATCGTCATATGGTATAACGTAATAACGTATTACGTTATATGGTATAACGTAATAACGTATTACGTTATATGGTATAACGTCATATGGTATAACGTAATAACGTATTACGTTATATGGTATAACGTAATAACGTATTACGTTATATGGTATAACGTAATAACGTATTACGTTATATGGTATAACGTAATAACGTATTACGTTATATGGTATAACGTCATATGGTATAACGTTATAACGTATTACGTTATATGGTATAACGTAATAACGTATTAAGTCATATGGTATAACGTCTTATGTTATAACGTTATAACGTATTACGTTATATGGTATAACGTTATAACGTATTACGTTATATGGTATAACGTTATAACGTATTACGTTATATGCTATAACGTTATAACGTATTACGTTATATGGTATAACGTTCTAACGTATTACGTTATATGGTGTAAGGTTATAAAGTATTACGTTATATGGTATAACGTTATAACGTATTACGTTATATGGTATAACGTTATAACGTATTACGTTATGTGGTATATCGTCATATGGTATAACGTAATAACGTATTACGTTATATGGTATAACGTTATAACGTATTACGTTATATGGTATAACGTTATAACGTATTACGTTATGTGGTATATCGTCATATGGTATAACGTAATAACGTATTACGTTATATGGTATAACGTCATATGGTATAACGTTATAACGTATTACGTTATATGGTATAACGTAATAACGTATTACGTTATATGGTATAACGTCATATGGTATAACGTTATAACGTATTACGTTATATGGTATAACGTTATAACGTATTACGTTATATGCTATAACGTTATAACGTATTACGTTATATGGTATAACGTTATAACGTATTACGTTATATGGTATAACGTTATAAAGTATTACGTTATATTGTATAACGTTATAACGTATTACGTTATATGGTATAACGTCATATGGTATAACGTTATAACGAATTACGTTATATGGTATAACGTCATATGGTATAACATTATAACGTATTACGTTATATGCTATAACGATATGACGTATTACGTTATATGGTATAACGTCATATGGTATAACGTTATAACGTATTACGTTATATGGTATAACGTTATAACATATTACGTTATTTTGTATAACGTTATAACGTATTACGTTATATGGTATAACGTCATATGGTATAACGTTATAACGAATTACGTTATATGGTATAACGTCATATGGTATAACATTATAACGTATTACGTTATATGGTATAACGATATGACGTATTACGTTATATGGTATAACGTCATATGGTATAACGTTATAACGTATTACGTTATATGGTATAACGTTATAACGTATTACGTTATATGGTATAACGTTATAACGTATTACGTTATATGCTATAACGTTATAACGTATTACGTTATATGGTATAACGTTATAACGTATTACGTTATATGGTGTAAGGTTATAAAGTATTACGTTATATGGTATAACGTTATAACGTATTACGTTATATGGTGTAACGTTATAAAGTATTACGTTATATGGTATAACGTTATAATGTATTACGTTATATGGTATAACGTCTTATGGTATAACGTAATAACGTATTACGTTATATGGTATAACGTCATATGGTATAACGTTATAACGTATTACGTTTATGGTGTAACGTTATAAAGTATTACGTTATATGGTATAACGTTATAACGTATTACGTTATATGGTATAACGTTATAACGTATTACGTTATATGGTATAACGTTATAACGTATTACGTTATGTGGTATATCGTCATATGGTATAACGTAATAACGTATTACGTTATATGGTATAACGTAATAACGTATTACGTTATATGGTATAACGTCATATGGTATAACGTAATAACGTATTACGTTATATGGTATAACGTAATAACGTATTACGTTATATGGTATAACGTAATAACGTATTACGTTATATGGTATAACGTAATAACGTATTACGTTATATGGTATAACGTCATATGGTATAACGTTATAACGTATTACGTTATATGGTATAACGTAATAACGTATTAAGTCATATGGTATAACGTCTTATGGTATAACGTTATAACGTATTACGTTATATGGTATAACGTTATAACGTATTACGTTATATGGTATAACGTTATAACGTATTACGTTATATGCTATAACGTTATAACGTATTACGTTATATGGTATAACGTTCTAACGTATTACGTTATATGGTGTAAGGTTATAAAGTATTACGTTATATGGTATAACGTTATAACGTATTACGTTATGTGGTATATCGTCATATGGTATAACGTAATAACGTATTACGTTATATGGTATAACGTAATAACGTATTACGTTATATGGTATAACGTCATATGGTATAACGTTATAACGTATTACGTTATATGGTATAACGTAATAACGTATTAAGTCATATGGTATAACGTCTTATGGTATAACGTTATAACGTATTACGTTATATGGTATAACGTTATAACGTATTACGTTATATGGTATAACGTTATAACGTATTACGTTATATGCTATAACGTTATAACGTATTACGTTATATGGTATAACGTTCTAACGTATTACGTTATATGGTGTAAGGTTATAAAGTATTACGTTATATGGTATAACGTTATAACGTATTACGTTATATGGTGTAACGTTATAAAGTATTACGTTATATGGTATAACGTTATAATGTATTACGTTATATGGTATAACGTCCTATGGTATAACGTTTTAACGTATTACGTTATATGGTATAACGTCATATGGTATAACGTTATAACGTATTACGTTTATGGTGTAACGTTATAAAGTATTACGTTATATGGTATAACGTTATAACGTATTACGTTATATGGTATAACGTTATAAAGTATTACGTTATATGGTATTACGTTATAACGTATTACGTTATATGGTATAACGTTATAACGTGTTACGTTATATGGTATAACGTTATAACGTGTTACGTTATATGGTATAACGTTATAACGTGTTACGTTATATGGTATAACGTTATAACGTATTACGTTATATGGTATAACGCTATAACGTATTACGTTATATGGTATAACGATATAACGTATTACGTTAAATGGTATAACGTTATAACGTATTACGTTATATGGTATAACGCTATAACGTATTACGTTATATGGTATAACGATATAACGTATTACGTTAAATGGTATAACGTTATAACGTATTACGTTATATGGTATGACGTTATAACGTATTACGTTATATGGTATAACGTTATAACGTATTACGTTATATGGTATAACGTTATAACGTATTACGTTATATGGTATAACGTTATAACGTATTACGTTATGTGGTATATCGTCATATGGTATAACGTAATAACGTATTACGTTATATGGTATAACGTTATAACGTATTACGTTATATGGTATAACGTTATAACGTATTACGTTATGTGGTATATCGTCATATGGTATAACGTAATAACGTATTACGTTATATGGTATAACGTCATATGGTATAACGTTATAACGTATTACGTTATATGGTATAACGTAATAACGTATTACGTTATATGGTATAACGTCATATGGTATAACGTTATAACGTATTACGTTATATGGTATAACGTTATAACGTATTACGTTATATGCTATAACGTTATAACGTATTACGTTATATGGTATAACGTTATAACGTATTACGTTATATGGTATAACGTTATAAAGTATTACGTTATATTGTATAACGTTATAACGTATTACGTTATATGGTATAACGTCATATGGTATAACGTTATAACGAATTACGTTATATGGTATAACGTCATATGGTATAACATTATAACGTATTACGTTATATGCTATAACGATATGACGTATTACGTTATATGGTATATCGTCATATGGTATAACGTTATAACGTATTACGTTATATGGTATAACGTTATAACATATTACGTTATTTTGTATAACGTTATAACGTATTACGTTATATGGTATAACGTCATATGGTATAACGTTATAACGAATTACGTTATATGGTATAACGTCATATGGTATAACATTATAACGTATTACGTTATATGGTATAACGATATGACGTATTACGTTATATGGTATAACGTCATATGGTATAACGTTATAACGTATTACGTTATATGGTATAACGTTATAACGTATTACGTTATATGGTATAACGTTATAACGTATTACGTTATATGCTATAACGTTATAACGTATTACGTTATATGGTATAACGTTATAACGTATTACGTTATATGGTGTAAGGTTATAAAGTATTACGTTATATGGTATAACGTTATAACGTATTACGTTATATGGTGTAACGTTATAAAGTATTACGTTATATGGTATAACGTTATAATGTATTACGTTATATGGTATAACGTCTTATGGTATAACGTTATAACGTATTACGTTATATGGTATAACGTCATATGGTATAACGTTATAACGTATTACGTTTATGGTGTAACGTTATAAAGTATTACGTTATATGGTATAACGTTATAACGTATTACGTTATATGGTATAACGTTATAACGTATTACGTTATATGGTATAACGTTATAACGTATTACGTTATGTGGTATATCGTCATATGGTATAACGTAATAACGTATTACGTTATATGGTATAACGTAATAACGTATTACGTTATATGGTATAACGTCATATGGTATAACGTAATAACGTATTACGTTATATGGTATAACGTAATAACGTATTACGTTATATGGTATAACGTAATAACGTATTACGTTATATGGTATAACGTAATAACGTATTACGTTATATGGTATAACGTCATATGGTATAACGTTATAACGTATTACGTTATATGGTATAACGTAATAACGTATTAAGTCATATGGTATAACGTCTTATGGTATAACGTTATAACGTATTACGTTATATGGTATAACGTTATAACGTATTACGTTATATGGTATAACGTTATAACGTATTACGTTATATGCTATAACGTTATAACGTATTACGTTATATGGTATAACGTTCTAACGTATTACGTTATATGGTGTAAGGTTATAAAGTATTACGTTATATGGTATAACGTTATAACGTATTACGTTATATGGTATAACGTTATAACGTATTACGTTATGTGGTATATCGTCATATGGTATAACGTAATAACGTATTACGTTATATGGTATAACGTTATAACGTATTACGTTATATGGTATAACGTTATAACGTATTACGTTATGTGGTATATCGTCATATGGTATAACGTAATAACGTATTACGTTATATGGTATAACGTCATATGGTATAACGTTATAACGTATTACGTTATATGGTATAACGTAATAACGTATTACGTTATATGGTATAACGTCATATGGTATAACGTTATAACGTATTACGTTATATGGTATAACGTTATAACGTATTACGTTATATGCTATAACGTTATAACGTATTACGTTATATGGTATAACGTTATAACGTATTACGTTATATGGTATAACGTTATAAAGTATTACGTTATATTGTATAACGTTATAACGTATTACGTTATATGGTATAACGTCATATGGTATAACGTTATAACGAATTACGTTATATGGTATAACGTCATATGGTATAACATTATAACGTATTACGTTATATGCTATAACGATATGACGTATTACGTTATATGGTATAACGTCATATGGTATAACGTTATAACGTATTACGTTATATGGTATAACGTTATAACATATTACGTTATTTTGTATAACGTTATAACGTATTACGTTATATGGTATAACGTCATATGGTATAACGTTATAACGAATTACGTTATATGGTATAACGTCATATGGTATAACATTATAACGTATTACGTTATATGGTATAACGATATGACGTATTACGTTATATGGTATAACGTCATATGGTATAACGTTATAACGTATTACGTTATATGGTATAACGTTATAACGTATTACGTTAGATGGTATAACGTTATAACGTATTACGTTATATGCTATAACGTTATAACGTATTACGTTATATGGTATAACGTTATAACGTATTACGTTATATGGTGTAAGGTTATAAAGTATTACGTTATATGGTATAACGTTATAACGTATTACTTTATATGGTGTAACGTTATAAAGTATTACGTTATATGGTATAACGTTATAATGTATTACGTTATATGGTATAACGTCTTATGGTATAACGTAATAACGTATTACGTTATATGGTATAACGTCATATGGTATAACGTTATAACGTATTACGTTTATGGTGTAACGTTATAAAGTATTACGTTATATGGTATAACGTTATAACGTATTACGTTATGTGGTATATCGTCATATGGTATAACGTAATAACGTATTACGTTATATGGTATAACGTAATAACGTATTACGTTATATGGTATAACGTCATATGGTATAACGTAATAACGTATTACGTTATATGGTATAACGTAATAACGTATTACGTTATATGGTATAACGTAATAACGTATTACGTTATATGGTATAACGTAATAACGTATTACGTTATATGGTATAACGTCATATGGTATAACGTTATAACGTATTACGTTATATGGTATAACGTAATAACGTATTAAGTCATATGGTATAACGTCTTATGGTATAACGTTATAACGTATTACGTTATATGGTATAACGTTATAACGTATTACGTTATATGGTATAACGTTATAACGTATTACGTTATATGCTATAACGTTATAACGTATTACGTTATATGGTATAACGTTCTAACGTATTACGTTATATGGTGTAAGGTTATAAAGTATTACGTTATATGGTATAACGTTATAACGTATTACGTTATATGGTGTAACGTTATAAAGTATTACGTTATATGGTATAACGTTATAATGTATTACGTTATATGGTATAACGTCCTATGGTATAACGTTATAACGTATTACGTTATATGGTATAACGTCATATGGTATAACGTTATAACGTATTACGTTTATGGTGTAACGTTATAAAGTATTACGTTATATGGTATAACGTTATAACGTATTACGTTATATGGTATAACGTTATAAAGTATTACGTTATATGGTATTACGTTATAACGTGTTACGTTATATGGTATAACGTTATAACGTATTACGTTATATGGTATAACGTTATAACGTATTACGTTATATGGTATAACGCTATAACGTATTACGTTATATGGTATAACGATATAACGTATTACGTTATATGGTATAACGTTATAACGTATTACGTTATATGGTATGACGTTATAACGTATTACGTTATATGGTATGACGTTATAACGTATTACGTTATATGGTATGACGTTATAACGTATTACGTTATATGGTATAACGTTATAACGTGTCACGTTATATGGTATAACGTTATAACGTGTCACGTTATATGGTATAACGTTATAACGTATTACGTTATATGGTATAACGTTATAACGTATTACGTTATATGGTATAACGTTATAACGTGTTACGTTATATGGTATAAAGTTATAACGTGTTACGTTATATGGTATAACGATATAACGTATTACGTTATATGGTATAACGTCATATGGTATAACGTTATAACGAATTACGTTATATGGTATAACGTCATATGGTATAACATTATAACGTATTACGTTATATGGTATAACGTTATGACGTATTACGTTATATGGTATATCGTCATATGGTATAACGTTATAACGTATTACGTTATATGGTATAACGTCATATGGTATAACGTTATAACGTATTACGTTATATGGTATAACGTTATAACGTATTACGTTATATGCTATAACGTTATAACGTATTACGTTATATGGTGTAACGTTATCACGTATTACGTTATATGGTGTAACGTTATAAAGTATTACGTTATATGGTATAACGTTATAACGTATTACGTTATATGGTGTAACGTTATAAAGTATTACGTTATATGGTATAACGTTATAACGTATTACGTTATATGGTATAACGTTATAACGTATTACGTTATATGGTATTATGTCATATGGTATAATGTTATAACGTATTACATTATATGGTATAACGTTATAACGTATTACGTTATATGGTATAACGTAATAACGTATTACGTTATATGGTATAACGTCATATGGTATAACGTTATAACGTATTACGTTATATGGTATAACGTAATAACGTATTACGTTATATGGTATAATGTCATATGGTATAACGTTATAACGTATTACGTTATATGGTATAACGTTATAACGTATTACGTTATATGGTATAACGTTATAACGTATTACGTTATATGGTATAACGTTATAACGTATTACGTTATATGGTATAACGTTATAACGTATTACGTTATATGGTATAACGTTATAACGTATTACGTTACATGGTATAACGTTATAACGTATTACGTTATGTGGTATATCGTCATATGGTATAACGTAATAACGTATTACGTTATATGGTATAACGTTATAACGTATTACGTTATATGCTATAACGTTATAACGTATTACGTTATATGGTATAACGTTATAACGTATTACGTTATATGGTATAACGTTATAAAGTATTACGTTATATTGTATAACGTTATAACGTATTACGTTATATGGTATAACGTCATATGGTATAACGTTATAACGAATTACGTTATATGGTATAACGTCATATGGTATAACATTATAACGTATTACGTTATATGCTATAACGATATGACGTATTACGTTATATGGTATAACGTCATATGGTATAACGTTATAACGTATTACGTTATATGGTATAACGTTATAACATATTACGTTATTTTGTATAACGTTATAACGTATTACGTTATATGGTATAACGTCATATGGTATAACGTTATAACGAATTACGTTATATGGTATAACGTCATATGGTATAACATTATAACGTATTACGTTATATGGTATAACGTTATAACGTATTACGTTATATGCTATAACGTTATAACGTATTACGTTATATGGTATAACGTTATAACGTATTACGTTATATGGTGTAAGGTTATAAAGTATTACGTTATATGGTATAACGTTATAATGTATTACGTTATATGGTATAACGTCTTATGGTATAACGTTATAACGTATTACGTTATATGGTATAACGTCATATGGTATAACGTTATAACGTATTACGTTTATGGTGTAACGTTATAAAGTATTACGTTATATGGTATAACGTTATAACGTATTACGTTATATGGTATAACGTTATAACGTATTACGTTATATGGTATAACGTTATAACGTATTACGTTATGTGGTATATCGTCATATGGTATAACGTAATAACGTATTACGTTATATGGTATAACGTAATAACGTATTACGTTATATGGTATAACGTCATATGGTATAACGTTATAACGTATTACGTTTATGGTGTAACGTTATAAAGTATTACGTTATATGGTATAACGTTATAACGTATTACGTTATATGGTATAACGTTATAAAGTATTACGTTATATGGTATTACGTTATAACGTGTTACGTTATATGGTATAACGTTATAACGTATTACGTTATATGGTATAACGTTATAACGTATTACGTTATATGGTATAACGCTATAACGTATTACGTTATATGGTATAACGATATAACGTATTACGTTATATGGTATAACGTTATAACGTATTACGTTATATGGTATGACGTTATAACGTATTACGTTATATGGTATGACGTTATAACGTATTACGTTATATGGTATGACGTTATAACGTATTACGTTATATGGTATAACGTTATAACGTGTCACGTTATATGGTATAACGTTATAACGTGTCACGTTATATGGTATAACGTTATAACGTATTACGTTATATGGTATAACGTTATAACGTATTACGTTATATGGTATAACGTTATAACGTATTACGTTATATGGTATAACGTTATAACGTGTTACGTTATATGGTATAAAGTTATAACGTGTTACGTTATATGGTATAACGATATAACGTATTACGTTATATGGTATAACGTCATATGGTATAACGTTATAACGAATTACGTTATATGGTATAACGTCATATGGTATAACATTATAACGTATTACGTTATATGGTATAACGTTATGACGTATTACGTTATATGGTATATCGTCATATGGTATAACGTTATAACGTATTACGTTATATGGTATAACGTCATATGGTATAACGTTATAACGTATTACGTTATATGGTATAACGTTATAACGTATTACGTTATATGCTATAACGTTATAACGTATTACGTTATATGGTGTAACGTTATCACGTATAACGTTATATGGTGTAACGTTATAAAGTATTACGTTATATGGTATAACGTTATAACGTATTACGTTATATGGTGTAACGTTATAAAGTATTACGTTATATGGTATAACGTTATAACGTATTACGTTATATGGTATAACGTTATAACGTATTACGTTATATGGTATTATGTCATATGGTATAATGTTATAACGTATTACATTATATGGTATAACGTTATAACGTATTACGTTATATGGTATAACGTAATAACGTATTACGTTATATGGTATAACGTCATATGGTATAACGTTATAACGTATTACGTTATATGGTATAACGTAATAACGTATTACGTTATATGGTATAATGTCATATGGTATAACGTTATAACGTATTACGTTATATGGTATAACGTTATAACGTATTACGTTATATGGTATAACGTTATAACGTATTACGTTATATGGTATAACGTTATAACGTATTACGTTATATGGTATAACGTTATAACGTATTACGTTATATGGTATAACGTTATAACGTATTACGTTACATGGTATAACGTTATAACGTATTACGTTATGTGGTATATCGTCATATGGTATAACGTAATAACGTATTACGTTATATGGTATAACGTCATATGGTATAACGTTATAACGTATTACGTCATATGGTATAACGTAATAACGTATTACGTTATATGGTATAACGTCATATGGTATATCGTTATAACGTATTACGTTATATGGTATAACGTTATAACGTATTGCGTTATATGCAATAACGTTATAACGTATTACGTTATATGGTATAACGTTATAACGTATTACGTTATATGGTATAACGTTATAAAGTATTACGTTATATGGTATAACGTTATAACGTATTACGTTATATGGTATAACGTTGTAAAGTATTACGTTATATGGTATAACGTTATAACGTGTTACGTTATATGGTATAACGTTATAACGTATTACGTTATATGGTATAACGTCATATGGTATAACGTTATAACGTATTACGCTATATGGTATAACGTAATAACGTATTACGGTATATGGTATAACGTCATATGGTATAACGTTATAACGTATTACGTTATATGGTATAACGTAATAACGTATTACGTTATATGGTATAATGTCATATGGTATAACGTTATAACGTATTACGTTATATGGTATAACGTAATAACGTATTACGTTATATGGTATAACGTCATATGGTATAACGTTATATGGTATAACGTAATAACGTATTACGTTATATGGTATAACGTCATATGGTATAACGTTATAACGTATTACGTTATATGGTATAACGTAATAACGTATTACGTTATATGGTATAATGTCATATGGTATAACGTTATAACGTATTACGTTTTATGGTATAACGTTATAACGTATTTCGTTATATGGTATAACGTTATAACGTATTACGTTATATGGTATAATGTCATATGGTATAACGTTATAACGTATTACGTTATATGGTATAACGTAATAACGTATTACGTTATATGGTATAATGTCATATGGTATAACGTTATAACGTATTACGTTATATGGTATAACGTTATAACGTATTACGTTATATGGTACAACGTTATAACGTATTACGTTATATGGTATAACGTTATAACGTATTACGTTATATGGTATAACGTTATAACGTATTACGTTACATGGTATAACGTTATAACGTATTACGTTATGTGGTATATCGTCATATGGTATAACGTAATAACGTATTACGTTATATGGTATAACGTCATATGGTATAACGTTATAACGTATTACGTTATATGGTATAACGTAATAACGTATTACGTTATATGGTATAACGTCATATGGTATATCGTTATAACGTATTACGTTATATGGTATAACGTTATAACGTATTGCGTTATATGCAATAACGTTATAACGTATTACGTTATATGGTATAACGTTATAACGTATTACGTTATATGGTATAACGTTATAAAGTATTACGTTATATGGTATAACGTTATAACGTATTACGTTATATGGTATAACGTTGTAAAGTATTACGTTATATGGTATAACGTTATAACGTGTTACGTTATATGGTATAACGTTATAACGTATTACGTTATATGGTATAACGTCATATGGTATAACGTTATAACGTATTACGTTATATGGTATAACGTAATAACGTATTACGGTATATGGTATAACGTCATATGGTATAACGTTATAACGTATTACGTTATATGGTATAACGTAATAACGTATTACGTTATATGGTATAATGTCATATGGTATAACGTTATAACGTATTACGTTATATGGTATAACGTTATAACGTATTACGTTATATGGTATAACGTTATAACGTATTACGTTATATAGTATAACGTTATAACGTATTACGTTATATGGTATAACGTTATAACGAATTACGTTATGTGGTATATCGTCATATGGTATAACGTAATAACGTATTACGTTATATGGTATAACGTCATATGGTATAACGTTATAACGTATTACGTTATATGGTATAACGTAATAACGTATTACGTTATATGGTATAACGTCATATGGTATAACGTTATAACGTATTACGTTATATGGTATAACGTTATAACGTATTACGTTATATGCTATAACGTTATAACGTATTACGTTATATGGTATAACGTTATAACGTATTACGTTATATGGTATAACGTTATAAAGTATTACGTTATATGGTATAACGTTATAACGTATTACGTTATATGGTATAACGTTATAAAGTATTACGTTATATGGTATAAAGTTATAACGTGTTACGTTATATGGTACAACGATATAACGTATTACGTTATATGGTATAACGTCATATGGTATAACGTTATAACGAATTACGTTATATGGCATAACGTCATGTGGTATAACATTACAACGTATTACGTTATATGGTATAACGTTATGACGTATTACGTTATATGGTATAACGTCATATGGTATAACGTTATAACGTATTACGTTATATGGTATAAGGTTATAACGTATTACGTTATATGGTATAACGTTATAACGTATTACGTTATATGGTATAACGTCATATGGTATAACGTTATAACGTACTACGTTATATGGTATAACGTCATATGGTATAACGTTATAACGTATTACGTTATATGGTATAACGTAATAACGTATTAAGTTATATGGTATAACGTCTTATGGTATAACGTTATAACGTATTACGTTATATGGTATTACGTCATATGGTATAACGTTATAACGTATTACGTTTATGGTGTAACGTTATAAAGTATTACGTTATATGGTATAACGTTATAACGTATTACGTTATATGGTATAACGTTATAAAGTATTACGTTATATGGTATTACGTTATAACGTGTTACGTTATATGGTATAACGTTATAACGTATTACGTTATATGGTATAACGTCATATGGTATAACGTTATAACGTATTACGTTATGCGGTATATCGTCATATGGTATAACGTAATAACGTATTACGTTATATGGTATAACGTCATATGGTATAACGTTATAACGTATTACGTTATATGGTATAACGTTATAACGTACTACGTTATATGGTATAACGTCATATGGTATAACGTTATAACGTATTACGTTATATGGTATAACGTTATAACTTATTACGTTACATGGTATAACGTTATAACGTATTACGTTATGTGGTATATCGTCATATGGTATAAAGTAATAACGTATTACGTTATATGGTATAACGTTATAAAGTATTACGTTATATGGTATAACGTTATAACGTGTTACGTTATATGGTATAACGTTATAACGTATTACGTTATATGGTATAACGTCATATGGTATAACGTTATAACGTATTACGTTATATGGTATAACGTCACATGGTATAACGTTATAACGTATTACGTTATATGGTATAACGTTATGACGTATTACGTTATATGGTATAACGTCATATGGTATAACGTTATAACGTATTACGTTATATGGTATAACGTTATAACGTATTACGTTATATGGTATAACGTTATAACGTATTACGTTATATGGTATAACGTTATAACGTATTACGTTATGTGGTATATCGTCATATGGTATAACGTAATAACGTATTACGTTTTATGGTGTAACGTAATAACGTATTACGTTATATGGTATAACGTCATATGGTATAACGTTATAACGTATTACGTTATATGGTATAACGTTATAACGTACTACGTTATATGGTAAAACGTCATATGGTATAACGTTATAACGTATTACGTTATATGGTATAACGTAATAACGTATTAAGTTAGATGGTATAACGTCTTATGGTATAACGTTATAACGTATTACGTTATATGGTATAACGTTATAACGTATTACGTTATATGGTATAACGTTATAACGTATTACGTTATATGGTATAACGTTATAACGTATTACGTTATATGCTATAACGTTATAACGTATTACGTTATATGGTATAACGTTATAAAGTATTACGTTATATGGTATAACGTTATAATGTATTACGTTATATGGTATAACGTCCTATGGTACAACGTTATAACGTATTACGTTATATGGTGTAACGTTATAAAGTATTACGTTATATGGTATAACGTTATAACGTATTACGTTATATGGTATAACGTTATAACGTATTACGTTATATGGTATAACGTTATAACGTATTACGTTATATGGTATAACGTCATATGGTATAACGTTATAACGTATTACGTTATATGGTATAACGTTATGACGTATTACGTTATATGGTATAACGTCATATGGTATAACGTTATAACGTATTACGTTATATGGTATAAGGTTATAACGTATTACGTTATATGGTATAACGTTATAACGTATTACGTTATATGGTATTACGTCATATGGTATAACGTTATAACGTACTACGTTATATGGTATAACGT
The DNA here is from genome assembly GCF_024542735.1 of Bombus huntii. Classification (NCBI taxonomy): domain Eukaryota; kingdom Metazoa; phylum Arthropoda; class Insecta; order Hymenoptera; family Apidae; genus Bombus; species Bombus huntii. The sequence continues at coordinate 75,377 of NW_026099317.1, read as the reverse complement.
CATATGGTATAACGTTATAACGTATTACGTTATATGGTATAACGTAATAACGTATTAAGTTATATGGTATAACGTCTTATGGTATAACGTTATAACGTATTACGTTATATGGTATTACGTCATATGGTATAACGTTATAACGTATTACGTTTATGGTGTAACGTTATAAAGTATTACGTTATATGGTATAACGTTATAACGTATTACGTTATATGGTATAACGTTATAAAGTATTACGTTATATGGTATTACGTTATAACGTGTTACGTTATATGGTATAACGTTATAACGTATTACGTTATATGGTATAACGTCATATGGTATAACGTTATAACGTATTACGTTATGCGGTATATCGTCATATGGTATAACGTAATAACGTATTACGTTATATGGTATAACGTCATATGGTATAACGTTATAACGTATTACGTTATATGGTATAACGTTATAACGTACTACGTTATATGGTATAACGTCATATGGTATAACGTTATAACGTATTACGTTATATGGTATAACGTTATAACTTATTACGTTACATGGTATAACGTTATAACGTATTACGTTATGTGGTATATCGTCATATGGTATAAAGTAATAACGTATTACGTTATATGGTATAACGTTATAAAGTATTACGTTATATGGTATAACGTTATAACGTGTTACGTTATATGGTATAACGTTATAACGTATTACGTTATATGGTATAACGTCATATGGTATAACGTTATAACGTATTACGTTATATGGTATAACGTCACATGGTATAACGTTATAACGTATTACGTTATATGGTATAACGTTATGACGTATTACGTTATATGGTATAACGTCATATGGTATAACGTTATAACGTATTACGTTATATGGTATAACGTTATAACGTATTACGTTATATGGTATAACGTTATAACGTATTACGTTATATGGTATAACGTTATAACGTATTACGTTATGTGGTATATCGTCATATGGTATAACGTAATAACGTATTACGTTTTATGGTGTAACGTAATAACGTATTACGTTATATGGTATAACGTCATATGGTATAACGTTATAACGTATTACGTTATATGGTATAACGTTATAACGTACTACGTTATATGGTAAAACGTCATATGGTATAACGTTATAACGTATTACGTTATATGGTATAACGTAATAACGTATTAAGTTAGATGGTATAACGTCTTATGGTATAACGTTATAACGTATTACGTTATATGGTATAACGTTATAACGTATTACGTTATATGGTATAACGTTATAACGTATTACGTTATATGGTATAACGTTATAACGTATTACGTTATATGCTATAACGTTATAACGTATTACGTTATATGGTATAACGTTATAAAGTATTACGTTATATGGTATAACGTTATAATGTATTACGTTATATGGTATAACGTCCTATGGTACAACGTTATAACGTATTACGTTATATGGTGTAACGTTATAAAGTATTACGTTATATGGTATAACGTTATAACGTATTACGTTATATGGTATAACGTTATAACGTATTACGTTATATGGTATAACGTTATAACGTATTACGTTATATGGTATAACGTCATATGGTATAACGTTATAACGTATTACGTTATATGGTATAACGTTATAACGTATTACGTTATATGGTCTAACGTAATGTAATATCGTGATATAATGTGTTTAAAAAGAGTGGACAATAGAGATGTTAATCAGACAGAAAAAGACGATTGTTGTTCAACCTGAACTATTCACGCCAAACGCACAGAAAACAGCGCAATCCACACTCTCTCGGCAACGCCACTCGCAACCTCTGCTTTTCGACTCGCACGCTGCTTTTCGACTCGCACGCTGCTTTTCGACTAACTCTCTGGTCGTTGCCGCATTCTGTTGTCTTTTTCCTAGGCCCACCGCACACGTGTTCTGCAGGCGCTCGTGGCCAGGGTCACGTAGGTCTTTTCCACGAAACTATGCACTTGAAAAGACCGATGACGCATTTATGGGCCCGACGACGCCTCGGCTCTCGCGACATTGTTCATAGTTCGCCCGATATTTCTTAGGCCTTTCGTCCACGATACTACAGTAATAACGCATTACGTTATATGGTATAACGTCATATGGTATAACGTTATAACGTATTACGTTACATGGTATAACGTTATAACGTATTACGTTATATGGTATAACGTAATAACGTATTACGTTATATGGTATAATGTCATATGGTATAACGTTATACCGTATTACGTTATATGGTATAATGTCATATGGTATAACGTTATAACGTATTACGTTATATGGTATAACGTTATAACGTATTACGTTATCTGGTATAACGTAATAACGTATTACGGTATATGGTATAACGTCATATGGTATAACGTTATAACGTATTACGTTATATGTTATAACGTAATAACGTATTACGTTATATGGTATGTCATATGGTATAACGTTATAACGTATTACGTTATATGGTATAACGTTATAACGTATTACGTTATATGGTATAACGTTATAACGTATTACGTTATGTGGTATAACGTTATAACGTATTACGTTATATGGTATAACGTTATAACGTATTACGTTATATGGTATAACGTTATAACGTATTACGTTATATGGTCTAACGTAATAACGCATTACGTTATATGGTATAACGTCATATGGTATAACGTTATAACGTATTACGTTACATGGTATAACGTTATAACGTATTACGTTATATGGTATAACGTTATATGGTATAACGTTATAACGTATTACGTTATATGGTATAACGTTATAACGTATTACGTTATGTGGTATAACGTTATAACGTATTTCGTTATATGGTATAACGTTATAACGTATTGCGTTATATGGTATAACATTATAAAGTATTACGTTATATGGTATAACGTAATAACGTATTACGTTATATGGTATAATGTCATATGGTATAACGTTATACCGTATTACGTTATATGGTATAATGTCATATGGTATAACGTTATAACGTATTACGTTATATGGTATAACGTTATAACGTATTACGTTATCTGGTATAACGTAATAACGTATTACGGTATATGGTATAACGTCATATGGTATAACGTTATAACGTATTACGTTATCTGGTATAACGTAATAACGTATTACGGTATATGGTATAACGTCATATGGTATAACGTTATAACGTATTACGTTATATGGTATAACGTAATAACGTATTACGTTATATGGTATAATGTCATATGGTATAACGTTATAACGTATTACGTTATATGGTATAACGTTATAACGTATTACGTCATATGGTATAACATTATAACGTATTACGTTATATGGTATAACGTTATGACGTATTACGTTATATGGTATAACGTCATATGGTATAACGTTATAACGTATTACGTTATATGGTATAACGTTATAACGTATTACGTTATATGGTATAACGTTATAACGTATTACGTTATGTGGTATATCGTCATATGGTATAACGTAATAACGTATTACGTTATATGGTATAACGTAATAACGTATTACGTTATATGGTATAACGTCATATGGTATAACGTTATAACGTATTACGTTATATGGTATAACGTTATAACGTACTACGTTATATGGTATAACGTCATATGGTATAACGTTATAACGTATTACGTTATATGGTATAACGTAATAACGTATTACGTTATATGGTATAACGTCATATGGTATAACGTTATAACGTATTACGTTATATGGTATAACGTTATAACGTATTACGTTATGTGGTATATCGTCATATGGTATAACGTAATAACGTATTACGTTATATGGTATAACGTAATAACGTATTACGTTATATGGTATAACGTCATATGGTATAACGTTATAACGTATTACGTTATATGGTATAACGTTATAACGTACTACGTTATATGGTATAACGTCATATGGTATAACGGTATAACGTATTACGTTATATGGTGTAACGTTATAAAGTATTACGTTATATGGTATAACGTTATAATGTATTACGTTATATGGTATAACGTCCTATGGTATAACGTTATAACGTATTACGTTATATGGTATAACGTCATATGGTATAACGTTATAGCGTATTACGTTTATGGTGTAACGTTATAAAGTATTACGTTATATGGTCTAACGTTATAACGTATTACGTTATATGGTATAACGTTATAAAGTATTACGTTATATGGTATTACGTTATAACGTGTTACGTTATATGGTATAACGTTATAACGTATTACGTTATATGGTATAACGTCATATGGTATAACGTTATAACGTATTACGTTATGCGGTATATCGTCATATGGTATAACGTAATAACGTATTACGTTATATGGTATAACGTCATATGGTATAACGTTATAACGTATTACGTTATATGGTATAACGTTATAACGTACTACGTTATATGGTATAACGTCATATGGTATAACGTTATAACGTATTACGTTATATGGTATAACGTTATAACTTATTACGTTATATGGTATAACGTTATAACGTATTACGTTATGTGGTATATCGTCATATGGTATAACGTAATAACGTATTACGATATATGGTATAACGTTATAAAGTATTACGTTATATGGTATAACGTTATAACGTGTTACGTTATATGGTATAACGTTATAACGTATTACGTTATATGGTATAACGTCATATGGTATAACGTTATAACGTGTTACGTTATCTGGTATAACGTCATATGGTATAACGTTATAACGTATTACGTTATATGGTATAACGTTATGACGTATTACGTTATATGGTATAACGTCATATGGTATAACGTTATAACGTATTACGTTATATGGTATAACGTTATAACGTATTACGTTATATGGTATAACGTTATAACGTATTACGTTATATGGTATAACGTTATAACGTATTACGTTATGTGGTATATCGTCATATGGTATAACGTAATAACGTATTACGTTATATGGTGTAACGTAATAACGTATTACGTTATATGGTATAACGTCATATGGTATAACGTTATAACGTATTACGTTATATGGTATAACGTTATAACGTACTACGTTATATGGTATAACGTTATAACGTACTACGTTATATGGTATAACGTTATAACGTATTACGTTATATGCTATAACGTTATAACGTATTACGTTATATGGTATAACGTTATAACGTATTACGTTATATGGTGTAAGGTTATAAAGTATTACGTTATATGGTATAACGTTATAACGTATTACGTTATGTGGTATATCGTCATATGGTATACCGTTATAACGTATTACGTTATATGGTATAACGTTATAGCGTATTACGTTTATGGTGTAACGTTATAAAGTATTACGTTATATGGTATAACGTTATAACGTATTACGTTATATGGTATAACGTTATAACGTATTACGTTATGTGGTATATCGTCATATGGTATAACGTTATAACGTATTACGTTATATGGTATAACGTTATAACGTATTACGTTATGTGGTATATCGTCATATGGTATAACGTTATAACGTATTACGTTATATGGTGTAACGTTATAGCGTATTACGTTTATGGTGTAACGTTATAAAGTATTACGTTATATGGTATAACGTTATAACGTATTACGTTATGTGGTATATCGTCATATGGTATAACGTAATAACGTATTACGTTATATGGTATAACGTCATATGGTATAACGTTATAACGTATTACGTTATATGGTATAACGTAATAACGTATTAAGTTATATGGTATAACGTCTTATGGTATAACGTTATAACGTATTACGTTATATGGTATAACGTTATAACGTATTACGTTATATGTTATAACGTTATAACGTATTACGTTATGTGGTATATCGTCATATGGTATAACGTAATAACGTATTACGTTATATGGTATAACGTCATATGGTATAACGTTATAACGTATTACGTTATATGGTATAACGTTATAACGTACTACGTTATATGGTATAACGTCATATGGTATAACGTTATAACGTATTACGTTATATGGTATAACGTTATAACTTATTACGTTATATGGTATAACGTTATAACGTATTACGTTATGTGGTATATCGTCATATGGTATAACGTAATAACGTATTACGATATATGGTATAACGTTATAAAGTATTACGTTATATGGTATAACGTTATAACGTGTTACGTTATATGGTATAACGTTATAACGTATTACGTTATATGGTATAACGTCATATGGTATAACGTTATAACGTATTACGTTATATGGTATAACGTCATATGGTATAACGTTATAACGTATTACGTTATATCGTATAACGTTATGACGTATTACGTTATATGGTATAACGTCATATGGTATAACGTTATAACGTATTACGTTATATGGTATAACGTTATAACGTATTACGTTATATGGTATAACGTTATAACGTATTACGTTATATGGTATAACGTTATAACGTATTACGTTATGTGGTATATCGTCATATGGTATAACGTAATAAAGTATTACGTTATATGGTGTAACGTAATAACGTATTACGTTATATGGTATAACGTCATATGGTATAACGTTATAACGTATTACGTTATATGGTATAACGTTATAACGTACTACGTTATATGGTATAACGTTATAACGTATTACGTTATATGGTATAACGTTATAACGTATTACGTTATATGCTATAACGTTATAACGTATTACGTTATATGGTATAACGTTATAACGTATTACGTTATATGGTGTAAGGTTATAAAGTATTACGTTATATGGTATAACGTTATAACGTATTACGTTATATGGTGTAACGTTATAAAGTATTACGTTATATGGTATAACGTTATAATGTATTACGTTATATGGTATAACGTCCTATGGTACAACGTTATAACGTATTACGTTATATGGTATAACGTCATATGGTATAACGTTATAACGTATTACGTTTATGGTGTAACGTTATAAAGTATTACGTTATATGGTATAACGTTATAACGTATTACGTTATATGGTATAATGTTATAAAGTATTACGTTATATGGTATTACGTTATAACGTGTTACGTTATATGGTATAACGTTATAACGTATTACGTTATGTGGTATATCGTCATATGGTATAACGTTATAACGTATTACGTTATATGGTATAACGTTATAACGTATTACGTTTATGGTGTAACGTTATAAAGTACTACGTTATATGGTATAACGTTATAACGTATTACGTTATGTGGTATATCGTCATATGGTATAACGTAATAACGTATTACGTTATATGATATAACGTCATATGGTATAACGTTATAACGTATTACGTTATATGGTATAACGTAATAACGTATTAAGTTATATGGTATAACGTCTTATGGTATAACGTTATAACGTATTACGTTATATGGTATAACGTTATAACGTATTACGTTATATGTTATAACGTTATAACGTATTACGTTATGTGGTATAACGTTATAACGTACTACTTTATGTGGTATATCGTCATATGGTATAACGTAATAACGTATTACGTTATATGGTATAACGTTATAACGTATTACGTTATATGGTATAACGTTATAACGTATTACGTTATATGGTATAACGTTATAACGTATTACGTTATGTGGTATATCGTCATATGGTATAACGTTATAACGTATTACGTTATATGGTATAACGTTATAACGTATTACGTTATATGCTATAACGTTATAACGTATTACGTTATATGGTATAACGTTATAACGTATTACGTTATATGGTGTAAGGTTATAACGTATTACGTTATATGGTATAACGTTATAACTTATTACGTTATATGGTATAACGTTATAACGTATTACGTTATGTGGTATATCGTCATATGGTATAACGTAATAACGTATTACGTTATATGGTATAACGTTATAAAGTATTACGTTATATGGTATAACGCTATAACGTGTTACGTTATATGGTATAACGTTATAACGTATTACGTTATATGGTATAACGTCATATGGTATAACGTTATAACGTATTACGTTATATGGTATAACGTCATATGGTATAACGTTATAACGTATTACGTTATATGGTATAACGTTATGACGTATTACGTTATATGGTATAACGTCATATGGTATAACGTTATAACGTATTACGTTATATGGTATAACGTTATAACGTATTACGTTATATGGTATAACGTTATAACGTATTACGTTATATGGTATAACGTTATAACGTATTACGTTATGTGGTATATCGTCATATGGTATAACGTAATAACGTATTACGTTATATGGTGTAACGTAATAACGTATTACGTTATATGGTATAACGTCATATGGTATAACGTTATAACGTATTACGTTATATGGTATAACGTTATAACGTACTACGTTATATGGTATAACGTCATATGGTATAACGTTATAACGTATTACGTTATATGGTATAACGTAATAACGTATTAAGTTAGATGGTATAACGTCTTATGGTATAACGTTATAACGTATTACGTTATATGGTATAACGTTATAACGTATTACGTTATATGGTATAACGTTATAACGTATTACGTTATATGCTATAACGTTATAACGTATTACGTTACATGGTATAACGTTATAACGTATTACGTTATATGGTGTAAGGTTATAAAGTATTACGTTATATGGTATAACGTTATAACGTATTACGTTATATGGTGTAACGTTATAAAGTATTACGTTATATGGTATAACGTTATAATGTATTACGTTATATGGTATAACGTCCTATGGTACAACGTTATAACGTATTACGTTATATGGTATAACGTCATATGGTATAACGTTATAACGTATTACGTTTATGGTGTAACGTTATAAAGTATTACGTTATATGGTATAACGTTATAACGTATTACGTTATATGGTATAACGTTATAAAGTATTACGTTATATGGTATTACGTTATAACGTGTTACGTTATATGGTATAACGTTATAACGTATTACGTTATATGGTATAACGTCATATGGTATAACGTTATAACGTATTACGTTATATCGTATAACGTTATGACGTATTACGTTATATGGTATAACGTTATAACGTATTACGTTATATGGTGTAACGTTATAAAGTATTACGTTATATGGTATAACGTTATAATGTATTACGTTATATGGTATAACGTCCTATGGTACAACGTTATAACGTATTACGTTATATGGTATAACGTCATATGGTATAACGTTATAACGTATTACGTTTATGGTGTAACGTTATAAAGTATTACGTTATATGGTATAACGTTATAACGTATTACGTTATATGGTATAACGTTATAAATTATTACGTTATATGGTATTACGTTATAACGTGTTACGTTATATGGTATAACGTTATAACGTATTACGTTATATGGTATAACGTCATATGGTATAACGTTATAACGTGTTACGTTATATCGTATAACGTTATAACGTATTACGTTATGTGGTATATCGTCATATGGTATAACGTAATAACGTATTACGTTATATGGTGTAACGTAATAACGTATTACGTTATATGGTATAACGTCATATGGTATAACGTTATAACGTATTACGTTATATGGTATAACGTTATAACGTACTACGTTATATGGTATAACGTTATAACGTATTACGTTATATGGTATAACGTCATATGGTATAACGTTATAACGTATTACGTTATGTGGTATATCGTCATATGGTATAACGTAATAACGTATTACGTTATATGGTATAACGTTATAAAGTATTACGTTATATGGTATAACGCTATAACGTGTTACGTTATATGGTATAACGTTATAACGTATTACGTTATATGGTATAACGTCATATGGTATAACGTTATAACGTATTACGTTATATGGTATAACGTCATATGGTATAACGTTATAACGTATTACGTTATATGGTATAACGTCATATGGTATAACGTTATAACGTATTACGATATATGGTATAACGTTATAACGTATTACGTTATATGGTGTAACGTTATAAAGTATTACGTTATATGGTATTACGTTATAACGTGTTACGTTATATGGTATAACGTTATAACGTATTACGTTATATGGTATAACGTTATAACGTATTACGTTATATGGTATAACGTTATAACGTATTACGTTATATGGTATAACGTTATAACGTATTACGTTATATGGTATAACGTTATAACTTATTACGTTATATGGTATAACGTTATAACGTATTACGTTATGTGGTATATCGTCATATGGTATAACGTAATAACGTATTACGTTATATGGTATAACGTTATAAAGTATTACGTTATATGGTATAACGCTATAACGTGTTACGTTATATGGGATAACGTTATAACTTATTACGTTATATGGTATAACGTCATATGGTATAACGTTATAACGTATTACGTTATATGGTATAACGTCATATGGTATAACGTTATAACGTATTACGTTATATGGTATAACGTCATATGGTATAACGTTATAACGTATTACGATATATGGTATAACGTTATAACGTATTACGTTATATGGTGTAACGTTATAAAGTATTACGTTATATGGTATTACGTTATAACGTGTTACGTTATATGGTATAACGTTATAACGTATTACGTTATATGGTATAACGTTATAACGTATTACGTTATATGGTATAACGTTATAACGTATTACGTTATATGGTATAACGTTATAACGTATTACGTTATGTGGTATATCGTCATATGGTATAACGTAATAACGTATTACGTTATATGGTGTAACGTAATAACGTATTACGTTATATGGTATAACGTCATATGGTATAACGTTATAACGTATTACGTTATATGGTATAACGTTATAACGTACTACGTTATATGGTATAACGTCATATGGTATAACGTTATAACGTATTACGTTATATGGTATAACGTAATAACGTATTAAGTTAGATGGTATAACGTCTTATGGTATAACGTTATAACGTATTACGTTATATGGTATAACGTTATAACGTATTACGTTATATGGTATAACGTTATAACGTATTACGTTATATGCTATAACGTTATAACGTATTACGTTATATGGTATAACGTTATAACGTATTACGTTATATGGCGTAAGGTTATAAAGTATTACGTTATATGGTATAACGTTATAACGTATTACGTTATATGGTGTAACGTTATAAAGTATTACGTTATATGGTATAACGTTATAATGTATTACGTTATATGGTATAACGTCCTATGGTGCAACGTTATAACGTATTACGTTATATGGTATAACGTCATATGGTATAACGTTATAACGTATTACGTTTATGGTGTAACGTTATAAAGTATTACGTTATATGGTATAACGTTATAACGTATTACGTTATATGGTATAACGTTATAAAGTATTACGTTATATGGTATTACGTTATAACGTGTTACGTTATATGGTATAACGTTATAACGTATTACGTTATATGGTATAACGTCATATGGTATAACGTTATAACGTATTACGTTATGCGGTATATCGTCATATGGTATAACGTAATAACGTATTACGTTATATGGTATAACGTCATATGGTATAACGTTATAACGTATTACGTTATATGGTATAACGTTATAACGTACTACGTTATATGGTATAACGTCATATGGTATAACGTTATAACGTATTACGTTATATGGTATAACGTTATAACTTATTACGTTATATGGTATAACGTTATAACGTATTACGTTATGTGGTATAACGTTATAACGTATTACGTTATGTGGTATATCGTCATATGGTATAACGTAATAACGTATTACGTTATATGGTATAACGTTATAACGTATTACGTTATATGGTTTCACGTCATATGATATAACGTTATAACGTACTACGTTATATGGTATAACGTTATAACGTATTGCGTTATATGGTATAACGTTATAACGTATTACGTTATATGGTATAACGTTATAACGTATTACGTTATATGGTATAACGTCATATGGTATAACGTTATAACGTATTCAGTTATATGGTATAACGTTATAAAGTATTACGTTATATGGTATAACGTTATAACGTATTACGTTATATGGTATAACGTTATAACGTATTACGTTATATGGTATAACGCTATAACGTATTACGTTATATGGTATAAGGTTATAACGTATTACGTTATATGGTATAACGTCATATGTTATAACGTTATAACGTATTACGCTATGCGGTATATCGTCATATGGTATAACGTAATAACGTATTACGTTATATGGTTTCACGTCATATGATATAACGTTATAACGTACTACGTTATATGGTATAACGTTATAACGTATTACGTTATATGGTATAACGTTATAACGTATTACGTTATATGGTATAACGTTATAACGTATTACGTTATATGGTATAACGTCATATGGTATAACGTTATAACGTATTACGTTATATGGTATAACGTTATAACGTATTACGTTATGTGGTATAACGATATAACGTATTACGTTATGTGGTATATCGTCATATGGTATAACGTAATAACGTATTACGTTATATGGTGTAACGTAATAACGTATTACGTTATATGGTATAACGTCATATGGTATAACGTTATAACGTATTACGTTATATGGTATAACGTTATAACGTATTACGTTATATGGTATCAAGTCATATGGTATAACGTTATAACGTATTACGTTATATGGTATAACGTCATATGGTATAACGTTATAACGTATTACGTTATATGGTATAACGTTATAACGTATTACGTTATATGTTATAACGTCATATGGTATAACGTTATAACGTGTTACGTTATATGGTATAACGTTATAACGTATTACGTTATATGGTATAACGTTATAACGTATTACGTTATATGGTATAACGTTGTAACGTATTACGTTATATGGTATAACGTCATATGGTATAACGTTATAACGTATTAAGTTATATGGTATAACGTTATAAAGTATTACGTTATATGGTATAGCGTTATAACGTTTTACGTTATATGGTATAACGTTATAACGTATTACGTTATATGGTATAACGTTATAACGTATTACGTTATATGGTATAACGTCATATGGTATAACGTTATAACGTATTACGTTATATGGTATAACGTTATAACGTATTACGTTATATGGTATAACGTCATATGGTATAACATTATAACGTATTACGTTATTAGGTATAACGTTTCAAAGTATTAAGCTATATGGTATAACGTTATAACGTATTACGTTATATGGTATAACGTTATAACGTATTAAGTTATATGGTATAACTTTATAAAGTATTACGTTGTATGGTATAACGTTATAACGTATTACGTTATATGGTGTAACGTTATAAAGTATTACGTTATATGGTATAACGTTATAACGTATTACGTTATATGGTGTAACGTTATAAAGTATTACCTAATATGGTATAACGTTATAACGTATTACGTTATATGGTATAACGTTATAAAGTATTACGTTATATGCTATAACGTTAAAACGTATTACGTTATATGCTATAACGTTATAACGTATTACGTTATATGCTATAACGTTATAACGTATTACGTTATATGCTATAACGTTATAACGTATTACGTTATATGGTATAACGTCATAACGTATTACGTTTATGGTGTAACGTTATAAAGTATTACGTTATATGGTATAACGTTATAACGTATTACGTTATATGGTATAACGTTATAAAGTATTACTTTATGTGGTATATCGTCATATGGTATAACGTAATAACGTATTACGTTATATGGTATAACGTCATATGGTATAACGTTATAACGTATTACGTTATATGGTATAACGTTATAACGTATTACGTTTATGGTGTAACGTTATAAAGTATTACGTTATATGGTATAACGTTATAACGTATTACGTTATATGGTATAACGTTATAAAGTATTACGTTATATGGTATTACGTTATAACGTGTTACGTTATATGGTATAACGTTATAACGTATTACGTTATATGGTATAACGTCATATGGTATAACGTTATAACGTATTACGTTATGCGGTATATCGTCATATGGTATAACGTAATAACGTATTACGTTATATGGTATAACGTCATATGGTATAACGTTATAACGTATTACGTTATATAGTATAACGTTATAACGTACTACGTTATATGGTATAACGTCATATGGTATAACGTTATAACGTATTACGTTATATGGTATAACGTTATAACTTATTACGTTATATGGTATAACGTTATAACGTATTACGTTATGTGGTATATCGTCATATGGTATAACGTAATAACGTATTACGTAATATGGTATAACGTTATAAAGTATTACGTTATATGGTATAACGTCATATGGTATAACGTTATAACGTATTACGTTATATGGTATAACGTTATAACGTACTACGTTATATGGTATAACGTTATAACGTATTACGTTATATGGTATAACGTCATATGGTATAACGTTATAACGTATTACGTTATGTGGTATATCGTCATATGGTATAACGTAATAACGTATTACGTTATATGGTATAACGTTATAAAGTATTACGTTATATGGTATAACGCTATAACGTGTTACGTTATATGGTATAACGTTATAACGTATTACGTTATATGGTATAACGTTATAACTTATTACGTTATATGGTATAACGTTATAACGTATTACGTTATGTGGTATATCGTCATATGGTATAACGTAATAACGTATTATGTTATATGGTATAACGTTATAAAGTATTACGTTATATGGTATAACGCTATAACGTGTTACGTTATATGGTATAACGTTATAACGTATTACGTTATATGGTATAACGTCATATGGTATAACGTTATAACGTATTACGTTATATGGTATAACGTCATATGGTATAACGTTATAACGTATTACGTTATATCGTATAACGTTATGACGTATTACGTTATATGGTATAACGTCATATGGTATAACGTTATAACGTATTACGTTATATGGTATAACGTTATAACGTATTACGTTATATGGTGTAACGTTATAAAGTATTACGTTATATGGTATAACGTTATAATGTATTACGTTATATGGTATAACGTCCTATGGTACAACGTTATAACGTATTACGTTATATGGTATAACGTCATATGGTATAACGTTATAACGTATTACGTTTATGGTGTAACGTTATAAAGTATTACGTTATATGGTATAACGTTATAACGTATTACGTTATATGGTATAACGTTATAAAGTATTACGTTATATGGTATTACGTTATAACGTGTTACGTTATATGGTATAACGTTATAACGTATTACGTTATATGGTATAACGTTATAACGTATTACGTTATATGGTATAACGTATTACGTTATATGGTATAACGTTATAACGTATTACGTTATATGGTATAACGTCATATGGTATAACGTTATAACGTATTACGTTATATGGTATAACGTTATAACGTATTACGTTATATGGTATAACGTCATATGGTATAACATTATAACGTATTACGTTATTAGGTATAACGTTTCAAAGTATTAAGCTATATGGTATAACGTTATAACGTATTACGTTATATGGTATAACGTTATAACGTATTAAGTTATATGGTATAACTTTATAAAGTATTACGTTGTATGGTATAACGTTATAACGTATTACGTTATATGGTGTAACGTTATAAAGTATTACGTTATATGGTATAACGTTATAACGTATTACGTTATATGGTGTAACGTTATAAAGTATTACCTAATATGGTATAACGTTATAACGTATTACGTTATATGGTATAACGTTATAAAGTATTACGTTATATGCTATAACGTTAAAACGTATTACGTTATATGCTATAACGTTATAACGTATTACGTTATATGCTATAACGTTATAACGTATTACGTTATATGCTATAACGTTATAAAGTATTACGTTATATGGTATAACGTTATAACGTATTACGTTTATGGTGTAACGTTATAAAGTATTACGTTATATGGTATAACGTTATAACGTATTACGTTATATGGTATAACGTTATAAAGTATTACTTTATGTGGTATATCGTCATATGGTATAACGTAATAACGTATTACGTTATATGGTATAACGTCATATGGTATAACGTTATAACGTATTACGTTATATGGTATAACGTTATAACGTATTACGTTTATGGTGTAACGTTATAAAGTATTACGTTATATGGTATAACGTTATAACGTATTACGTTATATGGTATAACGTTATAAAGTATTACGTTATATGGTATTACGTTATAACGTGTTACGTTATATGGTATAACGTTATAACGTATTACGTTATATGGTATAACGTCATATGGTATAACGTTATAACGTATTACGTTATGCGGTATATCGTCATATGGTATAACGTAATAACGTATTACGTTATATGGTATAACGTCATATGGTATAACGTTATAACGTATTACGTTATATAGTATAACGTTATAACGTACTACGTTATATGGTATAACGTCATATGGTATAACGTTATAACGTATTACGTTATATGGTATAACGTTATAACTTATTACGTTATATGGTATAACGTTATAACGTATTACGTTATGTGGTATATCGTCATATGGTATAACGTAATAACGTATTACGTAATATGGTATAACGTTATAAAGTATTACGTTATATGGTATAACGTTATAACGTGTTACGTTATATGGTATAACGTTATAACGTATTACGTTATATGGTATAACGTCATATGGTATAACGTTATAACGTATTACGTTATATGGTATAACGTCATATGGTATAACGTTATAACGTATTACGTTATATGGTATAACGTTATAACGTACTACGTTATATGGTATAACGTTATAACGTATTACGTTATATGGTATAACGTCATATGGTATAACGTTATAACGTATTACGTTATGTGGTATATCGTCATATGGTATAACGTAATAACGTATTACGTTATATGGTATAACGTTATAAAGTATTACGTTATATGGTATAACGCTATAACGTGTTACGTTATATGGTATAACGTTATAACGTATTACGTTATATGGTATAACGTTATAACTTATTACGTTATATGGTATAACGTTATAACGTATTACGTTATGTGGTATATCGTCATATGGTATAACGTAATAACGTATTACGTTATATGGTATAACGTTATAAAGTATTACGTTATATGGTATAACGCTATAACGTGTTACGTTATATGGTATAACGTTATAACGTATTACGTTATATGGTATAACGTCATATGGTATAACGTTATAACGTATTACGTTATATGGTATAACGTCATATGGTATAACGTTATAACGTATTACGTTATATGGTATAACGTTATAACGTATTACGTTATATGGTGTAACGTTATAAAGTATTACGTTATATGGTATAACGTTATAACGTATTACGTTATATGGTGTAACGTTATAAAGTATTACCTAATATGGTATAACGTTATAACGTATTACGTTATATGGTATAACGTTATAAAGTATTACGTTATATGCTATAACGTTAAAACGTATTACGTTATATGCTATAACGTTATAACGTATTACGTTATATGCTATAACGTTATAACGTATTACGTTATATGCTATAACGTTATAAAGTATTACGTTATATGGTATAACGTTATAACGTATTACGTTTATGGTGTAACGTTATAAAGTATTACGTTATATGGTATAACGTTATAACGTATTACGTTATATGGTATAACGTTATAAAGTATTACTTTATGTGGTATATCGTCATATGGTATAACGTAATAACGTATTACGTTATATGGTATAACGTCATATGGTATAACGTTATAACGTATTACGTTATATGGTATAACGTTATAACGTATTACGTTTATGGTGTAACGTTATAAAGTATTACGTTATATGGTATAACGTTATAACGTATTACGTTATATGGTATAACGTTATAAAGTATTACGTTATATGGTATTACGTTATAACGTGTTACGTTATATGGTATAACGTTATAACGTATTACGTTATATGGTATAACGTCATATGGTATAACGTTATAACGTATTACGTTATGCGGTATATCGTCATATGGTATAACGTAATAACGTATTACGTTATATGGTATAACGTCATATGGTATAACGTTATAACGTATTACGTTATATAGTATAACGTTATAACGTACTACGTTATATGGTATAACGTCATATGGTATAACGTTATAACGTATTACGTTATATGGTATAACGTTATAACTTATTACGTTATATGGTATAACGTTATAACGTATTACGTTATGTGGTATATCGTCATATGGTATAACGTAATAACGTATTACGTAATATGGTATAACGTTATAAAGTATTACGTTATATGGTATAACGTTATAACGTGTTACGTTATATGGTATAACGTTATAACGTATTACGTTATATGGTATAACGTCATATGGTATAACGTTATAACGTATTACGTTATATGGTATAACGTCATATGGTATAACGTTATAACGTATTACGTTATATGGTATAACGTTATAACGTACTACGTTATATGGTATAACGTTATAACGTATTACGTTATATGGTATAACGTCATATGGTATAACGTTATAACGTATTACGTTATGTGGTATATCGTCATATGGTATAACGTAATAACGTATTACGTTATATGGTATAACGTTATAAAGTATTACGTTATATGGTATAACGCTATAACGTGTTACGTTATATGGTATAACGTTATAACGTATTACGTTATATGGTATAACGTTATAACTTATTACGTTATATGGTATAACGTTATAACGTATTACGTTATGTGGTATATCGTCATATGGTATAACGTAATAACGTATTACGTTATATGGTATAACGTTATAAAGTATTACGTTATATGGTATAACGCTATAACGTGTTACGTTATATGGTATAACGTTATAACGTATTACGTTATATGGTATAACGTCATATGGTATAACGTTATAACGTATTACGTTATATGGTATAACGTCATATGGTATAACGTTATAACGTATTACGTTATATCGTATAACGTTATGACGTATCACGTTATATGGTATAACGTCATATGGTATAACGTTATAACGTATTACGTTATATGGTATAACGTTATAACGTATTACGTTATATGGTGTAACGTTATAAAGTATTACGTTATATGGTATAACGTTATAATGTATTACGTTATATGGTATAACGTCCTATGGTACAACGTTATAACGTATTACGTTATATGGTATAACGTCATAAGGTATAACGTTATAACGTATTACGTTTATGGTGTAACGTTATAAAGTATTACGTTATATGGTATAACGTTATAACGTATTACGTTATATGGTATAACGTTATAAAGTATTACGTTATATGGTATTACGTTATAACGTGTTACGTTATATGGTATAACGTTATAACGTATTACGTTATATGGTATAACGTTATAACGTATTACGTTATATGGTATAACGTTATAACGTATTACGTTATATGGTATAACGTTATAACGTATTACGTTATGTGGTATATCGTCATATGGTATAACGTAATAACGTATTACGTTATATGGTATAACGTTATAACGTACTACGTTATATGGTATAACGTCATATGGTATAACGTTATAACGTATTACGTTATATGGTATAACGTAATAACGTATTAAGTTAGATGGTATAACGTCTTATGGTATAACGTTATAACGTATTACGTTATATGGTATAACGTTATAACGTATTACGTTATATGGTATAACGTTATAACGTATTACGTTATATGCTATAACGTTATAACGTATTACGTTATATGGTATAACGTTATAACGTATTACGTTATATGGTGTAAGGTTATAAAGTATTACGTTATATGGTATAACGTTATAACGTATTACGTTATATGGTGTAACGTTATAAAGTATTACGTTATATGGTATAACGTTATAATGTATTACGTTATATGGTATAACGTCCTATGGTACAACGTTATAACGTATTACGTTATATGGTATAACGTCATATGGTATAACGTTATAACGTATTACGTTATATGGTATAACGTTATAACGTACTACGTTATATGGTATAACGTCATATGGTATAACGTTATAACGTATTACGTTATATGGTATAACGTTATAACTTATTACGTTATATGGTATAACGTTATAACGTATTGCGTTATGTGGTATAACGTTATAACGTATTACGTTATGTGGTATATCGTCATATGGTATAACGTAATAACGTATTACGTTATATGGTATAACGTTATAACGTATTACGTTATATGGTTTCACGTCATATGATATAACGTTATAACGTACTACGTTATATGGTATAACGTTATAACGTATTACGTTATATGGTATAACGTTATAACGTATTACGTTATATGGTATAACGTTATAACGTATTACGTTATATGGTATAACGTCATATGGTATAACGTTATAACGTATTCAGTTATATGGTATAACGTTATAAAGTATTACGTTATATGGTATAACGTTATAACGTATTACGTTATATGGTATAACGTTATAACGTATTACGTTATATGGTATAACGCTATAACGTATTACGTTATATGGTATAAGGTTATAACGTATTACGTTATATGGTATAACGTCATATGTTATAACGTTATAACGTATTACGCTATGCGGTATATCGTCATATGGTATAACGTAATAACGTATTACGTTATATGGTTTCACGTCATATGATATAACGTTATAACGTACTACGTTATATGGTATAACGTTATAACGTATTACGTTATATGGTATAACGTTATAACGTATTACGTTATATGGTATAACGTTATAACGTATTACGTTATATGGTATAATGTCATATGGTATAACGTTATAACGTATTACGTTATATGGTATAACGTTATAACGTATTACGTTATGTGGTATAACGATATAACGTATTACGTTATGTGGTATATCGTCTTATGGTATAACGTAATAACGTATTACGTTATATGGTGTAACGTAATAACGTATTACGTTATATGGTATAACGTCATATGGTATAACGTTATAACGTATTACGTTATATGGTATAACGTTATAACGTATTACGTTATATGGTATCAAGTCATATGGTATAACGTTATAACGTATTACGTTATATGGTATAACGTCATATGGTATAACGTTATAACGTATTACGTTATATGGTATAACGTTATAACGTACTACGTTATATGGTATAACGTCATATGGTATAACGTTATAACGTATTACGTTATATGGTATAACGTTGTAACGTATTACGTTATATGGTATAACGTCATATGGTATAACGTTATAACGTATTAAGTTATATGGTATAACGTTATAAAGTATTACGTTATATGGTAAAGCGTTATAACGTTTTACGTTATATGGTATAACGTTATAACGTATTACGTTATATGGTATAACGTTATAACGTATTACGTTATATGGTATAACGTCATATGGTATAACGTTATAACGTATTACGTTATATGGTATAACGTTATAACGTATTACGTTATATGGTATAACGTCATATGGTATAACATTATAACGTATTACGTTATTAGGTATAACGTTTCAAAGTATTAAGCTATATGGTATAACGTTATAACGTATTACGTTATATGGTATAACGTTATAACGTATTAAGTTATATGGTATAACTTTATAAAGTATTACGTTGTATGGTATAACGTTATAACGTATTACGTTATATGGTGTATCGTTATAAAGTATTACGTTATATGGTATAACGTTATAACGTATTACGTTATATGGTGTAACGTTATAAAGTATTACCTAATATGGTATAACGTTATAACGTATTACGTTATATGGTATAACGTTATAAAGTATTACGTTATATGCTATAACGTTAAAACGTATTACGTTATATGCTATAACGTTATAACGTATTACGTTATATGCTATAACGTTATAACGTATTACGTTATATGCTATAACGTTATAACGTATTACGTTATATGGTATAACGTTATAACGTATTACGTTTATGGTGTAACGTTATAAAGTATTACTTTATATGGTATAACGTTATAACGTATTACGTTATATGGTATAACGTTATAAAGTATTACTTTATGTGGTATATCGTCATATGGTATAACGTAATAACGTATTACGTTATATGGTATAACGTCATATGGTATAACGTTATAACGTATTACGTTATATGGTATAACGTTATAACGTATTACGTTTATGGTGTAACGTTATAAAGTATTACGTTATATGGTATAACGTTATAACGTATTACGTTATATGGTATAACGTTATAAAGTATTACGTTATATGGTATTACGTTATAACGTGTTACGTTATATGGTATAACGTTATAACGTATTACGTTATATGGTATAACGTCATATGGTATAACGTTATAACGTATTACGTTATGCGGTATATCGTCATATGGTATAACGTAATAACGTATTACGTTATATGGTATAACGTCATATGGTATAACGTTATAACGTATTACATTATATAGTATAACGTTATAACGTACTACGTTATATGGTATAACGTCATATGGTATAACGTTATAACGTATTACGTTATATGGTATAACGTTATAACTTATTACGTTATATGGTATAACGTTATAGCGTATTACGTTATGTGGTATATCGTCATATGGTATAACGTAATAACGTATTACGTAATATGGTATAACGTTATAAAGTATTACGTTATATGGTATAACGTTATAACGTGTTACGTTATATGGTATAACGTAATAACGTATTACGTTATATGGTATAACGTTATAACGTATTACGTTATATGGTTTCACGTCATATGATATAACGTTATAACGTACTACGTTATATGGTATAACGTTATAACGTATTACGTTATATGGTATAACGTTATAACGTATTACGTTATATGCTATAACGTTATAACGTATTGCGTTATATGGTATAACGTCATATGGTATAACGTTATAACGTATTCAGTTATATGGTATAACGTTATAAAGTATTACGTTATATGGTATAACGTTATAACGTATTACGTTATATGGTATAACGTTATAACGTATTACGTTATATGGTATAACGCTATAACGTATTACGTTATATGGTATAAGGTTATAACGTATTACGTTATATGGTATAACGTCATATGTTATAACGTTATAACGTATTACGCTATGCGGTATATCGTCATATGGTATAACGTAATAACGTATTACGTTATATGGTTTCACGTCATATGATATAACGTTATAACGTACTACGTTATATGGTATAACGTTATAACGTATTACGTTATATGGTATAACGTTATAACGTATTACGTTATATGGTATAACGTTATAACGTATTACGTTATATGGTATAATGTCATATGGTATAACGTTATAACGTATTACGTTATATGGTATAACGTTATAACGTATTACGTTATGTGGTATAACGATATAACGTATTACGTTATGTGGTATATCGTCTTATGGTATAACGTAATAACGTATTACGTTATATGGTGTAACGTAATAACGTATTACGTTATATGGTATAACGTCATATGGTATAACGTTATAACGTATTACGTTATATGGTATAACGTTATAACGTATTACGTTATATGGTATCAAGTCATATGGTATAACGTTATAACGTATTACGTTATATGGTATAACGTCATATGGTATAACGTTATAACGTATTACGTTATATGGTATAACGTTATAACGTACTACGTTATATGGTATAACGTCATATGGTATAACGTTATAACGTATTACGTTATATGGTATAACGTTGTAACGTATTACGTTATATGGTATAACGTCATATGGTATAACGTTATAACGTATTAAGTTATATGGTATAACGTTATAAAGTATTACGTTATATGGTAAAGCGTTATAACGTTTTACGTTATATGGTATAACGTTATAACGTATTACGTTATATGGTATAACGTTATAACGTATTACGTTATATGGTATAACGTCATATGGTATAACGTTATAACGTATTACGTTATATGGTATAACGTTATAACGTATTACGTTATATGGTATAACGTCATATGGTATAACATTATAACGTATTACGTTATTAGGTATAACGTTTCAAAGTATTAAGCTATATGGTATAACGTTATAACGTATTACGTTATATGGTATAACGTTATAACGTATTAAGTTATATGGTATAACTTTATAAAGTATTACGTTGTATGGTATAACGTTATAACGTATTACGTTATATGGTGTAACGTTATAACGTATTACGTTATATGGTATAACGCTATAACGTATTACGTTATATGGTATAAGGTTATAACGTATTACGTTATATGGTATAACGTCATATGTTATAACGTTATAACGTATTACGCTATGCGGTATATCGTCATATGGTATAACGTAATAACGTATTACGTTATATGGTTTCACGTCATATGATATAACGTTATAACGTACTACGTTATATGGTATAACGTTATAACGTATTACGTTATATGGTATAACGTTATAACGTATTACGTTATATGGTATAACGTTATAACGTATTACGTTATATGGTATAATGTCATATGGTATAACGTTATAACGTATTACGTTATATGGTATAACGTTATAACGTATTACGTTATGTGGTATAACGATATAACGTATTACGTTATGTGGTATATCGTCTTATGGTATAACGTAATAACGTATTACGTTATATGGTGTAACGTAATAACGTATTACGTTATATGGTATAACGTCATATGGTATAACGTTATAACGTATTACGTTATATGGTATAACGTTATAACGTATTACGTTATATGGTATCAAGTCATATGGTATAACGTTATAACGTATTACGTTATATGGTATAACGTCATATGGTATAACGTTATAACGTATTACGTTATATGGTATAACGTTATAACGTACTACGTTATATGGTATAACGTCATATGGTATAACGTTATAACGTATTACGTTATATGGTATAACGTTGTAACGTATTACGTTATATGGTATAACGTCATATGGTATAACGTTATAACGTATTAAGTTATATGGTATAACGTTATAAAGTATTACGTTGTATGGTATAACGTTATAACGTATTACGTTATATGGTGTATCGTTATAAAGTATTACGTTATATGGTATAACGTTATAACGTATTACGTTATATGGTGTAACGTTATAAAGTATTACCTAATATGGTATAACGTTATAACGTATTACGTTATATGGTATAACGTTATAACGTATTACGTTATATGGTGTAACGTTATAAAGTATTACCTAATATGGTATAACGTTATAACGTATTACGTTATATGGTATAACGTTATAAAGTATTACGTTATATGCTATAACGTTAAAACGTATTACGTTATATGCTATAACGTTATAACGTATTACGTTATATGCTATAACGTTATAACGTATTACGTTATATGCTATAACGTTATAACGTATTACGTTATATGGAATAACGTTATAACGTATTACGTTTATGGTGTAACGTTATAAAGTATTACTTTATATGGTATAACGTTATAACGTATTACGTTATATGGTGTAACGTTATAAAGTATTACCTAATATGGTAAAGCGTTATAACGTTTTACGTTATATGGTATAACGTTATAACGTATTACGTTATATGGTATAACGTTATAACGTATTACGTTATATGGTATAACGTCATATGGTATAACGTTATAACGTATTACGTTATATGGTATAACGTTATAACGTATTACGTTATATGGTATAACGTCATATGGTATAACATTATAACGTATTACGTTATTAGGTATAACGTTTCAAAGTATTAAGCTATATGGTATAACGTTATAACGTATTACGTTATATGGTATAACGTTATAACGTATTAAGTTACATGGTATAACTTTATAAAGTATTACGTTGTATGGTATAACGTTATAACGTATTACGTTATATGGTGTATCGTTATAAAGTATTACGTTATATGGTATAACGTTATAACGTATTACGTTATATGGTGTAACGTTATAAAGTATTACCTAATATGGTATAACGTTATAACGTATTACGTTATATGGTATAACGTTATAAAGTATTACGTTATATGCTATAACGTTAAAACGTATTACGTTATATGCTATAACGTTATAACGTATTACGTTATATGCTATAACGTTATAACGTATTACGTTATATGCTATAACGTTATAACGTATTACGTTATATGGAATAACGTTATAACGTATTACGTTTATGGTGTAACGTTATAAAGTATTACTTTATATGGTATAACGTTATAACGTATTACGTTATATGGTATAACGTTATAAAGTATTACTTTATGTGGTATATCGTCATATGGTATAACGTAATAACGTATTACGTTATATGGTATAACGTCATATGGTATAACGTTATAACGTATTACGTTATATGGTATAACGTTATAACGTATTACGTTTATGGTGTAACGTTATAAAGTATTACGTTATATGGTATAACGTTATAACGTATTACGTTATATGGTATAACGTTATAAAGTATTACGTTATATGGTATTACGTTATAACGTGTTACGTTATATGGTATAACGTTATAACGTATTACGTTATATGGTATAACGTCATATGGTATAACGTTATAACGTATTACGTTATGCGGTATATCGTCATATGGTATAACGTAATAACGTATTACGTTATATGGTATAACGTCATATGGTATAACGTTATAACGTATTACATTATATAGTATAACGTTATAACGTACTACGTTATATGGTATAACGTCATATGGTATAACGTTATAACGTATTACGTTATATGGTATAACGTTATAACTTATTACGTTATATGGTATAACGTTATAACGTATTACGTTATGTGGTATATCGTCATATGGTATAACGTAATAACGTATTACGTAATATGGTATAACGTTATAAAGTATTACGTTATATGGTATAACGTTATAACGTGTTACGTTATATGGTATAACGTAATAACGTATTACGTTATATGGTATAACGTTATAACGTATTACGTTATATGGTTTCACGTCATATGATAGAACGTTATAACGTACTACGTTATATGGTATAACGTTATAACGTATTACGATATATGGTATAACGTTATAACGTATTACGTTATATGGTATAACGTTATAACGTATTACGTTATATGGTATAACGTCATATGGTATAACGTTATAACGTATTCAGTTATATGGTATAACGTTATAAAGTATTACGTTATATGGTATAACGTTATAACGTATTACGTTATATGGTATAACGTTATAACGTATTACGTTATATGGTATAACGCTATAACGTATTACGTTATATGGTATAAGGTTATAACGTATTACGTTATATGGTATAACGTCATATGTTATAACGTTATAACGTATTACGCTATGCGGTATATCGTCATATGGTATAACGTAATAACGTATTACGTTATATGGTTTCACGTCATATGATATAACGTTATAACGTACTACGTTATATGGTATAACGTTATAACGTATTACGTTATATGGTATAACGTTATAACGTATTACGTTATATGGTATAACGTTATAACGTATTACGTTATATGGTATAATGTCATATGGTATAACGTTATAACGTATTACGTTATATGGTATAACGTTATAACGTATTACGTTATGTGGTATAACGATATAACGTATTACGTTATGTGGTATATCGTCTTATGGTATAACGTAATAACGTATTACGTTATATGGTGTAACGTAATAACGTATTACGTTATATGGTATAACGTCATATGGTATAACGTTATAACGTATTACGTTATATGGTATAACGTTATAACGTATTACGTTATATGGTATCAAGTCATATGGTATAACGTTATAACGTATTACGTTATATGGTATAACGTCATATGGTATAACGTTATAACGTATTACGTTATATGGTATAACGTTATAACGTACTACGTTATATGGTATAACGTCATATGGTATAACGTTATAACGTATTACGTTATATGGTATAACGTTGTAACGTATTACGTTATATGGTATAACGTCATATGGTATAACGTTATAACGTATTAAGTTATATGGTATAACGTTATAAAGTATTACGTTATATGGTAAAGCGTTATAACGTTTTACGTTATATGGTATAACGTTATAACGTATTACGTTATATGGTATAACGTTATAACGTATTACGTTATATGGTATAACGTCATATGGTATAACGTTATAACGTATTACGTTATATGGTATAACGTTATAACGTATTACGTTATATGGTATAACGTCATATGGTATAACATTATAACGTATTACGTTATTAGGTATAACGTTTCAAAGTATTAAGCTATATGGTATAACGTTATAACGTATTACGTTATATGGTATAACGTTATAACGTATTAAGTTATATGGTATAACTTTATAAAGTATTACGTTGTATGGTATAACGTTATAACGTATTACGTTATATGGTGTAACGTTATAAAGTATTACGTTATATGGTATAACGTTATAACGTATTACGTTATATGGTGTAACGTTATAAAGTATTACCTAATATGGTATAACGTTATAACGTATTACGTTATATGGTATAACGTTATAAAGTATTACGTTATATGCTATAACGTTAAAACGTATTACGTTATATGCTATAACGTTATAACGTATTACGTTATATGCTATAACGTTATAACGTATTACGTTATATGCTATAACGTTATAACGTATTACGTTATATGGTATAACGTTATAACGTATTACGTTTATGGTGTAACGTTATAAAGTATTACGTTATATGGTATAACGTTATAACGTATTACGTTATATGGTATAACGTTATAAAGTATTACTTTATGTGGTATATCGTCATATGGTATAACGTAATAACGTATTACGTTATATGGTATAACGTCATATGGTATAACGTTATAACGTATTACGTTATATGGTATAACGTTATAACGTATTACGTTTATGGTGTAACGTTATAAAGTATTACGTTATATGGTATAACGTTATAACGTATTACGTTATATGGTATAACGTTATAAAGTATTACGTTATATGGTATTACGTTATAACGTGTTACGTTATATGGTATAACGTTATAACGTATTACGTTATATGGTATAACGTCATATGGTATAACGTTATAACGTATTACGTTATGCGGTATATCGTCATATGGTATAACGTAATAACGTATTACGTTATATGGTATAACGTCATATGGTATAACGTTATAACGTATTACATTATATAGTATAACGTTATAACGTACTACGTTATATGGTATAACGTCATATGGTATAACGTTATAACGTATTACGTTATATGGTATAACGTTATAACTTATTACGTTATATGGTATAACGTTATAACGTATTACGTTATGTGGTATATCGTCATATGGTATAACGTAATAACGTATTACGTAATATGGTATAACGTTATAAAGTATTACGTTATATGGTATAACGTTATAACGTGTTACGTTATATGGTATAACGTTATAACGTATTACGTTATATGGTATAACGTCATATGGTATAACGTTATAACGTATTACGTTATATGGTATAACGTCATATGGTATAACGTTATAACGTATTACGTTATATGGTCTAACGTTATGACGTATTACGTTATATGGTATAACGTCATATGGTATAACGTTATAACGTATTACGTTATATGGTATAACGTTATAACGTATTACGTTATATGGTATAACGTTATAACGTATTACGTTATATGGTATAACGTTATAACGTATTACGTTATGTGGTATATCGTCATATGGTATAACGTAATAACGTATTACGTTATATGGTGTAACGTAATAACGTATTACGTTACATGGTATAACGTCATATGGTATAACGTTATAACGTATTACGTTATATGGTATAACGTTATAACGTACTACGTTATATGGTATAACGTCATATGGTATAACGTTATAACGTATTACGTTATATGGTATAACGTAATAACGTATTAAGTTAGATGGTATAACGTCTTATGGTATAACGTTATAACGTATTACGTTATATGGTATAACGTTATAACGTATTACGTTATATGGTAAAACGTTATACCGTATTACGTTATATGCTATAACGTTATAACGTATTACGTTATATGGTATAACGTTATAACGTATTACGTTATATGGTGTAAGGTTATAAAGTATTACGTTATATGGTATAACGTTATAACGTATTACGTTATATGGTGTAACCTTATAAAGTATTACGTTATATGGTATAACGTTATAATGTATTACGTTATATGGTATAACGTCCTATGGTACAACGTTATAACGTATTACGTTATATGGTATAACGTCATATGGTATAACGTTATAACGTATTACGTTTATGGTGTAACGTTATAAAGTATTACGTTATATGGTATAACGTTATAACGTATTACGTTATATGGTATAACGTTATAAAGTATTACGTTATATGGTATTACGTTATAACGTGTTACGTTATATGGTATAACGTTATAACGTATTACGTTATATGGTATAACGTCATATGGTATAACGTTATAACGTATTACGTTATGCGGTATATCGTCATATGGTATAACGTAATAACGTATTACGTTATATGGTATAACGTCATATGGTATAACGTTATAACGTATTACGTTATATGGTATAACGTTATAACGTACTACGCTATATGGAATAACGTCATATGGTATAACGTTATAACGTATTACGTTATATGGTATAACGTTATAACTTATTACGTTATATGGTATAACGTTATAACGTATTACGTTATGTGGTATAACGTTATAACGTATTACGTTATGTGGTATATCGTCATATGGTATAACGTAATAACGTATTACGTTATATGGTATAACGTCTTATGGTATAACGTTATAACGTATTACGTTATATGGTATAACGTTATAACGTATTACGTTATGTGGTATATCGTCATATGGTATAACGTAATAACGTATTACGTTATATGGTGTAACGTAATAACGTATTACGTTATATGGTATAACGTCATATGGTATAACGTTATAACGTATTACGTTATATGGTATAACGTTATAACGTACTACGTTATATGGTATAACGTTATAACGTATTACGTTATATGCTATAACGTTATAACGTATTACGTTATATGTTATAACGTTATAACGTATTACGTTATGTGGTATAACGTTATAACGTATTACTTTATGTGGTATATCGTCATATGCTATAACGTAATAACGTATTACGTTATATGGTATAACGTCATATGGTATAACGTTATAACGTATTACGTTATATGGTATAACGTTATAACGTATTACGTTATATGGTATAACGTTATAACATATTACGTTATGTGGTATATCGTCATATGGTATAACGTAATAACGTATTACGTTATATGGTGTAACGTAATAACGTATTACGTTATATGGTATAACGTCATATGGTATAACTTTATAACGTATTACGTTATATGGTATAACGTTATAACGTATTACGTTATATGGTTTCACGTCATATGGTATAACGTTATAACGTACTACGCTATATGGCATAACGTTATAACGTATTACGTTATATGGTATAACGTCATATGGTATAACGTTGTAACGTATTACGTTATATGGTATAACGTTATATGGTATAACGTTATATGGTATAACGTTATAACGTATTACGTTATATGGTATAACGTTATAACATATTACGTCATATGGTATAACCTTATAACGTATTACGTTATAAGGTATAACGTTATAACGCATTACGTTATATGGTATAACGTCATATTGTATAACGTTATAACGTGTTACGTTATACGGTATAACGTTATAACGTATTACGTTATATGGTATAACGTTATAACGTATTACGTTATATGGTATAACGTTATAACGTATTACGTTATATGGTATAACGTCATATGGTATAACGTTATAACGTATTCAGTTATATGGTATAACGTTATAAAGTATTACGTTATATGGTATAACGTTATAACGTATTACGTTATATGGTATAACGTTATAACGTATTACGTTATATGGTATAACGCTATAACGTATTACGTTATATGGTATAAGGTTATAACGTATTACGTTATATGGTATAACGTCATATGTTATAACGTTATAACGTATTACGTTATGCGGTATATCGTCATATGGTATAACGTAATAACGTATTACGTTATATGGTACAACGTCATATGGTATAAGGTTATAACGTATTACGTTATATGGTATAACGTAATAACGTATTAAGTTACATGGTATAACGTCTTATGGTATAACGTTATAACGTTTTACGTTATATGGTATAACGTTATAACGTATTACGTTATATGGTATAACGTCATATGGTATAACATTATAACGTATTACGTTATATGGTATAACGTTTTAACGTATTACGTTATATGGTATATCGTCATATGGTATAACGTTATAACGTATTACGTTATATGGTATAACGTTATAACGTATTACGTTATATGGTATAACGTCATAAGGTATAACATTATAACGTATTACGTTATATGGTATAACGTTATAACTTATTACGTTATATGGTATAACGTCATATGGTATAACATTATAACGTATTACGTTATATGGTATAACGTCATATGGTATAACATTATAACGTATTACGTTATATGGTATAACGTTTTAACGTATTACGTTATATGGTATATCGTCATATGGTATAACGTTATAACGTATTACGTTATGTGGTATATCGTCATATGGTATAACGTAATAACGTATTACGTTATATGGTGTAACGTAATAACGTATTACGTTATATGGTATAACGTCATATGGTATAACGTTATAACGTATTACGTTATATGGTATAACGTTATAACGTATTACGTTATATGGTATAACGTTATAACGTATTACGTTATATGGTATAACGTCATAAGGTATAACATTATAACGTATTACGTTATATGGTATAACGTTATAACTTATTACGTTATATGGTATAACGTCATATGGTATAACATTATAACGTATTACGTTATATGGTATAACGTCATATGGTATAACATTATAACGTATTACGTTATATGGTATAACGTTTTAACGTATTACGTTATATGGTATATCGTCATATGGTATAACGTTATAACGTATTACGTTATGTGGTATATCGTCATATGGTATAACGTAATAACGTATTACGTTATATGGTGTAACGTAATAACGTATTACGTTATATGGTATAACGTCATATGGTATAACGTTATAACGTATTACGTTATATGGTATAACGTTATAACGTATTACGTTATATGGTATAACGTCATATGGTATAACATTATAACGTATTACGTTATATGGTATAACGTTTTAACGTATTACGTTATATGGTATATCGTCATATGGTATAACGTTATAACGTATTACGTTACATGGTATAACGTCATATGGTATAACGTTATAACGTATTACGTTATATGGTATAACGTTATAACGTATTACGTTATATGGTATAACGTCATATGGTATAACATTATAACGCATTACGTTATATGGTATAACGTTTTAACGTATTACGCTATATGGTATAACGTTGTAACGTATTACGTTATATGGTATAACGTCATATGGTATAACGTTATAACGTATTAAGTTATATGGTATAACGTTATAAAGTATTACGTTATATGGTATAACGTTATAACGTATTACGTTATATGGTATAACGTCATATGGTATAACGTTATAACGTATTACGTTATATGGTATAACGTTATAACGTATTACGTTATATGGTATAACGTCATATGGTATAACATTATAACGTATTACGTTATATGGTATAACGTTTTAACGTATTACGCTATATGGTATAACGTTATAACGTATTACGTTATATGGTATAACGTTATAACGTATTAAGTTATATGGTATAACGTTATAACGTGTTACGTTATATGGTATAACGTTATAAAGTATTACGTTATATGCTATAACGTTATAACGTATTACGTTATATGGTATAACGTTATAACGTATTACGTTATATGGTATAACGTTATAACGTATTACGTTATATGGTATAACGTTATAACGTGTTACGTTATATGGTATAACGCTATAACGTATTACGTTACATGGTATAAAGTCATATGGTATAACATTATAACGTATTACGTTATATGGTATAACGTCATATGGTATAACGTTATAACGTACTACGTTATATGCTATAACGTTATAACGTATTACGTTATATGGTATATCGTCATATGGTATAACGTTATAACGTATTACGTTATATGGTATAACGTCATATGGTATAACGTTATAACGTATTACGTTATATGGTATAACGTTATAACGTATTACGTTATATGGTATAACGTCATATGGTATAACGTTATAACGTGTTACGTTATATGGTATAACGTTATAACGTATTACGTTATATGGTATAACGTTATAACGTATTACGTTATATGGTATAACGTTGTAACGTATTACGTTATATGGTATAACGTCATATGGTATAACGTTATAACGTATTAAGTTATATGGTATAACGTTATAAAGTATTACGTTATATGGTATAGCGTTATAACGTTTTACGTTATATGGTATAACGTTATAACGTATTACGTTATATGGTATAACGTTATAACGTATTACGTTATATGGTATATCGTCATATGGTATAACGTTATAACGTATTACGTTATATGGTATAACGTCATATGGTATAACGTTATAACGTATTACGTTATATGGTATAACGTTATAACGTATTACGTTATATGTTATAACGTCATATGGTATAACATTATAACGTATTACGTTATATGGTAAAACGTTTTATCGTATTACGTTATATGGTATAACGTTTTAACGTATTACGCTATATGGTATAACGTTATAACGTATTACGTTATATGGTATAACGTTATAACGTATTAAGTTATATGGTATAACTTTATAAAGTATTACGTTGTATGGTATAACGTTATAACGTATTACGTTATATGGTGTAACGTTATAAAGTATTACCTAATATGGTATAACGTTATAACGTATTACGTTATATGGTATAACGTTATAAAGTATTACGTTATATGCTATAACGTTATAACGTATTACGTTATATGGTATAACGTTATAACGTATTACGTTATATGGTATAACGTTATAAAGTATTACGTTATATGGTATAACGTTATAACGTATTACGTTATATGGTATAACGTTATAAAGTATTACGTTATATGGTATAACGTTATAACGTGTTACGTTATACGGTATAACGCTATAACGTATTACGTTATATGGTATAACGTCATATGGTATAACGTTATAACGTATTACGTTATATGGTATGACGTCATATGGTATAACGTTATAACGTATTACGTTATATGGTATAACGTTATAACGTATTACGTTATATGGTATATCGTGATATGGTATAACGTTATAACGTATTACGTTATATGGTATAACGTCATATGGTATAACGTTATAACGTATTACGTTATATGGTATAACGTTATAACGTATTACGTTATATGGTATAACGTCATATGGTATAACGTTATAACGTGTTACGTTATGTGGTATAACGTTTTTAACGTATTACGTTATATGGTATAACGTTATAACGTATTACGTTATATGGTATAACGTTGTAACGTATTACGTTATATGGTATAACGTCATATGGTATAACGTTATAACGTATTAAGTTATATGGTATAACGTTATAAAGTATTACGTTATATGGTATAACGTTATAACGTATTACGTTATATGGTATAACGTCATATGGTATAACGTTATAACGTATTACGTTATATGGTATAACGTTATAACGTATTACGTTACATGGTATAACGTCATATGGTATAACATTATAACGTATTACGTTATATGGTATAACGTTTTAACGTATTACGCTATATGGTATAACGTTATAACGTATTACGTTATATGGTATAACGTTATAACGTATTAAGTTATATGGTATAACTTTATAAAGTATTACGTTGTATGGTATAACGTTATAACGCATTACGTTAAATGGTGTAACGTTATAAACTATTACGTTATATGGTATAACGTTATAACGTATTACGTTATATGGTGTAACGTTATAAAGTATTACCTAATATGGTATAACGTTATAACGTATTACGTTATATGGTATAACGTTATAAAGTATTACGTTATATGCTATAACGTTATAACGTATTACGTTATATGGTATAACGGTATAACGTATTACGTTATATGGTATAACGTTATAACGTATTACGTTATATGGTATAACGTTATAACGTGTTACGTTATATGGTATAACGTCATATGGTATAACGTTATAACGTGTTACGTTATATGGTATAACGTTATAACGTATTACGTTATATGGTATAACGTTATAACGTATTACGTTATATGGTATAACGTTGTAACGTATTACGTTATATGGTATAACGTCATATGGTATAACGTTATAACGTATTACGTTATATGGTATGACGTCATATGGTATAACGTTACAACGTATTACGTTATATGGTATAACGTTATAACGTATTACGTTATATGGTATATCGTGATATGGTATAACGTTATAACGTATTACGTTATATGGTATAACGTCATATGGTATAACGTTATAACGTATTACGTTATATGGTATAACGTTATAACGTATTACGTTATATGGTATAACGTCATATGGTATAACGTTATAACGTGTTACGTTATATGGTATAACGTTATAACGTATTACGTTATATGGTATAACGTTATAACGTATTACGTTATATGGTATAACGTTGTAACGTATTACGTTATATGGTATAACGTCATATGGTATAACGTTATAACGTATTAAGTTATATGGTATAACGTTATAAAGTATTACGTTATATGGTATAACGTTATAACGTATTACGTTATATGGTATAACGTCATATGGTATAACGTTATAACGTATTACGTTATATGGTATAACGTCATATGGTATAACGTTATAACGTATTACGTTATATGGTATAACGTTATAACGTATTACGTTATATGGTATAACGTCATATGCTATAACGTTATAACGTATTACGTTATATGGTATATCGTCATATGGTATAACGTTATAACGTATTACGTTATATGGTATAACGTCATATGGTATAACGTTATAACGTATTACGTTATATGGTATAACGTTATAACGTATTACGTTATATGGTATAACGTCATATGGTATAACGTTATAACGTATTACGTTATATGGTATAACGTTATAACGTATTACGTTATATGGTATAACGTCATATGGTATAACGTTATAACGTGTTACGTTATATGGTATAACGTTATAACGTATTACGTTATATGGTATAACGTTATAACGTATTACGTTATATGGTATAACGTCATATGGTATAACATTATAACGTATTACGTTATATGGTATAACGTTTTAACGTATTACGTTATATGGTATATCGTCATATGGTATAACGTTATAACGTATTACGTTACATGGTATAACGTCATATGGTATAACGTTATAACGTATTACGTTATATGGTATAACGTTATAACGTATTACGTTATATGGTATAACGTCATATGGTATAACATTATAACGCATTACGTTATATGGTATAACGTTTTAACGTATTACGCTATATGGTATAACGTTATAACGTATTACGTTATATGGTATAACGTTATAACGTATTAAGTTATATGGTATAACTTTATAAAGTATTACGTTGTATGGTATAACGTTATAACGTATTACGTTATATGGTGTAACGTTATAAAGTATTACCTAATATGGTATAACGTTATAACGTATTACGTTATATGGTATATCGTTATAAAGTATTACGTTATATGCTATAACGTTATAACGTATTACGTTATATGGTATAACGTTATAACGTATTACGTTATATGGTATAACGTTATAAAGTATTACGTTATATGGTATAACGTTATAACGTATTACGTTATATGGTATAACGTTATAAAGTATTACGTTATATGGTATAACGTTATTAAGTATTACGTTATATGCTATAACGTTATAACGTATTACGTTATATGGTATATCGTGATATGGTATAACGTTATAACGTATTACGTTATATGGTATAACGTCATATGGTATAACGTTATAACGTATTACGTTATATGGTATAACGTTATAACGTATTACGTTATATGGTATAACGTCATATGGTATAACGTTATAACGTGTTACGTTATATGGTATAACGTTATAACGTATTACGTTATATGGTATAACGTTATAACGTATTACGTTATATGGTATAACGTTGTAACGTATTACGTTATATGGTATAACGTCATATGGTATAACGTTATAACGTATTAAGTTATATGGTATAACGTTATAAAGTATTACGTTATATGGTATAACGTTATAACGTATTACGTTATATGGTATAACGTCATATGGTATAACGTTATAACGTATTACGTTATATGGTATAACGTTATAACGTATTACGTTATATGGTATAACGTCATATGGTATAACATTATAACGTATTACGTTATATGGTATAACGTTTTAACGTATTACGCTATATGGTATAACGTTATAACGTATTACGTTATATGGTATAACGTTATAAAGTATTACGTTATATGCTATAACGTTATAACGTATTACGTTATGTGGTATAACGTTATAACGTATTACGTTATATGGTATAACGTTATAACGTATTACGTTATATGGTATAACGTTATAACGTGTTACGTTATATGGTATAACGTCATATGGTATAACGTTATAACGTGTTACGTTATATGGTATAACGTTATAACGTATTACGTTATATGGTATAACGTTATAACGTACTACGTTATATGCTATAACGTTATAACGTATTACGTTATATGGTATATCGTCATATGGTATAACGTTATAACGTATTACGTTATATGGTATAACGTCATATGGTATAACGTTATAACGTATTACGTTATATGGTATAACGTTATAACGTATTACGTTATATGGTATAACGTCATATGGTATAACGTTATAACGTGTTACGTTATATGGTATAACGTTATAACGTATTACGTTATATGGTATAACGTTATAACGTATTACGTTATATGGTATAACGTTGTAACGTATTACGTTATATGGTATAACGTCATATGGTATAACGTTATAACGTATTAAGTTATATGGTATAACGTTATAAAGTATTACGTTATATGGTATAGCGTTATAACGTTTTACGTTATATGGTATAACGTTATAACGTATTACGTTATATGGTATAACGTTATAACGTATTACGTTATATGGTATATCGTCATATGGTATAACGTTATAACGTATTACGTTATATGGTATAACGTCATATGGTATAACGTTATAACGTATTACGTTATATGGTATAACGTTATAACGTATTACGTTATATGGTATAACGTCATATGGTATAACATTATAACGTATTACGTTATATGGTAAAACGTTTTATCGTATTACGTTATATGGTATAACGTTTTAACGTATTACGCTATATGGTATAACGTTATAACGTATTACGTTATATGGTATAACGTTATAACGTATTAAGTTATATGGTATAACTTTATAAAGTATTACGTTGTATGGTATAACGTTATAACGTATTACGTTATATGGTGTAACGTTATAAAGTATTACCTAATATGGTATGACGTTATAACGTATTACGTTATATGGTATAACGTTATAAAGTATTACGTTATATGCTATAACGTTATAACGTATTACGTTATATGGTATAACGTTATAACGTATTACGTTATATGGTATAACGTTATAAAGTATTACGTTATATGGTATAACGTTATAACGTATTACGTTATATGGTATAACGTTATAAAGTATTACGTTATATGGTATAACGTTATAACGTGTTACGTTATACGGTATAACGCTATAACGTATTACGTTATATGGTATAACGTCATATGGTATAACGTTATAACGTATTACGTTATATGGTATGACGTCATATGGTATAACGTTATAACGTATTACGTTATATGGTATAACGTTATAACGTATTACGTTATATGGTATATCGTGATATGGTATAACGTTATAACGTATTACGTTATATGGTATAACGTCATATGGTATAACGTTATAACGTATTACGTTATATGGTATAACGTTATAACGTATTACGTTATATGGTATAACGTCATATGGTATAACGTT
The DNA here is from genome assembly GCF_024542735.1 of Bombus huntii. Classification (NCBI taxonomy): domain Eukaryota; kingdom Metazoa; phylum Arthropoda; class Insecta; order Hymenoptera; family Apidae; genus Bombus; species Bombus huntii. Next base: position 35,040 of record NW_026099317.1, on the reverse strand, counting down.
ATAACGTATTAAGTTATATGGTATAACGTTATAAAGTATTACGTTATATGGTATAACGTTATAACGTATTACGTTATATGGTATAACGTCATATGGTATAACGTTATAACGTATTACGTTATATGGTATAACGTTATAACGTATTACGTTATATGGTGTAACGTCATATGGTATAACATTATAACGTATTACGTTATATGGTATAACGTTTTAACGTATTACGCTATATGGTATAACGTTATAACGTATTACGTTATATGGTATAACGTTATAACGTATTAAGTTATATGGTATAACTTTATAAAGTATTACGTTGTATGGTATAACGTTATAACGCATTACGTTATATGGTGTAACGTTATAAAGTATTACGTTATATGGTATAACGTTATAACGTATTACGTTATATGGTGTAACGTTATAATGTATTACCTAATATGGTATAACGTTATAACGTATTACGTTATATGGTATAACGTTATAAAGTATTACGTTATATGCTATAACGTTATAACGTATTACGTTATATGGTATAACGTTATAACGTATTACGTTATATGGTATAACGTTATAACGTATTACGTTATATGGTATAACGTTATAACGTGTTACGTTATATGGTATAACGCTATAACGTATTACGTTATATGGTATAACGTCATATGGTATAACATTATAACGTATTACGTTATATGGTATAACGTCATATGGTATAACGTTATAACGTGTTACGTTATATGGTATAACGTTATAACGTATTACGTTATATGGTATAACGTCATATGGTATAACGTTATAACGTGTTACGTTATATGGTATAACGTTATAACGTATTACGTTATATGGTATAACGTTATAACGTATTACGTTATATGGTATAACGTTGTAACGTATTACGTTATATGGTATAACGTCATATGGTATAACGTTATAACGTATTAAGTTATATGGTATAACGTTATAAAGTATTACGTTATATGGTATAGCGTTATAACGTTTTACGTTATATGGTATAACGTTATAACGTATTACGTTATATGGTATAACGTTATAACGTATTACGTTATATGGTATATCGTCATATGGTATAACGTTATAACGTATTACGTTATATGGTATAACGTCATATGGTATAACGTTATAACGTATTACGTTATATGGTATAACGTTATAACGTATTACGTTATATGGTATAACGTCATATGGTATAACATTATAACGTATTACGTTATATGGTAAAACGTTTTATCGTATTACGCTATATGGTATAACGTTATAACGTATTACGTTATATGGTATAACGTCATATGGTATAACGTTATAACGTATTACGTTATATGGTATAACGTTATAACGTATTACGTTATATGGTATATCGTCATATGGTATAACGTTATAACGTATTACGTTATATGGTATAACGTCATATGGTATAACGTTATAACGTATTACGTTATATGGTATAACGTTATAACGTATTACGTTATATGGTATAACGTCATATGGTATAACGTTATAACGTGTTACGTTATATGGTATAACGTTATAACGTATTACGTTATATGGTATAACGTTATAACGTATTACGTTATATGGTATAACGTTGTAACGTATTACGTTATATGGTATAACGTCATATGGTATAACGTTATAACGTATTAAGTTATATGGTATAACGTTATAAAGTATTACGTTATATGGTATAGCGTTATAACGTTTTACGTTATATGGTATAACGTTATAACGTATTACGTTATATGGTATAACGTTATAACGTATTACGTTATATGGTATATCGTCATATGGTATAACGTTATAACGTATTACGTTATATGGTATAACGTCATATGGTATAACGTTATAACGTATTACGTTATATGGTATAACGTTATAACGTATTACGTTATATGGTATATCGTCATATGGTATAACGTTATAACGTATTACGTTATATGGTATAACGTCATATGGTATAACGTTATAAAGTATTACGTTATATGGTATAGCGTTATAACGTTTTACGTTATATGGTATAACGTTATAACGTATTACGTTATATGGTATAACGTTATAACGTATTACGTTATATGGTATATCGTCATATGGTATAACGTTATAACGTATTACGTTATATGGTATAACGTCATATGGTATAACGTTATAACGTATTAAGTTATATGGTATAACTTTATAAAGTATTACGTTGTATGGTATAACGTTATAACGTATTACGTTATATGGTGTAACGTTATAACGTGTTACGTTATATGGTATAACGTTATAAAGTATTACGTTATATGGTATAACGCTATAACGTATTACGTTATATGGTATAACGTTATATGATATAACGTTATAACGTATTACATTATATGGTATAACGTCATATGGTATAACGTTATAACGTATTACGTTATATGGTATAACGTAATAACGTATTACGTTATATGGTGTAACGTCATATGGTATAACTTTATAACGTATTACGTTATATGGTATAACGTTATAACGTATTACGTTATATGCTATAACGTTATAACGTATTACGTTATATGGTATATCGTTATAACGTATTACATTATATGGTATAATGTCATATGGTATAACGTTATAACGTAATACGTTATATGGTATAACGTTATAACGTATTACGTTATATGGTATAACGTAATAACGTATTACGTTACATGGTATAACGTCATATGGTATAACGTTATAACGTATTACGTTATATGGTATAACGTAATAACGTATTACGTTATATGGTATAATGACATATGGTATAACGTTATAACGTATTACGTTATATGGTATAACTTTATAACGTATTACGTCATATGGTATAACGTTATAACGTATTACGTTATATGGTATAACGTTATAACGTATTACGTTATATGGTATAACGTTATAACGTATTACGTTATGTGGTATATCGTCATATGGTATAACGTAATAACGTATTATGTTATATGGTATAACGTCATATGGTATAACGTTATAACGTATTACGTTATATGGTATAACGTAATAGCTTATTACGTTATATGGTATAACGTCATATGGTATAACGTTATAACGTATTACGTTATATGGTATAACGTTATAATGTATTACGTTATATGCTATAACGTTATAACGTATTACGTTATATGGTATAACGTTATAACGTATTACGTTATATGGTATAACGTCATATGGTATAACGTTATAACGTATTACGTTATATGGTGTAACGTTATAAAGTATTACGTTATATGGTATAACGTTATAACGTATTACGTTAAATGGTATAACGTTATAAAGTATTACGTTATATGGTATTACGTTATAACGTGTTACGTTATATGGTATAACGTTATAACGTATTACGTTATATGGTATAACGTTATAACGTATCAACTTATATGGTATAACGTTGTAACGTATTACGTTATATGGTATAACGTCATATGGTATAACGTTATAACGTATTAAGTTATATGGTATAACGTTATAAAGTATTACGTTATATGGTATAGCGTTATAACGTTTTACGTTATATGGTATAACGTTATAACGTATTACGTTATATGGTATATCGTCATATGGTATAACGTTATAACGTATTACGTTATATGGTATAACGTTATAACGTATTAAGTTATATGGTATAACTTTATAAAGTATTACGTTGTATGGTATAACGTTATAACGTATTACGTTATATGGTATAACGTTATAACGTATTAAGTTATATGGTATAACTTTATAAAGTGTTACGTTGTATGGTATAACGTTATAACGTATTACGTTATATGGTGTAACGTTATAACGTGTTACGTTATATGGTATAACGTTATAAAGTATTACGTTATATGGTATAACGCTATATCGTATTACGTTATATGGTATAACGTCATATGGTATAACGTTATAACGTATTACGTTATATGGTATAACGTCATATGGTATAACGTTATAACGTATTACGTTATATGGTATAACGTAATAACGTATTACGTTATATGGTGTAACGTCATATGGTATAACTTTATAACGTATTACGTTATATGGTATAACGTTATAACGTATTACGTTATATGCTATAACGTTATAACGTATTACGTTATATGGTATATCGTTATAACGTATTACATTATATGGTATAATGTCATATGGTATAACGTTATAACGTAATACGTTATATGGTATAACGTTATAACGTATTACGTTATATGGTATAACGTAATAACGTATTACGTTACATGGTATAACGTCATATGGTATAACGTTATAACGTATTACGTTATATGGTATAACGTAATAACGTATTACGTTATATGGTATAATGACATATGGTATAACGTTATAACGTATTACGTTATATGGTATAACGTTATAACGTATTACGTCATATGGTATAACGTTATAACGTATTACGTTATATGGTATAACGTTATAACGTATTACGTTATATGGTATAACGTTATAACGTATTACGTTATGTGGTATATCGTCATATGGTATAACGTAATAACGTATTATGTTATATGGTATAACGTCATATGGTATAACGTTATAACGTATTACGTTATATGGTATAACGTCATATGGAATAACGTTATAACGTATTACGTTATATGGTATAACGTTATAACGTACTACGTTATATGGTATAACGTCATATGGTATAACGTTATAACGTATTACGTTATATGGTATAACGTTATAACGTATTAAGTTATATGGTATAACTTTATAAAGTATTACGTTGTATGGTATAACGTTATAACGCATTACGTTATATGGTGTAACGTTATAAAGTATTACGTTATATGGTATAACGTTATAACGTATTACGTTATATGGTGTAACGTTATAAAGTATTACCTAATATGGTATAACGTTATAACGTATTACGTTATATGGTATAACGTTATAAAGTATTACGTTATATGCTATAACGTTATAACGTATTACGTTATATGGTATAACGTTATAACGTATTACGTTATATGGTATAACGTTATAACGTATTACGCTATATGGTATAACGTTATAACGTGTTACGTTATATGGTATAACGCTATAACGTATTACGTTATATGGTATAACGTCATATGGTATAACGTTATAACGTATTACGTTATATGGTATAACGTTATAACGTATTAAGTTATATGGTATAACTTTATAAAGTATTACGTTGTATAGTATAACGTTATAACGCATTACGTTATATGGTGTAACGTTATAAAGTATTACGTTATATGGTATAACGTTATAACGTATTACGTTATATGGTGTAACGTTATAAAGTATTACCTAATATGGTATAACGTTATAACGTATTACGTTATATGGTATAACGTTATAAAGTATTACGTTATATGCTATAACGTTATAACGTATTACGTTATATGGTATAACGTTATAACGTATTACGTTATATGCTATAACGTTATAACGTATTACGTTATATGGTATATCGTTATAACGTATTACATTATATGGTATAATGTCATATGGTATAACGTTATAACGTAATACGTTATATGGTATAACGTTATAACGTATTACGTTATATGGTATAACGTAATAACGTATTACGTTACATGGTATAACGTCATATGGTATAACGTTATAACGTATTACGTTATATGGTATAACGTAATAACGTATTACGTTATATGGTATAATGACATATGGTATAACGTTATAACGTATTACGTTATATGGTATAACTTTATAACGTATTACGTCATATGGTATAACGTTATAACGTATTACGTTATATGGTATAACGTTATAACGTATTACGTTATATGGTATAACGTTATAACGTATTACGTTATGTGGTATATCGTCATATGGTATAACGTAATAACGTATTATGTTATATGGTATAACGTCATATGGTATAACGTTATAACGTATTACGTTATATGGTATAACGTAATAACTTATTACGTTATATGGTATAACGTCATATGGTATAACGTTATAACGTATTACGTTATATGGTATAACGTTATAATGTATTACGTTATATGCTATAACGTTATAACGTATTACGTTATATGGTATAACGTTATAACGTATTACGTTATATGGTATAACGTCATATGGTATAACGTTATAACGTATTACGTTATATGGTGTAACGTTATAAAGTATTACGTTATATGGTATAACGTTATAACGTATTACGTTAAATGGTATAACGTTATAAAGTATTACGTTATATGGTATTACGTTATAACGTGTTACGTTATATGGTATAACGTTATAACGTATTACGTTATATGGTATAACGTTATAAAGTATTACGTTATATGGTATTACGTTATAACGTGTTACGTTATATGGTATAACGTTATAACGTATTACGTTATATGGTATAACGTTATAACGTATTAACTTATATGGTATAACGTTGTAACGTATTACGTTATATGGTATAACGTCATATGGTATAACGTTATAACGTATTAAGTTATATGGTATAACGTTATAAAGTATTACGTTATATGGTATAGCGTTATAACGTTTTACGTTATATGGTATAACGTTATAACGTATTACGTTATATGGTATAACGTTATAACGTATTACGTTATATGGTATATCGTCATATGGTATAACGTTATAACGTATTACGTTATATGGTATTACGCTATATGGTATAACGTTATAACGTATTACGTTATATGGTATAACGTTATAACGTATTACGTTATATGGTATAACGTCATATGGTATAACATTATAACGTATTACGTTATATGGTAAAACGTTATAACGTATTAAGTTATATGGTATAACTTTATAAAGTGTTACGTTGTATGGTATAACGTTATAACGTATTACGTTATATGGTGTAACGTTATAACGTGTTACGTTATATGGTATAACGTTATAAAGTATTACGTTATATGGTATAACGCTATAACGTATTACGTTATATGGTATAACGTCATATGGTATAACGTTATAACGTATTACGTTATATGGTATAACGTCATATGGTATAACGTTATAACGTATTACGTTATATGGTATAACGTAATAACGTATTACGTTATATGGTGTAACGTCATATGGTATAACTTTATAACGTATTACGTTATATGGTATAACGATATAACGTATTACGTTATATGCTATAACGTTATAACGTATTACGTTATATGGTATATCGTTATAACGTATTACATTGTATGGTATAATGTCATATGGTATAACGTTATAACGTAATACGTTATATGGTATAACGTTATAACGTATTACGTTATATGGTATAACGTAATAACGTATTACGTTACATGGTATAACGTCATATGGTATAACGTTATAACGTATTACGTTATATGGTATAACGTAATAACGTATTACGTTATATGGTATAACGTTATAACGTATTACGTTATGCGGTATATCGTCATATGGTATAACGTAATAACGTATTACGTTATATGGTATAACGTCATATGGAACAACGTTATAACGTATTACGTTATATGGTATAACGTTATAACGTACTACGTTATATGGTATAACGTCATATGGTATAACGTTATAACGTATTACGTTATATGGTATAACGTTATAACGTATTAAGTTATATGGTATAACTTTATAAAGTATTACGTTATATGGTATAACGTTATAACGTATTACGTTATATGGTATAACGTTATAACGTATTACGTTATGTGGTATATCGTCATATGGTATAACGTAATAACGTATTATGTTATATGGTATAACGTCATATGGTATAACGTTATAACGTATTACGTTATATGGTATAACGTAATAACTTATTACGTTATATGGTATAACGTCATATGGTATAACGTTATAACGTATTACGTTATATGGTATAACGTTATAACGTATTACGTTATATGCTATAACGTTATAACGTATTACGTTATATGGTATAACGTTATAACATATTACGTTATATGGTATAACGTCATATGGTATAACGTTATAACGTATTACGTTATATGGTGTAACGTTATAAAGTATTACGTTATATGGTATAACGTTATAACGTATTACGTTATGCGGTATATCGTCATATGGTATAACGTAATAACGTATTACGTTATATGGTATAACGTCATATGGAACAACGTTATAACGTATTACGTTATATGGTATAACGTTATAACGTATTAAGTTATATGGTATAACTTTATAAAGTATTACGTTGTATGGTATAACGTTATAACGCATTACGTTATATGGTGTAACGTTATAAAGTATTACGTTATATGGTATAACGTTATAACGTATTACGTTATATGGTGTAACGTTATAAAGTATTACCTAATATGGTATAACGTTATAACGTATTACGTTATATGGTATAACGTAATAAAGTATTACGTTATATGCTATAACGTTATAACGTATTACGTTATATGGTATAACGTTATAACGTATTACGTTATATGGTATAACGTTATAACGTATTACGTTATATGGTATAACGTTATAACGTGTTACGTTATATGGTATAACGCTATAACGTATTACGTTATATGGTATAACGTCATATGGTATAACGTTATAACGTATTACGTTATATGGTATAACGTCATATGGTATAACGTTATAACGTATTACGTTATATGGTATAACGTTATAACGTATTACGTTATATGGTATATCGTCATATGGTATAACGTTATAACGTATTACGTTATATGGTATAACGTTATAATGTATTACGTTATATGCTATAACGTTATAACGTATTACGTTATATGGTATAACGTTATAACGTATTACGTTATATGGTATAACGTCATATGGTATAACGTTATAACGTATTACGTTATATGGTGTAACGTTATAAAGTATTACGTTATATGGTATAACGTTATAACGTATTACGTTATATGGTATAACGTTATAAAGTATTACGTTATATGGTATTACGTTATAACGTGTTACGTTATATGGTATAACGTTATAACGTATTACGTTATATGGTATAACGTTATAACGTATTACGTTATGCGGTATAACGTTATAACGTACTACGTTATATGGTATAACGTCATATGGTATAACGTTATAACGTATTACGTTATATGGTATAACGTTATAACGTATTAAGTTATATGGTATAACTTTATAAAGTATTACGTTGTATGGTATAACGTTATAACGCATTACGTTATATGGTGTAACGTTATAAAGTATTACGTTATATGGTATAACGTTATAACGTATTACGTTATATGGTGTAACGTTATAAAGTATTACCTAATATGGTATAACGTTATAACGTATTACGTTATATGGTATAACGTTATAAAGTATTACGTTATATGCTATAACGTTATAACGTATTACGTTATATGGTATAACGTTATAACGTATTAAGTTATATGGTATAACTTTATAAAGTATTACGTTATATGGTATAACGTTATAACGTATTACGTTATATGGTATAACGTTATGACGTATTACGTTATATGGTATAACGTTATAACGTATTACGTTATATGGTATAACGATATAACGTATTACGTGATATGGTATAACGTTATAACGTATTACGTTATATGGTATAACGTTATAACGTATTACGCTATATGGTATAACGTTATAACGCATTACTTTATATGCTATAACGTTATAACGTATTACGTTATATGGTATAACCTTATAACGTATTACGTTATATGGTGTAACGTTATAAAGTATTACGTTATATGGTATAACGTTATAACGTATTATGTTATATGGTGTAACGTTATAAAGTATTACGTTATATGCTATAACGTTATAACGTATTACGTTATATGGTATAACGTCATATGGTATAACGTTATAACGTATTACGTTATATGGTATAACGTTATAACGTATTACGTTATGTGGTATATCGTCATATGGTATAACGTAATAACGTATTACGTTATATGGTATAACGTCATATGGTATAACGTTATAACGTATTACGTTATATGGTATAACGTTATAACGTATTACGTTATATGCTATAACGTTATAACGTATTACGTTATATGGTATATCGTTATAACGTATTACATTATATGGTATAATGTCATATGGTATAACGTTATAACGTAATACGTTATATGGTATAACGTTATAACGTATTACGTTATATGGTATATCGTAATAACGTATTACGTTATATGGTGTAACGTCATATGGTATAACGTTATAACGTATTACGTTATATGGTATAACGTAATAACGTATTACGTTATATGGTATAATGACATATGGTATAACGTTATAACGTATTACGTTATATGGTATAACGTTATAACGTATTACGTTATATGGTATAACGTTATAACGTATTACGTTATGTGGTATATCGTCATATGGTATAACGTAATAACGTATTATGTTATATGGTATAACGTCATATGTTATAACGTTATAACGTATTACGTTATATGGTATAACGTAATAACTTATTACGTTATATGGTATAACGTCATATGGTATAACGTTATAACGTATTACGTTATATGGTATAACGTTATAATGTATTACGTTATATGCTATAACGTTATAACGTATTACGTTATATGGTATAACGTTATAACATATTACGTTATATGGTATAACGTCATATGGTATAACGTTATAACGTATTACGTTATATGGTGTAACGTTATAAAGTATTACGTTATATGGTATAACGTTATAACGTATTACGTTATATGGTATAACGTTATAAAGTATTACGTTATATGGTATTACGTTATAACGTGTTACGTTATATGGTATAACGTTATAACGTATTACGTTATATGGTATAACGTCATATGGTATAACGTTATAACGTATTACGTTATATGGTATAACGTTGTAACGTATTACGTTATGTGGTATATCGTCATATGGTATAACGTAATAACGTATTACGTTATATGGTATAACGTCATATGGTATAACGTTATAACGTATTACGTTATATGGTATAACGTAATAACGTATTACGTTATATGGTATAACGTCTTATGGTATAACGTTATAACGTATTACGTTATATGGTATAACGTTATAACGTACTACGTTATATGTTATAACGTTATAACGTATTACGTTATATGGAATAACGTTATAACGTATTACGTTATGTGGTATATCGTCATATGGTATAACGTAATAACGTATTACGTTATATGGTATAACGTCATATGGTATAACGTTATAACGTATTACGTTATATGGTATAACGTTATAACGTATTACGTTATATAGTATAACGTTATAACGTATTACGTTATGTGGTATATCGTCATATGGTATAACGTAATAACGTATTACGTTATATGGTGTAACGTTATAAAGTATTACGTTATATGGTATAACGTTGTAACGTATTACGTTATATGGTATAACGTTATAACGTATTACGTTATATGGTATAACGTTATAACGTATTACGTTATATGGTATATCGTCATATGGTATAACGTTATAACGTATTACGTTATATGGTATAACGTTATAACGTATTACGTTATGTGGTATATCGTCATATGGTATAACGTAATAACGTATTACGTTATATGGTATAACGTCATATGGTATAACGTTATAACGTGTTACGTTATATGGTATAACGTTATAACGTATTACGTTATATGGTATAACGTTATAACGTATTACGTTATATGGTATAACGTTATAACGTATTACGTTATATGGTATAGCGTCATATGGTATAACGTTATAACGTATTAAGTTATATGGTATAACGTTATAAAGTATTACGTTATATGGTATAACGTTGTAACGTATTACGTTATATGGTATAACGTTATAACGTATTACGTTATATGGTATAACGTTATAACGTATTACGTTATATGGTATATCGTCATATGGTATAACGTTATAACGTATTACGTTATACGGTATAACGTCATATGGTATAACGTTATAACGTATTACGATATATGGTATAACGTTATAACGTATTACGTTATATGGTATAACGTCATATGGTATAACATTATAACGTATTACGTTATATGGTATAACGTTATAACGTATTACGCTATATGGTATAACGTTATAACGTATTACGTTATATGGTATAACGTTATAACGTATTAAGTTATATGGTATAACTTTATAAACTATTACGTTATATGGTACAACGTTATAACGTATTACGTTATATGGTATAACGTAATAACGTATTACGTTATATGGTATAACGTCATATGGTATAACGTTATAACGTATTACGTTACATGGTAAAACGTTATAACTTATTACGTTATATGGTATAACGTTATAACGTATTACGTTATATGGTATAACGTTATAAAGTATTACGTTATATGGTATAACGTTATAACGTATTACGTTATATGGTATAACGTTATAAAGTATTACGTTATATGGTATAACGTTATAACGTGTTACGTTATATGGTATAACGCTATAACGTATTACGTTATATGGTATAACATCATATGGTATAACGTAATAACGTATTACGTTATATGGTATAACGTTATAACGTATTACGTTATATGGTATAACGTCATATGGTATAACGTTATAACGTATTACGTTATATGGTATAACGTTATAACGTATTACGTTATGTGGTATATCGTCATATGGTATAACGTAATAACGTATTACGTTATATGGTGTAACGTAATAACGTATTACGTTATATGGTATAACGTCATATGGTATAACGTTATAACGTATTACGTTATATGGTATAACGTCATATGGTATAACGTTATAACGTATTACGTTATATGATATAACGTTATAACGTATTACGTTATATGGTATAACGTTATAACGTATTACGTTATATGGTATAACGTTATAACGTATTACGTTATGTGGTATAACATCATATGGTATAACGTAATAACGTATTACGTTATATGGTATGACGTTATAACGTATTACGTTATATGGTATAACGTCATATGGTATAACGTTATAACGTATTACGTTATATGGTATAACGTCATATGGTATAACGTTATAACGTGTTACGTTATATGGTATAACGTTATAACGTATTACGTTATATGGTATAACGTTATAACGTATTACGTTATATGGTATAACGTTATAACGTATTACGTTATATGGTATAACGTTATAACGTATTACGTTATATGGTATAACGATATAACGTATTACGTGATATGGTATAACGTTATAACGTATTACGTTATATGGTATAACGTTATAACGTATTACGCTATATGGTATAACGTTATAACGTATTACTTTATATGCTATAACGTTATAACGTATTACGTTATATGGTATAACCTTATAACGTATTACGTTATATGGTGTAACGTTATAAAGAATTACGTTATATGGTATAACGTTATAACGTATTACGTTATATGGTGTAACGTTATAAAGTATTACGTTATATGCTATAACGTTATAACGTATTACGTTATATGGTATAACGTCATATGGTATAACGTTATAACGTATTACGTTATATGGTATAACGTTATAACGTATTACGTTATGTGGTATATCGTCATATGGTATAACGTAATAACGTATTACGTTATATGGTATAACGTCATATGGTATAACGTTATAACGTATTACGTTATATGGTATAACGTAATAACGTATTACGTTATATGGTATAACGTCATATGGTATAACGTTATAACGTATTACGTTATATGGTATAACGTTATAACGTATTACGTTATATGGTATAACGTAATAACGTATTACGTTATATGGTATAACGTCATATGGTATAACGTTATAACGTATTACGTTACATGGTATAACGTTATAACTTATTACGTTATATGGTATAACGTTATAACGTATTACGTTATATGGTATAACGTTATAAAGTATTACGTTATATGGTATAACGTTATAACGTATTACGTTATATGGTATAACGTTATAAAGTATTACGTTATATGGTATAACGTTATAACGTGTTACGTTATATGGTATAACGCTATAACGTATTACGTTATATGGTATAACGTCATATGGTATAACGTTATAACGTATTACGTTATATGGTATAACGTCATATGGTATAACGTTATAACGTATTACGTTATATGATATAACGTTATAACGTATTACGTTATATGGTATAACGTTATAACGTATTACGTTATATGGTATAACGTTATAACGTATTACGTTATGTGGTATAACATCATATGGTATAACGTAGTAACGTATTACGTTATATGGTATAACGTTATAACGTATTACGTTATATGGTATAACGTCATATGGTATAACGTTATAACGTATTACGTTATATGGTATAACGTTATAACGTATTACGTTATGTGGTATATCGTCATATGGTATAACGTAATAACGTATTACGTTATATGGTGTAACGTAATAACGTATTACGTTATATGGTATAACGTCATATGGTATAACGTTATAACGTGTTACGTTATATGGTATAACGTTATAACGTATTACGTTATATGGTATAACGTTATAACGTATTACGTTATATGGTATAACGTTATAACGTATTACGTTATATGGTATAAGGTCATATGGTATAACGTTATAACGTATTAAGTTATATGGTATAACGTTATAAAGTATTACGTTATATGGTATAACGTTGTAACGTATTATGTTATATGGTATAACGTTATAACGTATTACGTTATATGGTATAACGTTATAACGTATTACGTTATATGGTATATCGTCATATGGTATAACGTTATAACGTATTACGTTATATGGTATAACGTCATATGGTATAACGTTATAACGTATTACGTTATATGGTATAACGTTATAACGTATTACGTTATATGGTATAACGTCATATGGTATAACATTATAACGTATTACGTTATATGGTATAACGTTATAACGTATTACGCTATATGGTATAACGTTATAACGTATTACGTTATATGGTATAACGTTATAACGTATTAAGTTATATGGTATAACTTTATAAAGTATTACGTTATATGGTATAACGTTATAACGTATTACGTTATATGGTATAACGTTATAACGTATTACGTTTTATGGTATAACGTTATAACGTATTACGTTATATGGTATAACGATATAACGTATTACGTGATATGGTATAACGTTATAACGTATTACGTTATATGGTATAACGTTATAACGTATTACGCTATATGGTATAACGTTATAACGTATTACTTTATATGCTATAACGTTATAACGTATTACGTTATATGGTATAACCTTATAACGTATTACGTTATATGCTGTACCGTTATAAAGTATTACGTTATATGGTATAACGTTATAACGTACTACGTTATATGCTATAACGTTATAACGTATCACGTTATATGGTATAACGTTATAACGTACTACGTTATATGGTATAACGCTATAAAGTATTACGTTATATGCTATAACGTTATAACGTTATAAAGTATTACGTTATATGGTATAACGTTATAACGTGTTACGTTATATGGTATAACGCTATAACGTATTACGTTATATGGTATAACGTCATATGGTATAACGTTATAACGTATTACGTTATATGGTATAACGTCATATGGTATAACGTTATAACGTATTACGTTATATGATATAGCGTTATAACGTATTACGTTATATGGTATAACGTCATATGGTATAACGTTATAACGTATTACGTTATATGGTATAACGTTATAACATATTACGTTATATGGCATAACGTTATAACGTATTACGTTATATGGTATAACGTTATAACGTAATACGTTATATGGTATAACGTTATAACGTATTACGTTATATGGTATAACGTCATATGGTATAACATTATAACGTATTACGTTATATGGTATAACGTTATAACGTATTATGCTATATGGTATAACGTTATAACGTATTACGTTATATGGTATAACGTTATAACGTATTAAGTTATATGGTATAACTTTATAAAGTATTACGTTATATGGTATAACGTTATAACGTATTACGTTATATGGTATAACGTTATAACGTATTACGTTATATGGTATAACGTTATAACGTATTACGTTATATGGTATAACGATATAACGTATTACGTGATATGGTATAACGTTATAACGTATTACGTTATATGGTATAACGTTATAACGTATTACGCTATATGGTATAACGTTATAACGTATTACTTTATATGCTATAACGTTATAACGTATTACGTTATATGGTATAACCTTATAACGTATTACGTTATATGGTGTAACGTTATAAAATATTACGTTATATGGTATAACGTTATAACGTATTACGTTATATGGTGTAACGTTATAAAGTATTACGTTATATGGTATAACGTTATAACGTATTACGTTATATGGTATAACGTTATAAAGTATTACGTTATATGCTATAACGTTATAACGTACTACGTTATATGCTATAACGTTATAACGTATCACGTTATATGGTATAACGTTATAACGTGTTACGTTATATGGTATAACGCTATAACGTATTACGTTATATGGTATAACGTCATATGGTATAACGTTATAACGTATTACGTTATATGGTATAACGTTATAACGTATTACGTTATATGGTATAACGTTATAAAGTATTACGTTATATGCTATAACGTTATAACGTATTACGTTATATGGTATAACGCTATAAAGTATTACGTTATATGCTATAACGTTATAACGTATTACGTTTTATGGTATAACGTTATAAAGTATTACGTTATATGGTATAACGTTATAACGTGTTACGTTATATGGTATAACGCTACAACGTATTACGTTATATGGTATAACGTCATATGGTATAACGTTATAACGTATTACGTTATATGGTATAACGTCATATGGTATAACGTTATAACGTATTACGTTATATGATATAACGTTATAACGTATTACGTTATATGGTATAACGTCATATGGTATAACGTTATAACGTATTACGTTATATGGTATAACGTTATAACGTATTACGTTATATGGTATAACGTTATAACGTATTACGTTATATGGTATAACGTAATAACGTATTACGTTATATGGTATAACGTCATATGGTATAACGTTATAACGTATTACGTTACATGGTATAACGTTATAACTTATTACGTTATATGGTATAACGTTATAACGTGTTACGTTATATGGTATAACGTTATAAAGTATTACGTTATATGGTATAACGTTATAACGTATTACGTTATGTGGTATAACGTTATAAAGTATTACGTTATATGGTATAACGTTATAACGTGTTACGTTATATGGTATAACGCTATAACGTATTACGTTATATGGTATAACGTCATATGGTATAACGTTATAACGTATTACGTTATATGGTATAACGTCATATGGTATAACGTTATAACGTATTACGTTATATGATATAACGTTATAACGTATTACGTTATATGGTATAACGTCATATAGTATAACGTTATAACGTATTACGTTATATGGTATAACGTTATAACGTATTACGTTATATGGTATAACGTTATAACGTATTACGTTATATGGTATAACGTTATAACGT
Organism: Bombus huntii; assembly: GCF_024542735.1. Lineage (NCBI taxonomy): Eukaryota > Metazoa > Arthropoda > Insecta > Hymenoptera > Apidae > Bombus > Bombus huntii. Next base: position 17,490 of record NW_026099317.1, on the reverse strand, counting down.
ATTACGTTATGAGGTATAACATCATACGGTATAACGTAATAACGTATTACGTTATATGGTATAACGTTATAACGTATTACGTTATATGGTATAACGTCATATGGTATAACGTTATAACGTATTACGTTATATGGTATAACGTTATAACGTATTACGTTATGTGGTATATCGTCATATGGTATAACGTAATAACGTATTACGTTATATGGTATAACGTCATATGGTATAACGTTATAACGTATTACGTTATATGGTATAACGTAATAACGTATTACGTTATATGGTATATCGTCATATGGTATAACGTTATAACGTATTACGTTATATGGTATTACGTTATAACGTATTACGTTATATGGTATAACGTAATAACGTATTACGTTATATGGTATAACGTCATATGGTATAACGTTATAACGTATTACGTTACATGGTATAACGTTATAACTTATTACGTTATATGGTATAACGTTATAACGTATTACGTTATATGGTATAACGTTATGACTTATTACGTTATATGGTATAACGTTATACCGTATTACGTTATGTGGTATATCGTCATATGGTATAACGTAATAACGTATTACGTTATATGGTATAACGTTGTAACGTATTACGTTATGTGGTATATCGTCATATGGTATAACGTAATAACGTATTACGTTATATGGTATAACGTCATATGGTATAACGTTATAACGTATTACGTTATATGGTATAACGTAATAACGTATTACGTTATATGGTATATCGTCATATGGTATAACGTTATAACGTATTACGTTATATGGTATTACGTTATAACGTATTACGTTATATGGTATAACGTTATAACGTATTACGTTATATGGTATAACGTAATAACGTATTACGTTATATGGTATAACGTCATATGGTATAACGTTATAACGTATTACGTTACATGGTATAACGTTATAACTTATTACGTTATATGGTATAACGTTATAACGTGTTACGTTATATGGTATAACGTTATAAAGTATTACGTTATATGGTATAACGTTATAACGTATTACGTTATATGGTATAACGTTATAAAGTATTACGTTATATGGTATAACGTTATAACGTGTTACGTTATATGGTATAACGCTATAACGTATTACGTTATATGGTATAACGTCATATGGTAAAACGTTATAACGTATTACGTTATATGGTATAACGTCATATGGTATAACGTTATAACGTATTACGTTATATGATATAACGTTATAACGTATTACGTTATATGGTATAACGTCATATAGTATAACGTTATAACGTATTACGTTATATGGTATAACGTTATAACGTATTACGTTATATGGTATAACGTTATAACGTATTACGTTATATGGTATAACGTTATAACGTATTACGTTATGTGGTATAACATCATATGGTATAACGTAATAACGTATTACGTTATATGGTATAACGTTATAACGTATTACGTTATATGGTATAAAGTCATATGGTATAACGTTATAACGTATTACGTTATATGGTATAACGTTATTACGTATTACGTTATGTGGTATATCGTCATATGGTATAACGTAATAACGTATTACGTTATATGGTATAACGTCATATGGTATAACGTTATAACGTATTACGTTATATGGTATAACGTAATAACGTATTACGTTATATGGTATATCGTCATATGGTATAACGTTATAACGTATTACGCTATATGGTATTACGTTATAACGTATTACGTTATATGGTATAACGTAATAACGTATTACGTTATATGGTATAACGTTGTAACGTATTACGTTATGTGGTATATCGTCATATGGTATAACGTAATAACGTATTACGTTATATGGTATAACGTCATATGGTATAACGTTATAACGTATTACGTTATATGGTATAACGTAATAACGTATTACGTTATATGGTATATCGTCATATGGTATAACGTTATAACGTATTACGTTATATGGTATTACGTTATAACGTATTACGTTATATGGTATAACGTAATAACGTATTACGTTATATGGTATAACGTCATATGGTATAACGTTATAAAGTATTACGTTATATGCTATAACGTTATAACGTACTACGTTATATGCTATAACGTTATAACGTATCACGTTATATGGTATAACGTTATAACGTATTACGTTATATGGTATAACGTTATAACGTATTACGTTATATGGTATAACGTCATATGGTATAACGTCATATGGTATAACGTTATAACGTATTACGTTATATGATATAACGTTATAACGTATTATGTTATATGGTATAACGTCATATGGTATAACGTTATAACGTATTACGTTATATGGTATAACGTTATAACGTATTACGTTATATGGTATAACGTTATAACGTATTACGTTATATGGTATAACGTAATAACGTATTACGTTATATGGTATAACGTCATGTGGTATAACGTTATAACGTATTACGTTACATGGTATAACGTTATAACTTATTACGTTATATGGTATAACGTTATAACGTATTACGTTATATGGTATAACGTTATAAAGTATTACGTTATATGGTATAACGTTATAACGTGTTACGTTATATGGTATAACGCTATAACGTATTACGTTATATGGTATAACGTCATATGGTATAACGTTATAACGTATTACGTTATATGGTATAACGTCATATGGTATAACGTTATAACGTATTACGTTATATGATATAACGTTATAACGTATTACGTTATATGGTATAACGTCATATAGTATAACGTTATAACGTATTACGTTATATGGTATAACGTTATAACGTATTACGTTATATGGTATAACGTTATAACGTATTACGTTATATGGTATAACGTTATAACGTATTACGTTATATGGTATAACGTTATGACTTATTACGTTATATGGTATAACGTTATAACGTATTACGTTATATGGTATAACGTCATATGGTATAACGTTATAACGTATTACGTTATATGGTATAACGTTATAACGTATTACGTTATGTGGTATATCGTCATATGGTATAACGTAATAACGTATTACGTTATATGGTATAACGTCATATGGTATAACGTTATAACGTATTACGTTATATGGTATAACGTTATAACGTATTACGTTATATGCTATAACGTTATAACGTATTACGTTATATGGTATATCGTTATAACGTATTACATTATATGGTATAATGTCATATGGTATAACGTTATAACGTAATACGTTATATGGTATAACGTTATAACGTATTACGTTATATGGTATATCGTAATAACGTATTACGTTATATGGTATAACCTCATATGGTATAACGTTATAACGTATTACGTTATATGGTATAACGTAATAACGTATTACGTTATATGGTATAATGACATATGGTATAACGTTATAACGTATTACGTTATATGGTATAACGTTATAACGTATTACGTTATATGGTATAACGTTATAACGTATTACGTTATGTGGTATATCGTCATATGGTATAACGTAATAACGTATTATGTTATATGGTATAACGTCATATGGTATAACGTTATAACGTATTACGTTATATGGTATAACGTAATAACTTATTACGTTATATGGTATAACGTCATATGGTATAACGTTATAACGTATTACGTTATATGGTATAACGTTATAATGTATTACGTTATATGCTATAACGTTATAACGTATTACGTTATATGGTATAACGTTATAACATATTACGTTATATGGTATAACGTCATATGGTATAACGTTATAACGTATTACGTTATATGGTGTAACGTTATAAAGTATTACGTTATATGGTATAACGTTATAACGTATTACGTTATATGGTATAACGTTATAAAGTATTACGTTATATGGTATTACGTTATAACGTGTTACGTTATATGGTATAACGTTATAACGTATTACGTTATATGGTATAACGTCATATGGTATAACGTTGTAACGTATTACGTTATGTGGTATATCGTCATATGGTATAACGTAATAACGTATTACGTTATATGGTATAACGTCATATGGTATAACGTTATAACGTATTACGTTATGTGGTATATCGTCATATGGTATAACGTAATAACGTATTACGTTATATGGTGTAACGTTATAAAGTATTACGTTATATGGTATAACGTTGTAACGTATTACGTTATATGGTATAACGTTATAACGTATTACGTTATATAGTATAACGTTATAACGTATTACGTTATGTGGTATATCGTCATATGGTATAACGTAATAACGTATTATGTTATATGGTATAACGTCATATGGTATAACGTTATAACGTATTACGTTATATGGTATAACGTTATAACGTATTACGTTATATAGTATAACGTTATAACGTATTACGTTATGTGGTATATCGTCATATGGTATAACGTAATAACGTATTACGTTATATGGTGTAACGTTATAAAGTATTACGTTATATGGTATAACGTTGTAACGTATTACGTTATATGGTATAACGTTATAACGTATTACGTTATATGGTATAACGTTATAACGTATTACGTTATATGGTATATCGTCATATGGTATAACGTAATAACGTATTACGTTATATGGTGTAACGTTATAAAGTATTACGTTATATGGTATAACGTTGTAACGTATTACGTTATATGGTATAACGTTATAACGTATTACGTTATATGGTATAACGTTATAACGTATTACGTTATGTGGTATATCGTCATATGGTATAACGTAATAACGTATTATGTTATATGGTATAACGTCATATGGTATAACGTTATAACGTATTACGTTATATGGTATAACGTTATAACGTATTACGTTATATAGTATAACGTTATAACGTATTACGTTATGTGGTATATCGTCATATGGTATAACGTAATAACGTATTACGTTATATGGTGTAACGTTATAAAGTATTACGTTATATGGTATAACGTTGTAACGTATTACGTTATATGGTATAACGTTATAACGTATTACGTTATATGGTATAACGTTATAACGTATTACGTTATATGGTATATCGTCATATGGTATAACGTTATAACGTATTACGTTATATGGTATAACGTTATAACGTATTACGTTATGTGGTATATCGTCATATGGTATAACGTAATAACGTATTACGTTATATGGTATAACGTCATATGGTATAACGTTATAACGTGTTACGTTATATGGTATAACGTTATAACGTATTACGTTATATGGTATAACGTTATAACGTATTACGTTATATGGTATAACGTTATAACGTATTACGTTATATGGTATAGCGTCATATGGTATAACGTTATAACGTATTAAGTTATATGGTATAACGTTATAAAGTATTACGTTATATGGCATAACGTTGTAACGTATTACGTTATATGGTATAACGTTATAACGTATTACGTTATATGGTATAACGTTATAACGTATTACGTTATATGGTATATCGTCATATGGTATAACGTTATAACGTATTACGTTATATGGTATAACGTCATATGGTATAACGTTATAACGTATTACGATATATGGTATAACGTTATAACGTATTACGTTATATGGTATAACGTCATATGGTATAACATTATAACGTATTACGTTATATGGTATAACGTTATAACGTATTACGCTATATGGTATAACGTTATAACGTATTACGTTATATGGTATAACGTTATAACGTATTAAGTTATATGGTATAACTTTATAAACTATTACGTTATATGGTACAACGTTATAACGTATTACGTTATATGGTATAACGTTATAACGTATTACGTTATATGGTATAACGTTATAACGTATTACGTTATATGGTATAACGATATAACGTATTACGTGATATGGTATAACGTTCTAACGTATTACGTTATATGGTATAACGTTATAACGTATTACGCTATATGGTATAACGTTATAACGTATTACTTTATATGCTATAACGTTATAACGTATTACGTTATATGGTATAACCTTATAACGTATTACGTTATATGGTGTAACGTTATAAAGTATTACGTTATATGGTATAACGTTATAACGTATTACGTTATATGGTGTAACGTTATAAAGTATTACGTTATATGCTATAACGTTATAACGTATTACGTTATATGGTATAACGTCATATGGTATAACGTTATAACGTATTACGTTATATGGTATAACGTTATAACGTATTACGTTATGTGGTATATCGTCATATGGTATAACGTAATAACGTATTACGTTATATGGTATAACGTCATATGGTATAACGTTATAACGTATTACGTTATATGGTATAACGTAATAACGTATTACGTTATATGGTATAACGTCATATGGTATAACGTTATAACGTATTACGTTATATGGTATAACGTTATAACGTATTACGTTATATGGTATAATGTAATAACGTATTACGTTATATGGTATAACGTCATATGGTATAACGTTATAACGTATTACGTTACATGGTATAACGTTATAACTTATTACGTTATATGGTATAACGTTATAACGTATTACGTTATATGGTATAACGTTATAAAGTATTACGTTATATGGTATAACGTTATAACGTGTTACGTTATATGGTATAACGCTATAACGTATTACGTTATATGGTATAACGTCATATGGTATAACGTTATAACGTATTACGTTATATGGTATAACGTCATATGGTATAACGTTATAACGTATTACGTTATATGATATAACGTTATAACGTATTACGTTATATGGTATAACGTTATAACGTATTACGTTATATGGTATAACGTTATAACGTATTACGTTATGTGGTATAACATCATATGGTATAACGTAATAACGTATTACGTTATATGGTATAACGTTATAACGTATTACGTTATATGGTATAACGTCATATGGTATAACGTTATAACGTATTACGTTATATGGTATAACGTTATAACGTATTACGTTATGTGGTATATCGTCATATGGTATAACGTAATAACGTATTACGTTATATGGTGTAACGTAATAACGTATTACGTTATATGGTATAACGTCATATGGTATAACGTTATAACGTGTTACGTTATATGGTATAACGTTATAACGTATTACGTTATATGGTATAACGTTATAACGTATTACGTTATATGGTATAACGTTATAACGTATTACGTTATATGGTATAACGTTATAACGTATTACGTTATATGGTATAACGTCATATGGTATAACGTTATAACGTATTACGTTATATGGTATAACGTTATAACGTATTACGTTATGTGGTATATCGTCATATGGTATAACGTAATAACGTATTACGTTATATGGTGTAACGTAATAACGTATTACGTTATATGGTATAACGTCATATGGTATAACGTTATAACGTGTTACGTTATATGGTATAACGTTATAACGTATTACGTTATATGGTATAACGTTATAACGTATTACGTTATATGGTATAACGTTATAACGTATTACGTTATATGGTATAACGTTATAACGTATTACGTTATATGGTATAACGTTATAACGTATTACGTTATGTGGTATATCGTCATATGGTATAACGTAATAACGTATTACGTTATATGGTGTAACGTAATAACGTATTACGTTATATGGTATAACGTCATATGGTATAACGTTATAACGTATTAAGTTATATGGTATAACGATATAAAGTATTACGTTATATGGTATAACGTTGTAACGTATTACGTTATATGGTATAACGTTATAACGTATTACGTTATATGGTATAACGTTATAACGTATTACGTTATATGGTATATCGTCATATGGTATAACGTTATAACGTATTACGTTATATGGTATAACGTCATACGGTATAACGTTATAACGTATTACGTTATATGGTATAACGTTATAACGTATTACGTTATATGGTATAACGTCATATGGTATAACATTATAACGTATTACGTTATATGGTATAACGTTATAACGTATTACGCTATATGGTATAACGTTATAACGTATTACAATATATGGTATAACGTTATAACGTATTAAGTTATATGGTATAACTTTATAAAGTATTACGTTATATGGTATAACGTAATAACGTATTACGTTATATGGTATAACGTTATAACGTATTACGTTTTATGGTATAACGTTATAACGTATTACGTTATATGGTATAACGATATAACGTATTACGTGATATGGTATAACGTTATAACGTATTACGTTATATGGTATAACGTTATAACGTATTACGTTATATGGTATAACGTTATAACGTATTACGCTATATGGTATAACGTTATAACGTATCACGTTATATGGTATAACGTTATAACGAACTACGTTATATGGTATAACGCTATAAAGTATTACGTTATATGCTATAACGTTATAACGTTATAAAGTATTACGTTATATGGTATAACGTTATAACGTGTTACGTTATATGGTATAACGCTATAACGTATTACGTTATATGGTATAACGTCATATGGTATAACGTTATAACGTATTACGTTATATCGTATAACGTTATAACGTATTACGTTATATGGCATAACGTTATAACGTATTACGTTATATGGTATAACGTAATAACGTCTTACGTTATATGGTATATCGTCATATGGTATAACGTTATAACGTATTACGTTATGTGGTATAACGTCATATGGTATAACGTTATAACGTAATACGTTATATGGTATAACGTTATAACGTATTACGTTATATGGTATAACGTCATATGGTATAACATTATAACGTATTACGTTATATGGTATAACGTTATAACGTATTACGCTATATGGTATAACGTTATAACGTATTACGTTATATGGTATAACGTTATAACGTATTAAGTTATATGGTATAACTTTATAAAGTATTACGTTATATGGTATAACGTTATAACGTATTACGTTATATGGTATAACGTCATATGGTATAACGTTATTACGTATTACGTTACATGGTATAACGTTATAACTTATTACGTTATATGGTATAACGTCATATGGTATAACGTTATAACGTATTACGTTATATGGTATAACGTTATAACGTATTATGCTATATGGTATAACGTTATAACGTATTACTTTATATGCTATAACGTTATAACGTATTACGTTATATGGTATAACCTTATAACGTATTACGTTATATGGTGTAACGTTATAAAGTATTACGTTATATGGTATAACGTTATAACGTATTACGTTATATGGTGTAACGTTATAAAGTATTACGTTATATGGTATAACGTTATAACGTATTACGTTATATGGTATAACGTTATAAAGTATTACGTTATATGCTATAACGTTATAACGTACTACGTTATATGCTATAACGTTATAACGTATCACGTTATATGGTATAACGTTATAACGTATTACGTTATATGGTATAACGCTATAAAGTATTACGTTATATGCTATAACGTTATAACGTATTACGTTATATGGTATAACGTTATAAAGTATTACGTTATATGGTATAACGTTATAACGTGTTACGTTATATGGTATAACGCTACAACGTATTACGTTATATGGTATAACGTCATATGGTATAACGTTATAACGTATTACGTTATATGGTATAACGTCATATGGTATAACGTTATAACGTATTACGTTATATGATATAACGTTATAACGTATAACGTTATATGGTATAACGTCATATGGTATAACGTTATAACGTATTACGTTATATGGTATAACGTTATAACGTATTACGTTATATGGTATAACGTTATAACGTATTACGTTATATGGTATAACGTAATAACGTATTACGTTATATGGTATAACGTCATATGGTATAACGTCATATGGTATAACGTTATAACGTATTACGTTACATGGTATAACGTTATAACTTATTACGTTATATGGTATAACGTTATAACGTGTTACGTTATATGGTATAACGTTATAAAGTATTACGTTATATGGTATAACGTTATAACGTATTACGTTATATGGTATAACGTTATAAAGTATTACGTTATATGGTATAACGTTATAACGTGTTACGTTATATGGTATAACGCTATAACGTATTACGTTATATGGTATAACGTCATATGGTATAACGTTATAACGTATTACGTTATATGGTATAACGTCATATGGTATAACGTTATAACGTATTACGTTATATGATATAACGTTATAACGTATTACGTTATATGGTATAACGTCATATAGTATAACGTTATAACGTATTACGTTATATGGTATAACGTTATAACGTATTACGTTATATGGTATAACGTTATAACGTATTACGTTATATGGTATAACGTTATAACGTATTACGTTATGTGGTATAACGTCATATGGTATAACGTTATAACGTATTACGTTATATGATATAACGTTATAACGTATTACGTTATATGGTATAACGTCATATGGTATAACGTTATAACGTATTACGTTATATGGTATAACGTTATGACTTATTACGTTATATGGTATAACGTTATAACGTATTACGTTATATGGTATAACGTCATATGGTATAACGTTATAACGTATTACGTTATATGGTATAACGTTATAACGTATTACGTTATGTGGTATATCGTCATATGGTATAACGTAATAACGTATTACGTTATATGGTATAACGTCATATGGTATAACGTTATAACGTATTACGTTATATGGTATAACGTAATAACGTATTACGTTATATGGTATATCGTCATATGGTATAACGTTATAACGTATTACGTTATATGCTATAACGTTATAACGTTATAAAGTATTACGTTATATGGTATAACGTTATAACGTGTTACGTTATATGGTATAACGCTATAACGTATTACGTTATATGGTATAACGTCATATGGTATAACGTTATAACGTATTACGTTATATGGTATAACGTCATATGGTATAACGTTATAACGTATTACGTTATATGATATAGCGTTATAACGTATTACGTTATATGGTATAACGTCATATGGTATAACGTTATAACGTATTACGTTATATCGTATAACGTTATAACGTATTACGTTATATGGCATAACGTTATAACGTATTACGTTATATGGTATAACGTAATAACGTCTTACGTTATATGGTATATCGTCATATGGTATAACGTTATAACGTATTACGTTATGTGGTATAACGTCATATGGTATAACGTTATAACGTAATACGTTATATGGTATAACGTTATAACGTATTACGTTATATGGTATAACGTCATATGGTATAACATTATAACGTATTACGTTATATGGTATAACGTTATAACGTATTACGCTATATGGTATAACGTTATAACGTATTACGTTATATGGTATAACGTTATAACGTATTAAGTTATATGGTATAACTTTATAAAGTATTACGTTATATGGTATAACGTTATAACGTATTACGTTATATGGTATAACGTTATAACGTATTACGTTATATGGTATAACGTCATATGGTATAACGTTATAACGTATTACGTTATATGGTATAACGTTATAACGTATTACGTTATGTGGTATATCGTCATATGGTATAACGTAATAACGTATTACGTTATATGGTATAACGTCATATGGTATAACGTTATAACGTATTACGTTATATGGTATAACGTTATAACGTATTACGTTATATGGTATAACGTTATGACTTATTACGTTATATGGTATAACGTTATAACGTATTACGTTATATGGTATAACGTCATATGGTATAACGTTATAACGTATTACGTTATATGGTATAACGTTATAACGTATTACGTTATGTGGTATATCGTCATATGGTATAACGTAATAACGTATTACGTTATATGGTATAACGTCATATGGTATAACGTTATAACGTATTACGTTATATGGTATAACGTAATAACGTATTACGTTATATGGTATATCGTCATATGGTATAACGTTATAACGTATTACGTTATATGCTATAACGTTATAACGTTATAAAGTATTACGTTATATGGTATAACGTTATAACGTGTTACGTTATATGGTATAACGCTATAACGTATTACGTTATATGGTATAACGTCATATGGTATAACGTTATAACGTATTACGTTATATGGTATAACGTCATATGGTATAACGTTATAACGTATTACGTTATATGATATAGCGTTATAACGTATTACGTTATATGGTATAACGTCATATGGTATAACGTTATAACGTATTACGTTATATCGTATAACGTTATAACGTATTACGTTATATGACATAACGTTATAACGTATTACGTTATATGGTATAACGTAATAACGTCTTACGTTATATGGTATATCGTCATATGGTATAACGTTATAACGTATTACGTTATGTGGTATAACGTCATATGGTATAACGTTATAACGTAATACGTTATATGGTATAACGTTATAACGTATTACGTTATATGGTATAACGTCATATGGTATAACATTATAACGTATTACGTTATATGGTATAACGTTATAACGTATTACGCTATATGGTATAACGTTATAACGTATTACGTTATATGGTATAACGTTATAACGTATTAAGTTATATGGTATAACTTTATAAAGTATTACGTTATATGGTATAACGTTATAACGTATTACGTTATATGGTATAACGTCATATGGTATAACGTTATAACGTATTACGTTACATGGTATAACGTTATAACTTATTACGTTATATGGTATAACGTCATATGGTATAACGTTATAACGTATTACGTTATATGGTATAACGTTATAACGTATTATGCTATATGGTATAACGTTATAACGTATTACTTTATATGCTATAACGTTATAACGTATTACGTTATATGGTATAACCTTATAACGTATTACGTTATATGGTGTAACGTTATAAAGTATTACGTTATATGGTATAACGTTATAACGTATTACGTTATATGGTGTAACGTTATAAAGTATTACGTTATATGGTATAACGTTATAACGTATTACGTTATATGGTATAACGTTATAAAGTATTACGTTATATGCTATAACGTTATAACGTACTACGTTATATGCTATAACGTTATAACGTATCACGTTATATGGTATAACGTTATAACGTATTACGTTATATGGTATAACGCTATAAAGTATTACGTTATATGCTATAACGTTATAACGTATTACGTTATATGGTATAACGTTATAAAGTATTACGTTATATGGTATAACGTTATAACGTGTTACGTTATATGGTATAACGCTACAACGTATTACGTTATATGGTATAACGTCATATGGTATAACGTTATAACGTATTACGTTATATGGTATAACGTCATATGGTATAACGTTATAACGTATTACGTTATATGATATAACGTTATAACGTATTACGTTATATGGTATAACGTCATATGGTATAACGTTATAACGTATTACGTTATATGGTATAACGTTATAACGTATTACGTTATATGGTATAACGTTATAACGTATTACGTTATATGGTATAACGTAATAACGTATTACGTTATATGGTATAACGTCATATGGCATAACGTCATATGGTATAACGTTATAACGTATTACGTTACATGGTATAACGTTATAACTTATTACGTTATATGGTATAACGTTATAACGTGTTACGTTATATGGTATAACGTTATAAAGTATTACGTTATATGGTATAACGTTATAACGTATTACGTTATATGGTATAACGTTATAAAGTATTACGTTATATGGTATAACGTTATAACGTGTTACGTTATATGGTATAACGCTATAACGTATTACGTTATATGGTATAACGTCATATGGTATAACGTTATAACGTATTACGTTATATGGTATAACGTCATATGGTATAACGTTATAACGTATTACGTTATATGATATAACGTTATAACGTATTACGTTATATGGTATAGCGTCATATAGTATAACGTTATAACGTATTACGTTATATGGTATAACGTTATAACGTATTACGTTATATGGTATAACGTTATAACGTATTACGTTATATGGTATAACGTTATAACGTATTACGTTATGTGGTATAACGTCATATGGTATAACGTTATAACGTATTACGTTATATGATATAACGTTATAACGTATTACGTTATATGGTATAACGTCATATAGTATAACGTTATAACGTATTACGTTATATGGTATAACGTTATAACGTATTACGTTATATGGTATAACGTTATAACGTATTACGTTATATGGTATAACGTTATAACGTATTACGTTATGTGGTATAACATCATATGGTATAACGTAATAACGTATTACGTTATATGGTATAACGTTATAACGTATTACGTTATATGGTATTACGTTATAACGTATTACGTTATATGGTATAACGTAATAACGTATTACGTTATATGGTATAACGTCATATGGTATAACGTTATAAAGTATTACGTTATATGCTATAACGTTATAACGTACTACGTTATATGCTATAACGTTATAACGTATCACGTTATATGGTATAACGTTATAACGTATTACGTTATATGGTATAACGTCATATGGTATAACGTTATAACGTATTACGTTATATGGTATAACGTCATATGGTATAACGTCATATGGTATAACGTTATAACGTATTACGTTATATGATATAACGTTATAACGTATTACGTTATATGATATAACGTTATAACGTATTACGTTATATGGTATAACGTCATATGGTATAACGTTATAACGTATTACGTTATATGGTATAACGTTATAACGTATTACGTTATATGGTATAACGTCATATGGTATAACGTTATAACGTATTACGTTACATGGTATAACGTTATAACTTATTACGTTATATGGTATAACGTTATAACGTATTACGTTATATGGTATAACGTTATAAAGTATTACGTTATATGGTATAACGTTATAACGTATTACGTTATATGGTATAACGTTATAAAGTATTACGTTATATGGTATAACGTTATAACGTGTTACGTTATATGGTATAACGCTATAACGTATTACGTTATATGGTATAACGTCATATGGTATAACGTTATAACGTATTACGTTATATGGTATAACGTCATATGGTATAACGTAATAACGTATTACGTTATATGGTATAACGTTGTAACGTATTACGTTATGTGGTATATCGTCATATGGTATAACGTAATAACGTATTACGTTATATGGTATAACGTCATATGGTATAACGTTATAACGTATTACGTTATATGGTATAACGTAATAACGTATTACGTTATATGGTATATCGTCATATGGTATAACGTTATAACGTATTACGTTATATGGTATTACGTTATAACGTATTACGTTATATGGTATAACGTAATAACGTATTACGTTATATGGTATAACGTCATATGGTATAACGTTATAAAGTATTACGTTATATGCTATAACGTTATAACGTACTACGTTATATGCTATAACGTTATAACGTATCACGTTATATGGTATAACGTTATAACGTATTACGTTATATGGTATAACGCTATAAAGTATTACGTTATACGCTATAACGTTATAACGTATTACGTTATATGGTATAACGTTATAAAGTATTACGTTATATGGTATAACGTTATAACGTGTTACGTTATATGGTATAACGCTACAACGTATTACGTTATATGGTATAACGTCATATGGTATAACGTTATAACGTATTACGTTATATGGTATAACGTCATATGGTATAACGTTATAACGTATTACGTTATATGATATAACGTTATAACGTATTACGTTATATGGTATAACGTCATATGGTATAACGTTATAACGTATTACGTTATATGGTATAACGTTATAACGTATTACGTTATATGGTATAACGTTATAACGTACTACGTTATATGGTATAACGTAATAACGTATTACGTTATATGGTATAACGTCATATGGTATAACGTTATAACGTATTACGTTACATGGTATAACGTTATAACTTATTACGTTATATGGTATAACGTTATAACGTATTACGTTATATGGTATAACGTTATAACGTATTACGTTATATGGTATAACGTTATAACGTATTACGTTATATGGTATAACGTTATAAAGTATTACGTTATATGGTATAACGTTATAACGTGTTACGTTATATGGTATAACGCTATAACGTATTACGTTATATGGTATAACGTCATATGGTATAACGTTATAACGTATTACGTTATATGGTATAACGTCATATGGTATAACGTTATAACGTATTACGTTATATGATATAACGTTATAACGTATTACGTTATATGGTATAACGTCATATAGTATAACGTTATAACGTATTACGTTATATGGTATAACGTTATAACGTATTACGTTATATGGTATAACGTTATAACGTATTACGTTATGTGGTATAACATCATATGGTATAACGTAATAACGTATTACGTTATATGGTATAACGTTATAACGTATTACGTTATATGGTATAACGTCATATGGTATAACGTTATAACGTATTACGTTATATGGTATAACGTTATAACGTATTACGTTATGTGGTATATCGTCATATGGTATAACGTAATAACGTATTACGTTATATGGTATAACGTCATATGGTATAACGTTATAACGTATTACGTTATATGGTATAACGTAATAACGTATTACGTTATATGGTATATCGTCATATGGTATAACGTTATAACGTATTACGTTATATGGTATAACGTTATAACGTATTACGTTATATGGTATAACGTAATAACGTATTACGTTATATGGTATAACGTCATATGGTATAACGTTATAACGTATTACGTTACATGGTATAACGTTATAACTTATTACGTTATATGGTATAACGTTATAACGTATTACGTTATATGGTATAACGTTATAACGTATTACGTTATATGGTATAACGTTATATCGTATTACGTTATGTGGTATATCGTCATATGGTATAACGTAATAACGTATTACTTTATATGGTGTAACGTAATAACGTATTACGTTATATGGTATAACGTCATATGGTATAACGTTATAACGCATTACTTTATATGGTATAAGGTTATAACGTACTACGTTATATGGTATAACGTCATATGGTATAAGGTCGTAACGTATTACGTTATATGGTATAACGTAATAACGTATTAAGTTATATGGTATAACGTCTTATGGTATAACGTTATAACGTATTACGTTATATGCTATAACGTTATAACGTATTACGTTATATGGTATAACGTCCTATGGTATAACGTTATAACGTATTACGTTATATGGTATAACGTCATATGGTATAACGTTATAACGTATTACGTTATATGGTATAACGTAATAACGTATTAAGTTATATGGTATAACGTCTTATGGTATAACGTTATAACGTATTACGTTATATGCTATAACGTTATAACGTATTACGTTATATGGTATAACGTCCTATGGTATAACGTTATAACGTATTACGTTATATGGTATAACGTTATAACTTATTACGTTATATGGTATAACGTTATAACGTATTACGTTATGTGGTATATCGTCATATGGTATAACG